>NW_027202270.1:87748957-88354894 GCF_024711535.1 Dipodomys merriami
ATCCAAAAAACCGGAAGTCTGTTTCTCAAATCTTCAACACATTGCCATAAGAAGAGGTTCAAGGTACTCCTCATGTTGACGTGAGTGAAGGGGTAAAAGCTCTAATCATCAGGACTCAGATGGGGGGAAAGAGAAGCAGATACTTCCAGTGAGGTGGTATCATCATACGGGGACAAGAAAACTGAATACCAGCTCTCAATGCTTGCAACCGGGGCAGAGCTCTCCAGGTGCAATTGTGCAGTAATGCAAACCGAGTACCTTTGCAAAATGTTACGTGTGTACAAGATGCCACCTAGGATTTAGAAGCAGAAATTAACCCTGAACACTTGTAGGCCTACTGGCTGCAAGAATCTGGAATTCTTCCTAAAAAGCCTTGAACGCAGTGAAATGCTCTTATGTTGCATTGGCTCAGAACCTCATTCTCCGTGTGCCCGGCAGATTTCATTTGGCTAACTACAGCCGTGGAGAATTTAGAGGCTTATAATTCCAAGGGCATCCTTAGCAATTTATGGACATAAGTCCCGTCTCAAAAACCGGAAGTCAGGTAGTCAAATCTTCAACACAGTACCATAAGTAGAGGTTCAACTTACTCCTCTGGTTGACGTGAGTGAAGGAGTATAATCTCTAATCAGCAGGACTCATTTAGGAGGAATGAGAAGCCGATATTCCCAGTCAGCTGATATCGTCCACAGGGACAAGAAAACTGAATGCCACATCTGAATACTTGCAACCACTGCAGAGCTCTGCAGGTGCACTTGTGCAGCAATGCAAACTGAGTAATTTTGCTAAACTTCAGGTGTGTAGAAGAAACCATGTAGGACTTAGAAAAAGAAATTTAGTGGGTGCACCTGTGGGCCTACCGACTGCAAGAATCTGGAATTCTTCCTAAGAAGCCTTGAAAGCACTGAAATGTTCTTATGTTGCAATGGGTTAGAACCTGAGTGTGCCCGGCAGAGGTCATTCAGGTAACTACAACCATGGAGTATTTACAAGTTATTTCCAATCACCATCCATAGCAATGGATGGACATAGTTCGCGTACAAAAAAAAACAGAAGTCTGGTTCTCCTCTGGTTGACATGAGTGAAGGGGCAAAAGCTCTAATCAGCCGAAATCAGGTGGGAATAACGTGAAGCAGATATTCCCAGTCAGCTGGTATCATCCAATATTCCCAGTAGGCTGGTATCATCCACCGGGGACAACAAAACTGAATGCCATGTCTGAATGCTTGCAATCGCTGCAGAGCGATGCAGGTGAAATCGTGCAGCAATGCAAACTGAGTACGTTTGCAAAACTTCAGGCGTGTAGAAGAAACCACATAGCATTTAGATGCAAATATTAACCAGGAACACCTGTGGGCCTACCAGCTGGAAGAATCTGGAATTCTTCCTAAGAAGCCTTGAAAGCAGTGAAATGCTCTTATGTTGCAATGGCTCAGAACCTCATTCTGAGTGTGCCTAGCAGAGGGCATTCTGCTAACTACAACCTTGGACTATTTACAGGGTTTTATTTCCAGTTCTGTCCATAGCAATTTATGGACATAGGTCACATCCAATAAAACGGAATTCTGGTTTTCAAATCTTCAAGACCTTGCCATAAGTAGATGTTCAACTTACTCCTCAGGTTGACGTGAGTGAAGAGGTAATCGTTAATCAGAAGGACTCAGGTGGGTGGAACAAGAAGCAGATATTCCCATTCAGCTTGTGTCCTTCTTTGGGAACAGGCAAAACTGAATGACAGGTCTAAATGCTTGCAACCACTGCAAAACTCTGCTGGTGCTATTGTGCAGCAATGTAAACTGAGTAAACTTCCGGTGTGTAGAAGAAACCACTTAGGATTTAGAAGCAAATATTAACCGAGAACACCTGTGGGCCTACAGGCTGCAAGAATCTGGAATTCTTCTTAGGAAGCCTTGAAAGCAGTGAAATGCTCTTCTGTTGCAATGGCTCAGAACCTCAGAGTCTGCCCAGCAGAGGTCATTAGGCTTACTATGACAGTGGAGTATTTAGAGGCTGATATTTCCAATCACCATCTTTAGCAATGGATGGACATAGGTCCCATACGAAAAACTGGAAGTCTAGTTCTCAAGTCTTCAATACAGTGCCATAAGTAGAGGTTCAAATTACTCCTCCGGTTGACATAAGTTAAGGGGTAAAGTCTCTAATCAGCCGGACTCAGGTTGGAGGAACGAGAAGCGGATATTCTCAGTCAGGTGGTATCTTCCTACGGGGAAAATCAAAACTGAATGCCACGTCTGCATGCTTGCAACAGCTGTAGAGCTCTGCAGGTGCAATTGTGCAGCAATACAAACTGAGTAACTTTGAAAAACTTCAGGTGTGTAGAAGAAACCACGTAGGATTTAGAAGAAGAAATTTACTGGGAGCATCTGTAGGCCTACCGGCTGCAAGAATCTGCAATTCTTCCTAAGAAACCTTGAAAGCAGTGAAATGCTGTTATGTTGCTACAGCTCAGAACCTCATTCTGAGTGTGCCCGAAACATCCTTTGGCTGACCACAATGGCGGAGTATTTAGAGGCTCATATTTCCAGTCCTCTTCCATAGAGCTCGATGGCCATATGTCACATCTAAGAAAACAGAAGTCTAGTTCTTAAATCTTCAACACTGTGCCATAAGTAAATGTACAACTTACTCCTCAGGTTGAAGTGAGTGAAGGGTAAAAGCTCTAATCAGCAGGACTCAGGAGGGACGAAGAAGAAATGGATATTCCCAGTCAGCTGGTATCGTCCTACGGGGACAAGCAAAAGTGAATGCCACATCTGAATGCTTACCAACTCTGCAGAGCTGTGCAGGTGCAATTGTGCAGCAATGAACCCCGGTAACTTTGTCAAACTTCAGGTGTGAAGAAGAAACCACGTAGGATTTAGGAGGAGATAATAACTCGGAATACTTTGGGCAGGAATACTACCGGCTACCTGATTGTGGAATTCTTCCTAAGAAGCCTTGAAAGCAGTGAAATGCTCTCATCTTGCAATGGCTCAGAATTTCATTCTGAGTGTGCCCGGCAGAAGTCATTGGGCTCAACACCACCGTGGAGTATTTACATTCTGGTATTTCCAGTTGCCGTCCATAGCAAAGAATGGAGATAAGACTCGTCCAAAAAATTGAAGTCTGGTTCTCAAGTCTTCAACACAGTGGCATAAGTAGAGGTTCAACTTACTCCTCAGGTTGACCTGAGTGAAGGGATAAAACCTTTAATCAGCAGCTTTCGTGTGGGAGGCAGGAGAAGTGGATATTACCAGTCAGCTGGTATCCGCCCACCGGGACAAGCAAAACTGAGTGCCACATCTGAATGCTTGAAACCACTGAAGAGCTCTGCAGGTGCAATTGTGCAGCAATGCAAACTGAGTAACTTTGCAGAACTTCAGGTGTGTAGAAGAAACCAGGTAGGATTTAGAAGCAGACATTAACCGGGAACACCTGTAGGCCAACCGGCTGCAGGAATCTGGATTTCTTCCTAAGAAGCCTTGAAAGCAGTGAAATGCTCTTGTCTAGCAATGCCTCAGAACCTAATTGTGAGTGTGCCCGGCCGAGGTCATTTGGCTAACCACAACCGTGGTGTATTTAGAGTCTGATATTTCCAGTCGACGTCCATAGCAATGGATGGACATAGGTCACGTCTACAAAAAAGGAAGTCTGGTTCTCAAATCTTCAACACAGTGCCATAAGTACGGATTCATCTTATTCCTCAGGTTAACTTGAGTAAAGGGGTAAAAGGTCTAATCAGCTGCATTCTTGTGGGATGTACGAGATTCGGTTATTCCCAGTAAGCTGGTATCGTCCCATCGTGACAAGCAAAGTGAATTCTAGGTCTGAATGCTTGCAACCTCTGCAGAGCTGTGCAGGTGAAATTGTGCAGCAATGCAAACTGAGTAACTTTGCCAAACTTCAGGTGTGTAGAAGAAACCAGGTAGGATTTAGAAGCAGACATTAACCCGGAACACCTGTGGGCCGACCGGCTGCAAGAATCTGGAATTCTTCCTAAGAAGCCTTGAAAGCAGTGAAATGCTCTTATGTTGCAATGGCTATGAACCTCATTCTGAGTGTGCCTGGAGAGGTCATTCGGCTAACCACCACCGTGGAGTATTTGCAAGCTGATATTTCCAGTCGATGTCCACAGCAAAGGATGGACATTGGTCACGTCCAAAAAAAAGGAAGTTTGATTCTCAAATCTTCAACACAGTGCCATAAGTAGAGGTTCAACTTACTCCTCAGGTTGACGTGAGTGAAGAGTAAAAGCTCTAATCAGCTGGAATCATGTGGGAGGAATGAGAAGAAGACATTCCCAATCAGCTGATATCATCCTACAGTGACTACCAAAACTAAATACCATGTATCAATACTTGCTAGTTCTGCAGAGCTGTGCAGGTGCAATTGTGCACCAATGCAAACTGAGTCACTTTGCCAAACTTCAGGTGTGTATAAGAAACCAAGTAGGATTTAGAAGCAGATATTTAGTCAGAACACCTGTGGGCCTCCAGGCTGCAAGGATCTGCAATTCTTCCTAATCAGCATTGAAGTGGTGAAATGCTGTTATGTTGCCTTGGCTCAGAAACTTATTCTGAGTGTTCTCGTCAGAGGTTATTTGGCTAACCATAATGGTAAAGTATTTACATTCTGATATTTCCCGTCGCCATCCATAGCTATGGATGCCCATAGGTCATGTCCAAGAAAACAGAAAATGGGTTCTCAAATCTTCAACACAGTGCCATAAATAGAAGTTCAACTTACTCCTCAGGTTGACGGGAATGAAGGGTAAAAACTCTAATCAGCAGGAGTCAGGTGGGGGGAACATGAACCAGATATTCCCATTCAGCTGGTATTGTCCTACGGGGACAAGCAAAAGTGAATGCCATGTCTAAATGCTTGCAACTGCTGCAGAGCTCTGCAGGTTCAATTGCACAGCAATACAAACTGAGGAACTTTGCCAAACTTAAGGTGTGTAGTTGAAACCTCATAGGATTTAGAAGCAGATAATTAACACAGAATAGCTGTGGCCTACTGGCTGCTAGAATCTGGAATTCTCCCTAAGAAGCCTTGAAAGCAATGACATGCTGTAATGTTGCCATGGCTCAGAACCTCATTCTAAATGTGCCTGGTAGAGATCATTCAGCTAAGCAAAACCATGTAGTATTTTTAGGCTGATATTTCCAGCCACCGTCCAAAACAATGGATGGACATAGGTTGCATCCAAGATAACAAAAGTCTGGTTCTCAAATCTTGAAACACAGTGCCATAAGTTCAGGTTCAACTTACTCCTCAGGTTGACGTGAATGAAGGAGTAAAAGCTCTAATCAGCAGGACTCAGGTGGGAGGGATGAGAAGCAACTATTCCCAGTCAGCTGGTATCGTCCTATGGGACAAGCAAAACAGAATGCCACATAGGAATGCTTGAAACCACTGCAGAGCTCTGCAAGTGCCATTGTGCAGCAATCCAAACTGAGTAATTTTGCCAAACTTCCGGTGTGTAGAAGAAACCAGGTAGGATTTCGAAGCAGATATTAACCCGGAACACCTGTGGGTTTACCAGTTGCAAGAATCTGGAATTCGTCCTAAGAAGCCTTGAAATCAGTGAAATGCTCTTATGTTGACATGGTTCAGAACTTCATTCTGAGTGTGCCTGGCAGAGATCATTTGGCTAATCACAACAGTGGAGTATTTAGAGGCTGATATTTCCAGTTGCCGCCACAGCAATGATAGCAATTAGTCGTGTCCAATAAAACAGAAGTCTGGTTCTCAAATATTGAACACAGTGCCATAAGTAGAGGTTCAACTTACTCCTCTGGTTGACGTGAATGAATGGGTAAAAGCACTAATCAGTTTGAATCAGGTGGGAGGAACGAGAAGCGGATATTCCAAGGAAGTTGGTATCATTCTACAAGGACAAGCAAAACTGAATGTCACGTCTCAATGCTTGCCACCTCTGCAGAGCTCTGCAGGTGCAATTGTGCAGCAATGCAAACTCTATAACTTTGTCAAACTTTAGTTGTGTATAAAAATCACAAATGATATAGACGCAGATATTAACCTGGAAAACCTGTAGACCTACTGGCTGCAAGTATCTGGAAATCTTCCTAGGAAGCCTTGAAAGCAGTGAAATGCTCTTATGTTGCAATCGCTCTGAACCTCATACTGATTGTACCCGGTAGAAGTTATTTGGCTAACTACAACCTTGGAGTATTTACAAGGTTTTATTTCCAGTTCCGTTCCTAGCAATTTATGGACATAGATCGCCTCCAAAAAAACGGAAGTTTGGTTCTCAAATCTTCAGCACAGTGCTATAAGTGGAGATTCAACTTGCTCCTCATGTTGAAGCAGTGAAGTGCTAAAAGCTCTAATCACCAGTGCTCAGGTGGGAGGAAAGAAAATTGGATATTCCCAGTCACCTGGTATTGTCCTATTGGTCAAGCCAATCTGAATGCCAAGTCTGAATGCTTGCAACCACTGGAGAGCTCTGCAGCTGCAATTGTGCAGCAATGCAAACTGAGTAACTTTGCCAAACTTGAGGTGTGTAGAAGAAACCACATAGGATTTACAAGCAGATATTAATCTGGAACACCTCTGGCCTACCAGCTGCAAGAATCTGGAGTTCTTCCTAAGAAGCCTTGAAATCAGTGAAATGTTATTATGTTGCCATGACTCAGAACCTCATTCCGAGTTTTACCAACAGAGTTGATTCACCTAAAAACCATGGTAGAGTATTTAGAGACTGATATTTCCAGTCTCCATGCATACTAACGGATGGCCATGGGTCCCATCCAAGAATACAGAAGTCTGTTTCTCAAAGCTTCAACACAGTTCCATAAGTACAGGTTCAACTTACTCCTCAGGTGAGTGAAGGGTTTACCCCTTTGATCAGGAGGACTAAGGTGGGAGGAACTAAAACCGGATATCCCCAGCTAGCTGGTATTGTCCTACAGGGACAAGCAAGAAGAATGCCATATCTGAATGCTTGAAAATGCTGCAGAGCTCTGCAAATGCAATTGTTCAGAAATGCAAACCAAGTAACTTTGCCAAACTTCAGTTGTGTTGTTGAAACCTCTTAGTATTTAGAAGTAGATATTAACCCAGCACACCTGTCAGCCTACCGGCTGCAAGAATTTGGAATTCTTCCTAAGAAGCCTTGAAAGCAGTGAAATGCTGTTATGTTGCCAAGGCTCAGAAACTCATTCTGAGTGTGTTTGGCAGGCCATTTGGCTAACCACAATGGTGGAGTATTTAGAGGCTGATATTTCCAGTCTACATCAATAGTAATGGATGGCCACAGGTAGTGTCCAAGGAAACATATGTCTGGCTCTCAAATCTTCAACACAGTGCCATAGGTAGAGATTCAATTTTCTGCTAAGGTTGATGTGAGTGAAGGGTAAAAGCTCTAATCAGCTGGACTCAGGTGGGAGGAAAGAAAAGCGGATATTCCCAGTCAGCTGGTACCTTCCTATGGGGATAAGCAAAACTGAATGCCATGTCTGAATGCTTGCAATCACTGCAAAGCTCTGCAGGTGCAATTGTTCAGCACTGCAAACTGAGTAACTTTGCCAAACTTCAGGTGTGTAGAAGAAATCACATAGTATTTAGAAGCAGATATTAATCCAGAACTCCTGTGGTCTATTGGCTGTAAAAATCTGGAATTTTTCCTAAGAAGCCTTGAGAGTAGTGAAATGTTGCTATGTTGACATGGCTCAGAACCTCATTCTGTGTGTTCCTTGCAGAGGTCATTCGGCTAACAATAACGGTGGAATATTTAGAGGCTGATATTTCCCATTGCCGTCCTTAGAAATGTATGGCCATATGTCTTATCCTGGAAAACGGAAGTCTGGTTCTCAAATCTGCAACACAGTGCCATAAGTAGAGTTTCAACTTACTCCTCAGGTTGACTGAGTGAAGGGGTAAAAGCTACAATCACCAGCAAAACTGTTTTAGGAAGGAGAAACGAATATTTCCAGCCAGCTGGTTTTTCCTTTGTGAACAAGCAAAAGTCAATCCCATGTCAGAATGCTTACAATGGCAGCAGAGCTCTGCAGGTGCAATTGCCCAGCAATTCAAACTGAGTAGCTTTGCCAACCTTCAAGCCTTTAGAAGAAACCACATAGGATTCAGAAGCAGATATTAACCCTGAACACTTGTGGGCCTAACGACTGCAAGAATCTGGAATTCTTCCTAAGAAGCATTGAAAGAAGTGCAAAGCTGCTATCTTGCAATGGCTGAGAACCTCATCTGAGTGTCCTCGGCAGAGGTCATTTAGCTAACAACAACGCTGGAGTATTTAGAGGCTGATAGTTGCAGTCCCTGTCCATAGGAATGTATGTCCATAGGACATGTTCAAGAAAATATGTCTGGTTTTCAAATCAAAATTGTTTTGATCCCTGCTAGGATGCATACAATAGTTACTGTATAGAAATACGCTGCTACTTCTCTTTGGTGGCTTGTCTCTCCTTTGGGCAAGGTGTAGAGCACTCAGAACTTAGGTGCCCTAAAACAAAATTACTTTTTGGGTCCTTAGTATCCTACCCCTCCTCAGCCCTCCCAAAATAGGGAGTAATATTGTTTTAAGGCTCCCATATTCTGAGTGTTCTATATTGTCCTTGTGTCCTGAACTCCCAAGTCCTCCTCAGCTCTCCCAGAGTAGAGAGTAAAAAATTTCGACCCGTGGCTATGGACAATAAGAGGGACTTTTAGAGCTGCTAGAATGCACACCGGAGCTGCTGGGGATTGAAAGATGTTGTCTATTTCTCTTTGGTGGCTTGTCTGTCATGGAGGAAGGTGTAGAGCACTCAGAACTCAGCCTTAAAACAATTTTTAAGGCCCCCATTTTCATTTGGATCCTGAGCTCCCAAACACTCTTCCAGTCTCCCTAAAGTGCAAGGATAAAATTACCATTTGTCTGTGTACAGTGAGAGGAGCTTTGATCCCTGCTAGGATGCACACAGGAGCTTATGGGGACAGAAAAATGTTGTCTATTTCACTTTGGTGGTGTCTATTTCAATTGTCTCTCATTTGGGGAAGGTGTAGAGCACTTAGAACATGGGGGCCTGAGTTTTAAGACCCCAAGTTCTAAGTGCTCTAACATGACATTTGAGTCCTCTGCTCCCAAATACTCATCAGCTCTCTGAGAATTGCAAGTAAAAATTTTGGACCTGTGGCTGTGGACAATGAGAGGGGCTTTGACTATGCTAGGATGCACACAGGAGCTGATGGAGACAGAAAGATGGTGTCAGTTTCTATTTGGTGGATTGTCTTCCATTTGGGGAATGTGTACAACACTCAGGACTTGGGGGCATTAAAACATTTTAAGGCCCCAAGTAATGAGTGCTCTATCTTGTTGTTTGCATCCTGAGGTTCCAAACACTCCATAGCTCTCCCAGAATTGGGATGAAAAATTTTGACATGTGCCTGTGGACAGCAAGAGGAGTTTTCAGCCCTGCTTGATGCACACAGCAGGAGCAGCAGAAAGAAACATGTTGTCTGCTTCTCTTGGGTGGCTTGTCTGTCCTTTATGGAAGGTGTAGAGAATTCAGACCATGGGGGCCTTAAGACAATTCTGAGTGCCCTATATTGTCCTTTGCATTCTGAGCTCCCAAAGACTCATCAGCTCTCCCAGAATTGCGAGGAAAAACTTTGGCCCTGTAACTGTGGAAAGCAAAAGGGGTTTTCGGCCCTGCTAGAGTGCACACAGGAGCTGCTGGAGAGAGAAACATGCTGTCTATTTCTCTTTGGTGACTTGTCTGTCCTTGGCAGAAGGTGTAGAAAACTCAGAAAACTTGCGAGCTTTAAAACACTGTTGTTTTAAGGCTCACAAGTTCTGAGTGCTCTCGGTCGTCATGTGTGTCCTGAGCTCCCAAATCCTCCTCAACTCCTTCAGAATACTGAATAAAAAATTTCAACCTGTGGCTGGGGACAATGAGAAGGACTTTCGGGCATGCTTAGATGCACACAGGAGCTGGTGGAGTCAGAAAGATGTTGTCTTTTTTGCTTTGGCGGCTTGTTTCTCCTTGGGGGAAGGTGTAGAGCACTCAGAACTTGAGGGCCTTAAACCAATTTTGCTGTAAGGCCCTCAAGTTCCTAGTGCTCTACCTTGTCATTTGCATTCTGAGCTCCCAAACAGCCATTAGCTCTCCCAGGATTGTGAGGAAAAAATTTCAACATGTGGCTGTGGACAGTGAGAGGGGCTTTCAGGCCCTGCTAGGATGCAAACACCGGCTGATGGGGACAGAAACATTTTGTTTACATCTAATTGGTGGCGTGTCAGTCCGTTGGGGAAGGTGTAGAGAACTCAGAACTTGGGGCTTTAAAATGATTTTATTTTAAAGTTTCCAAGTTCTGAGTACTCTATCGTGACATTTGCGTGAGATCTCAGCTTGAATAATTTGGGAGTGGAGTCTAAGGGATTCTTTAAATACAAGATTATGTCATCTGCAAAGAGGGAGAGTTTTATTTCTTCTTTCCCTATGTGGATCTCCTTTATTTTTGCATCTTGTCTTATTGCTGTAGCTAGGCATTCTAATACTAGATTGAAGAGAAGTGGAGAGAGTGGACATTCTTGTCTTGTTCCTGAGTTAAGAGGAAATGGCTTTATTTTTTCACTATTAAGTATAAAGCTGGCTGTAGTTTGTCATATACAGCCTTTATTGTATAGAGAAATGTTCCATGTATTCCTAATTTTTCTAGTACCTTCATCATAAAGGGGTGTTGGATCTTGTCGAATGCTTTTTCTGCATCTATTGAGATAACCATGTGGTTCTTATCCTTGCTCCTGTTGATGTGATGAATAATATTAATTGATTTGCAAATAATGAACCAACTTTGCATCCCTGAAATGCATCCTGTTTGGTCGTGCTGTATGATTTTTTGGATGAATTGTTGAAGTCGATTGGCCATAATTTTGTTGAGAAGTTTTGCATCAATGTTCATCAAAGAAATGGGTCTATAGTTCTCTTTCTTTGATGAGTCCTTTCCTGGTTTGGGGATGAGGGTTATGATGGCTTCATAGAATGTGTTCGGTAGGGAACTTTCTCTTTCAATTTCATTGAAGAGTTGGAGGAGTATTGGTGTGAGCTCTGCTTTGAAGGCCTTGTAGAATTCTGCTGTAAATCCATCTGGTCCTGGACTTTTCTTAGCTGGGAGGTCTCTTATTGCTGTTTCTATTTCAGTGCTTGATATGGGTCTGTTAATATGGGTTAAGTCATCTTGGTTTAGTTTTGGCATGTCAATATTTGCTAGGAAAAGGTCCATTTCTGTCAAGTTCTCAAACTTATTAGCATAAAGTTTTGCAAAGTACTCCCTTATAATGTTCTGAATCTTGGTTGTTTCCACGGTGATGTTTCCATTCTTATCTGTGAGATTATTTATTTGGGTGTGTTCTCTTTTTTTCTGAGAAGATTTGCTAAAAGTCTGTCAATTTTGTTTTTGTTTTTTTTTTGAAGAACCAACTGTATTTTTGGTGAATCTTTTTTTAAATTTATTTTTATTGTAGAATACTAAAGCTAGATCCTTATATATCACCCTGCAACAGAATCAATTCCAAATGGATAAAAGACCTCGGAGTCAAAGCAGACACTCTGAAAACATTATAGGATGGAATAGGAGAAAGCCTAGGTCTCCTTGCCACAGGCCAAAATTTTCTTAATAGAGACCCAGAAACACAACAAATTAAAGAATGGTTGGATAAATGGGATTGCATGAAATTGCAGAGCTTCTACATGGCAAAGTACATAGCTAGAAAGATCAATAGAAAGCCCACAGATTGGGAGAAGTTCTTCACTAGCCATACAACAGACAAGGGTCTCATATCTAAAATATACTTGGAACTCAAAAAGTTAAATCCCCCAACAACAAATCTTCAAAGAAACAACTGCCCAATAAATAAGTGTGCTAAAGACTTAAATAGAAACTTCTCTGAAGAGGAAAGAAGGATGGCCAGTAGACACATGAAGAAATGCTCAACCTTCCTAGCCATAAAAGAAATGCAAATCAAAACAACATTGAGATACCACCTCACTCCAGTTAGAATGGCAAAAAAGGAAGAACTCTAATAACAACAGATGCTGGAGGGGATGTGGACAGAAGGGAACCGTACTTCATTGTTGGTGGGAGTGTAAACTTGTTCAACCACTTTGGAAAGCAATATGGAGGTTCCTCAAAAGACTCCACACAGAGCTCCCCTATGACCCAGCAATCCCACTTTTGGGCATTTACTCAAATGATCACAAAGAAGACCATACTAAAGCTACCAGGATGACTATGTTTATTGCAGCATTATTTGCCATAGCTAAGATATGGAACCAACCCAGATGCTCCTCAGTAGATGAATGGATCAAGAAAATGTGGTTTATATACACAATGGAATTCTATGCCTCCATCAGAAAGAATGACATTCCCCCATTTGGTAGGAAATGGAAAGACTTTTAAAAAATTATATCAAGTGAAGCAAACCAGGCCCAAAGAAACATAGGTCCTATGGTTTCCCTTATTTGCAATATCTAGTGTATGTCTGAGTCAAGCAGAAAAGGTCAGATAAGGTGATGTTAGGAAAATGAACCCTAAGATATGTATTTTAAATGTTTTTTTTTTCTTTCATGCGATTGTTTCTAACACATTTATAAGATTATTTCTTTGTTGCTTTGTATGTCCCTCCCCCACAGTATAACCCCTGCTTTCACTGTATTTGAGGTCGGTATAATTTGTGGAGGGGAAGGGGAAAACAAATCGTTTAAATAGGGATACAGGTCGGCCCTTTGCAACAATGAGATATACAAGTCGAAAACAAACTTTACAACTTTGGTGGGTAGGAGGGGCCTGGAGGATTGAGTCGGAGGACAGCGGGAGGATTGGAAGGGATGGGAAGGGGAACCAAAGGAGGAGGCTACAATGCTTGATAAGAAATGTACTCATTATCTTGCCCATGTAATTGTAACCCCTCTGTACAGTACTTTCACATTTAAAAAAGGAAATAGGGGGCCTTAAAACAATTTCTCTCCACACCAGCTCCTGTGTGCATCCTAGCAGGGCCAAAATTCCCTCTCATTATGCAGAGCCACGGGTTGAAAATTTCCTCACTATTCTCGGAGGGTTTGGGATCTCACGCTGGGAAGGGAGGTGAAGGGTAAACAAATGAGGAGGCTGCAATGCTTGGTAAGAAATGTATGCATTATCCTGCCCATGTAATTGTAACCCCTCTGAACAGTATGTTCTCAAATAAAATAAAATAAAAAAACTTTGGCAAAGTATCAGGGTATAAAATTAACCCCCCAAAATCAATGGGTTTTCTGTATGCCAACAATGAGAAAAGTGTGGCTGAAATTAGGAAAGCAACTCCATTTGTAATAGCCCCACATAAAATAAAATACCTAGGCATTAACTTGACCAAAGAAGTGAAGGACCTCTATGATGAAAACTTTAAAATCTTGAAAAAGGAAATCAAAACAGAACTTAGAAAATGGCAAAACCTCCCATGCTCCTGAATTGGAAAGATGAACATCGTGAAAATGGCAATACTTCCCAAGGATATCTACAAATTCAATGCGATACCTATCAAAATTCCAACCTCATTCTTCAAGGAAATAGAAGAGGCAATCCAAAAATTCATATGGAACAATAAAAGAACCCGAATGGCAAAAATGCTCCTCAACAGAAAGAACACTGCTGGTGGAATATCAATACCAAATTTCAAACTCTACTATACAGCCATAGTAATCAAAACAGCTTGGTAATGGCATAAGAACAGACCTCAGGACCAATGGAATAGAATTGAAAACCCAGAACCTACAGACCTACAGCCATCTTATCTTCGATAAGGGAGGTTAAAAAAATAGAATGGAAGAAAGACAGCCTCTTCAGTAAATGGTGCTGGCAAAATTGGTTAACTGCTTGTAGAAAACTAAAACTAGATCCTTATATATCACCCTGTACCAGAATCAACTCCAAATTGATCAAAAACCTCGGAGTCAAAGCAGACACTCTGAAAACGTTACAGGATGGAATAAGAGAAACCCTAGGTCTCCTTGGTGCAGGCCAAAATTTTCTTAATAGAGACCCGGAAACACCAAAGAAAGGTTGGACAAATGGGATTACATGAAGTTGCAGAGCTTCTGCATGGCAAAGGACATAGCTAGCAAGATCAATAGAAAGCCCACGTATTGGGAGAAGATGTTCACTAGCCATACAAAAGACAAGGGTCTCATATCTAAAATATACTTGGAAGTAAAAAAATTAAATCCCCCAACAACAAATCCTCAAAGAAACAACTGCCCAATAAATAAGTGGGCTAATTACTTAAAGAGAAACTTCTCTGAAGAAGAAAGAAGGATGTCCAGTAGACACATGAAGAAATGCTCAACCTCCCTAGCCATAAAAGAAATGCAAATCAAAACAACATTGACATACCACCTCACTCCAGTTAGAATGGCCAAAATCAAGAACTCTAACAACAACAGATGCAGGAGGGGGATGTGGACAGAAGGGAACCTTACTGCATAGTTGGTGGGAGTGTAAACTTGTTCAACCACTTTGGAAAACAGTATGGAGGTTCCTCAAAAGACTCCACACAGATCTCCCCTATGACCCAGCAATCCCACTTTTGGGCATTTACCCAGATGTTTTCAAACAAGACCACACTAAAGCTACCAGCACAACTATGTTTATTGCAGCATTATTTGCCATAACTAAGATCTGGAACCAACCCAGATGCTCCTCAGTAGATGAATGGATCAAGAAAATGTGGTGTATATGTACACAATGGAATTTTATGCCTCCATCAGAAAGAATGTCATTGCCCCATTTGTTAGGAAATGGAAAGGCTTGGATAAAATTATATTAAGTTAAGTATGTCAAGCCCAAAGAAACATAGGTCCCATGGTTACCCTTATTTGCAATATCTAGTATATGTCTGAGTCAAGCAGAAAAGGTCAGATAAGGTGATGTTAGGAAAATGAACTCTAAGATATGTATTTAAATGTTTTTCTTTTCTTTCATGCATTTGTTTCTAACGCATTTATAAGATGATTTCTTTGTTGTTTGTATGTCCCTCTCCCACAGTATAACCCCTGCTTTTACTGTATTTGATGTCAGTATAATTTGTGGAGGGGAAGGGGAAAAACAAGTCATTTAAATAAGGATACAGGCGGACCTGTTGCAATAATGAGAAGTACAAGTTGTCATGTCGAAAAGACGTTTACAACTTTGGTGTGGGGGGGGGAGGATTGGGTTGGAGGGATCTGAGGAGGCTGGGAAGGGCTGTGAAGGGGACACAAAGAGGAAGCTACAATGCTTGATAAGAAATGTACTCATTATCTTGCCCATGTAATTGTAACCCCTCTGTACAGTATTTTCACAATAAAAAATATTTTAAAAATAGAAAATGTGGTATATATACACAATGGAATTCTATGCCTCCATCAGAAAGAATGACATTGCCCGATTTGTTAGGAAATGGAAAGACATGGAGAAATTTATATTAAGTGACGTAAGCCAGGCCCAAAGAAATATAGGTCCCATGGTTTCCCTTATTTGCAATAACTAGTATATGTCTGAGTCAAGCAGAAAAAGTCAGATAAGTGGATCTTAGGGAAATGTACCCCTATGATAAGTATTCAAATGTTTCTTTTTTCTTTCATGCAATTGTTTTTAACGTATTTATAAGATGATTTCTTTGTTGCTTTGTATGTCCCTTCCCCACAGTATAACCCCTGCTTTCACTGTATTTGATATTGGTTTAATTTGTGGAGGAGAAGGGCAAAAACAAATCGTTTAACTAGGGATACAGGTGAACCCATTGCAACAATGAGATGTACAAGTCTTTATGTCGAAAAACCGCACTTTACAACTTTGGTGGGTGGTGGGGGTGGAAGAGCGGGTAAGGGGAAGTATGGAAAAGAATGGGAAGGGGAAACAAAGAGGAGGCAACAATTCTTGATAAGAAATGTACTCGTTATCTTGCCCATGTAATTGTAACTTCTCTTTACGGTATTCTCACACTTAAAAAATGATATTGGGTCCTAAAAACAATTTTGTTTTAGGCCCCCAAATTCTGAATGCTCTATCTTGTCATTTCCATCCTGAGCTCCCAATCACTTGTGAGCTATCGCAAACTTGGCAGGAAAAAATTTCGACCTGTAGCTTTGGAGAGCAAGAGGTTCTTTGAGCTCTGCTAGGCTGCACAGAAGAACTGCTGTGGACAGAAACATATTGTCTATTTTTCTTTGGAGGCTTGTCCCTCCTTTGGGGAGTGTGTAGAGCACCCAGAAGTTGGGGGCCTGAAAACAAAATTGCTTTAAGGCCCCCAAATTCTTTTTTGAAAATGCAGAGAAACTTTAATAAGCCATTTGGAACTCATGCTTCTTAAATGTCAAAGAGGTAGGGTATCATATCTCGCTGGTTCATGCACTGTTGGATGTGTTCCGTCCTAGTAGAAGCCAAGACACCGGCCTCCTCCAGAAAGTGGCGGTGTCCCTCCTCCATCAGCTTCCAGAGGCAGGATGGAGGCCGCGTGCCAGCCTCCATGTTCATATTGATAGGCACTTTCTCAAAGTTGTCTTGGGAGCAGAGATTGTGACAGGCCATGTTCTTAAAGCCTTCAGGAGCCATCTGGAAGAAGGGGAAGTGTCGAGTGAAGCTGTAGATCTGCTGCACGTTGAGGCCACAGAGGGCACTGTTTCTTAGTGCAAGGGCAATTAGGTGGAAGTCATTGAGGGGGGCCAAGTCCAGAGCCTGCCCTCTGAGCTGATGGGTTGCTGGAGCATCCAACTCTGGAGGGTGGTCCTAGATGAGCAGATGCAAGGGCCACAGAGAAGCTGTCATCCTGGTGCTGGGCTACCTCCTCTTCCACAAGCTCTCAGGGCCAAGGGGGAGGGGAAGCAGCTGGGCTCAGCTTTGGCTTCTCACAAGGTGACCACAAGCTAAAGGAAGGCTGCTATGATTGCTCCTCTGTAGCCTCTGAGCAGCTGTCCTCTTCCTTCTTCACAGATCACTGGGAGGTGAGAGGCAGGCTCGTTGGACGTGCCCACTTAACTTCTTTGACCTGCATCTTGCCAGGTGGGTACACGATGTTGGGATTTACCCACATCCACAGGTTGGGCTCGATATCTGGGTCATCTTCATCAGCCTCATACTTTTTATCCAGAGGCAATACTGGTGGTTCAAATATTCTGAGATTGTATTTGGCAAGTTTCTGCTCGGCTAGGGGCAGGTGCATGGTGGTGAAGGTCTGGAAGGGGTCTTTGCCCATGTCCCATTACAGCAGCCCCAGGATCTGGCGGTGGAGGCTGGCCCAGAAGTCGAGGTCTTGCAGATGAAGGTCCATGGTGAGGGCACCGAGGGCGGGTGGGCTAAGGCCCCCAAATTCTGAGTGCTCTCTCTTGTTGTTTGCATCCTGAGCTCCAAAAACTAGTCAACTCTCCCAAAATTGGGAGGAAACAATTTGGACATGTGGCTCTGAACACCAAAAGGGGCTTTGAGCCTTGCTGGGAGGCACACAGTAGCAGATGGGGACAGAAAGATGCTGTCTATATCTCTTTGGTGGCTTGTCTCTCCTTTGTGGAAGGTGTAGAGCATTCAGAACTAGGAGGTCTTAAAACAATTTTGTTCAGAGTGCTCTGTCTTGTCTTTTGTATCCTTTGCTCCAAACACTCATCATCTCTCCCAAAATTGCAAGAAAAAAATTTGGATGTTGCCACGCCACCTCTTAAGAAGTCTGTGTAAGAGATCGCGTTAGACAAAGAGCTTCAAGGAAGCATGCCTGCAGGAAGGGGTTGTTGGTTCAAGGCTTCCCATGCACTTGGCTGCACCTTTATAGCCTCCACCTTTATTCTTACTATATTCTTCTTGGCTGTTCATTCGTTGCTTTTATTCTCATTTTGGCTATTTTTCTATTGATCCACAAACAGAGCATGTTGTTTCTTTCCAGTCCAATAGAGACTGCTTCTCTGAATAATAAAGACTAGGACCAAAGATTAAATATGGGCAATGCCCCAATCAATCTATCATCTGATGTCATGCTGCCTCCAGAAACTCCTACAGGTTCACAAGCAGTTTTGCTGCTCATTCATAGTAAATATAGAAACTTAAAGTTTCCAGATATGTTACAACAGGCAGAATTAATGAGTTAAACTAAGCTAGATGGATTGTCCCAGAAGCTCAGAGAGTTCTAGAAAAAGGGACCCCTGATAATAAAAGGAAAAGAAAGATTCCCCCAACAGTTATGATTAAGTTTAGTCCAGTTTACATTATAAGGAATAGATGGTGGTTTCCCACAAAATATAAAGTTAGTGACAACACATTTCCTGAACCGACTGATGAACCATTGCCTTATACAGGAGCTTATAATATGAAAATAGATGAATTAATGTAAAAGGAAAAAGGGTATTTTGGAACTCATTAGATTTTATGCAAAGATTAGGTAGATCTAGACCATTATGGTGTTTATTCTCAAAACAACAATAAGATAGTTTAAAATAACAATTAGAAATTTATGTGAACAAATATTGGGATTAAAATTATAGAAAATGGAGAATGCCTGACTCAACCTAGAAGTGGTTTTTAGGTTGATTTCAAAGGGACTTGAAAATATATGGAAAAAATAAAAAGAGTACAATATAAGTACAGCCCTGTCTTAAGTTTGTTAATTTTTAAACATAAAAAGGCTGAATAGATGTCCCATTCTATTAAACTATATGCTAGACTTGTCTCGCACTACTTAGCTTAAACAGTTGTTGGGATAGTCATCAAATTTCATGTAATCCATCAATGCTTTGCTTTTCTTAAAAATTAATTATGTGCTTAAATAAACAAAGAATCTATGTCACAATCACACACTGTATAAAGATGTTAATTCTCCTCAATAAAGACACACTCAGATGCAACTCTTTTGAGTCTGTGTCTGAGTGTAACTTCGCCAACTCCTTGCCCACCTATCCCGAGATCCCTGTCCCATCGGTCCCAGTGCTCTGGCCCAGCTGGTCCATCATAGGATGTGTTACTGTGGACAGTGTGAGGGGCTTTCAACCCTGCTAGGATGCAGACCTGAGCTGCTGGGAATAGAAAGATGCTGTCAATTTCTCTTTGGTGGCTTGTCTGTCTTTTGAGGAAAGTGTAGAGCACACAGAACTTGGGGACCTTAAAACAATTTTGTTGTAAGGTCCCCAGGTACTGAGTGCTCTATCTTGTCATTTGTATCCTGAGCTAGGAAACACTCTTCAGCTCTTCCAAAATTGTGAAGATCAAATTTCAACATGTAGCTGTGGCAGTGAGAGTCGCTTGACCCTGCTAGGATGCATACAGAATCAACAGATGCTGTCTATATCTGTTTGGTGGGTTGTCTCTCATTTGTCAAAGTGTAGAGCACTAAGAACTTGGGGGCCTTAAAATAATTTTCTGAGTGCTCTATCTTGTCGTTTGCATCCTGAGGTCCCAAAATCTCTTCAGCTCTTCCAGAATTGCAAGGAAATAATTTCAACCTGTTCCTGTGGACACTCTAAGGGGCTTTTGGCCCTGGTAGGATGCAGACTGGTGCTGCAGGAGTCAGAAAGATGCTGTCTATTTCCCTTTGATGGCTTGTCTATCCTCTGGGGAAGGTGTAAAGCACTACAACTTGGGGGCCTTAAAACAGAATTGTTTTAAGGTCTCCAAGATCTGAGTGTTCTATCTTTTTGTTTGCACCCAGAACTCCCAAATTATTTCAAACTTGTAAACATTAAGATCAATAATAATATTTAGTTTTCTGGTATAAAATGAAAGCAACATAAAGAAGATAGATAAGTGTATCACTACATTTTAAAAGAGTTTTAAATTCTGAATTACCTTGATTGATAAAAATATAAGTTAATACACTGAATATTCAATGAAGACCCAAGATGTAGAATATTACTTTAAAATACACTTTTTTCCAGACCAGTACCAGAAATATCTTTAGTTTCTGTAAGACTCATTTCAACAGACAAGTTAAAAGTATTTTTAATTTTAAAAAATCACAAACTCTACAGAAATCATTGAAGATGTATCCAAACAACTCTTGAATATGTTTTGACATCAAAGTCAGGCAATTCACGTGGAAAATACCATGAGAACCCATGAAGTTTTACAGTAATAGACTGATGTCTACTTTTTATTGTGAAAATATTTTGTATCTGCCACAAAGGTTGGACTGGCATTTTTGAAAGTTAAGAAAATTAACCAAATCATTAAGACTTCAGAGAAGAATTTGTACAGCTTTCCACAACTTCAAAGAGGTAGTGATTGATACATGCTTGTCCTTCTGGCAGTATTAAATGCAGTTTCTTCCAAGTTGTTCTTCAGGCCTGGTTTGATATAATGGCTCATCAGAAGGAGATCCAGAGTATCTCTGGTATCTCTATTCCCAGCAGCAAGAGGCAAGAGAGTGAAGAGGCCTTGATATCTGCATCATGATGAAGTAAGAAAGAAGCCACTCTGGTGTTATTCACTTACAAGCACTGTGAAGAGCTGCCCACCCATCCACAGTTATTATTGCATGAATATCTGCCGCTTGAGCCACCAACTCATGGACAATGTCTAAGCATCCACCGTCTGCTTCCTGATGAAGAGGGGTATACTCATCATCATTCTTAGTATTCACATGAGCGGCCTTTTCAGGAAGAAGTCCTTGCACTGTAGTAAGCTGATAAAGAAAGATACATATATACATACACATACACACACACATATATATATATATATATATATATATATATATATATATGCATGTATATAATTCAACTCAAAGCAAAAAAGAAAATTAAACTGACTTGTGGCTTTTTTATTCTGGTCGTGGGGCCTGAACTCTGGACCTGGGTACTGTCCCTCAGCTCTTCAGCTCAAGGCTAGTGGTCTACCACTTGAGCCACAGTGCCCCTTCCAGCTTTTTCTGCTTCTGTGGTGCTGATGAATTGAACCCAGGGTCTCATTCATGCAATACAAGCACTCTACCACTGAGCTACTTTCCTAGCCTGACTTGTGACTTTAGACAGGTAAAAACAAACAAAACAAACCCCCCAAATTGGTTATCAGATGACTTTAAAATAAAAACAATTTATGATTTCTGTATTTGGAGAAGAGGACAAGTAATGAACATGTGTTAATTATTTTGAATGTAATTATCTAATATCAAATCATGTATTTATTTAAGTTTCAATTAGGGCCTATTTCTCAAAGTCTTACCAGAGAGAAACAATACAGACTACAACTATATTTAATAATATTCATCTGCAAAAATGGTGATTCATATTTTATGAAAGGATTACCATACCAATATACAAGGCATATAAAAGTTAAAAAATGAAACTTCTCTTAACAGAAGAATAAAATAAGAAGAAGAAATTTCAGGGATTAAAGGGCTCAATTCCTTTGAAATACAACTTTATAAACATGTTTTAGGAAGTGGATTTCAGTTTGATCTATGAACCTCTAATATATTGCAGTGCACATTAAAAAGGTCTACAAAGGAGGGGGGACCAAGATGGCGACGGAGCAGTAGGGAAACGCCACAGCTCTCTCCAACCAAAAAGAGAGTTCAAGTTCCAACGCTTAATCTCCCCAAGAGACCGACAACAACAAAAAGACGAACACTCAGAGAAAAACCAGAGGCGGAGAATAACAAAAAAAGAAAGAGACGAAAAGAAGAATTTCAGAACAGAGAAAAGTGAAGACCCCTCCCCCAACCTTTACTGGCCGCGCGGCAGTGCGCCAATCTGCCGGCCAGCCGGCCCGGCGGGAGCTGTGAGAGCCCCAGAGACACAGCAGAGACACAGGGGGCCGCTTTCAGATCACCAGGTACCGGTTTGCAGAACAGCAGATCGCCAGGAACAGAGAAACCTACCAGCCGGGAGTCTCCACGAGGATCCCACCCCCACCCCTCACTCTACACCCGAGCAGAGAGGCTCCATCCCGCCAAAACCGCTCGGCACCAGCAGCGCGACAAAGGGACCTATCGGCAGACCACGCGCCCGCCCGATCACGATCGCAACAACCCGGCCCTGCTCAGGCCCCAGAGGTACCGCGAAGAAGCTGTCTGAGCGTAGACACTTTTGACCCGACAGCTTCGACAGAGGCAGAGACAGAAAAGAATCACACAGAGCCACCACCGCCCAACCCAGCCCAGATTGCAACAACAACTGACAACCTACACCACACAGAAACAACCAGCTCCAGTGTGAGTACCCCACAGGGGAAGTGTATCCCTCAAGGGAGACCAGAGCGGGAGGGAATCCCCAGACCCTGACCTAGACTCCCTACCCCCAACACCCGGACCACAGGACCCACTAAAACTGGGAACTGTTTGAGAGCTCCACCAGCCCGTGGAGCACACTCAGCTGGCCAGGCTAGAGCAAGAGCACCCCTGGAAGGGAGCTTAAATGCCCAAGCCAGGAACAGCGCCCCTGGGTCAAGACTACCAACAGTAGAAGAAATTTGAACTGTGTCCCCCAGGCTGTATAACCTAGGTGGTATACACATCAGCACAGGCCTAACGAGTGCGCTCCAGGCTGCATAACCTAGGTGGTACACACATCAGCACAGGCCTAACAAGCGCGCTCCAGGCTGGGGCCGGAACCAGGCCCGGGGATCCGGCGCCTGAACAACACAACCAACTCCTCCCAACTGAAGTAAAAAGCTGAGCATACGCCTCAACAGAGGGGAGAAAACCAGGAAACAATACTCCCCGGGAAGCATGCCTGTGACAACAAAAGACCTGGAGGCCCAGGACAAGAGAAGCCCAAACCCCACCAAAACTCCACCCATATACCCTAGACTGGGAATTGGGCAACACAGGCTGCCAGCACCTGATAGTAAGCAGGAGCTCAGACTGTTAAGGCGGCTCAGCAATAGAGTGATAGTCTTGGATGTATGAGGCCCTGGATCTGATTCCTCAGCATCACAAAAGCAAAAAGGGTCAGAAGTGATGCTGTGGCTCAAATGGTAGGGTGCCAGCCTTGAGCTGAAAAGCTGAGGGACAGCACCCAAACCTAGAGTCCAAGCCCACAACCAGCCCAAAACAAACAAACAAAAACACATCAGGAGCCCATAGCAGACTCCAGTATTTGGGAGAGTGCACCCAGAGCATCTGTTCTTCACAAGAGCACCCGTAGGAGCAAACACAAGCAGTCTAGGCTGCTCAACCCTTCCAAAGGTGGGAACTGCCAGCAATCTACAGCAGAGAGCTGAGAATCCTAAGTAAGTCAGAATAGCAGCTGGAAATAGGCTCCCAACAGAACCCAGATCAGGCACAGACTCTCTCTACCAATACAGAATCAGCAACCAAGCAAAGACAGACACACCAAAACAAAATTGAAGAGCAGTCTCCTGAACCTCCATGCGAAAATCACAGAGAAATATCACAAGGTTTACCACCACCCAGGAAAGCAAGCCCACCTCAAAAGCCAGCAGCCACACAGGGGAGAGCCCCAGTGGGAGCAAAGCAGGAATGGAAGACAAAAGCTACATCCAAGGGTTGCTGGAGGCAATGACTCAAGAAATAAAGCGAGAAATTGATCAGAAATTGAAAGAGCACAAGGATGAACTATCCAAAGAGATACAGGGTATCAAACAAGAGATGCATGCAAAAATAGAAGCTGCACAAACCTCAGTAAGAAGTGAGATAAACGCCAAATTAGAGGTAATGCATACCTCATTGAGAGGTGAGATCAGTACTCTGAGAACCAACATTGAATCCATAAAGGGATCCATTTCCTCCATGCAAACCACAATAGAAGCCACTGTCAACAGCGTGAATGAAATGGAAGGTAGAGTGTCAGATACAGAAGACAGAATACACCAACTGGACCAAAAAGTGACAGATATGGAAAAATCACTCAAATTAAACCAAAGGGATATTCAAGAGCAAGCAGATAATGCTAAGAAATTTAACCTTCGCATAATTGGAGTGGACGAAGGGGAGGAATTCCAGAGCAAGGGAATGCAACACCTATTTAACAATATAATCAATGAAAATTTTCCCTACCTCAAAAACGACCATCTTAACTACATCACAAAAGCTTATCGAACACCCAACAAGCAAGACCCCAGGAGAAACACTTCTAGACACATTATAGTAAAAATGATAGATCTGAATAATAAGGAAACAATCCTGCATGCAGCAAAAATGAAGAAGGAGCTATACTACAACAGGAAAAAAATAAGAATTACTGCAGATCTCTCCACACAAACAATGAATGCAAGAAAAGCCTGGGAAAGCACCATACGAGCCCTGAGAGCCAATAACTGCCAACCCAAACTGATATACCCGGCAAAGCTAGCATTCACATTCGATGGAGAACTGAAAACTTTTAATAGCAAAGAAAAACTAAATGAATACATAAACATTAAGCCAGCATTACAAAGAATTCTAAGAGGGGGGACACAACCTGAAGAAAGCAACCAGGAACTGGGGCCTGCCCCAAACAGGCGTTACTCAAAGTCTAACTGAGCAAGCACAGGAGGAAAGGAAAGAAGAAAAACTTAGGAAAACGGAATGGCAGGGACAACAATGCATCTCTCTATACTTTCTCTTAATATAAATGGGCTGAATTCGCCAATTAAAAGAAAACGAACTGAGGACTGGATCAGAAAACAAGACCCATCCATCTGTTGCCTTCAGGCGACCCACCTCTCAGCCAAACATACAAACAAAGTCAGAGTGAAGGGGTAGAAAAGGATCTACCAATCAAACGCCCCCAGTAAGAAAGCAGGTGTAGCTATCCTGATATCTGACAAAATAAACTTTTCATTAAAATCAGCACAGAAAGACAAGGACAGACACTACATATTAATAAAGGGAACAATCCAAGAGGAGGATATAACCATCATCAACTTATATGCCCCAAATATTGGTGCACCCAGATATGTCAAACAAATGCTCTCAAACTTACAGAATAAAATAGATCCAAATACAATAATACTAGGAGACTTTAACACACCACTCTCACCAAAGGACAGGTCTACCAACCAGAGGATTGGCAAAGAAGCTACCGAATTAAGAGAGGCCATACTTCAAGCGGAATTAACTGACATCTACCGAGTATTTCACCCTAAAACAACACAGTACACATTCTTCTCAGCAGCTCATGGAACTTTCTCCAAAATAGACCATATCATAGTTCATGCAAGGAACTTAAGCAAATACAAAGGGATCGACATAATCCCCTGTATCCTATCTGACCACAGTGGAATCAAGCTAGCTCTCAATAACAAAGCATACCGCAGAAATTTCGCTAATACATGGAAATTGAACAGCACACTCCTTAACAATGCCTGGATAACGGAAGAGATCAGAGAAGAAATAAAGCATTTCCTACACCTCAATGAAAATGAAAACACCTCACAAAGAAACTTGTGGAACACAGCAAAAGCAGTCCTGAGGGGCAAATTTATTGCCCTCAGTGCCCACATCAAGAGAATGGAGACAGACCAAGTAAATAATCTCATGTTGCAATTAAAACAGCTAGAAAAACAAGATAAAATGGGACCTAAAGCTACTAGACAAAGCCAGATAACCAAATTAAAAGCAGAGATTAACCAATTAGAAAATCAGAAAACCATAACCAAAATAAACCAAACAAAAAGCTGGTTCTTTGAAAAAATAAACAAAATTGATGGCCCATTGGCTAGATTAATTAAAAAAAGAAGAGAGGAAACCCATATTAATAGGATTAGGGATGCCACCGGAAACATCACAACACATACCCAAGATATCCAAACAATTCTAACAGACTACTTTCAAACGCTATACTCTCTAAAGGAAGAAAATTGGGCAGAAATGGATGCATTTTTAGAGAAATACAAGTTGCCCAAACTGAGCAAAGAAGAAGTTAACCAATTAAATAAGCCAATATCCTATAATGAGTTACAGGAAACTATCAAAAGTCTTCCAACAAAAAAAGCCCAGGACCAGATGGATTCACAGCAGAATTCTATAAGACCTTTAAAGAAGAACTAATACCCATACTCCTCAAGCTCTTCAGAGAAACAGAGAAGGAGGGAGCTACCCCAAACTCATTATACGAAGCCAATATCACACTCATCCCCAAACCAGGCAAAGACCCAACCAAAAAGGAGAATTACAGGCCAATCTCCTTGATGAACACAGATGCAAAGATCCTTAACAAGATTCTAGCTAACAGAATCCAGAAACACATAAAAAAAATAATTCACTATGACCAGGTAGGCTTCATCCCAGAGACACAGGGATGGTTTAACATACGTAAGTCAATAAATGTAATCCAACATATCAACAGAGCCAAGGTCAAGAATCACATGATTATCGCCACAGATGCAGAAAAGGCCTTTGACAAAATTCAACATTCATTCATGCTAAAAGCTCTGGAGAAAATAGGAATAGAAGGAACATTTCTAAAAACAATAAAAGCCATTTATGACAGACCAATAGCCAATATTATACTTAATGGGGAAAAGCTACAACCAATTCTCCTAAAATCAGGAACAAGGCAAGGATGCCCAGTGTCTCCACTCCTCTTCTATATAGCCCTAGAACCCTTAGCCAGGGCAATAAGGCAAGAAAAAGACATTAAAGGGATCCACATAGGGAAAGAAGAAGTTAAACTATCCCTTTTTGCAGACGACATGATACTATACCTCCACGATCCCAAAAACTCCATCCCCAAACTCTTAGAAATCATAAATCACTTCGGCAAAATAGCAGGATACAAAATAAACCCACAAAAATCAGTTGCCTTCCTATACACTGATAATGTACAGGAAGAGAGGGAAATAAAGGGAGCAACCCCATTCACAATAACCTCCCGAAAAATAAAATATTTAGGAATTAACCTAACCAAAGATGTAAAAGAACTATTTAATGAGAACTATAAAAAGTTAAATAAAGAAATTGCAGAAGACACTAGGAAATGGAAAGACCTCCCATGCTCCTGGATAGGCCGACTTAATATAGTAAAGATGGTAATACTTCCAAAACTAATATACAAATTCAACGCAATTCCTATTAAAATCCCAATGATGTACATCACTGAAATACAGAAAACAGTCCAAAAATTCATATGGAACAACAAAAGACCTAGAATAGCCAAAACAATTCTAGGGGATAAAGACAATATGGGAGGGCTATCCATGCCGAACTTCAAACTCTACTACAGAGCTATAATAACAAAGACAACATGGTACTGGCACAAAAACAGACCCGAAGACCAATGGAACAGAATAGAAGATCCAGAAATAAATCCACAGGCCTACAGCCAGCTGATATTCGACAAAGGTGCCAAAGACATACAATGGAAGAAACACAGCCTCTTCAACCGCTGGTGCTGGGAAAACTGGGCAGCCACATGCAGAAAACTAAAAGTGGACCCCAGCCTATCACCATGCACCAACATCAACTCAAAATGGATTAAAGACCTTAACATTAAACCTGAATCTCTGAAACTACTGCAGGACAGAGTAGGAGAGACACTTGAACTAATAGGCACAGGAAGGAACTTCCTGAACAGAGTCCCAGGGTCACAACAAGTTGGAGAGAGACTCGACAAATGGGACTACCTTAAAATAAAAAGCTTCTGCACAGATGAAGCTATCGCAACCAAGCTAGAAAGACAACCAACTAATTGGGAAAAAATATTTACCAGCAATATATCAGACAAGGCGTTAACATCCTGTATATACAGAGAACTCAAGAAACTAATCCCTCCCAAACCTAACAAACCAATTACTAAATGGGCAAGGGAACTAAAGAGGGACTTCTCAAATGAAGAAATAAAAATGGCAAAGAAACACATAAGGAAATGTTCATCATCCCTGGTGGTGAAGGAAATGCAAATAAAGACAACCCTGAGATACCACCTTACCCCAGTCAGAATGTCCCACATCCACAAATCAGCCAACGACAAATGCTGGAGGGGATGTGGAGAACGAGGAACGCTATTACACTGCTGTTGGGAATGTACACTCATACAACCACTTTGGAAAGCAGTCTGGAGGGTCCTTAGAAAGCTAAAGATTTACCTCCCTTACGACCCAGTCATACCACTTCTAGGCATCTACCCTGAACAACAGGAACCAATATACAAGGACACGTGCACCTCTATGTTTATTGCAGCACTGTTCGCAATAGCTAGGATATGGAAACAACCTAGATGCCCCACCACAGATGAATGGATCCAAAAATTGTGGTATCTATACACAATGGAATATTATGCAGCCATTAGAAATGACAAAATAATGGCATTTGCAGGGAAATAGATGGAGCTAGAAGGAATCATGTTGAGCGAGGTAAGCCAAGAACGAAGAGACAAACAGTACATGGTCTCCCTGATAAGTGGATGATAAATCCAAAATGTTAGGTGATATGACAAAACTAACAGGACTTAAGAAACAAAGAACTCCCACTCATCTGGTTGAACCACTACCAAATATCCCCATGCTGCTGATCACATATATGGTATATAACATATGAGCACCGTTGTATATTACAGACTGTGATAGACAATTTGCTCCAGGAAAGTTAGAATGAACTTGTGACTTTAAACAAGCATCGTTATTCCACAATACTGTGAATTACCGGAAATTAAGTAATCACTTAATCACAATCAAAACAAACAAAAAAAAGAACCTTGGGGTAGGGAGGGAGGGAGGGTATGGTAGGGGGAAAACAATGGAGGGGGTACCAATGCTCAAGAGGAAGTGTACTCATTACCTCACTCATGTAACTGTAGCCCTCTGTATAGTATCTTTACAATAAAAAAATTAAAAAAAAAAAAAGGTCTACAAAATGTAAAATGCTTTTATTTTCCTTGTCGGGATATGTGAGGACTGGTATTATGTGTTAACATCCTCCCTATCTTAAATGATATTTAACTAGAAGATAATAATTAGCTATAACTGATTTGACATATAAAGGATTTTAAAATACATGATAAGACAACTGCTTATGAGGTTTGTAATTAACCTTAAAAAATATTAAGATACCTTAATATGTGCTTTTTTGTACTTTGCTTCATTTGATTCTCATTAACCTGAATAAACAGGCAAACATTGTGATGGCAACTTCAAAAACAAGTCACTAGATGTTCAAATATTGTGTAAGCTTATAGATATGGTTCAAATGGGGGTTGAGGATGGGTTGGGGAAAAATCTTCTACCTATAAAACCAAATGGATCTCCTACTATGTGATGGTCCTTGCCTTCTTTAAACAAAAAAATGTACCCGATTATTTTCAGCAGCCTAAAGAAGCAATTTGCTTGGATCCTTCTCCATTTGTTTTTTGCAATGAATTCCACTCTTCACCTTTTTCATCTTGTTCCTCATCTTCATCAGAATTACCTAACCAGAGACTTTGAGTAACAGTGGGAATGACGTGTCCATGTTTTCAAAAGTTCAAGTTGGCTGGGGCTGGGAAGATGGCTCAGTGGTAGAGCGCTTGCCTTGCATGCCTGAGGCCCTGGGTTCGATTCCTCAGCACCACATAAGCAAAAAGAAAAAAGCCGGAAGTGGCGCTGTGGCTCAAGTGGTAGAGCGCTAGCCTTGAGCTGAAGAGCTGAGGGACAGCTCCCAGGCCCAGAGTTCAGGCCCCACGACCGGACCCCCCCCCCCAAAAAAATAAAAGTTCAAGTTGGCTAACATGGTCCTGTGAATTTTCTGCCTCTGTTATTTTATGATGATTTAATTTCTCCTTTTCCATTTTTACTATTCTAAATAAAAAACACTTTATTTGCTAAGGTAGACTTCTGGAGATGAATTATGTCTGCGTTATTTTGTTCATCAATATCTGAAAACACATTTTTTTAAGCAAAATGGTAATAGAGGCTTGATCTTCAGAGTATATAACAGTCTTGCACACACAGATTATCTAAATTCTGGTGGTTTTGTCATGATACTCGTTAAATATTAAATACTGGAACTGATAGAGGAAAGTATGTATGATCCAGCTCTTCTTAAGTTTATTTTTTACAATGTTAATGGTTTAGGTAAGATTTTTTTTTGTTAAGAGTGATGTTTGAGGGCAGAGAAGGTGGCTTAATGGTAGAGTGCTTGCCTTGCATGCATGAGGCCCTCGGTTCGATTCCTCAGCACCACATAAGCAGAAAAAGCTGGAAGTGATGCTGTGGCTCACCTTGTAGAGCGCTAACCTTGAGATGCAGAGCAGAGGGACAATGCCCAGGCCCAGAGTTCAGGCCCACAACCAACAAAATAAAAGAGCAGAACATTTGTGTGTTATTTCCCTAGTGTGGCTCTGATACACCACTGCAGACTTTGTGATTTAGAGATCTGTGTTCACAGCTCTGCAGTCCAGTGGTATGGAATCAGTGTCTTCTTGGCCACATTCCCTCAGGAGGTACAAGGCACGGTGTGCTCTAGGTCTTCTCTCAGCTTCTCAACCTGTAAGAGCAGAGCGAAGTCTCTACAGAGGATCATCCATGGGTGCATTTCTGAGACCCAATTTCACCCTTTTAGGGGCACAGTAACAACAGAAACTGGAGTTGATCTCCTGCCAAGAGCTCATTTCCATATAAGATCACATTCATAGGTACCAGGTGATGAGAACATCCATATATGAACTTTGGGAACACAACCCATTACAATGTTCCTGCCTCTGGCAGCAGCCTCTACCTCCCTGTTAACCTGGTGGCTCCTCTGAGGCCCCATCTCCTTCCTGGCACCCAGCAGATTACTGCTGGCTCTGACTGCTGGCTTGAGCTGACACTGTGAGAATTGAGTGAGAGCTGGAATGAGACTGCTCTGAGGTTCGGGCCACTGAAGTTTGAGCAGGACCACACAGAGGCCAGTTTGTTTCAGGGCACTGAGGCATTGGGACAATTCCTCAGGATTTCAAGTTTTCCTGTGTCCTGGGCAGAAGGAAGTAGTTGCAGCTACAGTCTAGGAGGAGGAGTGGAGCAATGCAGGGAGGGGTGGAGGAAGGTAGAGGAGGGTTGGGGAGGGGAGGAGGAAGGAAGGGGCAGGTGTGGGGGCCGGAGTGGGGTGGCAGCAGTTAGCTAGCAGTCCAGGGTCCTGGGGTTGGGGCTGCTGCAGTGGGGCCAGTGATGGGTGTAATCTGGGATGGTCCTGAGTCCCACAGAGCCCCATAACCCCCAAGGTATGCACTGCCACTGACCTGCCCCCCTTAAAAGGCTGCAGCCCCAGCCACTTCCGGCCCAGCTCCTGCTCCTCCCAGGCCACTTCCAGCCCTGCTCCTGCATCCTTCCCAGCACAGAGCCTGGCAATGCCAATAGCCCTAACTGCCTCGCCTCCATTCTGTGATGGGCCTCGGTCAGCGACAGCCCTGCCTCTCAGCTGGGCTCCAGTTCCAGTCCCTGCCTGGCCTCCCCAACCAGCCTCCCTGGATCGGCCTCCCTAGGACCAGCCTCCATGGACCAGTCTGAGCCTGCTTCGAGTTGGACCTGGTCGACGTCTGCTTCTACTCCAGGTCCAGACTGGTTCCTGGGCCCCCTTTGAGTCCGAGTCCCATTTGAGGCCCATGCCTTCTCTGGGCCTGCTGGAGCTCTGCTTTGAGTGGGACCGTGCTCCCTGTCCAGGCCTGCTTCATGTCAGGGCCTGTTCTGAGTCCAGACAGACTGGGAATCTGCATCTAGGGTGGGGTCTCAGGTTCCCTGTCCAGTCTGGATCGGGATCCGTGTCTGCTCTGTCTGTTCAGTGTTCACTGCATTCTTCCACGTCCCCAGGGAGGCCTGGGGTGGGGAACTGTGGGACATTCACTGTCAGGCCTCTAGGTCTTATCCACAAGGAATTCTGTCTGGACTGTAGATGTGAAGGGTTGCTGCATCCCTGGGTCTCCCTCAAGCTGGGCAGGCATCTTTACACTGAGCCACGTCCAAGGCGGGTCACAGTCAGTGAGAACCATAGGGCACACCAGGCTGAAGTCTCTGCCACAACCCACCTCTCCACCCTGTGGACAAGGTGGTGTCACAGGGGTGAGTCAGTGAGTGGCTTAGGGGTGGGCCACTGGATAGGGGGCGAGACTGCTCGATAGGGGGTGGGGCCAACAGGGGTGAGCCACCTCATAGGGGGCAGAGCTGCCAGATAGGGGGTCGGGCCACTGCACAGTGGGGTAGGTCCCTGAATAGGGGGGGCAGGGCTGCCAGATAGGGGGACATACTGCCAGGTAGAGGGATGGGCCACCGGATAGGAGGTGGGGCTGCAGATAGAGTGGCAGGCCACTGGATAAGCCACCAGAAAAGAGGTGCCTGCTGCTGAATAGGGGGTTGGGCCACCGCATAGCAAGGCCAAGTTCCGGGTGTAGAGAGAAGAAAAAGCCCAGGGAGAGGCACCAGAAGAGAGATTTAGACCCAGAAGACAGAACTCCAAGAGAGGTACATCTTGCTGGGAGGGTGGTGAAGAGGGTGGCTGAGGGCGGGGCAGCGGAGGGGCTTCTAGGCCTGAGGGTCTCGGCTGAGGGGCCGGGGAAGGGGCTTCTGAGATCCTTGCAGCAGTTAAAAGGAAGAAAGGCCAGCAGACAGCTGAAGAGGCTGGTGGGGAGCTGAGTGGCCTGCAGAGAACTGACACCTGTGGGAAGGAGGGGAAAAGAAAAAAACAAAAGTCTGCCACTTGTAGATTGCAGCTGTTCCTAGTTCTGACAGAGCTCAGGACAGGGAAGTAGCAGACCCACTAATAAAACTCCTTTGTTATCTTTCTTTGTGCCTGGAGAAATCTCTCCCAGCCTTATTACAAGTAAACCATCATTGCCTCAGGCCTGGCTTGAGATCTGTCTCATTAGGAGCTGGGGGGTGGGGGTAGCAGAAGGTGGGAGCAGACAGTGTTGTCTAGATGGCTTTTTCTTTTTCTTCTCAGCCATACTCCAGATCCCACTCAGCTGCAGAGAGGCTGCAGGGTGCTGATCCTTTGTTCTATAGAGACTTCTCTTGACTTCAGGTGCTGTAAAGAGAAAATGGGAAGAGTTCAGAAGCTTGGTATGGTGAATGTCGGATGTAGGATGGGCTGGGTGGACCTCAACAAATCTTGCTTTGGAGAACATAGAGGACTAGGGTGTGAGGGGTCTGTGGAAAATGTGTTTGCCAGGTCCCAGTAGTTCCTACCTGATTTCCTAGCTACTTAGGAGGTGAAGATCTGAGGATTGCAGTTTGAACCCAGCCTAGACAGAAACGTCCTTGAGGCTCTTTAATAATAGGCCCTGAGTCCAAGACCCAGGACCAGCACAAAAAGAATTTTGTTTTCATCATACAGGTTTGATATGCATTTTATTAGGCATACAAAAATATTCTGTTTCTTTTTGGTGAATTCCAGTAGTATTGTGTCCCATGACCTCCCACCAGCTAGGCAAGCAATTCAGCTCCTGGCCCTTTTTTAAATTTTTTATTGTGAAAATATTATACAGAGGGATTACAATTACATGGCAAGGTAATGAGTACATTTCTTATCAAGCATTGTTGCCTCCTCCTTTGTTTCCTCTTCTCATCCCTTCCCATCTCCGCCCCCCTCAACCCTGACCAAAGTTATAAAGTGCAACTCATTGTTGCAATGGGTCCACCTGTATCCCTATTTAAACGGTTTGTTTTTGCCCTTCCATTCCACAAATTATACCAACATCAAATACAATGAAAGCAGGGTTATGCCATCAGCGAGGGACATACAAAGCATCAAGATATAATTTTATAAGGATGTTAGAAATAATAGCAACAAAAAAATTTGAATACTTACCTTGTGGCTCATTTCACCTAACATCAACATTTCTGAACTTTTCTGCTTGTCTCAGACATATACTAGTTATTATAAATAAGGGAAACCATGGGACCTATATTTCTTTGGGCCTAGCTTACTACACTCAATTAATTTTTTGAAAGACTTTCCATTCCCTAACAAATGGGGCAATGTCATTCTTTCCGATGGAGGCATAGAACTCCATTGTGTATATATACCACATTTTCTTGATCCATTCATCTACTGAGGGTCATCGGGTTGGTTCCATGTCTTATTTATGGTAAATAAAGCTGCAATAAACATAGTTGTGCAGGTAGCTTTAGTATGGTCTTGTTTGTGATCATTGGGGTAAATGCCCAAAAGTAGGATTGCTCGGTCATAAGTGAGCTCTATCTTCAGTCTTTCGAGGAACCTCCATAATACTTTCCAAAGTGGTTGAACAAGTTTACACTCCCACCAACAATGCAATAGGGTTCTCTTCTGTCCACATCCCCTTGAGCGTCTGTTGTTATTAGAGTTCTGGATTATAGCCATACTATCTTGGATGAGGTGGTAGCTCAATGTTGTTTTGATTTGCATTTCTTTTATGGCTAGAGAGGTTGGGTATTTCTTCATGTGTCTATTGGCCATCCTTCTTTCCTCTTCAGAGAAGTTTCTCTTTAAGCCTTTAGCCGACTTATTTATTGGACAGTTGTATTTTTGAGGATTTGTTGTTGGGGATTTAATTTTTTGAGTTCCAGATATATTTTAGTTATGAGACCCTTGTCCATTGTATGGCTAGTGAAGATCTTCTCCCAATCTGTGGGCTTTCTATTGATCTTTCTAGCTATGTACTTTGCCATGTAGAAGCTCTGCAATTTCATGCAACCCCATTTGTCCCATCTTTCTTTGATTTGTTGTGTTTCTGGGTCTCTATTAAGAAAATTTTGGCCTGTGCCAAGGAGACCTAGGGTTTCTCCTATTCCATTCTGTAATGTTTTCAGAGTGTCTGCTTTGACTCCGAGGTCTTTGATCCATTTGGAGTTGATTCTGGTGCAGGGTGATATATAAGGATTTAGCTTTAGTTTTCTACAAGTAGTTAACCAATTTTGCCAGTATCATTTACTGAAGAGGTTGTCTTTCTTCCATTCTATTTTTTTAGCTCCCTTATCGAATATTAGATGGCTATAGGTCTGTATGTGCAATTATGGGTTTTCAATTCGATTCCATTAGTCCTGATGTCTGTTCTTGTGCCAGTACAAGCTGTTTTGATTACTATGGCATTGTAGTAGAGTTTGAAATTAGTATTGATATTCCTCCAGCACTGTTCTCTCTATTAAGGATCGTTTTTGCTATTCATGGTCTTTTATTGTTCCATATGAATTTTTGGATTGCCTCTTCTATTTCCTTGAAGAATGAGGTTGGAATATTGATAGGTATCGTGTTGAATTTGTAGATTGCCTTGTGGACTATTGCCATTCTCACGAGGTTTATCCTACCAATGCAGGAGCATGGGAGTTTTTGCCACTTTCTAAGTTCTGTTTTGATTTCCTTTTTCAAGTTTTTAAAGTTTTCATCATAGAGATCCTTCACTTCTTTGGTTAAGTTAATTCCTAGGTATTTTATTTTTTGTGGGGCTATTACAAATGGAGTTGCTTTCCTAATTTCAGCCACACTTTTCTCATTGTTGGCATACAGAAAAGCCATTGATTTGGGGGAGTTAATTTTATACCCTGCTACTTTGCCAAAGTTTTGAATGAGCTTGAGTAATTTGGGAGTGGAGTCCATGGGATTTTCTAAATACAAGATCATATCATCTGCAAGCAGGGAGAGTTTTATTCATCATTCCCTATTTGGATCCCTTTTATGTTTGCATCTTCTCTTATTGCTGTAGCTAGTCATTCTAATACTAAATTGAAGAGAAGTAGAAAGAGTGGTCATCCTTGACTCGTTGCTGAGTTAAGAGTAAATGGCTTTAGTTTTTCAGCTTTGAGTATAATGCTGGCTGTAGGGTTGTCACATACAGCCTTTATTGTATTGCGGAATGTTCCCTGGATTCCTAATTTTTCCAAAACCTTCATCATAAAGGGGTGTTGGATCTTGTCGAATGCTTTTTCTGCATCTATTGAGATAACCATATGGTTCTTATCCTTGCTCTTGTGATGTGATGAATTATATTGCATATATTGAAACCAGCTTTGCATCCCTGAAATGAATCTTGTTTGATCGTGGTCTATGAATTTTTGGGATGTTGAAGTCAATTGGTCAAAATTTTGTTGAAAAGTTTTGTATCAATGTTCATCAAAGAAATGGGTCTATAGTTCTCTTTCTTTGATGAGTCCCTCCCTGGTTTTGGAATGAGAGTTATGATGGCTTCATAGAATGAGTTCGGTAGTGAACTTTCTCTTTCAATTTCATTGAACAGTTGGTGTGAGCTCTGCTTTGAAGCCCATGTAGAATTCTGTTGTAAATCCATCTGGTGCCTGGCTTTTCTTGGATGGAAGTCTCTTATTGCTGTTTCTATTTTAATGCTTGATATGGGCCTGTTATGCCTAAGAGGTTTTGAATTGAGTAATAAATTTTTGAGTTAAGTATGTACACAATGTGGATAAGGTCTAATAATCGATGACAGTTATATATCTGAGGATGAGCACAACAGCAGTTAAGTCATGCAAAAAAGAAGGAAAGAAGAAAAAATGAAAAAAGGAGAAAAAAAAGAAAAAATTTACCAAAAGGTCAGTAGAGAATAACACACACACACACACACACACACACACACACACACACACCTAAAATAAAAATTATGCGAGAAGAAAAAGATTAATAGAAAACAATTTTTAATTAAAAAATTAAATTTTTTTTAAAAAGGTACAACAAAAAGTTCTTTGGGGGGGAGGGGCATTGGAAGATCCTATATCTCACTTGCATCCTAACCAGTCTCTTGGTTGAGTCTCTGGTCTGCTTGTGGAGTTTGGTTTTCCTGTGGCTTGATTGGTTTCTTAAGTCAGTTTGTTTTATGCAGGCAGAAAAATATTCTGATTTACTCAGGATTGTGTGATCCTCCTCCCAGGCTAGTTCAGTGAGAGGGAGATCTGCTTTAAGTATCACAAAAGAGGGAGATGGCTGTTTCCTCTAGTTTGGAGATGCTATGATGAGGCTAGATTCTGTGTAAAGTTGAGGCCTTTCAGCAAACAGTAGCTTTTCCCTGAGGAGTTAGTTCCAGAGACACTCACAGAGCCCAGCCTGGAGCTATTCTCAGGGTTTATGTTTACTGAATTGCAATTGACTGTCTAGGCTGCTGTAGGAAGGGGCAGCCTCTGGCTCTGTTTACCCAGTGAAGGAAGACACTGGTCGGGGGGCGGAGTCACCTCTGCCTGGGCTGGGTGACTTTCCCCTGGGTGGAGCTGAACCTGGCAGGTCAGGTCAGGTTCCTGTGACCTGCTAAATGACTCTTTTGTTTTCTTTGAAAGCCTGAGTTGGAGCTAGCTGCTCAGCCAGGCCTTTCTCAATATCAAAGATGGTGGGGTTGGGGAGGGGTGGCCTTCCCTCCTCTGCACCCTGAGAAAGGGTGAGGATGTCAGGGTTCTACTCAAGCTACCAGTGTTGGTTCCTGGGCTGTCTCTGGTCTGTGATCTGCAGGATGAAATATCTGCTTCTTGTCAGTTCTTGCTGGTGTTAAATAGAATCCACTTGCCAGCTGCATTTGGTGCCTTTGTCCCAGACTCTCTGTGTTGTAGCTATGGTGGCTATGGCCACCGCCACTGCCACCACAGCCACAGTTGTGGCTGCCGGCGAGTGCTCAGATCTGTCTCCTTGCCTGGATTTTCCCTCTCTGGCCATACTCTCTGTACTGTGCTGACACACGTGGTGTGATTCTCTAGGCTAGGACTGTTCACTGGAACACTAAAACTGCTTTCTATGGGAGAGCTTGTTTAGCCTCCAGCTTCTCCGTCATCTTCCTCCGATTTGCCAGCCCTGGCCGTTTTTATCCAGACTTTGATGCATGTTGTTTTCCTGTCACTGTGGGTACTTTGAGAAAAAACACACAATGTCAGGATAAAATGTGGAGAACCTGGAATCGTGAATATAGGTTCACGGTATGGACCCATATGGATGGACCTCATCAGAGCTTGCTCTCATGAACTCGTACCTTGCCTAGGCCACTAGTCTTTCTCCAAGTCTGCATCAAGTTTTTAGCTATACTGTCATGTCAGTCCTGGGGCCTGGAGAAGGGGTGTAGGCGTCAGGAAGAGCAGCCTATCCCTTCCTTCTTGTTAAGTTGGTGCCTGTCAGAACAACTTTGGTGACCCTAGGCCCTTACCCCGGCCTCTGAGTCTTCACTGCACTTTCAGCTGTGCTTTTGGTCATGTGATTTCCAGAGCCTGTGGGATTGGGGGATGAGGGATGTGTGGGAAAAGTTGGTAATTAATTTGTCAGTCCTGGGGCTTGAACTCAGGGTTTGGGGTCTTTCTTGGAGCTCTTTCACTCAGTACTAGCACTCTCCAGTACCACTTCTAGTATCCTGGTGGTTCATTGGAGATAAGAATGTCACACAGACTTTCCTGCTTGGGCTGGCTTTGAACCATGATCCTCTGATCTCAGCTTCCTGGGTACCTATGATTACAGTTGTGAGCCACTTGTGCCCAGCAGTTATGTTTGTATTTAAATTATTTTTTGGTCACATTAAAGTCTATTGTGTTTCAGGGTTTCCCACAACCTAGGCAAGGACCTCAACACTGAGCCTCACCCCTTTATGTCTCTTAACCTAATCAGTTCCTTTAGACTGGCAATATATCAGTTTTCTAGAAAGGAGCTTCAGTGTGACTTTGTGTTTTGTCCTTTGCCTGTCAGCTGTACAGGATCCCACACCTGTGGAGCAGTTCCAGTATGCCTGCCCTTTGTTGTGTGTTGATTTCCTCTGACTTTGAGAGCAAAATGTGCAGAGTATCAGACAATAACCTGTAGAGTCCATACACTTGGAATTGTGAGTGGTGCATTTGGGTGTATGGCTCAGTATAGAAGTGGCTTGACTGACACTCCCTCCCCCGAAGTTGCTTTCATGGACTCAGTCCAACTTACATCTCCAGCTTCATATATAAATGTGTACCAAGTTTTTTTGTGGTTGTTTTTTGGTTAGTCATGGGGCTTGAACTCTAGTGTTGTACCTCTTGATCCACAACACCACTTCTGGTTTTCTGGTGGTTAATTGGAGATAAGAGTTTCACAGACTTTCCTGCCTAGGCTGGCTTTGAACTGTGATCCTCAGGTCTCAGCCTTGTGAATATCTAAGATTACAGGCATGAACCACCAGTGTCTGTCTATACCAAGTTTGTGTCTGTGCTTTCAGTCATGTTCATCCCAGAGCCTGGAGAGCGGAATGAGCATGTATGAGGAAGAGCAGCCTATGCATTCCTGCTGGGTAACTTGGTACATATCAGCACAACCTTGGCAACACTAGGTCCATCCCAGGCCTGTATCCTCAGCACTGAATCTTTACTGAGCCTTCAGCTATGTGCTGCATAGGATGTGGTAGTGAGGGAGTGAAGGGGTGTGTGACGCATGTTTATGTTTTCACTATATACACCTTGCAGACATTTTATCAGGCATTCCAATGTATTTCTGTTTGCTTTGGTGAATTCCAGTGGTATTATGTTCAGAGCTCTCCACAGGCTAGGGCAGCACCTCCACACTAAGCCTCCATTTTATACCTCAGAAACCAATCAGTTCTTGTAGACTGGAGTCCTGTCAACATTCTCATAAGGATCTTTGGAGGGAAGAAGAAAGCAATACCTAACTTTTTCTTTCCCCGTCAGACATATCATGTCCAACTTGTCTTCGACTAGGTTCCTGGATATCTAGCATTTGTTGCCTATTGCCTGCCTCTGCCTGTAAACACTTTGAGGAGAAAATGTACGAGTTTCAGGATTATGTATGTCGAATCTGAGTCTACAGCCTAATGTGTACTTTGGCACACTGAGGCCCAATTTAGCCCTCAATCCTCATCACAACCATGCTTTCACCTGTGCAAAAACACCTTTCATGGGTGCTAGGATGCACACAGGAGCTGATTGTGACAGAAAGATGCTGTCTATTTCTTTTTGGTGGCTTCTCTGTCCTAAGGGTAAGGAGTAGAGCACTCAGAACTTGGGGTCCTTCAAACAAAAATTTTTAAGGCTCCCAAGTAACTAGTGTTTCTTGTCATTTGCATCCTGAGCTCCCAAACATTGGTCAGCTCTCCCAGAATTGGGCAGAAAAAATTGGACCTGTGGCTATGGACAGTGAGAAGGGCTTTCATTGGTGCTAGGTTGCACACAGGAGATTGTTTGGATGGAAAGATTCTGTATGTTTCCCTTTGGTGGCTTGTCTGTCATATACGGAAAGAGTAGAACACTCAGAAACTGTGGGTCATAAAACAATCTTTGTAGACCCCCAAGTTGCTAGTTCCTTATCTTGTCATTTGCATCCAAAGCTACCAAACACTCGCCAGCTCTCCCAGAATTGGGAGGTGCAAAGTTAGAAGGGCTTTCAGCTCTGCTAGGATGCACACAGAAGTTAGTGGGGACAGAAAGATGCTGTCTATTTCTCTTCGGTGGCTTGTCTGTCCTTTGGGGAAGAAAAACAGCACCAGATCTTGGGGACCTTAAAACAAAATTGTTCTAAGTGCTCTATCTTGTTATTTGCATCCTGAGCTCCCAAATACTTGTTAGCTCTCCCAGAATTGCGAGGAAAAATTTTTGATTGGTGGTCGTGGCTAGTATCAGGGGCTTTTGCCTCTGCTAGGATTCACAGAGGAGTTGCTGGGGACAGAAAGATTCTATCTCTTTTTTTTGGTGTCTTATTCCTCCTTTGGGGAAGGTGTAGAGCACTCCGAACATGGTGGCCCAAAACAATTTTGTTTTAAGGCCCCAAGTTCTGAGTGCTCTATCTTGTCATTTGCATCCTGAGCTCCCAAACCCTCCTCAGCTCTTCCAGAATTGCAAGGAAAACATTTCGACCTTTGCCTGTGGACAGCGTGTGGGTGTTTGAGCCCTGCTAAGAAGCACACAGGAGCTGCTGGGGACAGAAAGATGTTGCCTATTTCTCTTTGGTTTCTTGTGTCTCCTTTGGAGAATGTGTAGAGCACTCAGAACTTGTTCTAAGGCCCCCAGGTTCTGAGTGCTCTATCTTGTTGTTTGCATCCTGAGCTACTGCACATTCATCAGCTCTCCCCAAATTGTGAGGAAAATGTTTGGACGTGTTATAATGGATCGTGTGAGGGTCTCTCGGTCCCGCTAGAATGTACAGAGGAGCTGTTGGAGACAGAAAGGTTCTCTCAATTTCTCTTCGGAGGTTTGACTCTCCTTTGGGGAAGGTGTAGAGCACTGAGAACTTTTGGGCCTTCAAACAAAATTGTTCAAGGCCCCCAAATTCTGAGTGCTCCATCTTGTTGTTTCCATCCTTAGCTCCCAAACACTGGTCAGCTCTCCCAGAATTGCAGGTAAAAAGTTTGGACCTGTTACTGTGGCCCATATGAGGAGCTTTCAGCCCTGCTAAGATGTGGACCGCAGCTGCTTCGGACAGAATGATGCTGTCTATTTCTACTTGGTGGCATGTCTCTACATTCGGGAAGGAGTAGAGAACTCAGTGCTTTGGGCCCTTAAAACAATTCTGTTTTAAGGCCCTCAATTCCTCAGTACTCTGTCTTGTCGTGTGCATGCTGAGCTCCCAAACATTTATCAGCTCTCCCAAACTGCAAGGAAAAAATTTTGACCTATGGTGTTGACAGTGAGAGGGACTTTGAACCCTGCTAGGATGCACATAGTAGCTGCTGAAGGCAGAAAGTTGCTGTCTACTTCTCTTTTGTTGTTTTTCTCTCCTTTGGGGAAGGTGTAGAGCACTCAGAACTTTGGGGCCTTAAAACAATTCTCTTTTAAAGTCCTCAGGTTCTGAGTGATCTATCTTGACATTTGTATCCTGAGCTCCAAAAACTCCTCAGCTCTCCCAGAATTGCAAGGAAAAAATTTCAACTTGTGGCTGTGGACAGCAAGAGGGTGTTTGAGCCCTGCTAGGATGCACACAGGAGCTGCTGAGGACAGAAAGATGCTGTCTACTTCTCTTTAGTTTCTTGTATCCTTGAGGAATGCATAGAGCACTCAGAACTTGTTTTAAGTGCTGGGTGCTCTATCTTGTCTTTTGCATTCTGAGCTTTGTAACACTGGTCAGCCCTCCCAGAATAGCAAGAAAAAATGGGACCTGTTACTTTTGACAGTGTGAGGGGATTTCAGCCCTGCTAGAATGCAGACCGGAGCTGCCTTGGATAGAAGGATGCTGTCTATTTCTCTTTGGTGGCTTGTGTCTCCTTTTGGGAAAGTGTAGAGGACTCAGAACTTTTGCTTTAAGGTACCCAAGTTCTGAGTGCCCTATCTTGTTGTTTGCATCATGAACTCCCAAACCCTCTTCAGCTCTCACAAAATTGGGAGGAAAAAAATTCGACCTGAGGCTGTTGACAGTGAGAGGGGCTTTGAACCCTGCTAGGATGCACACAGGAGCTGTTGGAGACAGAAAGATGTCCTTTGCTCTTTGGTGGCTTGTCTCTCCTTTGGGGAAGGTGTAGAGCACTCAGAACTTGGGGTCTTTAAAACAGAATTGTTTTAAGGCCCCCATGTTCTGAGTGCTCTATCTTGTCGTTTGCATCCTGAGCTCCCAAACACTGATCAGCTCTCCCAGAATTGCAAGGAAAAAGATTGGACCTCTTACTGTGGACCGTGTGAGAGGTTTTTAGCCTTGCTAGGATGCAGACCGGAATTTCTTGGGATAGAAAGATGCTCTCTATTTCTCATTGGAGGCTTGTCTCTCCTTTGGGGAAGATGTAGACACTCAAAACAATTTTGTTTTAAGGCACCCAAATTCTGAGTGCTCTATCTTGTTGTTTGCATCCTGAGCTACCAAACACTCATCAGTTCTCCCAGAATTGCAAGGAAAAAATTTGGAACTGTTACTGTGAACTATGTGAGGGATTTTCAGTCCTGCAAGAATGCAGACCGGAGTTTCTTGGGACAGAAAGATGCTGTCTATTTCACTTTGGTGGCTTTTCTCTCGTTTGGGGAAGGTGTAGAGCACTCAGAACTTGTTTTAAGGCCCCCACGTTCTGAGTGCTCTATCTTGTTTGCGTCCAGAGCTACCACACATTTGTCAGCTCTCCCCTAATTGCGAGGAAAATCATTGGACATGTTACAATTGATAGTGTGAGGGTCTCTTGGTCCTGCTAGAATGTACAGAGAAGTTGCAGGCAACAGAAAGTTGCTGTCAATTTCTTTTAGAGGCTAGTCTCTCCTTTGGGGAATGTTTAGAGTACTCCAAACTTGGGGGCTTTAAAATAGAATTCATTTAAGGACCCATGTTCTGAGTGCTCTATCTTGTCATTTTCATCCTAGTCAGCTCTCTGAAAATTGTGAGGAAAAAATTTCGACATGTGGCTATAAACAGCAAGAGGGGAGTTGAACCCTGCTACAATGCACACAGGAGTTGCTGGGGACAGAAAGATTCTGTCTATTTCTCTTTGGTGGCTTGTCTCTCCTTTGGAGAAGGTTTAGAGCACTCAGACCTTGGAGGCTTGAAAAGCAAAATTCATTTAAGGCCCCCAAGTTCTGAGTGATCTATCTTGTTGTTTGCATACTGAGCTCCCAAACACTGGTCAGCTCTCCCAAAATTGCAAGGAAAAAATTTCGACGTGTGGCTGTGGACAGCAAGAGGTTGTTTGAGCCCAGCTCAGATGCACACAGGAGCTACTGGGGACAGAAAGATGCTGTATGTTTCTCTTTGGTTTCTTGTGTCTCCTTTAGGGAATGTGAAGAGCACTCAGAACTTGTTTTAAGGCCGCCAAGTTCTGAGTGCTTTATCTTGACATTTGCATCCTGCCCACCCTAACACTGGTGAGATCTCCAAGAAATCAAAGATAAAAATTGGGACCTGTTACTGTGGACAGTGTGAGGGGCTTTAAGCCCTGCTTGGATGAAGATCCTAGCTGCCTGGGATAGAAGGATACTGTCTATTTCTCTTTGGTGTCCTGTCTCTCCTTTGGGGAAAGGTTTAGAGCACTCAGAACAAGAGGGTCTTGAAACAATTCCTTTTTGAGTGTTCTATTTTTGTTTTATATCCTGAGCTCCCAACCACTTGTCAGCTCTCCCAGAATTGCAAGGAAAAAATTTTGACCTCTTACCGTGGACAGTGTGAGGGTCTTTCAGCCTTGCAAGAATGCAGACCAGAGTTTCTTGGGATAGAACGATGCTGTCTATTTCTCTTTGGTTGCTTGTGTTTCCTTTGGGAAAGTTGTAGAGCACTCAGAACTTGTTTTAATACCCCCAAGTTCTGAGTGTTCTATCTTGTCATTTACAACCTGAGGTCCAAATATTCGTTAGCTCACCCTGAATTGCGAGGAAAATAATTGGACGCTTTACAACGAATAGTGTTAGGGGCTTTTCGAACTACTACAACACACATAGGACCTGCTGGGGACAGAAAGATGGTATCGATTTCGCTTTGGAGGTTTGTCTAACCTTTGAGGATAGTATAGAGCACTCAGGACATGGGGGCCTTAAAATAGAATTGTATTAAGACCCCCAAGTTCTGAGTGCTCTATCTTGTCATTTGCATGCTGACTCCCAGACACTAGTCGCTCTATGAAAATTGTGAGGAAAATTTCGACATGTGGCTATAGACAGCGAGATGGGCTATGAACCCTACTACAATGCACACAGGAGCTGCTGGTGATAGAAAGATGCTGTTTACTTCTTTTTGGTGGCTTGTCTCTCCTTTGGAGAAAGTTTAGAGCACTCAGAACTTGTAGGCCTTAAAGGAGAATTGTTTTAAGGCCCCAAAGTTCAGAGTGCTCTATCTTGTCATTTGCATGCTGAGCTCCCAATAACTTGTCAGTTCTCCCAGTATTGCAAGGAAAAAGATTGGACCTGTGGTTGTGGACAAGCGAGAGGGTGTCTGAGCCATCCTAGGATGCACACAGGTGCTGTTGGGGACAGAAAGATGCTGTCTACTTCTCTTTGGTTTCTTGTGTCTCTTTGGGGAATTTGTAGAGCACTCAGAAGTTGTTTTAAAGCCCCAAGTTTTGAGTGCTCTATCTTGTCTTTTGCATACTGAGCTCTCAAATACTCCTCAGCTCTCACAGAATTGTCAGGAAAAAAATGGAAATGTTACTGTGGACAGTGTGAAGGTCTTTCAGTCCGCAAGAATGCAGACTGGAGTTTCTTGGGACAGATTATGGCTGTCTGTTTCACTTTGGTGGTTTTCCAGTCATTTGGAGAAGGTATAGAGCACTTAAAACAATTTGTTTTAAGGCCTCCAAGTTCTGAGTGCTCTATCTTGTCGTTTGCACCCTAAACTACCACACATTTGTCAGCTTTCCCTGAATTGCAAGGAAAATATTTGGACGTGTTACCTTGAGTAGTGTGAGGGTCTCTCAGACCTGCTAGAATGTACAGAGGAGCTGTTGGGGACAGAAAGGTGCTGTCAATTGTGTCTCCATTGGGGAATGTGTAGAGCACTCAGAACTTATTATAAGGCCCCCAAGTTTTGAGTGCTCTATCTTGTCGTTTGCATTCTGAGCTCCCAAACACTTGTCAGCTCTCCCAGAATTGCAAGGAAAAACTTTCGACCTATGGCTGTGGGCAGTGAGAGGGTGTTTGAGCCCTGCTAGGATGCACACAGGAGTTTCTGGGGACAGAAAGATGCTGTCTGTTTCTCTTTGGTTTCTTGTGTCTCCTTTGGAGAATGTGTAGAGCACTCAGAACTTGTTTTAAGGCTGCCAAGTTCTGACTCCTCTATCTTGTCATTTTCATCCTGAGCTCCCTAACACTGATCAGATCTCCCAGAATTGCAAGGAAAAACTTTCAACCTGTGGCTGTGGACAGTGTGAGGGGCTTTAAGCATTGTTAGGATGCAGACCATAGCTGCCAGGGATAGTAGTATGCTGTCTATTTCTCTTTGGTGGTTTGTTTCTCCCTTGGGAATGGTTTAGAGCACTCAGAACAAGGGGGTCTTAAAACAATTCTTTTCTGAGTGCTCTATCTTGTTGTTTCCATCCTGAGTTCCCAAACACTTGTCACCACTCCCAGAATTGCAAAGAAAACATTTGGACCTGTTACTGTGGACAGATTGAGGGTCTTTCAGTCCTGCAAGTATGCAGACCGGAGTTTCTTGGGACAGAAAGATGCTGTCTATTTCACTTTGATGGCTTTTCTCTCCTTTGGGGAAGGTGTAGAGCACTCAGAACTTGTGGGCCTTAAAACGACAAGGTTCTATCTTATAGTTTGCATCCTGAGCTACCACACATTCGTCAGCTCTCCCCTAATTGCGAGGAAAAAAATCGGATGTGTTACAATTGATAGTGTGAGGGTCTCTTGGTCCTGATAGAATGCACAGAGGAGCTGCTGGGGACAGAAAGGTGCTGTCAATTTCTCTTTGGAGGCTTGTCTCTCCTTTGGGGAAGGTGTAGAGCACTCAGAGCTCGGGGGCCTTAAAACAAAATTGTTTAAGCCCCCCCAATTCTAATGGTTTCATCTTGTCCTTTGCGTCCTTAGCTCCCAAACACTGGTCAGCTCTCCCAGAATTGCAGGTAAAAAGTTTTGGCCTGTTACTGTGGCCCATATGAGTGTTGTTCAGCCCTGCTAAGATGCAGCCTGCAGCTGCTTCAGTCATAATGGTGCTGTCTATTTCTACTTGGTGGCATGTCTCTACATTGGGCAAGGAGTAAAGAACTCAGAACATCGGGCACTGAAAACAATTTTGTTTAAAGGCCCTCAATTTCTCAGTGCCCTATCTTCTTTTTGCATCCTGAGCTCCCAAACTCTTCTCAGCTCTCCCAAATTTCGAGGAAAAAAATTCTACCTGGGACTGTTGACAGCGAGAGGGGCTTGAGCCCTGCTAGGATGCACACAGTAGCTGCAGGAGACCGAAAGATGCTGTCAATTTGTCTTTGGTGGATTGTCTCTCCTTTGGGCAAGGTGTAGAGCACTCAAAAGTTTGGGGCCTTAAAACAATTCTGTTTTAAAGCCCCCAATTTCTGAGTGATCTAATTTGTCGTTTGCATCCTTGGCTCCCCCAAACTCCTCAGCTCTTCCAGAATTGCAAGGAAAAAATTTGGAACTCTTGCTGTGGACAGCAAAAGGGTGTTTGAGCCCTGCTAGGATACACACAGGAGCTTCTGGGGACAGAAAGATGGTGTCTATTTCTCTTTGGTTGCTTGTGTCTCCTTTGGGGAAGTTGTAGAGCATTCAGAACTTGTTTTAAGGCCCACAAGTTCTGAGTGGTCTATCTTGTCATTTATATCCTGAGGTCCAAACATTCGTCAGCTCTTCCTGCATTGCGAGGAAAGTAATTGGATGTATTACAGTGGAGAGTATTAGGGGCTTTCCATATGACTACAATGAAAATAGGGGCTGCTGGAGACAGAAAGATGGTATCAATTTAGATTTAGAGGCTTGTCTTTCCTTTGGGGCAGGTTTAGAGCACTCAGAACTTGGGGGCCTTAAAACAGAATTGTTTTAAGTCTCACGAGTTCTGAGTGCTCTATCTTGTTGTTTGCATCTTGATCTCCCAGACCCTGGTCAGTTCTTCGAAAATTGCGAGGAAAAAGTTGCAACATGTGGCTATAGAGAGCAAGAAGGGTTTTGAACCCTGCTACAATGCACACTGGAGCTGCTGGGGACAGAAAGATGCTGTGTATTTCTCTTTGGTGGCTTGTGTCTTCTTTGGGGAAGTTGTAGAGCACTCAGAACTTCTTTTAAGCCCCCCAAGTTCTAAGTGCTCTAGATTGTTGATTGCATCCTGAGTTCCCAAATACCCTTCAGCTCTCCAAAAATTGCAAGGAATAAATTTTGACATGTGGGTGTGGACAGTGAGAGGAGAACTGATCTCTGCTAGGATGTAAACAGGAGCAGCTGGGGACAGAATGTTGCTATTTCTAATCTGTGTCTTGAGTCTCCTTTGGGGAAGGTGTACAGCAGTCAGAATTTGGGGGCCTTAAAACAGTTGGGTTTTAAGACATCAAAGTTCTGAGTGCTCTATCTTGTCGTTTGCAGCCTGAGCTCCCAAACACACTTCAGCTCTCCCAGAATTGCATGGAAAAAATTTGGACGCATTACTGTGGTCAGAGTGAGCGCATTTTGGGCCTACTAGGTTGAAGACCAGAGCTGCTGAGGACAGAAAAATGCTATCTATTTCTCTTGGGTGGCTGTCCTTGAAACAATCCTGTTTTAAGGCCCCCAAGTCCTGAGTGCTCTATCTTGTTATTTCTTTCTTCTTTTCTTTTTCTTTCTTTTATTTTTTTTGGGGGGGTCTGGTCGTGGGCCTGAACTCTGGTCCTGGGCGCTGTCCCTCAGCTCTTCGGCTCAAGGCTAGCACTCTACCACTTGAGCCACAGCGCCACTTCCGGCTTTTTTCTTTCTGCTTATGTGGTGCTGAGGAATCGAACCCAAGGCCTCATGCATGCAAGGCAAGCGCTCTACCACTGAGCCACCTTCCCAGCCCCTATCTTGTTATTTCTGACCTGAGCTCCCAAACCTTCCTGAGCTTCCCCCAAACTGGGAGTAAAATATTTTGACATGTTACTGTGGATAGCGTGAAGGGTTTTCAGTACTCCTACAATGCATACAGGAGCTGCTGGAGACAGACAGATGCTGTCAATTTCTTTTGGAGGCTTTTCTCTCCTTTGTGGTAGTAGTAGTAGAGCCCTCAGAACTTGGGGGCCTTAAAACAATTCTGCTTTAAGGCCCCCAAGTTCTGAGTGTTCTATCTTGACAATTGCTTCCTGAGCTCCCAGACACTAGTCAACTCTCAGGAAATTGTGAGGAAAAAATTTCGACATGTGGCTATAGACAGAAAGAGGGTTTTAGCCCTGCTACAATGCACACTGGAGCTTCTGGCAACAGAGGGATGCTGTCTATTTTTCTTTGGTGGCTTGTCTCTCCTTGGGGAAGATTTAGAGCACCTAGAACTTGGGGGTCTTTAAAACAGAATTGTTTTAAGGCCCCCAAGTTCTGAGTGCTATATCTTGTCATTTGCATCCTGAACTCCAAACACTCCTAAGCTCACCCAGAATTATAGGAAAAAATTTCGACCTGTAGCTGTGGACAGCAAAAGGGTGTTTCAGCCCTGCTAGGATGCACATAGTAGATGCTAGGGCCAGAAAGATGCTTTCTATTTTTGTTTGCTTATGTTTCCTTTGGAGAACATGTAGACCATTCAGAATTTTTTTAAAGCAATCAAGTTCTGAGTGCTCTATTTTGTTGTTTATATCCTGAAGTCTAAAACATTCATCAGCTCTCCCTGAATTGTGAGAAAAATAATTAGACAAATTACAGTGGATAGTGTTAGGGGCTTTCTGTACTACTACAATTCATATCGAGACTGCTGGAGACAGAAAGATGGTATCAATTTTGCTTTGAAGGCTTGTCTCTCTTTTGGGGAAGGTGTAGTGCACTGAGAACTTGTTTTAAGTCCCCCAAGTTCTGAGTGCTCTATCTTGTCGTTTGCATCCTGAGCTCCAAGACACTAGTCAGCTCTCCAAAAATTGTGAGGAAAAAATTTTAACATGTGGCTACAGACAGCAAGAGAGACTTTGATCCCTGCCACAATGCACACAGGATCTTCTGGGGAAAGAAAGATGTTGTCAATTTCTCTTTGGAGGCTTGGACTTTTTTGGAGATGGAGTAGAGCACTAAGAACTTGGGGACCTAAAAAGAATTTTGTTTTAAGGCCCCACGTTCTGAGTGCTCTATCCTGTCATTTGTGTCTTGAGCTCTCAAACCATTCTCGACTCTCACAAAATTGTGAGAAACATTTTGATCCGTGACTGTGGACAATGACAGGGGTTTTTGGCACACAAGAGCTGCTTGGGACAGAAAGATTCTGTCTATTTCTCTTTGGTGGCTTGTCTCTCTTTTGGGAAGGACATTTGTCAGCTTTCCCCAAATTGAGAGGAAAATATTTGGACATGTTACAGTTGATAGTGTGAGGGGATTTCGGTCCTGCTACAATACACACAGGAGACGCTGGGAATAGAAAGATGCTGTCAATTTCTATTTGGAGGCTTATCTCTCCTTTAGGGAAGGAGTAGAGCACTCAGAACTTGGAAGCCTAAAAAGAATTTTGTTTTAAGGCCCCACGTTCTGAGTGCTCTATCCTGTCATTTGTGTCCTAAGCTCCCAAACCTTCCTCAACTGGCCCTGAATTGTGAGTAAAATGTTTCCACCTATGGCTTTGGACAAAGACAGGGGCTTTTGGCCCTCCTAGCATGCACACAGGAGCTTCTGGGGAGAGAAAGATGCTGTCTTTTTATCTTTGGTGGCATGTCTCTTTTGGGGAAGGTGTAGAGCAGTAAGAACTTCCGGACCTTTAACTAATTTTGTTTCAAGTCCCCCAAGTTCTGAGTGGTCTATCTTGTCGTTTGAATCCTGAGCTCCCAAATACTCAAAAGCTCTCCCAGAATTGTGAGTAAAAAATTAGGACCTGTGGCCGCGGATAGTGCCAGAGTCTTTTGCCTCTGCTACAACGCACACAGGAGTTGCTGGGGACAGAAAGATGCTGCCAATTTTTATTGAAGGCTTGGCTGTATCTTGTCATTTGCATCCTGAGCTCCCAAACACTCATCAGCTCTCCCAGAATTGCAAGGAAAAAATTTGGGCCTGTTAATGTGGACAATGTGAGGGGTTCAGTTTCATACTGTCTATTTCTCTTTGGTGTTTTGTCTCTCCTTTGGAGAAGGTGTAGACCATTCAGAACTTGGGGGCCTTTCTATGAAACCATCATAACCCTCATCCCAAAACCAGGCAGGGACTCATCAAAGAAAGAGAACTATAGACCCATTTCTTTGATGAACATTGATGCAAAACTTCTCAACAAAATTTTGGCCAATCGACTTCAACAATTCATCCAAAAAATCATACACCATGATCAAACAGGATTCATTTCAGGGATGCAAAGCTGGTTCAATATACGCAAATCAATTAATATTATTCATCACATCAACAGGAGCAAGAATAAGAACCACATGGTTATATCAATAGATGCAGAAAAAGCATTTGACAAGATCCAACACCCCTTTATGATGAAGGTTCTGGAAAAATTAGGAATCCATGGAACATTCCTCAATACAATAAAGGCTATATATGACAAACCTACAGCCAGCATTATACTCAATGGTGAAAAACTAAAGCCATTTCCTCTTAACTCAGGAACAAGACAAGGATGCCCACTCTCTCCACTTCTCTTCAATCTAGTATTAGAATGCCTAGCTACAGCAATAAGACAAGATGCAGACATAAAGGGGATCCAAATAGGGAAAGAAGAAATAAAACTCTCCCTCTTTGCAGATGACATGATCTTGTATTTAAAGAATCCCATAGACTCCACTCCCAAATTTCTCAAGCTGATTCAAAACTTTGGCAAAGTAGCAGGTTATAAAATTAACCCCCAAAAATCAATGGCTTTTCTATATGCCAACAATGAGAAAAGTGTGGCTGAAATTAGGAAAGCAACTCCATTTGTAATAGCCCCACAAAAAATAAAATACCTAGGAATTAACTTAACCAAAGAAGTGAAGGACCTCTATGATGAAAACTTTAAAATCTTGAAAAAGGAAATCAACACAGAACTTAAAAAATGGCAAAACCTCCCATGCTCCTGGATTGGCAAGATTAACATCGTGAAAATGGCAATACTTCCCAAGGATATCTACAAATTCAATGCGATACCTATCAAAATTCCACCCTCATTCTTCAAGGAAATAGAGGAGGCAATCCAAAAATTCATATGGAACAATAAAAGACCCCGAATAGCAAAAACGCTCCTCAACAGAAAGAACACTGCTGGAGGAATATCAATACCAAATTTCAAACTCTACTATAAAGCCATAATAATCAAAACAGCTTGGTATTGGCATAAGAACAGACCTCAGGACCAATGGAATAGAATTGAAAACCCAGAAATGAACCTACAGACCTATAGCCATCTAATCTTCGATGAGGAAGCTAAAACAATAGAATGGAAGAAAGACAGCCTCTTCAGTAAATGGTGCTGGCAAAATTGGTTAACTACATGTTGAAAACTAAAGCTAGATCCTTATATATCACCCTGCACCAGAATGAACTCCAAATGGATCAAAGACCTTGAACTCAAAGCAGATACTCTGAAAACATTACAGGATGGAATAGGAGAAACCCTAGGTCTCCTTGGCTCAGGTCGAAATTTTCTGAATAGAGACCTGGAAGCACAACAAATCAAAGAAAGGTTGGACAAATGGGATTGCATAAGATTGCAGAGCTTCTGCAGGGCAAATGACATAGCTGGCAAGATCAATAGAAAGCCCACCGATTGGGAGAAGATCTTTACTAGCCATACAACGGACAAGGGTCTCATATCTAAAATATACTTGGAACTCAAAAAATTAAACCACCCAACAACAAATCCTCAAAGAAACAACTGCCCAATAAATAAGTGGGCGAAAGACTTAAAGAGAAGCTTCTCTGAAGAAGAAAGAAGGATGGCCAATAGACACATGAAGAAATGTTCAACATCCCTAGCCATAAAAGAAATGCAAATCAAAACAACATTGAGATATCACCTCACTCCAGTTAGAACAGCAAAAATCAAGAACTCTAACAACAGATGCTGGAGGGGATGTGGACAGAAAGGAACCTTACTTCATTGTTGGTGGGAATGTAAACTTGTTCAACCACTTTGGAAAGCAGTATGGAGGTTCCTCAAAAGACTTCACATAGATCTCCCCTATGATCCAGCAATCCCACTTTTGGGCATTTACCCAAATGTTTACAAACAAGACCACACTATAGCTACCAACCCAACTATGTTTATTGCAGCATTATTTACCATAGCTAAGATATGGAACCAACCCAGATGCCCCTCAGTAGATGAATGGATCAAGAAAATGTGGTATATATACACAATGGAATTCTATGCCTCCATCAGAAAGAATGACATTTCCCCATTTGTTAGGAAATGGAAAGGTTTGGAAAAAATTATATTAAGTGAAGTAAGCCAGGCCCAAAGAAGCATAGGTCCCATGGTTTCCCTTATTTGCAATATCTAGTATAGGTATGAGTCAAGCGGAAAAGATCAGATAATGTGATGTTAGGAAAATGAACCCTTAAATATGTATTTTAATGTTTTTGTTTCTTTCATGCATGTGTTTCTAACGCATTTATAAGATTATTTCTTTGTTGCTTTGTATGTCCCTCCCTCACAGTGTAACCCCCGCTTTCACTATATTTGATGTCAGTATAACATGTGGAGGAGATGGGGACAAACAAGTCGTTTAAGGATTCAGGTGGACCTGTTGCAACAATGAGAAGTACAAAATGTCATGTCAAAACCAGCTTTACAATGTCGGTGTGTGGGGGGGAGGGGGGTAAAATTGGGTGGGGGGAGGGGGGAGGCGGGGAAGGGAAGTGAAGGGTAAACAAAGGAGGAGGCTGCAATGCTTGGTAAGAAATGTATGCATTATCCTGCCCATGTAATTGTAGCCCCTCTGTACAGTATGTTCTCAAATAAAATAAAATACAGTTAAAAAAAAAAAGAACTTGGGGGCCTTAAAACAAAATTGTTTTGTTTTAAGGCCCCCAAGTTCTGAGTGCCCTATGTTGTCCTTTGCATCCTGAGCTATCACATATTCGTCAGCTCTCCCCAAATTGCAAGGAATATATTTGGACGTGTTACAATGGATAGTCTGAGGGCTCTCATTCCTGTTAGAATGCACAGAGAAGCTGCAGTTGACAGAAAGGTGCTGTCAATTTCTCTTTGGAGGCTTGTCTCTCCTTTGGGGAAGGAGTAGAATACTCATAAACAAAAGTTGTTTTAAGGTCCCCAAATTCTTTTTTTTAAGGCATTCTATTTAGCAGTCAAGACGCTTTAGCTAAGCTTTGTTTTGTGTAGATGTTTTTTTTTTGGGGGGGGTCCAGTCGTGGGGCCTGAACTCTGGGCCAGGGCACTGTCCCCCAGCTCTTCAGCTCAAGGCTAGCACTCTACCACTTGAGCCACAGCACCACTTCCGGCTTTTTTCTTTTTGCTTATGTGGTGCTGAGGAATCAAACTCATGCATGCAAGGCAAGCGTTCTACCACTGAGCCACCTTCCCAGCCCATTTTGTGTAGATTTGTTCTAAGAAAACTTTAACTATACTATGTGGATCACATTTACATTTTCATGCTATCCACATTCTACTCCACAAGAGAGGCTAGAATAGTTGATTCCTTCTTTTTTTTCAGAAAGAAACCTCACATTTATTAGCTCTCATTTGCTAATTTCTCCTCCTCTTACTCTTTTTATTTTTAATTGTGAAAATACCATACAGAGGGGTTACAATTACATGGGCAAGATAATGAGCACATTTTTTTATCAATTGTTGCTGCCTCCTCCTTTTTTTCCCCTTCCCATCCCTTCCCATCTCCTCCCCTCCCCCGTGCTCTCCTACCACCTACCAAGGTTGTAAAGTTCATTTTTTGACAATGATTTGTACATCTCATAGTTGCAATTGGTCCACCTGTATCACTATTTAAACGATTTTTTCCCTTCCCCTCCACAAATTATACCAACATCAAATACAGTGAAAGCATGGGTTATACTGTTGGGAAGAGACATACAAATCAACAAAAAATCATCTTATAAATATGTTAGAAACAATGACATTAAAACAAAAACAGTTGAATACTTATCTTGGGGTTCATTTCACCTAACATCAACTTATCTGACCTTTTCTACTTGTCTCAGACATAAAGGCCCCCAAATTCTGAGTGTTCTATCTTGTCATTTTGCATCCTGAGCTCCCAAACATTGGTCAGCTCTTCCAGAATTATAAGGAAAATATTTGGACCTGTTACTATGGCCAGTATGAGGGGCTTTCAGCCCTGCTAGGATGCAGACTGCAACTGCTTGGGACAGAATAACGGTATTTCTACTTGGTGATATGAGAACTCAGAACTTTGGGCCCTTAAAAAAAATTTGTTTAATGGCCCCCAAGCCATTTGGATGCTGAGCTCCCAAACATTTGTCAGCTCTCCCCGAATTGTGAGGAAAATATTTGGACATGTTACAGTGGATAGTGTGAGGGGATTTTGGTCCTGCTTCAATGCACACAAGAGCTTCTGGGGACAGCAAAACGCTGTCAATTTCTCTTTGAAGGCTTGTCTCACCTTTGGGGAAGGAGTACAGCACTCAGAACTTGGGGGCCTAAAATGAATTATATTTTCAGGCCCCAATGGTCTGAGTGCTCTATCCTGTCATTTGCATCCTGAGCTCCTAAACCCTCCTCAACTCTCCCAGAATTGAGTAAAATATTTCGACCCATGGCTATGGACAGCTAAGAACAATGACAGGGGCTTTTGGCAAACAGGAGCTGCTGGGGACAGAAAGATGCTGTCTATTTCTCTTTGATGGCTTGTCTCTCTTTGGGGGAAGGTGTTGAGCACTCAGAACTTGGGTGACTTAAAACAATTTTGTTTTAAGAATTGTGAGTAAAATATTTCGACCTCTGGCTGTGTACAATGAGAAAGGCTTTTAGCCCTGCTAGAATGCACACAGGAGCTGCAGGGAATAGAAAGACGCTGTTAATTTCTCTGTGGAGGCGTACCTGTCTTTTGGGGAAGGAGTAGAGTACTTCTAACTTGGGGGTCTTTAAACAAGATTGTTTTAAGACCCCCAAGTTATGAGTGCTCTATCTTGTCGTTGGCATCCTGTGCTCCCAAACACTCATCAGCTCTCCCAGAATTGCAAGAAAAAAAATTGGACCTGTTACTCTGGACAGTGTGTGGGGCTTTCAGCCCTGCTAGGATGCAGACCAATGCTGCTGGGGTAGAATGATGCTGTCTGTTTCTCTTTGGTGGTTTGTCTCTCCTTTGAGGATGGAGTAGAGCACTCATAGTTGAAGGTCTTAAAACAATTTTGTTTTAAGTTCTCCAAATTCTAAGTGCTCCATCCCAGCATTTGCATCTTGAGCCCCCAAACACTCGACAGGTCTTCCAGAATTGCTAGTAAAAAAATTCAACATGTAGCTGTGGATAGTGACAGTGGCTTTTGCCCCTGCTAGGATGAACATGGAAGCTGCTGGGGACAGAAAGATGCTGTCTATTTCTCTTTGATGGCTTGTCTGTCCTTTGTGGAAGAAGTAGAGCTCTCAGAACTTAGGGGCCTTAAAACAGGGGTTTCTGTGTGCTCTATCTTGTCATTTGCATCCTGAGCTCCAAAACACTCATCAGCTCTCCTAAAATTGCCAAGAAGAAATTTCGAGATGTGGCTGTGGACAGCAAGAGGTGCTTTGAGCCCTGCTAGTCTGCAGACAGGGGCAGCGAGAGACAGAAAGATGCTGTCAGTTTCTAATTGGTAGCTTGTGTCTCCTTTGGGGATGGAGTAGAGCACTCAGAACTGGGGTCCTTAAAACAGTTCTGTTTAAGGCCCCCAAGTTCTGTGTGCTCTATTTTGTCATTTGCATCCTGAGTTCCCAAACATTCATCACCTCTCCCAAAATTGCGAGGAAGGAATTTGGCATGTGGCTGTGACAGAGAGAGGCTCTTTTATCCCTGCTAAGATGCAAACAGGAGTAGCTGGGTACAGAAGATGTTGTCTATTTCTCTTGGGTGGCTTGTCGCTCCTTTGGAGAATGGGTAGAACATTCTGAACTTGGGGGCCTTATCTTGCCCATGTAATTGTAACCCCTCCGTACAGTATTTTCACAATTAAAAAAAAGAATTTTGTTTTAAGGCCACCAAGTTTTGAATGCTCTATCTTGTCATTGACGTCGTGAGCTCCTAAACCCTCCTCAGCTCTCCTGAATTTTGAGGAAAATATTTGGACATGTTGCTGTGGGTTCTGTGAGGGGCTTTCAGTACTACTTCAATGCACACAGGAGCTGGTATTGAGAGAAAGATGCTGTTAATTTCTTTTTGAGGCTTGTCTCTCTTTTGGGGAATGAGTAGCACACTCAGAACTTGGGGGCCTTCCGGGTTCTGAGTGCTCTATCTTGTCGTTTGCATCCTGAGCTCCCAAACACTTGTCAGCTCTCCAAGAATTGCAAGGAAATAATTTGGACCTGTTTCTGTGGACAGTGTGAGGGACTTTCAGCCCTGCTAGCATGCAGACTGGAGCTGCTTGGGATAGAATGATACTGTCAATTTCTCTTTGGAGGCATGTCTCTCCTTTAGAGAAGGAGTAGAGCACTCAGAACTTAGGGGCCTTAAAACAATTTTAAAGACCCCCAAGTTCTGAGTGCTCTATCTTTTTGCTTGCATCCTGAGCTCCCAAACACTGGGCAGTTCTCCCAGAATTAGCAGGAAAAAAATGGGACTTCTTTTTGTGGACCGTGTGAGGGGCTTTCACCCCTGCTAGGATGCAGACGGGAGCTGGTGGGAATTGAACGATGCTGTCTATTTCTCTTTGGTGACTTGTGTCTCCTTTGGGGAAGGTGTAGAGCACTCAGAATTTGTTTTAAGGCCCCCCAAGTGCTGAGTGTTCTATATTGTCGTTTATATCCTGAGGTCCAAACATTCGTCAGCTCTCCCTGAATTGCCTGGAAAATAATTGGACGTATTACAATGGAGAGTGTTAGGGGCTTTCTGTAGTACTACAATGCACATAGGAGCTGCTGGGGACAGAAAGTTGATATCAATTTTGCTTTAGAGGCTTGTCTCTCCTTTGGGGAAGATGTAGAGCGCTCAGATCTTAGGGTCCTTAAGCAGAATTGTTTTAAGGCCCCCATGTTCTGAGAGCTCTATCTTCTCGTTTACATCCTGAGCTCCCAAACACTGGTAAACTCTCCCAGAATTGCCAGGAAAAAATTTGGAGTTATTACTGTGGACAGTGTGAGGGGCTTTCTGCTAGGATGTAGACCAGAGTTTCATGGGATAGAAAGGTCCTGTCTATTTCTGTTTGGTGGCTTTTGTCTCCTTTGAGGAAGGTGTAGAACACTCAGAACACTCAGTGTTGTATATTGTCGTTTGCATCCTGAGCTCCCAGACACTAGTCAGCTCTCCGAAAATTGCAAGGAAAAAATTTTCGTCATGTGGCTATAGACAACAGATGGCAAGAGGGGCTTTGAAACCTGCTACAATGCACACAGAAGCTGCGGAGGACAGAAAGATGCTGTCTATTTCTGTTTGTTGGATTGTCTTTCCGTTGGGGAAGTTTTAGAGCACTCAGAACGTGGGGACCCTTAAACAGAATTGTTTTAAGGCCCCCACGTTCTGAGTGCTCTATCTTCTCATTTGCATTCTGAGCTCCCAAACACTGGTGAGCTATCCCAGAATTGCCAGGAAAATATGTGGATTTGTTACCGTGGACAGTGTGAGGGGCTTTCTGCTAGGATTCAGACCAGAGTTTCATGGGATAGAAAGGTCTTGTCTATTTCTGTTTGGTGGCTTGTCTCTCCTTTGGGGAAGGTGTAGAACACTCAGAACACTCAGTGCTCTATCTTGTCATTTGCATCCTGAGCTCCCACACATTCATCAACTCTCCCTGAATTGCGAGGAAAATATTTGGACATGTTACAATGGATACAGTGAGTGGCTCTCGGTTCTGCTAGAATGCACAGAGGAGCTACTGGGGACAGAAAGGTACTGTCTATTTCTCTTTGGAGGGTTGTCTCTCTTTTGGGGAAGGTGTAGAGCACTCAGAACTTGGGGGCCTTTTTCTTAAGGCCTCCAAGTTCTGAGTGCTCTATCTTATCGTTTGCATTCTGAGCTCTCAAAACTGGCCAGCTCTCTCAAAATTGTAAGGAAAACATTTGGACCTGTTACTGTTGCCAGTATGAGGGGACTTCAGCCCTGCTAAGATGCAGACTGCAGCACATGTGACAGAATGACACTATTTCTACTTGATGGCATGTCTCTACATTGGGAAAGGAGTAGAGAACTCAGAACTTGGGCCCCTTAAAACAGCTTTGTTTTAAGGGCCCCAATTTCTGAGTGCTCTATCTTGTCATTTGCATCCTGTGCACCCAAACACTGGTCAGCTCTCCCAGAATCCCAAGGGAAAAATTTAGGCCTGTTACAGTGTAAGGGGCTCTCAGCCCTACAAGGATGTAAACCGGAGTTTCTTGGGATTAAAAGATGCTGTCTATTTCTCTTTGGTGGCTTATTTCTCCTTTGGGGAACTTGTAGAGCACTCAGAACTTGGGGGCCCCCAAGTTCTGAGTGCTCTATCTTCTAGTTTCATCTTGAGCTCCCAAACACTCATCAGCTTTCCAGAATTGCAAGGAAAAGATTTGGATCTATTACTGTGGACAGTGTGAGGGACTTTCAGCCCTGCAATGATGCAGACTGGAGTTTTGTGGGATAGAGAGATGATGTCTATTTCTCTTTGATGGCTTGTCTCTCCTTTGAGGAAGTTGTAGATTTCTCAGAATGTAGGGGCCTTTTTGTTTGCATCCTGAGCTCCCAAACATTAGTCAGCACTCCCATATTGTGAGTAAAATATTTGGACATGTTATGATGGATAGTGTGAGAGTCTCTTGGTCCTGCTAGAATGCACAGAGGAGCTGCTGGGGATAGAAAGGTGCTGTCAATTTCTCAGTGGAGGCTTGTCTCTCCTGTGGGGAAGATGTAGAGCACTCAGAATGTGGGGGCCTTAAAACAAAATTGCATTAAGACCCCCACATTCTGAGTGCTCTATCTTGTCGTTTGCATCCTGAGCTCCCAAACACTGGTCAGCTCTCCCATAATTGCAAGGAAAAAGTTTTTACATGTTACAGTGGATAGTGTGAGAGGATTTCGGTCCTGCTACAATGCACACATGAGCTGCTGGGGATAGAAAGATGCTGTCAATTTCTCTTTGGAGGCTTGTTCCTCCTTTGGGGAAGGAATAAACACTCAGACCTTGGAGGCCTAAAAAGAATTTTAAGTCCCCATGTTATAAGTGCTATATCCTGTTATTTGTGTCCTGAGCTCCCAAACCCTCCTCAACTTTCCCAGAATTATGAGTAAAATATTTTGACCCAGGGCTGTGGACATCGATAGGGTCTTTTGGCACACAGGAGCTGCTGGGGACAGAAAGATGCTGTTTTTCTTTGGTGGCTTATCTCTCCTTTGGGGAAGGAGTAAAGCACTCAAAACTCGGAGCCTTTAAACAATTTTATTTTAAGGCCCCCAAGTTCTGAGTGCATCCTGAGCTCCCAAACACTCCTCAGCTCTCCCACAATCGCAAGGAAAAAAAAATTTTGACTTGTGCCTGTGGACACCAAAACGTGTTTGAGCCCTGGTAAGATGCGCACAAGATCTGCTGGGGATAGAAACATGCTGTCTATTTCTCTGGTTTCTTGTTTTTCCTTTGGGGAATGTGTAGAGCACTCAGAACTTGGGGCCTTGAAACAAGTTCTGAGTGCTCTATCTTGTCGTTTGCATCCTGAGTTCCCATTTACCCTTCAGCTCTCCCAAAATTGCAACGAATAAATTTTGACATGAGTGTGTGGACAGCGAGAGGCGCTTTGATCACTGCTAGGATGTAAGGAGCTTTCAGCCTTGGTAAGATGTAAAGAGGAACTGCTGGTGACAGAAAGATGCTGTCTATTTCTTTTGATGGCTTGTCTGTCATTTGGGGAAGGAATAGAACACTCATAATGTGGGGACCTAAAAACAATTTTCTTTTAAGGCCTCCAAATTCTGAGTGCTCTAATTTGTCGTTGGAATGCTGAGCTCCCAATAACTTGTCAGCTCTCCAAAATTGCGAGGAAAAAATTTTGATCAGTGGCTGTACACAGCGAGAGGGTCTTTGAGCCCCGCTAGGATGCACATGGGAGCTGCTGCGGTCAGAAAGATTCTGTCTATTTCTCTTTGGTTGCTTGTGTCTCCTTTGGGGAATGTGTAGAGCACTCAGAACTTGTTGTAAGGTCCCCATGTTCTGAGTGTTCTATCTTGTCGTTTGCATCCTGAACTCCCTAACACTGGTCAGCTCTCCCAGAATTGCAGGGAAAAAATTTGGACCTGTTACTGTGGACAGTGTGAGGAGCTTTAAGCCCTGCTAGGATGCAGACGGGAGCTGCTAGGGATAAAAAGATGCTGCATATTTCTCTTTGGTGGTTGTCTCTCCTTTGGGGAAGGAGTAGAGCCCTCAGAACTTGGAGGCCTAAAAGCAAAATTATTTTCAGGCCCCCAAGTTCTGAGTGCTCTATCTTATCACTTGCGTCCTGAGCTACCAAAGCCTTCTCAGCTTTTCCAGAATTGTGAGTAAAGTATTTTGACGTGTGGCAATGGACGATGAGAGGGGCTTTTGGCCCTGCTAGGATGCACACAGGAGCTGCAGGAGACAGAAAGATGCTTTCTATTTATCTTTGGTGGCTTGTCTCTTCTTTGGGGAAGGGGTAGAGAACTCAGAACTTGTGGGCCTTAAAACAATATTGTTTTAATACCCCAAATTCTGAGTGTTCTATCTTGTCATTTGCATTCTGAGTTCCCAAACATTTGTCAGCTTTCCAAGAATTGCAAGATAAATATTTAGACCTATTACTCTGGACAGTGTGAGGGGCTTTCAGCCTTCTAGTATGCACACTGGAGCTGCTGCATATACAAAGATGCTGTCTATATTCCTTTAGTGTCTTGTTTATACCTTGGGAAAAGTGTAGAGCACTGAGAATTGGGAGCCTTAAAACAATTTTGAGTTCTCTATCTTGTCGTTTGCATCCTGAGTTCCCAACACTTGTCAGCTCTCCCTGGACCATGAGGAAAATATTTTGACCATTTCTGTGGACAGTGTGAGGGGCTTCGGGCCCTGGTAGGATGCAGACCGGAGCTGCTCTATCGTGTCATTTGGGTCCTGAACTCCCAAACCCTCCTCAGCTTTTCCAGAGTTGTGAGTAAAATATTTCGAACCGTGGCTGTGTACAGTAAGAGGGGCTTTTGGCCCTGCTAGGTTGCATACAGGAGCTGCTCAGTGTGCAAATACACTGTCTATTTCTCTTTGGTGGCTTGTCTATATTTTGGGGAAGGTGTAAAGCACTCAGAACTTGGGAGCCTTAAAAAATTGTTTCAAGGCCTCCAAGTTCTGAGTGCTCTATCTTCTCATTTACATCTTGAGCTCCCAAACACTTGTCAGCTCTCCCTTAATTGCGAGGAAAATATTTGGACTTGTTTCTGTGGCCCGTATGAGGGGCTTTCGGCCTTGCTAGAATGCACATAGTATCTGCTGGAGACAGAAAGATGCTCTGTATTTCTCCTTGGTGGCTTATATCTCCTTTTGGGAAGGTGTAGAGCACTTAGAACTTGGGGACCTTAAAACAATTTTATTTGTTTTAAGGGGTTTATCTTATCATTTGCAACCTGAGGTCCCAAACACTCGTCACTTCTCCTAAAATTGCGAGGAAAAAATTTCCACATGTTGATGTGGACAGCTGGAGGGGCTTTGAGCCCTGCTAAGATGCACACAGGAGTTACTGTGGACAGAAAGATGTTGTCTATTTCACTTTGGTGGCTTGTCTCTCCTTTGGGGAAGGTGTAGAGGACTCAGAACTTGTTGGCCTGAAAAAAAATTGTTTTAAGGCCCCCAAGTTCTGAGTGCTCTATCTTGTCATTTGGGTCCTCAGCTCCCAAACCTTCTTCAGCTCTATCAGAATTGTGAGTAAATTATTTTGACCACTGGCTATGGACAACGAGAGGGGCTTTTGAAACTGCTTGGATGCACACAAGAGTTGCTAGGGACAGAAAGATGCTGTCTGTTTCTCTTTGGTGGCTTGTCTCTACTTTGGGGAAGATGTAGAGCACTCAGAACTTGGGGTCCTTAAAACAGAATTATTTTGAAGCCTCCAAGTCCTGAGGGCTCTATTTTGTTGTTTGCATCCTGCGCTCTGAAACATTTGTCAGCTCTCCCAAAATTGGGTGGAAAAAATTTGGACATATGGCTGTGTATAGTGAGAGGGACTTTGATCCCTGCTAGGATGCAAACAGGAGCTGCTGGGGACAGAAAGGTGCTGTCTATTGCTTACTGGGGCTTATCTCTCCTTTGGAAATGGTGAAGAGGACTCATAACTTGGGGGACATGAAATGGAATTGTTTTAAGGCCCTCAAGTTCTGAGTGTTCTATTTTGCCATTTGCATCCAGAGCTCCCAAACCTTCGTCTGCTCTTCCCAAATTGGAAGGAATATATTTGGTTGCATTACTGTGGTTAGTGTGTGGAGCTTTCAGTCTTCTGAGAATGCACACGGGAGCTGCTGGGGACAGAAACATGCTGTCTATTTCTCTTGGGTGGCTTGTTTTGCCTTTGGGGAAGGTGTAGAGCACTCCGACCTTGTTTTAAGGCCTCCAATTTCTGAATTCTCTATCTTCTCATTTGCATCTTGAGCTCCCAAACACTTGTCAGCTCTCCCCTAATTGCAAGGAAAATATTTGGACCTGTTTCTGTGGACCATATGAGGAGCTTTCGTCCTAGCTAGAATGCACATAGTAGCTGCTGGGGACAGAAGGATGTTCCTTATTTCTCTTTGGTGGCTTATATCTCCTTTTGGGAAGGTTTAGAACACTCAGAACTTGGGGGCCTTAAACAAATTTGTTTTAAGACCCCCAAGTTCTGAGTGCTCTATCTTGTCTGCAAAGGACAAGCTTGGCCGGAGCACTAGGACTGACGGGACAGGGATCTCGGGGATAGGTGGGCAATGAGTCGGCGAAGTGACAAACAAATACAGACTCAAAAGAGTTGCATCTGAGTGTGTCTTTATTGAGGAGAATTAACATTTTTATACAGTCTGTGATTGTGACATAGATTCTTTGTTTATTTAAGCACATAATTAACTTTTAAGAAAAGCAAAGCATTGATGGATTACATGAAAATTGATGTCTATCCCACCAACTGTTTAAGCTAAGTGGTGTGAAACAAGTCTAGCATATAGTTTAATAGAATGCATCATCTATTCAGCCTTTTTATGTCTAATAATGAACAAACCTAAGACAGGGCTGTACTTATATTGTACTCTTTTTATTTTTTCCATATATTTTCAAGTCCCTTTGAAACCATCCTAAAAACCACTTCCAGGTTGAGTCAGGCATTCTCTGTTTTCTATAATTTTAATCCCAATATTTGTTCACATAAATTTCTAATTGTTATTTTAAACTATCTTATTGTTGTTTTGAGAATAAACACCATAATGGTCTAGATCTACCTAATCTTTGCATAAAATCTAATGAGTTCCAAAATACCCTTTTTCCTTTTACATTAATTCATCTATTTTCATCTTTATAAGCTCCTGTATAAGGCAGTGGTTCATCGGTCGGTTCAGGAAATGTGATATCACTAACTTTATATTTTGTGGGAGACCACCATCAATTCCCTATAATGTAAGCTGGGCTAAACTTAATCATAACTGTTGGGGGAATCTTTCTTTTCATTTTATTATCAAGGGTCTCTTTTTCTAGAACTCTCTGAGCTTCTGGGATAACTCCTTCTAGCTTAGTTTAATACATTAATTCTGCCTGTTGTAACATATCTGGAAATTTTAAGTTTCTATATTTACTATGAATGAGCCACAAAACTGCTTGTGAACCTGTAGGATTTTCTGGAGGCAGCATGACATCAGATGATAGATTGATTGGGGCATTGCCCATATTTAATCTTTGGTCCTAGTCTTTATTATTCAGAGAAGCTGCCTCTATTGGACTGGAAAGAAACAACATGCTCTGTTTGCAGATCAATAGAAAAATAGCCAAAATGAGAATAAAGGCAACAAATGTACAGCCAAGAAGAATATAGTAAGAATAAAGGTAGAGGCTATAAAGGTGCAGCCAAGTGTATGGGAAGCCTTGAACCAACACCCCCTTCCTGCAAGCATGCTTCCTTGAAGCTCTTTGTCTAATGCGATCTCTCACACAGACTCTGCAGGAGGTGGCATGGCTCTTGTCCTTTGACTATTGAGGTCCAAAACTCTCATCAGCTGTCCCAGAATTTCAAGAAAAAAATTTGGACCTTTCACTGTGGACAGTGTGAGGGGATTTCAGCCCTGCTAGGAAGCAGACCACAGCTACTGATGACAGAAAGATACTTTCTATTTCTCTTGGTGGCTTGTCTCTCCTTTGGGTATGGAGTAGAGCACTCAGAACTTGAGGGCCTTAAATCACACTCTTTTAAGGCCCCCGAGTTCTGATTATTTTATCTTGTTTTTTGCATCCTGAGATCTTAACACTTGTCAGCTCTCCCAGAAATGCAAGGAAAAAAAATTGGACCTGTTACTGTGGACAGTGTGAGGGACTTTCAACCCTGCTAGGATATAGGTCAGAGATGCTTGGGATAGAAAGATACTGTCTATTTCTCTTTGGTGGATTGTCTCTCCTTTGGGCAAGGAGTAGAGCACTCAGTGCTTCGGGGCCTTAAAACAATTTTTTAAGAGACCCAAGTTCTGAGTGCTCTATCTTGTCATTTACATCCTGAGCTCCCAAACACTCCTCAGCTCTCCCTGAATTGTGAGTAAACTACTTTGACCCTTGGGTGTGGACAATGAGAGGGGCTTTTGTCCTTCCTAGGATGCACACAGCAGCAGCTGGGGACAGAAAGATGCTGTCTATTTGTCTTTGGTGGTTTGTCTCTACTTTGGGAAAGGTGTAGAGCACTCAGAACTTGGGGGCCTTAAAACAGAATTATTTCAAGGCCCCCAAGTTCTGATAGTTCTATCTTGTTGTTTGCATCCTGAACTCTCAAACACTTGTCAGCTCTCCCAGAACTGCAAGGAAAATATTTGGACGTGTTAAAGCGGACAGTGTGAGGGTGTTTTGATCCTGCTAGAATACACACAGGCCCTGTTTGGACAGAAAGACACTGCCAATTTCTTTTTGGAAGCTTCTCTCTCCTTTGGGGAAGTAGAGCACTCAGAGTGCTCTATCATGTCGTTTGCAACCTGAGGGCCCAAGCACTCATCACCTCTTCCTAAATTGCATGGACAAAATTTTGATATGTTGCTGTGGACAACGAGAGGGTCTATGAGCCCTGATAAGATGCACACAGGAGCTACTGTAGACAGAAGGATGCTGTCTATTTCTCTTTGGCAGCTTCTCTGTCCTTCGGGGAAGGAGTAGAGCAGTCAGAAATTGTGTGTCTTCAAACATTGTTTTAAGACCCCCAAGTTCTGAGTGCTCTATCTTGTCTTTTGCATCCTGAGCACCTAAACATTCATCAGCTCTCTCAGAATTGCTAAGAAAATATTTGGATGAGTTAAGGTGGATAGTGTGAGGGCCTCTCAGTCCTGTTCTAATGCACAGAGGAGCTACTGGAGACAAAGTTGCTGTCTATTTCTCTTTGGTGGCTTGTCTCTCCTTTGGGGAAGGTGTAGAACAGAATTGTTTTAAGGCCCCCAAGTTCTGAGTGCTTTATCTTGTCATTTACATCCTAGGCTCGCAAACATTTGTCATCTTTCCCCTAATTGCGAGGAACATATTTCAACGTGGTACAGTGGATAGTGTGAGGGGCTTTTGGTCCTGCTACAATGAACGCAGGACCTGCTGGGGGCAGAAAGTCACTGTCAATTTCTTTTTGGAGGCTTGTCTTTCCTTTGGGGAAGGAGGAGAGCACCCAGAGCTTACCTTCATGTTCTGAGTGCTCTATCTTGTCATTTACATCCTGAGCTCCCAAACATTGTCTCCTCTCCCAAATTTGTGAGGAAATATTTCGACATGTCACTGTGGACAGTGAGAGGAGCTTCGACCCCTGGTAGGATGCACACAGGATCTGCTGGGAATAGAAAACTGTTGTATTTCTATTGGTGGCTTGTCTCCTCTGGGGAAGGAGTCGATCACTCATATTTTGAGGTGCTAAAAACAATTTTGTTTTTAGGCTGCCAAATTCTGAGTGTTCTATCTTGTCTTTGCATCTTGAGCTCCCAAACATTTGTCACCTCTCCTGAATTGCAAAGAAAATATTTGGACGTGTTACTGTGGATATAATGGGCTTTCACTCCTGCTAGGATGCACACAGGAGTGGCTGGGAACAGAAAGATGCTGTCAACTTCACTTTGGAGGCTTGTCTTTCCTTTGGGGAAGAAATGGAGCACTCAGAACTTGGTGGCCTTAAAGCAAAAACAAAATTGTTTTAAGGCCCCCAAGTTCTGAGTGTTCTATCTTGTCGTTTGCATCCTGAGATCCCAAACACTCGTCAGCTCTCCCAGAATTGCGAGGAAAAATTTAGACCTGTTTCTTTGGACAGTGTGAGGGGATTTCAGCCCTGCTAAGATGCAGATGGGAGCTTCTTGGGATAGAAATTTACTGTCTAAGGGGCTGGGAAAGTGGCTCAGTAGTAGAGTGTTTGCCTTGCATTCATGAGGCCCCGGGTTTGATTCCTTAGCACCACATAAGCAGAAAAAGCTGGATGTGGTGCGTGGCTCAAGTGGTAGGGTGCTGGCCTTGAGCTGAAGAGCTGAGGGACAGCACCCAGGCCCAAAGTTCAGGTACCATGACCAGCAAAAAGAAAAACAAGGAAAAAAAAGAAAAAGAAATTTGCTGTCTAAACTCCTTAGTCAGAAGTTAACTTGTACTTCCTCTTATATTGCTGTGGGTGTGTGTATAATTTAGTTGCATTAAACTAAAATAGCCACAGAATATAAAGTAATTAAACATGTTTTAACCAAAGAAAAATATACTAGGAGTTCAGTTGGAAACTATAACAAATAATTTAATAAACATGATAGCTAAATAGCATTAAAAAAAGAAATTTGCTGTCTATCTCTCTTTGGTGGCTTGTCTCTCCTTTGGGGAAGAAGTAGAGCATTCACATCTTGGGGGCCTAAAAACAATTTTGTTTTAAGGCATCATGTTCTGAGTGCTCTATCTTGTCATTTGCATCCTGAGCTCCCAAACCTTCCTCAACTCTCCCCGAATAGCTAGGAAATATTTGGACATGTTACTGTGGATAGTGTGAAGGGCTTTTGGTACTACTACAATGCCCACAGGAGCTGCTGAGGACAGAAAGATGCTGTCAATTTCTCTTTGGAGGCTTGTGTCTCCTTTGGGCAAGGAATAGAGCACTCAGAACTTGGGGCCCTTAAAACAAAATTGTTAAAACAAAATTGTTTTAAGGGCCCCAAGTTCTGAGTGCTCTATCTTGTCGTTTGCATCCTGAGCTCCCAAACACCCGTCAGTTCTCCCAGAATGGCAAGGAAAATATTTGGACCTGTTACTGTGGAGAATATGAGCGGCTTTCAGCCCTGATAAGATTCAGACTGGAGCTGATTGGGATAGAATGGTGATGTCTATTTCTCTTTAGTGGCTTGTCTCTCCTTTGAGGATGGAGTAGAGCACTCAGAACTTCGGGGTTCTCAGTGCTCTATCTTGTCATTTGAATCCTGACCTTCCAAATACTCATCAGCTCTCCCAAAATTGTGAGGAAAAAATTTCGACCTTTGGCTGTGAATAGCTAGAGGGACTTTTGGCCCTTCCCAGATGCACACAGCAGCAGCTGGGAACAGAAAGATGCTGTCTATTTCTCTTTGGTGGCTTGTCTGTCCTTTGAGGAAGGAGTAGAGCGCTCAAAACTTGGGAGCCTGAAAAGAATTTTGTTTTCAGGCTCCCAAGTTCTGAATGCTCTATTTTCTATTTCTGTCCTGAGCTCCCAAACACTCGTCAGCTCTCCCAAAATTACAAGGAAGAAATGTCGACATATGTCTGTGGACAGTGAGAGGAGCTTTTACCCCTGCTTGGATGCAGACAGAAGCAGCTGGGGACAGAAAGATTCTGTCTATTTATTTCGGTGGCTTAGCCCTGCTTTGGGGGAAGATGTAGATCACTCAGAACTTGGGAACCTTAAAACAAAATTATTTTAAGGCCACAAAGTTCTGAGTTCTATATCTTGTATATTGCATTCTGAGCCCTTTAACTTTCCGAAGCTTTCTCCGAATTTTGAGGGAAATACTTGGATGTGTTACAGTGGATAGTGTGAGGGGCTCTTGGTCATGCTAGAATACACAGAGGACATACTGAAGACAGAAAGATGCTGTTAATTTCTCTTTGGAGGCTTGTTTCTCCATTGGGCATGGAGTAGAACACTCAGAACTTAAATGTTTTATGTCCCCCAAATTCTCAGTCCTCTATATTGTTGTTTGCATCCTGAGCTCCCAAACACTCATCAGTTCTCCCAGAATTGGAAGGAAAAAATTTGGACCTGTTTCTGTGGGCTGTATGAGGGCCCTTCAGCCTTCCTAGGATGTATATCAGAGCTGCTTGGGATAGAAAGTTGCTGTCTATTTCATTTTGGTGGCTTGTCTCTCCTTTGGGGAAGAAGTAGAGCACTAAGAACTTCGGGGCCTTTAAACAATTCTGTTTTAGCGCCCCCCTCAAGTTCTGAGTACTCTATCTTGTCATTTGAAACCTGAGCTAGTAAACACTTGTCAGCACTCCCCGAATTGTGAGTAAAATAGTTACATCTATTACTATCAACAGTGTGAGGGGCTTTCTGCCCTAGTAGTATACAGACCAGAACTGCTGGGTATACAAAGATGCTGTCTATTTCTTTTTGGTGACATGTCTGAATTTTGGGGAAGGTGTAGAGCACTCAGAACTTGGGGCCCTTCAAAAATTTTGCTTTAAGTTCCCCAAGTTCTGAGTGCTCTATCTTGTCGTTTGAATCCTGAGCTCCCAAACACTCGTCAGCTCTCCTAAAATTGTGAGTAAAATATTTCTCATTGTCTGTGGACAATGAGAGGCACTTTTGGCCCTGATAGGATGCACAGAACAGCAGCTGGGGACAGAAAGATTCTGTCAATTTCTCTTTGCTGGTTTGTATGTCCTTTGTGGAAGGTACACAGCACTCAGAACTTGGGGGGATTTAAAACAGAATTGTTTTAAGTCCCCCAGGTCCTGAGTGCACTATCTTGTCCTTTGCATCCTGAACACCCAGACATTCGTCAGCTCTCCCAAAATTGCAAGGAAAAAATTTCGACCTATGGCTGTAGACAGTGAGAGGAGCTTTAAACCCTGCTAGGATGCACACAGCAGCTGCTAGTGACAGAAAGATTCTGTCTATTTCTCTTTGGTGGCTTGTCTCTCCTTTGGGGAAAGTGAAGACCACACAGAACTTGGGGGCCTAAAACACAATTTTATGACCCTCATGTTCTGAGTGCTCTATTTTGTCGTTTGCATCCAGAGCTCCCAAACATTCATCAGCTCTCCCCAGATTGGGAGGAAAGTATTTGGACATGTTACTGTGGATAGTGTGTGGGGGTTGCAGTGCTGCTATAATGCACACAGTAGCTGATGTGGACAGAAAGATACTGTCAATTTCACTTTGGAAGCTTGTCTCTTCTTTGGAGATGGAGTAGAGCACTCAGAAATTGGAGGCCTTTAAACAATTTTGTTTTAAGGCTCCCAAGTTCTGAGTGCTCTGTATTGTTGTTTGAATCTGGAACTCCCAAACACTTGTCAGCTCTCCCAGATTGCAAGGAAAAAATTTCTACCTTTTACTGGGCACAGTGTACGGGGCTTTCAGTGCTTCTGGGATGCACACAGGAGCTGCTGAGGACAGAAGTATGTTGTCTATTTCTCATGGGTGTCTTGTCTCTCCTTTGGGGAAGGTGTAGAGCACTCAGAACGTGGGTGCCTTAAAACAATTTTGTTTTAAATCCCCCAATGAATTCTGAGCTCCCAAACACTTGTCAGCTCTCCCAAAATTGGGAGGAAAAAAATTTCGACCGGTGGCTGTGGACAGTGAAAGGGTCCTTGAGCCTGGTAAGATGGGCAAAGGAGCTGCTGTGGACAAAAATATGTTGTCTACTTCTATTTGGTGGCTTGTCTCTTCTTTGGGGAAGGAGTAGAGCACTCAGAACAATTTTGTTTTAAGGCACCCAAGACCTGAGTGCTCTACCCTGTCATTTGCATCCTAAGCTCCCAAAACCTCCTCCGCTGTCCCAGACTTGTGAGTAAAATATTTCGACCCGTGGCTGTGGACAACGAGAGGGGATTTTACCCCTGCTAGGATGCACACAGGAGCTGCTGGGTATACGAAGAGGCTATCTATTTCTCTTTGGTGGCTTGTATGTACTTTGGTTAAGGTGTAGAGCACTCAGAACATGGGGACCTTATAACAATTTTCTTTTAAGGCCCCCAAGTTCTGAGTGCTCGAACTTGTCATTTGCTTAGTGAGCTCTCAAGAAAATAATCAGCTCTCCCAGAATTTCAATAAAAAATTTGTGTCTGTTACTGTGGAGAGTGTGAGGGATTTCAGCCCTGGTAGAATGAAGCCCTGAGCTACTGGAGACAGAAAGATGCTGTCTATTTCTCTTGTTGGCTTGTCTCTCCTTCAGGGAAGGAATAGAGCACTCAGATCTTGAGAGCCTAAAAACAATTTTGTTTTAAGGCAACCAAATTCTTGAGTGCTCCATATGGTCATTTGCATCCTGAGCTCCCAAATACACATCAGCTCTCCCTGAATTTCAGGGGAAAAATTTGGACCTGTTACTGTGGACAGTGTGAGGGGCATTCTTCCCTACTAGGATGTAGACTGGAGCTGCATGGGACAGAAAGATGCTGTCTATTTCACTGTGGTGGTTGTCTCTCCTTTGGGGAAGGGATAGAGCACTCGAATTTGGGGGCCTAAAAACAATTTTGTTTTAAGGCCCCAAAGTTCTGAGTGCTCTAATTGTGGTTTGAATCCTGAGCTTCCAAACCCTCTTCAGCTCTCCCATACTTTTGTAACTAAGCATTCTAATACTAGATTGAAGGGAAGTGGAGAAAGAGGACATCCTTGTCTCATTCCTTAATTTAGTGGAAATGGCTTTAGTTTTTCAGCTTTGAGTATAATGCTGGCTGTAGGTTTGTCATATACAGCCTTTATTGTATTGAGGATTGTTCCATGGCTTCCTAATTTTTCCAGAACCTTCATCATAAAGGGGTGTTGGATCTTGTCAAATGCTTTATATGCAACTATTGAGGTAACCATATTATTCTTATCCTTGCTGTAATTGATGTGATGAATTATATTAATTGATTTGCATATATTGAACCAGCTTTGCATCCCTGAAATGAATCCTGTTTGATCGTGGTGTATGATTTTTTTGGATGAAGTCGATTGGCCAAAATTTTGTTGAGAAGTTTTGTATCAATGTTCATCAAAGAAATGGGTCTATAGTTCTCTTTCTTTGATGAGTCCCTGCCTAGTTTGGGATGAGGGTTATGATGGCTTCATAGAATGAGTTCCATAGTGAGCTCTGTTTTGAAGGCCTTGTAGAACTTCGCTGTAAAACCATCTGGTCCTGGGCTTTTCTTAGATGGGAGGTCTCTTATTGCTGTTTCTATTTCAATGCTTGATATGGGTCTGTTAAGATGGTTTAACTCATCTTGGTTTAGTGTTGGCATGTAAATATTTGCTAGGAAAAGGTCGACTTCTGCCAAGTTCTCAAATTTATTAGCATAAAGTTTTGAGAAGTACTCCCTTATAATGTTCTGAATATTGGTTGTTTCTGTGGTGATGTTTCCATTCTCATTTCTGAGTTTATTTATTTGGGTGTGTTCTCTTCTTTTTCTGATAAGGTTTGCTAAGGGTCTGTCAATTTTGTTAATTTTTTCAAAAAACGAACTCTTTTTTTGTTAATTCTTTCTATGGTTTTTTGGATTCTAATTCATTTAATTCTGATTTAATTTTAATTATTTCTTTCTGTCTACCGAATTGGGGTTTATCTTTCTGCTTTTTTTCAAGGAGGCTCAGATGTCTCATTAAATTGTTGGTTTTAGATCTCTCCAATTGGTTGATTCAGGAACTCAGAGGTACAAATTATCTCTGGGTACTGCCTTTGCTGTGTCCAAGAGGACCTGGTAATTTGTATGCTCATTTTTGTTGAATACAATGAATATTTGAATTTCCTTTCTAATCTCTTCCAAGACCCACTGGTGATTCAACATTGTGTTGTTCAGCCTCTATATGTTATAGGACATTCTTTGGTGGCTTTTTGGTGTGGAGTTCTAATTTTATTCCCTGTGGTCTGAGAGAATGCAAGGTATAACTTCAATGTTTCTGAATTTGGAAAAGTTTGCTTTCTGGCCTAATATGTGGTCTATTTTGGAAAATGTTTCCTGTGCTGCTGAGAAAACGTGTATTCTGATACTGCTGGGTAAAATATTCGGTAGATGTCTGTTAAATCTAGTTGATCTATGCAATTGTTTTGATCTGCGGTTTCTCTGTTGAGTTTTTGCCAAGAGTTTTTATCTAGTGGGGAAAGTGGTGTGTTAAAGTCCCCAACAATTAATGTCTTTGGATCTATGTGGGATTTGAGGGACAGTAGTGTTTCTTGGATAAATTTGGGTGCTCCGTTGTTTAGCAAATAGATATTTAGAATTGTAATATCCTCCTCAAAGAGAGATCCCTTGATTAGTATGTAGCGACCTTCTTTATCTCTTCTCACGAATTTTAATTTGAAGTCTCTTTTATCTGATATTAGGATTGTAACTCCCACCTGTTTATGGGGGTTGTTTGCTTGGTAGATTTGGTCCCAGCCTTTAACATTGAAAATGTGTTTGTTTTTATGGACAATATTTGACTCCTGAAGGCAACAGATAGAAGGATCTTGTTTTTAATCCAACTAGACAGTCTATGTCCCTTAATTGGAGAGTTAAGTCCATTAATGTTGAGAGATAGGACTGAGGTATTTGGGAGTTCCTGCGATTTTATCCACCTTCCTGGGGGCTGGGGCAACTGGGTTCTTCCTATAGTTCTTGGACTCTCAGTTTGGGTTTGGTTTCTTGGACTTCATTATGATCTTGTTGGTTTTCTATGTGTAGGACATCTTTAAGAATCTTTTGTAGGGCTGGTTTGGTGGGGATATATAATTTCAATTTTTCTTTTTTTTCTTTCTTTTTTTTTTTTTTTTGCCAGTCATGGAGCCTGAACTCTGGGCCTGGGCACTGTCCCTCAGCAGTTCAGCTCAAGGCTAGAACTCTACCACTGGAGCCACAGCTCCTCTTACAGCTTTTTCTGCTTATGTGGTGCTGAGGAATCGAAACCAGGGCTTCATGCATGCGAGACAAGCAGTCTACCACTGAGCCACTTTCAACTGGGTTCTTCCTATGGTTTTTGGATTCTCAGTTTGGCTGCAGTTTTTTTTTTTTTTTTTTTTACCTTTATTGTGTCCTTGTTGGTTTCTATGTGTACGACACCTTTAAGTATCTTTTGTAGGGCTGGTTTGGTGGAGATATATTGTTTCAATTTTTGTTTGCTTTCGAAGGTTTTTATGTGACCTTTGGTTATGAAGGAGAGGTTAGCTGGGTACAGTATTCTTGGTTGATAGTTGTTTGTCTTTAGGGCATGGCATACATTATTCCAGGCTCTTTTTGCTTTGATTATCACTGCTGAGAAATCTGAGGTGATTCTAATTGGGTTCCCTTTATAGGTAATTGATCTTTTCTCCTTGACAGCTTTAAGGATATTTTCCTTGGTCTGAATTGATCCTGTGTGGATTATAATGTGACAATGGGATGTCCTGTTGTAGTCTGATCTATTTTGAGTTCTAAAAGCTTCTTGCATTTGAATAGGCCTATCTTTTTGCATGTTTGGGAAGTTCTCTGCTAGGATCCTGTTAAACAAATTTCCTAGACCATTAACTTCTGTCTCTAGGTGCTACTCTACACCCATTATTCTCAGAATAGGCCTTCTGTTTGTGCCTTCCAAGTGTTGAATAGATCTGTCGTATTTCTTGGATTTGTCTTGAATGGTTGTATGTTCTTTCTCTATAATATCTAGGCTGTCTTCAATTGCCGATATTCAATCTTTTGCATGGTCTAACCTACTATCAAGTCTTTCTACTTTGTTTTTTATTTATTTTCCTTCTAAATGGTCAGCTTTGATGGCCTCAAATTCTTTGTTGGAGCTTTGTTTTAGATCTTGTATGAACTTCTTTACTTCCTTAATTTGGTGTTCAGTATTTATTCTCAAGTCACTTAGGTGATTGGTTATGGTTTCCTTGGACTCCCATTCCTTCTATTGGGTTCCATTCAGCATTCCATTTGTGGACTCCCTGACTTCTTTCAGCTCTCTGTTTGTGGATTCCATGAATGCCTTTAGTCATCTTTTTGTATTCTCATCCTGCTCTCGTGATTCCTGCTTTACTCTTTGATTAGCTTCCTCATGTTCATGCAATTCCTGTAGTTCTCTTTGAGTGTTCTCAGCCTGCTCACGCCATTCCTGACTTTATGTTTGATTGATCTCAGACTGCTCATGCCATTCCTTTATTTCTCTTTGAGTGTTCTCAAGCTGCTCATGCAATTCCTGTATCAATCTTTGAGTAGCTTTCTCACACTCATGATATTCCTGTATTAATCTTTGGTTTGCCTCCTCTCTCTCCTTATCATGCTCATACAGATTCCTTTGCAGGTTTTCAATCTTTTAATTTACCATGTTTACCAGCAGTGTTTGTAGAGCTATTTGGAAACTCTCCTCTGGATTATTCACTATCTGTTCTGACCCCTGATTATCATGAGTGGGAGTTGAAATACCCTGACTTGCCATTTTTATTTTGATTTTCCGGCTTGTTCTGCCCATTTGGGATGAAAGTAACACCAGTTTTATGCTAGAACACTATCTTAAGGCAAGCATCAACCGAAGTCTGTAGTTGCACGGTCAAAAATCTGCAGATACAATCTAGTTCAACAGATATATCTATTCAACATCAAACAACTATGTATTAATGGGCTATGAACTGCAAAGAAGAATTTGGCAAACCAGAAATTATTAGGTTTAGGGAGAGATGTGGATAAAAATAGGAATAGAGGGATGTGGAAAAGTAGAGGGAGAGTTAACTAAGTCCTAATCTCAAAGCGGGAAATAGTTTGGATAGAATGATAGTAGAGAGAGAGAAAAAAAGAAGAAAGAGAAAGAAAAAAACAGACAAGAAAAAATAGAAAAACAAAAATTAAAAATTAAAAACTGAAACACAAATTATGCAAATATAAAAACAATACTCAGAGAAGAATGGGTATAGGATAAGAGAAGGGGAGGGATAGAAAGGAGATGTGAAAAACTTAAAAATAAAAATGTTTAAAATACTATATAGGTATAAAGAGGTAGTATTGCTATTAAGGAATTTAAATGTAAGAGGTTTTGAATTGAGTAATAAATTTCTCAATTAATTGTGTACACAATGGGGGATAAGGTCTAATAATCGACTACGGGTATATCTGAGGATGAGCAGAACAGCAATTAAGTCAGGCAAAGAAGACGAAAGAGAAGAAAAAGTGAAAAGAATGAGAAAGGAAGAAAGAAAAAAGAAAGAAAGAAAGAAAGAAAGTAAAAAGGATCAAAAGCTCACTAGAGCTAAACCAAAAAAAATTTTAAAAAGAAAAAAAAGCACATACACATAAATCCCGAAAATAAAAATTATAAGTGGAAGGAAAAAAGTTAATATAAAACAATTTTAAGTCTAAAATTAAAAATTAAAAATGTTTAAAATAAAATTAGTATATAAGGTTCAAGAAAAGAGTTCTTTCATTTTTGGGGGGGGCGATGGGAGGATCCTGTATCTCCCTTGTGTCCATAACCAGTCTCTTGTTGGAGTCTCTGGTCTGCTTGTGGTGTTTGATTTTTCTGTGGCTTGGTTGGTTTCTTAAGTCAGTTTGTTTGATCAGGCAGAAACATGCTCTGCTTTACCCAGGATTTTGTGATCCTCTTCCCAGGCTAGTTCAATGGGAGGGGGATCTGCTTTGAGTATTACAAAAGAGGGAGATGGCTGTTTCCTCTAGTTTGGAGATGCTGTGATGAGGCTAGGTTCTGGGTAGCATTGAGGCCTTTCAGCAAACAGTAGCTTTTCCCTGAGGGGCTAGCTTGTGAGAAACTCACAGAGGCCAGCCTGGAGCCATTCTCAGAGTTTATGTTTACTGAATTTCAATTGATTGTCAAGGCTGCTGTAGGGAGGGGAAGCCTCTGGCTCTGTTTGCCCAGTGAAGAAAGCCACTCCTGGGTCTGGCAGCCCGGCCTGTGTGACTTTTCCCTGGGTGGAGCTGAGCTTGGCAGGTCAGATTAGGTTCCTGTGACCTGCTAAATGAGTTTAGTTTTCTTCCAAATCCGGAGTTAGAGTTAGCTGCTCAGCCAGGCCTTTGTCAGTATCAAAGATGGAGATCTCTGGTAGTGGGGGAGGGGGGTAGGGGTGGCCTTCCCTCCTCTGCTCCCTGAGAAGGAATGAGGATGTCAGGCTTCTACTCACACTGGAGTCTTGGTTCCTGGTCTGGAACTTCAGGGTACCTATGTCTGCTCCTTGTCAGTTCTTGCTGGTGTTTAGTAGAATCCGCTTGCTCGCTGGGTCTGGTGCCTTTGTCCCGGACTCTCTCTGTTACAGGTATGGCAGCTACAGCCGTCGACGCTGCTGCTGCCGCAGCCACAGCTGAGGCTGCTGGCACGTGCTCAGAGCTGTCTCCTTGCCTGGATTGTCCCTCTCTGGCCTAACTCTCTGTCCTATGATGGCACACTTGGTGTGATTTTCTGGCTTAGTACTGTTCACTGGAACACTAAACCTGCTTTCTATGCAAGAGCTTGTTTAGCCTCCTGCTTGTTCTCTGCCATCTTCTAGGAACTCCTAGTATGTGTTTCTCAATATATGCCATCTGATCTTTTCTACAAACTTTTGTGCATTTCTTCTCTTTGTTTTGTTCTAAAAGTTTTGTCAGTTTTCATGGCTCTTTTTAAAAGAAAATTATTTTACAACACAGCCACACTGAAAATTTCACATCTAGTTTATGACTTAGAGTAGCCTAATTTGTTTGTCTATTACACTTTATCCATTTTTTGTCAAAGCTTGCGATGTCCAATTAATTTCCTGTAGACATTTGGAAGGAGCTGATGTAAAACAGCATAATTGTTTCTTTAAAAAATATCTTCTCAGCAGGTCCTGGTTGCTCACACCTACAATCCTTGCTACTCAGAAAACTGAGATCTGAGGATCCATGTTCAAAGCCAACCAAGGCAGAAAAGCACATCATTCTTCATATCCAATCAACTACCAGAAAACACGAAGCTGTGGTTCAAATGATAGAGCACTAGCCTTGATAAAAGACATTTTGGTATTCTTGGTATTAATCCCATTTACAGATTCTTGTTAGTAACAGGGTGGAGGTGAGGTACAGAGAGAAAACCTGAGTTGTTTAGCACCAAGAATGTATCAGAATGCCTATTTTTTATTCTATTACTCTTAGTTGGATACTTAGGTAAGGCACATATCTAGTTGGATCAAGAATTATTGTTTTATGGAGGCTTAGCAACTTAGAAAATTAAGCAGTCTTTCCTTAGGGCTTTAACCCATTTATTAATTGGGGTGTTGTTGCTTTGAGGATTTGGGGGGGTTAACTTTTTGAGCTTTAAGTATCTTCTTTATATGAGGCCCTTGTCTGATGCATAGCTGGGAAAGATCTTCTCCTGTCCTATGGCCTTTCTACTTATCTTGATATTTATGGCTTTTGCCATGCAGAAACTCTTTGGTTCGATGCAATCCCACTTACCAGTCTTTGACTTGTTGTGCTCCTGGATCTCTACTTAGGAAGTTTTGACCTGTATCAAGGAGCCCTAGTATTTCCCCTATCCTTTCTTATAATACTTTCAGGGCATCTGGTCTTATATTGAGGCATTTTATGCATTTGGAATTGAGTCCTGAGCAGGGTTAACATGAACATCTCTGGCCATAAAAGAAGTGAAAATCAAAACAACATTGAGATTTTTCCTCACCCCAGTTAGAATGGCCATTATCAAGAAAAGCAATAGTCACAGATGCTGGAGACAATGTGGCCAAATGGGAATGTCACTACACTATTTGTGGAAATGTAAATTTGTTCAATCACTCTGGAAAGCAGTGTGGAGTTTCCTCAAAAGAATACACATAGAGCTTCCTTATATCCCCAAATCCCACAGGACTGATCCCACAATACTGATAAAATCAAGCACAAGTTTAAGACTTGACACTTACTACTAATTAACATTTTAAATCAACCAGGTTTGATGACACATCCTAGCTAATTTGAAGAAGGGGCAGGAGTATTGAGTTCAAAAGTTTTGAGTTCAAGTCCAGGGAAAGATAGTGAGACCATATCTAATTAACAGAATACAAACAAAACCTGGTGGCATGACTAGAAAGGCAGAGCCATTTATTAGCATATGAGGTTCAGTGCCCAATTTCACAATAAAGTCCATATCAATCAAACATTTAAATGCTTAATATAAGACCTACAGCTATGAAAATATTAATAAAACATAAGGGAAATAATCAGTACAAATAAGTTTGTTTAAAACTGAATCCACAGGAAATAAAAGCAAAAATTGATAAATGAGATTTTATGGTCCTGAAAAATTTCTTCACAACAATAGATTCAATGACCTGAATTAGGAATAAAATACAGAAATGGAGGGGTAACAAGTTTGACAAGAAACGTACTTATTACCTTATGTAACTGTAACCCCTCTGTACATCACTTTGTCAATAAAAAATAAAAAATTACAGAAGTAGAAAACTATGAAACTCCAAAAACTTAACAAGAAAAAAAATCAAATGATTTAACTTTAAAAATTACACCTAACCCAAGTGAAAATTCTCAAAGAGAAGCAAATAGCCAAGATCTACAAAAAAAATGCTTAAGATCTCTTATCATCAAGAGATTGAGATCTGAGGAACATAGTTCAAAGCCAGCCTTGGCAGAAAAATCTGAGACTTATTTTAAAAAGTGATTTACAGAGGGGCTACAGTTACATAAGCAAGGTAGTGATTACATTTCTTTTCTAACTTGTTATCCATTCCCTCATTTTTCTTCCTCTTTCAATTCCAGTTAACCATCAGAAACCAGAAGTGGAGCTCTAGCTCAAGTGATAGAGTACTAACCGTTAGCAAAAGATAAAAATTTAAAAAGCTCAGGAACAGCACAGAGGCCCTAATTTTGTTGCAGCAAATTTCTTAATAACCAAGAAATGGAAATAACTGAACTGCCTATGAAGTGATCCATTGCATGAGTAAAATGTGGGACATCTACATCTACACGGTAGAATAATTCAAACATAAAATAAAATAACATTTATAGCAATTTGATGGAGCAAGTAAATATTATGTTAAGTAAATAAACCAGACACTGAAAGATACACCTTGCATTCTTTCATTGTATTAAATAATAAAAAATTTGACCTCGTAGAAGTTGAGTGTGTGGTGAATGTAGATAGAAGAAAGGGATGGGCCAACATTTACTTAATTTATTTATTAACATCTAATTAGAGTTAAGCAAGAATTCGTGGTATAATAAGGCAAAGAAAGTTAACTACCTATAGCAATAATGTACATATCAAAAACTACAAAGATTGGAAATTTTTATCATAAGAAAAAATTTTACTTTTTCCTATTCAAAATGAAATTATTTGCATTTTTGCTTGATTCCTTTTTTTTTTCCGGTCATGGGGCTTGAACTCTGGGCTTGGGCACTGTCCCTGAGTTCTTCAGCTCAAAGCTAGCACTCTACCGCTTGATCCAAAGCACCACTTCTGGTTTTCTAGTGGGTTATTGGAGATGAGTCTTACGGATTTTCCTGCCTCGGCTGGCTTTGAACCGTGATCATCAGATCTCAACCTCCTCAGTAGCTAGGATTAAAGGCCTGAGCCTGTATGTGCCCAGTACATAAAAGATCTTGAATAATGAAAATAATTCTACACAAATAAGAAACACTGAAGGCATCACAATGGTAGATTTCAAAATACAGTACCAAGTCATAGTAACAAAACCACACATGAAGATCAATGAAACAGAACAGAAGATAAAAACTACAAAACTACAGTCATTTGTTAGTCAAAGGAACCCAAAACAGTTATTTGTATAGTCTCTTCAATGAATGTGATGACAAAACAGGTTATTTACATGCAGGAGACTGAAACTAGTCCTCTGTCTCTCTGCACAAAAATCAACCCTAAGTGATAAAATATCTTAATTTAAGATCTGACATCTTTAAACTAATTACAGAAAATCTTAAGTAACTTTCTAGAATAAACAAGCTGAATAGATCTCAAACTACGTAGGCTATAATATGAATTGACAAATGAAAACAAATCAAATTTAAAAGTTTATTATCACATAAAAGATGGGCTGGGAAGGTGGCTCAGTGGTAGAGCGCTTGCCTTGCATGCCTGAGGCCCTGGGTTCGATTCATCTGCACCACATAAGAAAAAAGAAAAAAGCCGGAAGTGGTGCTGTGGCTCAAGTGGTAGAGCGCTAGCTTTAAGCTGAAGAGCTGAGGAGGGGATGTGGACAGAAAGGAACCTTACTTCATTGTTGGTGGGAATGTAAACTTGTTCAACTACTTTGGAAAGCAGTATGGAGCTTGCTCAATAGACTTCACATAGATCTCCCCTATGATCCAGCAATCCCACTTTTGGGCATTTACCCAGATGTTTTCAAACAAGACCACACTAAAGCTACCAGCACAACTATGTTTATTGCAGCATTATTTACCATAGCTAAGATATGGAACCAACCCAGATGCCCCTCAGTAGATGAATGGATCAAGAAAATGTGGTATATATACACAATGGAATTCTATGCCTCCATCAGAAAGAATGACATTTCCCCATTTGTTAGGAAATGGAAAGGTTTGGAAAAAATTATATTAAGTGAAGTAAGCCAGGCCCAAAGAAACATAGGTCCCATGGTTTCCCTTATTTGCAATATCTAGTATAGGTATGAGTTAAGCGGAAAAGGTCAGATAATGTGATGTTAGGAAAATGAACCCTTAAATATGTATTTTAATGTTTTCGTTTTTTTCATGCATGTGTTTCTAACGCATTTATAAGATTATTTCTTTGTTGCTTTGTATGTCCCTCCCCCACAGTGTAACCCCCGCTTTCACTATATTTGATGTCAGTATAACATGTGGAGGAGATGGGGACAAACAAGTCGTTTAAGGATTCAGGTGGACCTGTTGCAACAATGAGAAGTACAAAATGTCATGTCAAAACCAGCTTTACAATGTCGGTGTGGGGGGGGGAGGGGGGTATGATTGGGTGGGGGGGAGGGGGGAGGCTGGGAAGGGAGGTGAAGGGTAAACAAAGGAGGAGGCTGCAATGCTTGGTAAGAAATGTATGCATTATCCTGCCCATGTAATTGTAACCCCTCTGTACAGTATGTTCTCAAATTAAAAAAAAAAAAAAAAAGCAGTACCCAGGCCCAGAGTTCAGGCCCTACACCCGGACCCCCCTCCCACAAAAAAAGAAAAAAAGAAACAACTACTAGAACAAAGAGATAAACTATATAATCAGAAAAAAAGTCTTACCAAATATTTGATGGATAAAAGATTAATGCCCAGAATATGCAAATAGCTTAAAAATTAAACAGTAAAATAATGTATAACCCAGGTATCCATTGTGTCCCATATCTAAAATCTATGTGAATTATAGGATAGGATTTTTTATTTCATCAAGGAATAACATTTGTACTTTAACAAGTATCACATTAAATTTTGGCCTGGTTTGGTGCTGTATGGACATTTTCACAATATCAATTCTGCCACATCATGAACATAAGAAGTCTTTTTCTCTGCTATATGATCTTATATCACTTTCTTCAAAGGTTTATGCTTATAACTGGAAGGGGCCTTTTGACCTAGTTTCTTCAAATATTTTATCAGACAATAATGTTGAATTTTGATTGGTGAATTTTGATTCTGGAAATGAGATGATCACATAATGGTAACATTATTCTGTTCATGTGTGTTATTACATGAATTCATTTGGTTATCGTGAATGATCATTGGTACAGTTGTTAAAAACCCACTTGACTATTGTTTATAATCTTAGGAATGTGTTACTGAATTTGGTTTAAAAGAATTGTATTGGAGCTGGGAAGCTGGATCAATGATAGAGTGCTTACCTTGCATGCATGAGGCCCTGGGTTAGATTCCTCAGCACCACATAAGCTGAAAAAGTCAGAAGTGGTGCTGTGGCTCAAGTGGGGGGGCACTATCCTTGAGCTGAAGAGCTGAGGGACAGCACACAGACCCAGAGTACAGCACCCACGACCGACAAAAAAAAGAATTTTATTGAAAAATCTCGCATCTTTGTGCATCAAATTGATCACTCCATAATTCTTACGTGTTTATCATCATTCAGTTTTAATATGAGTATTATATTGGTCTGATAGAAGGGGTTTGTAGTGTTTCCTTCCTTTTGACTTCATAGAAAAGTTTGAGGAGTTCTAGAAATGCTCTCTTGAAAACAGATAAAACTTGGCAGCAAAACAATCAGTTGTTTGGCTTTACTTTCTTGGAAGATTATTACTGCTTCAGAACCGTTGATTATTTTTGTATTTGTTCAAATGGGTTATATTCTCTTAGTTAAATTTCCAATATGTTTAAATAGAGGTTTTACAAAGTATTTCCTCATTTTTATTTAGTTGGCATTTGTTGTTAATATATATCTTTTTCATCTGTATTCTTGCTTGTCTTTTCATTCCTTCTTTTAGTTAGAATTAGTGATGATTTTATCAAACTAAAATTGATTCTTTGTATATTTTTGTCCAATCCATTCTATTCATTTCTCACCTAATCTTTATTTTATTTTATTTTTCTGCAAATTTTATCTTTGGCTTGTTCTTGTGTCTCTCAGAAATTTAGTTGCATCATTCATCTACTTGAGATTTCTCTTTTTTATGGTAGCCACTATAAAATTTCTTCTAAACACTGTCTTTGCTGTGTACAACACTTTCTAGTAATTAGCATATTTTTTCAAACTCTAGAAAATTTTGACTCCCACACTTATTTCATGAAGGACTGACTGGTCATTTGACAATACATTTTTTTACCTGTATGGGTTTAAATGTTTTCTGTAGGTTTTTGTTTGATTTTGACAATTTATGTTCTAGTTTCATTCCATTATGCTCTGATAAAACAGAGTTATTTCAATTTTGATATTTGTGAAGTCTTTGTGTTCAAAAATATTATTTATTTTGTAGAACACTCCATTTGCTGCTGAGGAGAATAATGCATTTTTAAAGCTGCTACATAAATTTCCCTTTAGATTTTTGTTAAGATTATTTGCTTTCTCGCTTCAGTAAATGGTGCTGGCAAAATTGGTTAACTACTTGTAAAAAACTAAAGCTAGATCTTTACATATCACTCTGCACCAGAATCAACTCCAAATGGATCAAAGTCGTCAGAGTCAAAGCAGACAACTCTGAAAATATTACAGGATGGAACAGGAGAAACGCTAGGTCTCCTCGGCACAGGCATAAATTTTTTAAATGCGACACAGAAACACAACAAATCAAAGAAAGGTTGGACAAATGGGATTGAATAAAGGTGCAGAGCTTCTGCATGGCAAAGGATATAGCTAGCAACCTCAATAGAAAGCTCACAAATAGGGAAAAGTTCTTCATGAGCCACACAACAGACAAGGGTGTCACATCAAAATATACCTGGAACTCAAAAAATTAAATCCCCTAACAACATATCCTCAAAGAAACAACTGCCCAATAAATAAGTGGGCTAAAGACTTAAAGAGAAACTTCTGTGAAGAAGATAAAAGGATGGCCAATAGACACATGAAGAAATGCTCAACCTCCCTAGCCATAAAAGAAATGCAAATCAAAACAACATTGAGATATCACCTCCCGCCATTTAGAATGGCAAAAACGAAGAACTCTAATAACAACAGATTCTGGAGGGGATGTGGATAGAAGGGAACCTTACTGCATTGTTGGTGGGAGTGTAAACCTGTTCAACCACATTGAAAAGCAGTATGGAGGTTCTTCAAGACTCCACATAGAGCTCCCCTATGACCCAGCAATCCCACTTTTGGGCATTTATCCAAATGATCACAAACAAGACCACACTAAAGCTACCAGCACAACTATGTTTATTGGAGCATTATTTACTATAGCTAAGATATGGAGCCAACCCAAATGCCCCTCAGTAGATGAATGGATCAAGAAAATGTGGTATATATACACAATGGAATTCTATGCCTCCATCAGAAAGAATGACATTGCCCCATTTGTTAGGAAATGGAAAGACTTAGAAAAGGAGAAGGGAAAAAAAACAAATCATTTAACTAGGGATACAGGTGGACCCATTGCAACAATGAGATGTACAATTTGTTATGTCGAAAAACGAAATTTACAACTTTGGTGGGGGGGAGAATCAGGTAGGGGGAGGAGAGAGTATGGGAAGGGATGGAAAGGGGAAAGAAATAGGAGACAACAATGCTTGTTAAGAAACATATTCGTTATCTTTCTTTTTAATTTTTATTTTTTATTGTGAAAATACTGTACAGAGGGGTTACAATTACATGGGCAATATTTTGCAACGGGTCCACCTGTATTCTTATTTAAACTACTTGTTTTTCCCCTTCCCCTCCACAAATTATACCGACATCTAATATAATGAAAGCAGGGGTTATTCTGTGGGAGAGGGACATACAAAGCAACAAATAATCTTATAAATGCATTAGAAACAATCACATGAAAAAAACATTTGAATACATATCTTAGGGTTCATTTCCCTAATATCATCTTATCTGACCTTTTCTGCTTGACTCATACATATACTACATATTGCAAATAAGGGAAACCTTGGGACCTACGTTTCTTTGGGCTTGGCTTACTTCACTTAATATAATTTTTTCCAAGCCTTTCCATTTCCTAACAAATGGGGCAATGTCATTATTTCTGATGGAGGCATAGAATTCCATTGTGTACATATACACCATATTTTCTTTATCCATTCATCTACTGAGGAGCATCTGGGTTGGTCCAGATCTTAGTTATGGCAAATAATGCTGCAATAAACATAGTTGTGCTGGTAGCTTTAGTGTGGTCTTGTTTGTAAACATTTGGGTAAATGCCCAAAAGTGGGATTGCTGGGTCATAGGGGAGCTCTATGTGGACTCTTTTGAGGAACCTCCATACTACTTTCCAAACTGATGAACAGGTTTACACTCCCGCCAACAATGAAGTAAGGTTCCCTTCTGTCCACATGCCCTCCAGCATCTGTTATTATTAGAGTTCTTGATTTTTGCCATTATAACTGCGGTGAGGTGGTATCTTAATGTTCTTCTGATTTGCATTTCTTTTATGGCTAGGGAGGTTGAGCATTTCTTCATGTGTTTATTGGCCATCCTTCTTTCCTCTTCAGAGAAGTTTCTCTTTAAGTCTTTCGCCCACTTATTTATTGGGCGGTTGTTTGAGGATTTGTTGTTGGGGGATTTAATTTTTTGAGTTCCAGGTATATTTTAGGTATGAGACCTTTGTCTGTTGTATGGCAAGTGAAGATCTTCTCCCAATCTGTGGGCTTTCTATTGATCTTGCTGGCTATGTCCTTTGCCATGCAGAAGCTCTGCAACTTCATGCAATCCTATTTGTCCAAACTTTCTTTGATTTGTTGTGTTTCTGGGTCTCTATTAAGAAAATCTGGCCCTGTGCTGAGGAGATCTAGGGTTTCTCCTATTCCATCCTGTAAACTTTTCAGAGTGTCTGCTTTAACTCCGTGGTCTTTGATCCATTTGTAGTTGATTCTGGTTCAGGGTGATATATAAGGATCTAGCTTTAGTTTTCTACAAGTAGGTAACCAATTTTGCCAGCACCATTTACTGAAGAGGCTGTCTTTCTTCCATTGTTTTTTTTTTTTTTTTGGCTCCCTTATCGAAGATTCGATGGCTATAGGCCTGTAGGTTCATTTCTGGGTTTTCAGTTCTATTCCATTGTTCCTGAGATCTGTTCTTGTGCCAGTAACAAGCTGTTTTGATTACTATGGCTTTATAGTAGAGTTTGAATTTTGGTATTGATATTCCTCCAGCAGTGTTCGTTCCGATGAGGAGCGTTTTTGCTATTCGGGGTCTTTTATTGTTCCATATGAATTTTTGGATTGCCTCTTCTATTTCCTTGAAGAATGAGGTTGGAATTTTGATAGGTATCTCGTTGAATTTGTAGATAGCCTTGGGAAGTATTGCATTTTCACGATGTTGATCTTTCCAATCCAGGAGCATGGTAGGTTTTGCCATTTTCTAAGTTCTGTTTTGATTTCCTTTTTCAAGTTTTTAATGTTTTCATCATAGAGGTCCTTCACTCCTTTGGTTAAGTTAATTCCTAGATATTTTTTTTTGTAGGGATGTTACAAATGGATTAACTTTCCTAATTTCAGCCACACTTTTCTCATTGTTGACATAAAGAAAACCCATTGCTTTTGGGGGGTTAATTTTATACCCTGCTACTTTGCCAAAGTTTTGAATCAGCTTCAGTAATTTGGGAGTGGAATTGATGGGATTCTTTAAATAAAAGATCATGTCATCTGCAAAGAGGGAGAGTTTTATTTCTTCTTTCCATATTTGAATCCCCTTTATGTTTGCATCTTGTCTTATTGCTGTAGCTAGGCATTCTAATACTAGATTGAAGAGAAGTGGAGAGAGTGGACATTCTTGTCTTGTTCCTGAGTTAAGAGGAAATGGCTTTAGTTTTTCACCATGGAGTATAATGCTGGCTGTAGGTTTGTCATATACAGCCTTTATTGTATTGAGGATTGTTCCATGGCTTCCTAATTTTTCCAAAACCTTCATCATAAAGGGGTGTTGGATCTTGTCAAATGCTTTATCTGCATCTATTGAGATAACCATGTGGTTCTTATCCTTGCTCCTCTTGATGTGATGAATTATATTATTGATTTGCGTATATTGAACCAGCTTTGCATCCCTGAAATGAATCCTGTTTGATCGTGGTGTATGATTTTTTTGGATGAATTGTTGAATTCGATTTGCCAAAATTTTGTTGAGAAGTTTTGCATCAATGTTCATCAAAGAAATGGGTCTATAGTTCTCTTTCTTCGATGAGTCCCTGCCTGGTTTTGGGATGAGGGTTATGATGGCTTCATAAAATGTGTTCAGTAGTGAACTTTCTCTTTCAATTTCATTGAAGAGTTGAAGGAGTATTGTTGTGAGCTCTGCTTTGAAGGTCTTGTAGAATTCTGCTGTAAAACAATCTGGTCCTGGACTCTTCTTAGATGTGAGGTCTCTTTTTGCTCTTTCTATTTTAATGCTTGATATGGGCCTGTTAAGATGGTTTAATTCACCTTGGTTTAGTGTTGGCATGTCAATATTTGCTAGGAAAAGGTCCATTTCTGCAAAGTTCTCAAACTTATTAGCATAAAGTTTTGAGATATATTCCCGTTTAATGTTCTGAATCTTGGTTGTTTCTGTGGTGATGTTTCCATTCTCATCTCTGAGTTTATTTATTTAGTTGTGTTCTCTTCTGTTTCTGATAAGATTTTCTAAGGGTCTGTCAATTTTGTTACTTTTTTAAAAGAACCAACTCTTTGTTTTGTTGATTCTTTCTATAGTCTTTTTGGATTCTAATTCATTTAATTCTGATTTAATTTTAACTATTTCTTTCTGTCTACTGACTTGGGGTTTATCTTGCTGCTCTTTTTCAAGGAGGTTCAGATGTCTCATTAAACTGTTGGTTTCAGATATCTCCAATTTGTTGATGTAGGAACTCAAAGCTATAAACTTGCCCCTGAATTCTGCCTTTGCTGTGTATCAGAAGAGATGGTGGTTTGTGTGTTCATTGGTGATGAATATCATGAACATTTGAATTTTGTTTCTAATCTCTTCTATGACCCACTCGTGATTCAGCAGTGTGTTGTTCAGCCTTCATGTGTTACCTGACGTTCTTTTGTGGCTTTTGGTGTTGAGTTCTAATTTTATTCCCTTGTGGTCTGAGAGAATGCAAGATATAGCTTGAATGTTTCTAAATTTCGACAAGTTTGCTTTGTGACCTAAAATGTGGTGTATTTTGGAAAATGTCCCATGTGCTGCTGAGGAAGATGTTTTTTCTGATGCTGCTGGGTGAAATATTCAGTAGATGTCTATTAAATTTGGTTGATCCATTCAGTTGTTTAAATCTGTGGTTTCTTTGTTCAGTTTTTGCCGAGTTGATCTATGTGGAGGGGAGAGTAGTGTATTATTATCCCCAACAATTATTGTCTTTGGGTCTATGTGGGATTTGAGGGAAAATAGTGTTTCTTGGGTAAATTTGGGTGTTCCGTTTTTTGGCTAATAGATATTTAGAATTGTAATATCCTCCTGAAGGAGAGATCCCTTAATTCGGATATAGTGACCTTCTTTATCTCTTCTCATGAATTTCAAATAGAAGTCTATTTTATCTGATATTAGGATTGCAACTCCTGCCTGTTTATTGGGGCCATTTGCGTGGTAGATTGTGTTCCAGCCTTTAACATTCAAAATGTGTTTGTTTTTATGTGCATGATGTGACTCCTGAAGGCAGCAGATAGAAGGATCTTGCTTTTTATCCGACTAGACAGTCTATGTCGCTTAATTGGAGAGTTAAGTCCGTTAATGTTGAGGGATAGGACTGAGGGATATTTGGAAGTTCCTGCCATGTTATCCACCTTTTTGTGGGCTGTGAAAACTGGGTTCGTCCTATGGTTCTTGGATTCTCAGTTTGGGTTTGGTTTCTTGGACTTTCTTGACGTCTTCTTGGTTTTCTATGTGTAGGACATCTTTAAGAACCTTTTGTAGGGCTGGTTTGGTTAAGATACATTATTTCAATTTTTCTTTGCTACGGAAGGTTTTTATTTGGCCTTCAGTTATGAAGGAGAGTTTAGCTGGGTACAGTATTCATGGTTGATAGTTGTTTGTCTTTAGGGCATGGCATACATCATTCCAGGCTCTTCTTGCTTTGATTGTCTCTGCTGAGAAAGCTGAGGTGATTCTAATTGGGTTCCCTTTATAGGTAATTGATCTTTTCTCCTTGACAGCTTTAAGGATCTTTTCCTTGGTCTGAGTTGATCCTGTGTGGATTATAATGTGACAATGGGATGTCCTGTTATGGTCTGATCTATTTGAAGTTCTAAAAGCATCTTGTATCTGAATAGGTCTATCTTTTTGCATGTTTGGGAACTTCTCTCCTAGGATACTGTTAAACAAATTTCCTAGACCATTAGCTTCTGTCTCTAGGACCTACTCTACACCCATTATCCTCAGATTAGGCCTTTTGATGGTGTCTTCCAAGTGTTGGAAAGATCTATCATCTTTCTTGGACTTGTCTTGGATGGTTGTATGTTCTTCCTCTATAATATCTAGGCTCTCTTCAGTCCCTGAGATTCGATCTTCTGCATGGTCTAACCTGCTGTCTAGACTTTCTACACTGTTTTTTATTTCTTTCCTTCTTATTAGTCAGCTTTGATGGCTTCAAATTCTTTGTTGGAGCTTTGTTTTAGATCTTGTATGAACTTCTTTACTTCCTTAATTTGGTGTTCAGTGTTTTATCTCAAGTCACTTAGTTGATTGGTTATGTTTTCCTTGGACACCATTTGTTCTGTTGGGTTCCATTCAACATTCCCTTTATGGTCTCCCTGACTTCCTTCAGCTCTTTGTTAATGGATCCCATGAATGCCTTTAGTGATCTTTGTGTATTCTCATCCTGCTCTCTCAATTCCTGTATTATTCTTTGTTTAGCTTCCTCACGTTCACGCAATTCCTGTAGTTCTCTTTGAGTGTTCTCAGCCTGCTCACGCTATTCCTGCCTTTCTCTTTGAGTATTCTCAAGCTGCTCACCCAAATCCTGTATCAGTTTTTGAGTTGCTTCCTCTTGCTCATGATATTCCTTTATACACCTTTGGTTTGCCTCCTCTCTCTCCCTATCATGCTCATGCAGAGTCCATTGTAGGTTTTCAATCTTGTCCTGCATTGACCTTTTGTTTGCCTTCTCTCTCTCCCTATCACACTCATACAGAGTCCTTTGTATGTTTTCAGTCTTTTCATTAATCATGTTTGCCAACAGTTTTTGTAGAGCTGTTTGGGAACTCTCCTCTGGATTATTCATTATCTGTTCCGTCCCCTTATTATCATGAGTGGGAGTTGAGATACCCGGACTTGCCATTTTTCTTGTGTTTTTCTGGCTTACTCTGCCCATTTGGGATGAATATAACACCAGTTTTGTGCTAGCACACTATCTTAAACAAGCATCAACCAAAGTCTGTATTTGTACATTCAAAAGTCTGCAGTTACAATCTAGTTCAACAGATACATCTATTCAACATCAAACAACTATATATTAATGGTTTAGAGAGATGTGGGTAAAAATAAGACTAGAGAGATGTGGAAAGGCACAGAGAGAGTTAACTTAACTAAGTCCTAATCTCAAAGCAGGAAATAGGTTGTATAGGATGAAAGTAGAGAGAAAGAGAAAAAAAAAGAAGAAAGAGAAAGGGAACAAAAAGAGACCAGAAAAAAAATAGAAAAGTAAAAATTAAAGTATTATGCATAACCGAAAATGAAATATTCAGAGAACAACGTGGATATAATGAGGGAAGACAAGGGATATAAAGGAGATGTGAAAAACATAAAAATAAAAATACTTAAAATATTATATAGGTATAAAGAGGTAATACTGCTATTAAGGAATTTAAGTCTAAGAGGTTTCAAATTGAGTAATAAATTTTTGATTAAGTGTGTACACAATGGGGGATAAGGTCTAATAATCGACTATGGGTATATCTGAGGATGTGCAGAACAGCAATTAAGTCACATAAAGAAGAATGAAAGAGAAGAAAAGGTGAAAAGAATAAGAAAGAAAGAAAAAAAGATCAGAATTTCAGTAGAGCTAAACAAAAAACTAAAAATTTAATTTGTTTAAAGAAAAAAAAGAAAGAAAAATTCACATATAAAAATTATAAGAGAAAAAGTTACTAGAAAGCAATTATTTTCAAAAAAGATAAAAATTAAAAATTTTAAAAAAGTTTTAGGAAGAATTGTTTTATAAAAGGTAGAAAAAGAAGAAAGGGTACAAAAAAAAGTTCTTTGATTTTTTTGGGAGGGGTGGGAAAAATCCTGTATCTCCCTTGTGTCTGTAAACAGCCTCTTGGAGTCTCTGGTCTGCTTGTGGTGTTTGATTTTCCTGTGGCTTGGTTGGTTTCTTAAGTCAGTTTGTTTGAACAGGCAGAAAAATGCTCTGCTTTACCCAGGATTTTGTGATCTTCCTCCCAGGTTAGTTCAATGGGAGGGAGATCTGCTTTGGGTATCACGAAAGAGGGAGATGGCTTTTTCCTCAAGTTTGGAGATGTGTGATGAGGCTAGGTTTTGGGTACAGTTGAGGCCTTTCAGCAAACAGTAGCTTTTCCCTGAGGGGCTAGCTTGTGAGAAACTCACAGAGCCCAGCCTGGAGCCACTCTCAGGGTTTAGGTTTACTGAATTTCAATTGATTGTCAAGACTTCTAAAGGGAGGGGCAGCCTCTGGCTTTGATTATCCAGTGAAGAAAGCCATTCCTGGGACTGGAGCCCCAGCTGGGTGACTTTTCCCTAGGTGGAGCTGAGTCTGGCAGGGCAGCTTAGGTTCTTGTGACCTGCTAAGTGACTCTAGTTTTATTCCAAGGCCTGAGTTGGAGCTAGCAGCTCAGCCAAGCTTTGTCAGTATCAAAGATGGAGATCTCCAGTAGTGGGGGGAGAGGGGTGGCTTTGCCTCTTCTGCTCCCTGAGAAGGAGTGAGGATGTTAGGCTTCTACTCATGCTGAGTCTTGGTTCCTGGGTTGTCTCTGGTCTGCGAAACGCAGGATGAAGATGTCTGCTCCTTGTCAATTCTTGCTGGTGTTGAGTAGATCCGCTCACCTGCCACTCCTTTGTCCCGGACTCTCTGGGTTGCAGCTATGGTGGCTACAGCCGCCGCCACCACCGCTGCCACCACAGTGGTGGCTGCTGGCAAGTGCTCAGAGCTGTCTCCTTGCCTGGATTTTCCCTCTCTGGCCTAACTCTCTGTCCTGTGATGGCACACTTGGTGTGATTCTCTGGCTTAGGACTGTTCACTGGATCTCTAAAACTGCTTTCTATGCGAGAGCTTGTTTAGCCTCCAGCTTCTCCTCCACCATCTTCCCAGAACCCCCCGTACTCGTTATCTTGCCCATGTAATTGTAACTCCTCTGTACGCTATTCTCACAATAAATTAAAAAAATAATAATAAAAATAAAAGATCATTTGCTTTCTAGTGAAGAAATTACTAATGTCTGAAGAGGCAAATACATTTAATTTTATTAAAAATTATACAATGTACAGTTATTAAGTTATTTCTGCATACTCTACTGTTTACAGTTCAACTTGGTTATTTAAACCTTTGGTTTATATGTATGTGTCAGAAATGGGGCTTGAATTTAGGGCCATTGCTTTTGTTTTTTAATTTAGTTATTTGTTTGGCCTCTTTTTAAGGTATTTTCATTGTCTTTAAGTTTACAAAGAAGTTACCACTTTAAAAAATCAGTTTATAAATACAATGGATCTTGATCAATGTCACCCTATTCATCATTCTCCTCCATCAATCCAAACCCAATATCTGCTCTCAGTTTTCATAATTTCATGGGCTATGCACTGACTATTATCTTCATGGTTGGTGCTCTACCACTTGAGCCTCATATCTGTTTCCAAAATAACTTACCATGTTTAGCTCTGGCATGGTATTGCAGAAGAGGATGATTTTTCATAATTCATCAGTGACAAAATTACAATTCAAGTGAACAAAATGAGCCAGGATGTAGAGTCAAATATGTATAGATGGAAAATAAGTAAATGAAAACAGTAGGCTTATAAATTACAACAAGATACTACTAAATGTACAAAACCTCCAGAATAATGATAATACCAAATTTTAACGAAAGGTAGAGCAATATGTATTCTAATTTATTGCTAAAGTTTTTGGAAAATTATTCAATCATTTTAGGAGACAAGTTGTCAATTTCTTTTATACTAAACACATTCAAACTATAAAGTCCATGAATTATGGTTCAGAATGACTAATTATATCCACACAGAAAGGAGGTACACATATAAAACACTTTTATAATTGTGAAAATGTGGAATAAAGTCAGATGTCTTGGAAAGTGAATATTACAAAGCCAGGCACCGGTGTCTCACGCCTGTAATCCTAGCTACTCAGGAGGCTGAGATCTGAGGATCATGGGTCAAAGTCAGCCCAGGCAGGAAAGTCCATGAGACTCTTATCTCCAATAAACCACTAGAAAACTGAATGTGGTGCTGTGGCTCAAGCGGTGGAGTATTCGCCTTGAGCTGAAGATCACACGGACAGTGCCCAAGCCCAGAGTTCAAGTTCCATGACTGACAAAAAAACAAAAACAAAAACAACTCTGCTACATGTAAACAATGGAATATTATTCTTTCATGAAAAGTTGTGCTGTCAAATCATGGAAATACACAACGTATACTAAAATGTATATATCTAAATTAGACAGAATGAGTGCAATTTGTTTAATTGTAACTTTGTGTCATCCTAGGCAAAAAAAGTTTGAGAAAACAGTAAAAATATTAGATCACCTGTCACATAGACAAAAGGTTAGATAACCAAAGATTAGGTGATAAGGTGGAAAATGGGCAAGAATGAAGTCTCTTTATTCAGTGGAGATATGGAGAACCTATGTAACAGTGATACTCACAAGACAATATATTGGAAATGATCTGTACAACTTGAGAGGGGTGGAGGAAGGGAAAGAGGGAGAAAAATGAGGAAAAGGGTAAGAAAGTAGACAAGAAATGTAACCACTACCTTACTTACATAACTTTAACACCTCCATATATCAACTTGGCAATAAAATAAAAAAGATACATATGATTATAGTTCTGTTAAAAATAGATACATATGATTATAGTTCTGTAAAACTTATAAAATGTATGATTACAAAATGTAAGCCCTTCTGTACAGTTTTTTTCACAATAAAAAATGTAAGCCTTAATGTAAAATGTAAGACAATTGAGTATACTGTTATTTGGGGTGTTGACAGTGGAGAAGGTTGAATATGGGAAGGAGGAACATGGGAACTTTGCATATTCTGCTCAATTTTTCTGTGCTTGTAAAACATCACTAAAACTGTAGTCTACTAAAAACTTTTCAAAATACACTTAATCAGCATTCTATAAATGTCAAGTCACAAAGGGAAAGAATTTTATGAGAAAGTATATTGTTATTGCTTTAAAAAATACCTGCTTTCAGAATATGATCAGCTGGATTCTTTCCTTTGAGGCCTCTGGGAGGAAGAATCAAAAGCTGGGAGAGAACATGATGCATCAAAACAGATCACATTATATTGGCCCAAATTCAGAGAAAGACAAAAAGAGCCTTGAAAGATACATTCTTCAAAGGCATGTTCTTGGTGACTTACCTCCTTGAACTTGCTATAACCTCTTAGTAACTCATTCTGTGGTGAGGTGAAGTTATTGAGATGAAGGTGTAGTTGAATAAATTGGTAGTTATTTGCACATATGATCCAATCACTTCTTAGAATCGCCAACAGCTTAGACCAAACATAACACATGAGAATTTTAGACAACACTATATATTCAAATCATAGCGGAAACTTCTGAACCCTGACTTTTACAGAAATTTACAACAGAGTTATTTCTAGAAAATATTTCCTCAATATAGACTTTAATATTGTATTGGCCTTATTCTTGGAACTTAAAACTGTGTGAAGTTCCTTGCCAATTTGAGAATCCTATTGCCAGTAAGCAATGGTATCATATTTAATGGTATTTATTTTTAGTAAAATATGCAAATCAAGTTAAAATATGCAAATCAAGTGCAAATCATTGTGCACTAGTAAAGATACAATGTGTGAAAGAAAGAAACAATAGGAATCATAATTATTGTATAATTTACACATAACTTGTAAAAACAAGGGTATATATACATCTGCCAACATAAATAGTGTCCTTGTTTATACTACTACCAAAATTTTCTTAATCCTCTTATTGTTTCATGGTACATAGGTTGTATCTTTAGTATCGTGAAGTTTGCTGCACTGAATGTGAGTATGCATACTTTCTTTAATATATAAACAGAAATGAGATTTCTGAGTCACAATCTTTCAATTTAAATACTTTGGAAGACTCCATGCTGTTTTATGCAGTTCTGGAAAGAATTACCATTGCTTAAAACGCTTCCAAAGTTTTCTCTTTCTCCATGGCCTTGCCTACTCTTACATTTTTATTGTGGTTTTGATTTGTTTTGCCTTTTATTCATGTTAAACTTCTTTTTACATATTTGTTCTGTACTTATACATATAAATATAGAATTCTCAATATGAACAGGGAAAATATGGCTTCTTTCCCTTTTGAATTTATTAGTTCTTTCATTTGTCATTGTTTCAGCTTTGTGTATCTTATCTATTTTATTACTTTGTATCTCTAATATGATACCAAGGAAGGCAAGTGAACAATGAAAAACATCTCTTCATCATGATTTTTACCAGAAATGTAACAATTTAGTCTGCATTTACTGTCTTCCTCAAAGAGATTCTTACTATTTTAAGAGGAACTGAAGAAGCAAGCAGCAAAAATATCCATGAAATTCATATTTTTCACTCAGAGAGATTTCTAAAAGTATAACAGTGTTCGATTTGAAAACAATGCCACTGAATCATAAAAGGAAAGACATAATCTAAGCCACTTCCTGTTAGGTTTATAGTCCTGCAAATTTACTCATTCTTTTAAATAAAAAAATATTTTTCTAACTTTTAAGAGTATGATAGCACTAAAATAGTAAGATTCTTCATGTTTATATTTTATAAAATACTTTAAAATATTTAAAAATATTTTACAAAGTTATATGTTTCTCACATATATACTGGGTAAAACAAACAAGGAGAAAACCCAGTATCCTCACATTCACACCTGATGCCTTCCTTTGCTCTCAGGTTAGCAGATTTAAGTCAAATTTCTGTACTAACCAATTTTGTGCATAACTTCACCCAATTCACATTTTTCTGTACAAAATACCTTACATGAAATGCTTTTTCTAGCATGAAATATTGTTCTCTCAAATGGTAACCATTTAAATAAAAATACTTGGAAACTTTTCAGTCTGAGTGGTCTTCAAAGAACTGAGATCCTGTTAGAAGTGAGAAGGAACTAGAAGCCAGTACATCTTATTTTTGATTGTGTAATTGGTGAAACCCCAGTAAGTGCAAAATAGAAAGAGACAAACAATTGAATTGCTTTCCAGAAACTCCAGATGTTAAACAAGTCATTCTCGTCTCTGGGCATAATGGGCATATGAGAAATAGACACATAGAAATATTCTAATTATCTTGAAAGTCCAAGAGAAGTCAATATACTTACTAAAATATATATTTTCTAAGTTTAGATTCCATTATAGTTTTTTCTCCAGAAGTGTGCTTGAAATAATATTCATTATTGGATGGAATTTTTGAAGTGATTATTTTCACTCTGACCTATATACACCTGAAGCAGTCCCTTGAGTGAAAATAACTTTTCCTCATTCCAAACATAAATCATAAGTAAGAATCCTTCATCTTTGGTCTGTTCTAACAGTCATATGAAGTGATAAGTCTCAAATTAACCCAGCGTTAAAAATAATGAAAAATTTAAAATTGTTCTTCATTTGATGCATACTATTAATGACTTGTCTTCAATAAAAATTAATTTTTATTTTAGTCTCCATAAACATATTTAATCAGGATCTTAGTTTTAATTTTAAGAGAGATCACACTCACTACTATAACTTTGAACACGATTTTGACATCATTATCATATATAAATACATTCCAAATCTGTCTAATTAGACTATTGATCTTGGTCAGTAGCCAAGTGAAGGATTTCTATAGTTACATAATTTCCTGACAATTATTCACTGGATGTGATATTACTATCTTTATGGATGTAAAAGAAACACAGTGTTATTTTAAAATAAATTTATTTTGACATACTAAATTTTAAAACAACCATTTCATGATACAATTGACATAACTTGTAAAATTTGATGAGTTTTGATGTTATTTTTAGTTATGAAAACATCTTTACCATCAAGATATAGAAAATTTATATACCTCAGTTTCCAAAGACACTTGCTCTTTGATAACATCTTTTTCCATACCATCAAGACATTCCTGACAATCTTTAATATGTGTTATCGTTCTTTTTGTTAGTTCACATTAGTTCACAAAATAATACCACATATTATATACACTTTTTGAAGGGGCATCTACAATTCATATTCTTAATATTTACATTTTGTTTGTGAAGAGTGTACTCTATTATTCTTCTGGGCTTTTGAATAATATTCCATTTTATGTATATGTCCTACATCTGATCAGGGACATTAGGTTTCTTCTACTCTGGGCTACTGAAATAAAGATTTAGTAACTATTTAGGTACAAACGTCTTTGTGAGTTTTAAATCTATAAGTTTATTAACACTTTCAGAATTTTTAAATACTATTTTATTTTTTTCCTCCAGGCCACCTAGTTTTCTTGCATTCTAACTGTGAAATGGCAACTTTAATCCAATCTGAGGTCAAGAAATCATGATGAGAAAACAAATTATTTAGAGGAATAGGCACCTCTGGCAAACAAAGTCTTGGGGTAGAAGAGATCTGAGCCCCCCCCCCGAGTCCATAGCCCAGAGTTCATTGCCAGAGGCCAGTACAGTCCCACTTGGCAGTGGGGAATGGAGGGCTGTGCAGGGCTGCCTGGCTTTGCTGGGATAGTCGAGGTATCACAAGCCATTCCTTCCTCTGGCCCACAGTCTCTGCCCAGACCAGGCATCCTCAGCACCCAGGGTACCACAGAGGCCACCCAGCCTCCCACATTGCAAATATATTTATCCTTTTGGTTTACTAAATATGGTCTAAATATTTCTTCTTGTAATTTGAAAAATAAGATGCATGCTAAGGTTCTGGGTCAAAATATTTTACAACTATCTGTTACTTCTAACTGGTCATAAGGTTTTACACGTCACACACATCTGTCAAGTTTTGCCTATGTTACATTCTCAATATAAGTTACTTGTATCCAGTGAGATTGTTTGCAATGAAATAGACTACTAAATATAGTCACTGAAGATTTCTTTTTAAGTATAACTTTTTTGTTGCCAAATTAATGATCTCCTAGCAAGGTTGATTTAGTTATTCCTCATATACTTTAACAATTTTATTTCAATACTTTTGTTTTTTTGCTTTTCTCTAATTCAATTAGTAACTAAGTAATTCTGGTTAAGAAAAAAGTACTGAGTGAATATTTTGAGAAAATGAAATAAAAATTTTGTGTGAAATTGTCATTTTCTGAAATGAGGTTAGAATAAAAATACCTTAGCATTATTAAAATTCAATCCATTGGAGTAGATATTAACCTCTACTAAAATAAATTTAAATCTTATTTTTACATAGTTTAAGATATTAGAAGACTGATAAATTATTCCCTGGTAATGAGGTATTATTAAGTTTCTAGGCATTGAGTTTTCCCCTTGGAATTCACATAGTAGCTCCTGAGTCTTTCCAGGGCACTTTTAATCTCTTTATTTCTCAATGTGTAAATCCCTGGATTTAGAAGAGGTGTAAAAACAGAGTAAAACACAGCAAGAAATTTGTCCATCGAGGTGATGCTGAGTGGCCATACATAGAGGAAGATACAGGGTCCAAAGAAGAGAACCATCACTGTGATGTGTGCACTGCATGTAGAGAGGGCCTTGGATGCACTCCTTTTTGAGCTTTTGGAGACAGTGAGAAGAATATGTGTGTAGGAGGTTAGCAACAGAAAAAAAGGAATGACAGCTACAACTCCACAGTTGACATTCATGAAAATTTCCAAATTATGGAGATCCATGCAGGCTAGCTTAACTACCAGTGGTCTGTCACAAAAAAAGCTGTCTATTTCTCTGGGGCCACAGAAGGGCAGTGGTACAATAAAAACAAGTTGACTCATGGCATGCACAATACCAATTACCCAGGCAGTCACCACTAGCCCAATGCATCTTCGCAGGCTCATAATAGTAAAATAATGAAGAGGTTTGCAGATGGCCACATAGCGGTCATAGGCCATCACCACCAGAAGTACCATCTCAAGTGCTGCAATGAATTGGGAAAAGAAGATTTGTGACATGCAGCCTACAAAGGAAATTGTCTTCTTCTTCCTGAAAATGTCTGCAATCATTTTGGGAGTGGTGTTTGTAGAAAGCCACATATCAACAAAGGACAGGTTGGCCAACAGGAAGTACATGGGAGTGTGGAGATGTGAATCAATGATGATTAAGGAAATAATTACAATATTACCAGGAACAATGATCAGGTAAAGAGTAAAAAATATTATGAAGAGCAAAACCTGAAGATTGTCTGAGTGTCCAAGTCCCAGAAGCACAAATTCAGACACCATAGAGTGATTTCCAGCATCCATTTTGTGCACTCTCTGGTCTCTGAAATAATATAGATATGGCAGTTATTGGGATGAAAAGAGGTGGGTGAATTTTAGAATTTGTTATTTATATCAAAATTTACATCAAAGAGTTTAAAGTGTAATCCTGAGAAAAACTGTCGGTGTACATGCTAGTATATGGCCCAAAGAAATTAATTCCCCAAGACTGGCTTTCAGGAGAAGAGCTTGTGATGGGACAGCTCTGCACATAATTTATTGAGAGAGTTCTGTCAGAAGAAGGAATTATGGGAGGGTGGGAATGCATGGAGCAAGGCTATGGAGTTATTATGTTGTCATCAGGAAGCTAGCAACTCTCACCTACCATAAAAAGTTCTGTGAGGACCAATGATTACTGCATTAAATAATTGTAATTTGTTCAGATAGTCATCCTTTTCATCTGAGTTCCATTTACCACTATTTGAGTTGCCTGGTATCCACTTCATTCCAAGTGTGTTAGCAATTGCCTGGCTCAGAGAGGTTTCAAAATAACTTTTATTGCAATATTTTTGGTTTCTTTATTTTATGGTAAGTTATTCTTAACTTGTTGCCTAATATATTTTAAACCCTATCATAAGTATGAATTTATCACAAAAATAAACATAGCATAAAAATTTGATAATGTGGTTCAGGCATCCACAGAGAATTTGGAATGCATCCTCTGCAGACAAGAATAAAACTCTAAAACATTATATGAATATTATCTTTAAGTAATTATACCAAACAGATATAATTCAGCTTGTCAGTTCATAAGTACAATTCATCTTGATCAATATAACCTCTTTCATTGCAGGGATGCTATTCTTAAGAAATGTATAGATTCCTTCTAGTTCTGTGTCATCCTCCTGGTTTCCCTCCAGTGGGCATATATATACCATATATGTGATCAGCAGCATGAGGTTATTTAGTAGTGATTCAACCAGATGAGTGCAAGTCCTTTGTTTCTTAAGTCTTGTTAATTTTGTTGTATCACCCTACATTTTGGATTTAACAGGGAATCAGGGAAAAACATACAATAGTGGGATCCATCAGCTGCACTGGACATTGACCAAAATGAACTAAGCAACTCAATGGCAGCAATGGGAGGGAGGGAACAAGTGGGAAAGAGGGAACAGCTAACGTTATGCAAAACAAAAGAAATGTACATATCACCCAATGTGGAAGAAATAACTGTATTGCAAAATTCATAGAACTCATAAATGTTATAGACCATGGTAGACAATTTGCTCCATGAAAGTTAGAATGTGTTTGTGACTTTAACTAAGCATCACTATCCCACAATACTGTGAAATTTGGGATATTATGTTACCACTTAATCACAATAAAAAAATTGAAAAACAAAAAAATTACTTCTTTATTAAATGGATTAGGCACACTAAAAAAAGAAAAAAGAAAAAAGAAATGTACAGAGATGAGTGCTGGTGGCTCCTACCTGTAATCTTTGTTTCTTGACAGAGAACTGAGAATTTATGGTTCAAAGCCAGAGTAAGCACAGAAGTCAGTGAGATTATTATCTCTAATTAACCAGCAAAAAGCCAGAAATAGAGGTGTGTCTCAAGTCGTAGAGCATCAGTCTTGAATAAATAGCATGAGACACTGAGTTCATGCCTGAGTATTGACAATAAAATCTGTAACAGATGTTATCTAGTTTAAAAAACATGATACAGCATTGCACTTTCTCTCAACTGCATGTAAATATCTATAACCATAGGTAGAACATCTTCTACAAAGTATCATACAACTAAATAGTTAACCAATGAGATAACCTTTAGTAGAGACAATAGATGAAAATATCATGCATTTTTTGGCATAATGGCTTGGAAGAAAAAAGATTGCATGCATCATATATTCCAATTAAAACCTATCAGGTAATAAACTCTAAAAACTCAAAGGCAATTGGAAGATTCTGACATTAAGACCTCTGAAAAAATTCTGCATATAAAGGGATGTTGAGAAATATATAGATTATATAATATCCCCTGACCTACAAAGTTTCTGACCACTCTCTATCAGTCTATTTGTGTATTTTGTACATGAAAAGGAATTATATTCATGTGCAAGCAAAATATATCTTCAAATGCTTGTGTTGAATATAAGATTAAATTATTCATTACTTATTATTTTCCTTTAAAGATGACAGTAACATTATTTACAGTAAGCTATAGGTAAATTCAAAATTCTCAATACAAATGATATTTAGTGCAAAGTGACTTTTGCTATTTCTTACTTGGAAATGTTTCAGTTTATGTGTCTCACATAACTTCCACTCTGAAATCTCCAGGGTGGCATCAAGGAAAGCTGATTAACAATGGAAACCCTTTCTTACTGTGAACAATACATTTTCCTGACATTATAAAGAGAACTCAGAACCACTGACCTGAGTAAATTCTCACAAAAGGAATTAGCTCAGACATAGATAATAATGGTCTTAACAACTTACAAATATATACATCTTTCCATAATAAAAAGGCTTTATTTAATTTCTAAAAATAGTTGTTTGATATGTCCTCCAACACATTCATGAAACCAAGAAAACTTTAATACTTTTTCAAGAGAAATTTAGCAATACAAACTTTATAAGAGAAAAGTTTAATAACTAGTTTGGTACCTGTTGACTAGCTAGTAGCAAAATCAGTATTCTAAATGTACATTAGAGAAAATTTGCTAAAAGATAAATAGGATCTTCCTTAGGGAATAATTCAACAATAATAAATCACACTTTCCTAACAAAATAAGTGTTGTTATTATTAATATGTGAGTAACTGAACATATGATATTACTTCTAATATTACTCAAAATTCTCAGAAGAATTAGCTGATTTAATGGCTTACATTTTACTTAGCCATATTTTGCCTGATCTGAAATCTTGTGAATTTGCAATAAAAGCTTTTTCTGCTTTTATTACTTCATTTGGAGAAAAAGATATTCAACTTAGCAGATATGCTGTGAATATAAACCAGAAATTTAAAAAAAAACTCCTTAAGTATTCACTAAATGCTGACAAATACAAATTATTTATCTTCCATAATGTTAAGATTTATTTTAAATTAATGTGAATTCCAAACTGTTTTGATAAAATATTTGTTGTAGTTCCAAGTATTTATGTAAGTGAAATATGTGTTAAACTTTCTTTAAAATACTATTTTCATTTAATACTAATTAACATACATATACTCAGCAGCCCTTTAGCATTTACACATGAATAGAGCATGTTGGGAATGCTGCCTGCTTTTAAGAAACTTAATATTTTCACCCTGCACTGAACTCTTTTCAGGAAGAGTTACCAATATTTTAATGGAACTTATAAGTGTCAATAGAAAATACTACTGGATCAACGTTGGATTTATTATCTGTATACAGAAGAGTTCTCAAAATGTAGGTTAAATTATGTTCCAGCATTACTAAAAGTGTAAAATTAGAAATAGGATTCAAAAATGTTCTCCTCTAAAAAGTATGTGAATAAGTAACATTTTCATATACACTCTTTCTATTAATATTTTTCATAATAACACGAAATTATATGTTTATAATTTGCAAAAGGAATTTTATCCACAGGAAATATGTTGTATTGTTAAAAACATGGACTGGATGCAGTACACATACAAGATGTTCAAGTGGATATCACTAACTCCCAATACCTTACTTCATTACCAGGTATAATGTAAAAATCTTGTCTAAATTTGTTAATCATATTGTTTCTGTGTATGTTGCAAATGATCTTTCATATATAACTCACCCAACACACAAAATATTGTCTTAAATGGGATGGATGATTTAACTAAAGATATCTGGAAGTTTCTCACTGAGTAGCCATGAAAAGAACATGATGTCAGGGAGACCTGAGAGCAGCTTGGAGGCAGGACACCAGGGGTGTCAAATATACCAAAAAAAATTCCTGTTAGAAGAGATAAAACAAGGCTTATGAATACTTTTCTGAAAATGACAGATGCTAATCAATTCTAATCTCCATGCACAATGGGCACACATGAACACAAACACAAAAATATATTAACGGTTATTTTAAAGGAGAGTCAGAGAAAAGTTGACTTACTAACAGCTTTCCTTAGGTCAGATTCTTGTTTAGTCTTCTTTTCAGAAGTGACGTGAGATGACCTCCAAGATATTAGTGACATTTTCTGTGAGGTTCTTCCATCAGCCTGAAACATATTCACCACATGAAGATGTCCTTTGGGGTTAATTTTCCTCCTGGCTAACTAACAGAACTAGAATCATAGAAGTAATTTACTGTGGACATCGCTTGGGGACTTCTTTGTTAAGTATGATTTCAACTGTTGTATAACTGGAAATTAGAGTAATGACAGAAGCAAAACCTCATATGTGGAAGAGGGAGAATGATGAAAGGGGTGATACTGATCATGATCCTTTGTATATATTAGTGGAAAGGTTGAGGTAAAAGCTCTTTCTGTGAGCTGAAGAGCTCAGGAACAGCGCCCAGGCCCAGAATTCAAGCCCCATGAAAAACCAAAAAAAGAAAAAGAAAGAAAGAAAAAGAAAAATCTCTTTGTGCAATTATTAAAGATTTAAATTTTGGGGACTGGGAAGGTGGCTCAGTGCTTGGCCTTGCATGCATGAGGCCCTGGGTTCGATTCCTCAGTACCACATAAGCAGAAAATTTCAGTAGTACTGTGACTCAAGTGGAAGAGCACAAGCCTTGAGCTGAGAGCTTAGGGATATCATCCAGGCCGAGAGTTCAGTCCTCATGACCAAAAACAACAGCAACAACAAAAAGATTTAAATTTTTAAATAAAAATTTAAGTTTTAATTTATTTCTTGTTTAACAATGATAAGATGATGTATTCAGAAGGACAAATCACATCCCGTGTAATATGCTCACCACCAGAAGCCTCTGAGTAGCTTAATGTGTATCATGTTCTTACAAGTAGACAGATAATTTTGGTCATCTAGATGTTAAATTATTAATATATCCTTAGAATTGGGATAATTGTGTTTATTCTTTCTCTCCTTTCCTCTCTCCTTCCCTTCTTTCCTTCTTTCCTTCTTTCCCTCTTTCCTTCCTTCCCCCTCATCCTCTTTAATTTTTTTCTTCTTGCCTTATTCTTCCACCTCTTTTGTTCTGCTCAGTACTGAAGCTTGACTTCAGAAGACTTGAACATATTTGCTTTGTTTGCCTTTCTTGCTCATGGCTAAAATTTTGCCGTTTATGCTACTCCCCTGGATCAGCTTTTGATTGAAACTAATTGGAAATGGAGTTTCAAGGACTTTCATGTTCAGGATGAGATCCTCCAGATCTCATCCTACTGAGTAGCTAGTGTTTCATGACTGAGTCATCTCCAACCTGCAAATTTCATCTTTTCCTATATCTAGAAGCTTTTGTCTTTCCATAACTAATTTAAGAATTTCTATTTTAGTTCTGAATTAGGCTGTGATAAAGCAGGTACAGGAGTCCGAGGAAGATGGCATAGGAGAAGTTGGAGGCTAAAAAATCTCTTGCATAGAAAGCAGTTTTACTGTTCTAGTGAATACTCATAGCCTGCAGAATCACACTAATTGTGCCATCACAGTACAGTGAGTTTGGCCAGAGAGGGAAAATCTAGACAAGGAGACAGATCTGAGCACTTGCCAGTAGCTGTGGCAGCAGCGGATGCAGATGTTGCAGCAGCAGCAGTGGCCATAACCACAGTACATACAACAGAGAGAGTCCAGGAAAAGGTGCCAGAGGCAGCGGGCGAGCAGATTCTACTCAACACCAGCAAGAACTGACAAGAAGCAGATATCTTCTTCCTGTAGATTGCAGACCAGAGACGGCCCAGGAATCAAGACTGTGGCAAGAGTAGAACCATAACATCCTCACTCCTTATCAGGGAGTAGAGGAGGGAAGGCCACCCCTCCCCCACCACCAGAGATCTCCATCTTTGATACTGACAAAGGCCCAGCTGAGCAATTAGCTTGGACTCAGGCCTTGGAAGAAAACAAAAGTCATTTAGCAAGTCACAGAAACCTGACTTGACCTGCCAGGTTCAGCTACACCCAGGGGAAAGTCACCCCTCCCAGGCAGCATCAGAATACACCTTTTGCTCTGCAGCACATGGAATATTTTCCAAAATAGACCATATTTTAGGTCACAAAGCAACCTGTCCAAATTCAAAAACATTGAAGTTATACCCTGCATTCTCTCAGACCAAAAGGGAATAATATTAAAACTCAACACCAAAGCCACCAAAGAAAGTTCTGTAACACATCAAGGCTGAACAACACACTGTTCAGCCACCAGTGGATCATGGAAGAGATTAGAAAGGAAATTCAATTGTTTATGATATTCAACAAAAATGAAGACACAAATTACCGGCTCCTCTGAGTCACAGTAAAGGCAGTACTCAGAGGCAAGTTTATAAGTCTGAGTTGCTACATCAACAAATTGGAGAGATCTGAAACCAACAATTTAATGAGATATCTGAGCCTCCTTGAAAAAGAGCAGCAAGATAAACCCCAAGCCAGTAGACAGAAAGAAATAATTAAAATTAAATAGAATTAAATGAATTAGAATCCAAAAATAACATAGAAAGAATCACCAAACATACAGTTGGTTCTTCGAAAAAAATAACAAAATTGACAGACCCTTAGCAAATCTTATCAGAAAAAGAAGAGAACACAAAAATAAATAAACTCAGAGATGAGAATGTAAACACCACCACAGAAACAACCAAGAATCAGAACGTTATAAGGGAATACTTCTCAAAACTTTATGTTGATAAGTTTGAGAACTTGGCAAAAATGGACCTTTTCCTAGCAAATATTGACATGCCAAAACTAAATCAAGATGAGTTAAACCATCTTGCAGGCCCATAACAAGCATTGAACTGGAAACAGCAATAAGAGACTTCCCATCTAAGAAAAGCCCAGGACCACATGGTTTTACAGCAGAATTCTACAAGGCCTTCAAAGCAGAGCTCACACCAACACTCGTTCAACTCTTCAATGAAATTGAAAGAGAAAGTTCACTACCGAACTCATTCTATGAAGCCATCATAACCCTCATCCAAAAACAAGGCAGGGACTCATCAAAGAAAGAGAACTCTAGACCCATTACTTTGATGAACATTGATGCAAAACTTCTCAACAAAATTTTGGCCAATTGACTTCAACAATTCATCCAAAAAATCATACACCACGATCAAACAGCATTCATTTCAGGGATGCAAAGCTGGATCAATATATGCAAATTAATTAATACAATACATCACATCAAGAAGAGCAAGGATAAGAACCACATGGTTATCCCAATAGATGCAGATAAAGCATTTGACAAGATCCAACACCCCTTTATGATGAAGACTCTGGAAAAATTAGGAAGCCATGGAACATTCCTCAATACAATAAAGGCTGTATATGACAAACCTACAACCAGCATTATACTCAATGGTGAAAAACTAAAGCCATTTCCACTAAACTAAGGAACGAGACAAGGATGTCCTCTCTCTCCACTTCTCTTCAGTCTAGTATTAGAATGCCTAGCTACCCCAATAAGAAAAGATGCAAAAATAAAGGGATCCAAATAGGGAAAGATGAAGTAAAACTGTCCCTCTTTGCAGATGACATGATCTTGTATTTAAAGAATCCCACAGACTACACTCCTAAATTACTCAAGCTGATTGAAAACTTTGGCAAAGTAGCAGGGTACAAAATTAACTCTCAAAAATCAATGGTTTGTCTGTATGTCAACAATGAGAAAAGTGTGGCTGAAATTAGGAAAGCAACTCCATTCACAATAGCACCACAAAAAAAAACAAGATACCTAGGAATTAACTTAACCAAAGAAGTGAAGGACCTCTAAGATGACAACTTTAAAAACCTGAAAAAGGAAACCTAAACAGAACCTAGAAAGTGGCAAAAAAACTCCCATGCTCCTGGATTGGAAAGATCAGCATGGTGAAAATGGCAATACTCCTCAAGGTTATCTACAAATTCAATGCAATACCTATCAATATTCCAATATAATTTTTAAAGAAAATAGAAGAGGCAATCCAAAATTCATATGGAAAAATAAAAGACCCCGAATAGCAAAAATGCCCCTTAACAGAAAAAGCAGTGCTGGAGGATATCAATTCCAAATTTCAAACTATACTATAAAGCCATAGTAATCAAAACAGCTTTGTACTGGCACAAGAACAAACCTCATGATCAATGGAATTGAATTAAAACCAGAAATGAACCTAAAGACCCACAGGCATCTAATCTTCAATATGGAAGCTAAAAATGTAGAATGGAAGCAAGACAGCCTCTTCAGTAAATGGTGCTGGCAAACTAGTTAACTATTTGTAGAAAAATAATGCTAGATTCTTATATATCACTGTGCACCAGAATCAACTCCAAATGCTTCAAAGACCTCAGAGTCAAAGCAGACACTCTGAAAACTTTACAGGATGGAATAGAAGAAACCCTAGGTCTCTTTGCCGCAGGCCTGAAATTTTCTTAATAGAGACCCAGAAACACAACAAATCAAAGAAAGGTTAGACAAATGGGATTGCATAAAGCTGCAGAGCTTCTGCATGGCAAAGGATATAGCTAGCAACCTCAATAGAAAGCCCACAGATTGGGAGAAGATGTTCACTAGCTATATAACAGTCAAGGGTCTCATATCTAAAATATACTTGGAACTCAAAAAATTAAATCCCCCAATAACAAATCCTCAAAAAAACAACTGCCCAAAAAATAAGTGGGCTAAAGACTTAAAGAGAAACCTCTCTGAAGTGGAAAGAAGGATGGCCAATAGACACATAAAGAAATGCTCAATGTCCCTAGTCATAAAAGAAATGCAAATCAAAACAACATTGAGATACCACCTCACCCCAGTTAGAATGGCTATAATCAAGAACTCTAATAACAACAGATGCTGGAGGGGATGTGGACAGAAGGGAACCTTATTTCATTGTTGGTGGGAGTGTAAACTTGTTCAATCACTTTGGAAAGTAGTATGGAGATTCCTCAAAAGAATCCACATAGACCCAGCAACCCCACTTTTGGGCATTTACCCAAATGTTCACAAACAAGACCACACTAATGCTACCAGCACAACTATGTTTATTGCAGCATCATTTACCATAGCTAAGATCTGGAACCAACCCAGATGCCCCTCAGTAGATGAATGGATCAAGAAAATGTGGTATATATACAAAATGGAATTCTATGCCTCCATCAGAAAAAATGGCATTGCCCCATTTGTTAGGAAAAGGAAAGGCTTGGAAAAACTTATATTAAGTGAAGTAAGCCAAGCCCAAAGGAACATAGGTCCCATGGTTTCCCTTATTTGCAATATCTAGTATATGTATGAGTCAAGCAGAAAAGGTCAGATAAGGTGATGTTAGGAAAATGAACCCTAAGATATGTATTTTAAATGGTTTTTTTCTTTCATGCATTTGTTTCTAATGCAATTATAAGATTATTTCTTTGTTGCTTTGTATGTCCCTCCCCCACAGTATAACCCCTGCTCTGCAGACTTTAAGCAGAGGAGCACCCAAAAACTGAAGAAATCACACAACACTAGATCCACAGAAAGTTAGGAGGGAATCCAGTGAACAGCTCCCCCCAACCCGCCCCTCCCCCAGGGCAGCTATGGGGGAACGAACTAACTCAGCAATATGGCCATTACAATCACCAGAAATTGGCACCACCAGGTAAGGCCCCAAAGTCAGCCCTTGACTACAGTGCTGCGGGGATTCCCGTGGGCCCCTGCCAGCCCCACACAAAGCTGCCAGGAAATCACAGCCTCAGCCAATCCATCGTTCTAAGCTCTATGGGCCAAGCATCCTGCTGACTGAGCACTCAGCTGGGACCTGCTTCCTCCCTGTTGTCACCCAGTCTCTTGCAGCAAAGGCACCACCAAGCTGCTACAGACATCTCTGCAGATGCACCTAGCAGCCTCAAGCAGCCACCCCCGAGGCTGCCTGCCACCAGCCGGCCACCTCCCACCTCTTCTGCTGCAGAGCAGCACAGATCCCACACCAGCCAGCTGCATGAACCTCCACCTGGCTCCCCAGCACCAGTTCCCCATATTACCACAAAGAAGACTCTTCAGCATCAGCAGAGCCACACACCCCCAGCTGCACCTGCCAACAACCAGACCTTCTGACTGAGAACCTGCCAACTCCATCCTACCATCCACAGCACAGGCTCTGTGGTCCAGCACAGCACCAGCTACAGACCTCACCTGAGAGTGGGACTATAGATAGCAGGCAGCCTCCCCCATCAACAGGCTATCTGCTCCCAACCAAGCCACGAGAAAAGTGGACGAGAACAAGGCATACAAGGTTCTATCAGGAATCTGCTCTGAGGACTATGGGGAGACTAAAGTTCCCCCAAAGAACCTGAAAAACCCATTCTTCAGTTTTTTGTTCTTGTTTTTCTTTTGTTTTGTTTTGTTAGTTTTTAATCTCTGATCATTTGTTGCTTGTTTATATTTCTATGTGTTACTTATGTGTATTGTGATTTAGGATTTGCTATTCCACTTAAAGCTTCTATTTTTCATTATTATTTGATTTTCTACCACTTTCCAATTTCCTAATTTGCAAGGTTATTTTTCCTTTTCTTTTTCCTTTTCTTCTTTCTTTTCCTCTCACTCTCCCCTTTTCCTTTCTCTACACATTATACTACTACTCCATCGGAACTACCCTCCCTAGTTCTATACAGAACGTAAAGCTTCATTCTATGTGTGTAAACAATAATTACAGGAGTTAACTTAGATTAAGCGACTCTCCAATAATATCTGGATAATCTTTCTCTAATCTCAGAAAGTCTCCCAAATATACTTATATATAATTTATTTTTCTTACCTTCATCTCTATCTCTAAGCTACTCCCTATATAACCTTTCTTTGAGTTCTTTTCCACCTCTTACACTCAGTAACAAGGTTTTCATTCTCCTCCTACTACAAATACCCCTCCCCAAGTATTCTTACACCTCTACTATCATTATACCCAAGTCTTCTTGTGAACTTGAACTCATATCTCTCCAATCCTAACCCTTCACTTCTCCATCTGCACCAGCTCATTGATCCCTAATGGTTTGTATCTGACCCAACTTACAGTTGGTCCTATATTTGACTACAAAATTGATTCCATTTGACTATTTTGAGTACAAGGGGCCTACCTGGTTAATTCTAAGGAGCAGACTACTTATCAACCAAACCCAGGTTGTCTCAAAAGTTACAACTATATATAATCTCTACCCCAAAGCTGCAATATCCTTCTCTAAGCAAAGAAAAAGAGAGCTAAATAGGAAAACACCTACACATTACTTTGAAACCCTAAGATCTACATGACTCCAGGTTGGCTCTGGTCCAAAAAAAATGACTGTCCTACTGTTGTACCAGTGTGGTTCTTGTCTCCAAATGGGTAGAACTAACAGTAGAAACACAAGAAACATGGCCAATCAACAAACACCAACACCATCTCCACATAAACAAGCTACAGAGCAGTCCCAGAATAAACTAGAGGGCAATGCTCAAGATAGATTAAAAGCATGGCTGGTAAACCTGCTGAATGAAAAATTGGACACCCTACGTATAGTTATCACAGAACGCAATGAGGCCAGCCAGAAGCTAATAGATGATTTTATGGCCTCCACAAATAAAAAGATAAAGGAACTCCAGCAGAGGGAGAAAAAAGCTAATGAAAAGATCAGAACCAAGATTAAGGAGTGGAAAGAAAATCTGAGAACCAACTCCAGGAGGTAAGGCAATCTATTCAAGACTTAAAAAAAACTCAATAAGGAGCTTGCCATCATTAAAAAAGACCAGCAAGAAGCAAAGGTGATAGACACCGAGGTAAAAAGCCTTCACAATAGAATGGAGGAGGCCGAAGAAAGAATATTGGACTCTGAAGACAGTTTAGACTCCATTAAAAAAGGGCACACAATTATTCATGACAAAACTAAGAAGCAAGACAGATCACTGCAGGAAACACAGGATACATTCAGGAAACCTAATTTGAGAATAATAGGTATAAAACAGGGCCTGGAGAAGGAAGCAAATAGATTACGAAGTATATTCAGCAGAATCCTACCAGAGAACTGCCCAAATATAAAAAGGACAGGCCCATCCATATACAAGAAGCTTTTAGAACCCTAAATAGACCAGACCAGAGCAGGTCATCCCACCACCACATTATAATCCATACCAGCTCAATAGCCACTAAAGAAAGAATTCTTAAAGTTGTCAGGGAGAAGAGAACAATCACATATAAAGGTAACCCAATCAGAATCACCTCAGACTTCTCAGCAGACACCATAAAAGCAAGGATGGCCTGGAAAGAGGTGTGTCATGCCTTAAAGTCAAATAATTACCAACCAAGAATAATATACCCAGACAAGCTCTCATTCCTACCAGGACAAATAAAAACCTCCACAGCAAGGAAAATCTGAAGCAATATATCTCTACCAAACCAGCTCTCCAAAAAATCCTCAAAGATATTCTACATATAGAAATCCAACAAGAACAGAATGCAGCAATGAAGCAGTCCACAAACAGAGAAGTATGTGATCACAAGAACAGCCAAGGCACAGTTTCCCCCCAAAATATGGATAAAAACATACGGGCAGACAAACACCTCTCAGTCCTAACCCTTAACATGAATGGTCTTAACTCTGCAATTGAACAACTTAGATTGTCCAGATGGATCGAAAAGCAAGATCCTTCTATCTGCTGTCTTCAAGAGACACACCTTGCCCACAAAAATACACATATTCTAAAAAAATAAAAAATTAAAATAAAAAAAACATTTTGAAAGTGAAGGGCTGGAATAAAATACATCAAGCAAATGGCTCCCATAAACAGGATGGGGTTGGAATCCTAATATCACATAAAATAGACTTCAAATTAAAATCAATGAGAATGGATAAAGAAGGTCACTAATACTAATTAAAGGATCTCTCTTTCAGGAGGATATTATGATTCTAAACATGTACTCACCAAATAACGGAGCACCGAAATTTATCCAAGAATCTCTACTTTCCCTCAAACTTCACACAGATCCGAAGATATTAATTGTGGGAGACTTTAATACACCACTATCACCACTAGATAGATCAACCCGGCAAAAACTCAACAGAGAAACTTTGGATCTTAAAATCTGCATAGATCAACTAAACAACAGACAGCAGCATCAGATTACAGATTCTTCTCAGCAGTACATGGAACATTCTCCAAAACAGACCACATTCTAGACCACAAAACGAATCTGTCTAAATTCAGAAACATCGAACTTATACCCTGCATTCTCTCAGACCACAAGGGAATTAAATTAGAATTCTACACCAAAAGCCACCAAAGGAAATCCTGTAACACATCGAGGTTGACCAACACACTGTTGAACCACCAGTGGATCATGGAAAAGATTAGAAAGGAAACTCAAATGTTCATGATATTCAACAAAAATGATCACACAAATTACCAGCTCCTCTGGGACACAGCAAAGGCAGTACTCAGAGGCAAGTTTATAGCTCTGAGTTCTTACATCAACAAATTGGAAAGATCTGAAAGCAATAATTTAATGAGGCTCCTAAAGCCCCTTGAACAACAAGCTAAACCCCAATACAGTAAACGGAAACAAATAATTAAAATTAAATCCGAATTAAATGAATTAGAGTCTCAAAAAAGCTATAGAAAAAATTAACAAAACAAAGAGTTGGTTCTTTGAAAAAATTAATAAAATTGACAGACTCTTAGTAAATCTGATGAGGAAAAAAAAAGAGAACACACCCAAATAAACAAACTCACAAATATCACTACAGAAACAGCCAAGATTCAGAATATAATAAGGGGATAGTTCTCAAAACTTTATGCTAATAAGTTTGAGAATCTGAAAGATATGGAAAAATTTCTAGCAAATATTGACATGCCGAAACTAAACCAAGATTATTTAAACCAACTTAACAGACCCATACCAAGCATCAAAATAAAAGCAGCAATAAAAGTCCTCCAGCCCAAGAAAAGTCCAGGACCAGATGGATTTACAGCTGAATTCTACAAGGCCTTCAAAGCAGAACTCACACCAATACTCCTTCATCTCTTTAATGAAATTGAAAGCAAAAATTCACTACCACACTTTTTTTTATGAAGCCAGCACAACCCTCATCCCAAAACCAAGCAGAGAAAGATGAATATCGAAGCAAAAGTTCTCAATCGACTTCAACAACTGCTCAAAAGAATCATACACCACGATCAAACAGGATTCATTTCAGGGATGCAAAGCTTGTTCAATATATGCAAATCAATTAATATAATCCATCACATCAACAAGAATAAGGATAAGAACCACATGGTTATCTCAATAGATGAAGAAAAAGCATTTGACAAGATACAACACCCCTTTATGATGAATGCTCTGGAAAAACTAGGAATCCAGGGAACATTCCTCAATATAATAAAGGGTATATATGACAAACCTACAGCCAGCATTATACTTAATGGTGAAAATTAAAGCCATTTCCTCTAAATTCAGGAACAAGACAAGGATGTCCCACTCCTCTTCAACCTAGTATCAAAATGCCTAGCTAAGGCAATAAGACAAGATGCAGATATAAAGGGGATCAAAATAGGGAAGGATGAAGTAAAACTTTCCCTCATGTCATCTTTGTAGATGACATGATTTTGTATTTAAAGAACCCCATGGACTACACTCCCAAGTTACTTGAGCTGATTGCTAACTTTGGCAAAGTAGCAGAAATCAATGGCTTTTCTGTATGCCAATAATGAGAAGAGTGCGGCTGAAATTAGGAAAGCAACCCCTTTTGTAATAGCCCCACAAAAAAAAATAAAATACTTAGGAGTTAACTTAAATGAAGGACCTGTATGATGAAAACTTTAAAAACGTGAAAAAGGAAATTAAAACAGAACTAAGGAAGTGGGAATGCCTCCAATGCTCCTGGATTAACATCGTGAAAATGGCAATATAGCCAAAGGCTATCTACAAATTCAATGTGATATCTATCAACATTCCAACCTCATTTTTCAATGAAATAGAAGAAGCAATCCAAAAATTCATATGGAACAATAAATGACCCCGATTAGCAAAATTAATCCTTAGTAGAAAGAAGAGTGCTAGAGGAATATCAATTCAAAACTTCAAACTGTACTACAAAGCCATAGTAATCAAAACAGCTTGGTACTGGCACAAAACAAACCTGAGGACCAATGGAATAGGACTGAAGATCCCAGAGACCTATAGCCATCTAATCTTTGACAAGGGAGCTAAAGAAATAGAATGGAAGAAACAGCTTTTACAGTAAATGGTGCTGGCAAAATTGGTTAAATGCTTGTAGAAAACTAAAGCTAGATCTGTATATATCACTGTGCATCATTGTGGATCAAATACCTCCAAATAAAAGCAGACTCCATGAAAACATGACAGAAAGGAATAGGAGAAACTCTAGGGCTTCTTGGCACAGGCCAACGTTTTCTTAATAGAGACTCAGAAGCACAAAAAATCAAAGAAAGGTTGGACAAATGGGACTCCATGAAACTGCAGAGCTTCTGCAAGGCAAAGGACATAGCTAGCATGATCAACAGATAGCCCAGAGACTGGGAGAACATCTTCACTAGAGATACAACAACAGACAAGGGTCTCATATCTAAAATATACTTAGAACTCAAAAAACTAAATCCCCTAACAACAAATCCTCAAAGAAACAACTGCCCAATTAACAAAGTGGCAAAAGACTTAAAGAGAGACTTCTCTGAAGAGGAAGTAAGAATGGCCAATAGACACATGAAGAAATGTTCAACCTCTCTAGCCATAAAAGAAATGCAAATCAAGACAATCCTGAGATTCCACCTTACTCCAGCTAGAACAGCTATAATCAAGAAATCTAATAACAACAGATGCTGGAGGGGATGTGGCCAAAATGGAACCCTACTGCACTGTTGGTGGGAGTGTAAACTTGTTCAACCATTCAGGAAAGCAGTATGAAAGTTCCTCAAAAGACTTCACATAGAACTCCCCTATGACTCAGCAATCCCACTTTTGAGCATTTACCCAAACGATCACAAACAAGGGCATACCAAAGCATCCAGCACAACCATGTTTATCGCAGCATTATTTATCATAGTTAAGATATGGAACCAACCCTAATGCCCCTCAGGAGATGAATGGATCAAGAAAATGTTTATATATATATATATATATATATATATATACATATATATATATATATATATATGTGTGTGTGTGTGTGTGTGTGTGTGTGTGTGTGTGTGTGTGTGTGTGTGTATATATATATATATATATGTTATATATTGGAATTCTGTGCCTCTTTCAGAAAGAATGACATTGCCTCATTTGTCAGGAAGTGGAAAGACTTGGGAAAACTTTTATTAAGTGAAGTAATCCAGGCCCAAAAAACATAGGTCCCATGGTTTCCCTTGGTTGCAATGCCTAGTACATGTCTAGGGTAAGCAGAGAAGGTCAAAGGCTATGTACATATGACCACATGAGATGATGTTAAGAAAAATGTAACCCAAGACAGGGACACAAGTGGTTTTTTTCTTTCTTTAGTGTTTTTAATGTACTTACAATGCACTATGTGATTCTTTTATTTCTTGTGTATGTTCTTCCCACACGGTATAACCCCTGTTTTCACTAGATTTGATGCTGGTTTTCTGCACCTTGTATATACATTTTTGTCATTTGGAGAGTGGAAGGAATATTGGGGAATGCTTAAATGGGGATGCAGGGTGACCCATTGTGACAATGAGATGTACAGGACACTATGTTGAAAATGAACTTTACAATATTGGGGTGGGGGCGGGAGGAGTTGGGGATGTGGGGAGGGAAGTGATGGTAGGGGGACAACAAAGGAGGAGGTAACAATGCTTGCTGCAGAATGTACTAATTACCTTACTCATGTAACTGTAACCCCTCTGTACAGTATTTCATCTATCTATCTATCTATCTATCTATCTATCTATCTATCTATCTATCTATCTATCTATCTATCTATCTATCTATCTATCTATCTATCTATCTATCTATCTATCTATCTATCTATCTATCTATCTGTCTATCTATCTATCTGTCTATCTGTCTGCCTGTCTGTCTGTCTGTCTGTCTGTCTGTCTGTCTGTCTGTCTGTCTATCTATCTATCTATCTATCTATCTATCTATCTATCTATCTATCTATTTATCTATCTAATTGCTCAAGGCCTGGGAAAGTGGCTCAGTTGTAGAGTGCTTGTGTTGCCTGCATGAGGCCCTTGGTTCGATTCCTCAGCACCACATAAGCAAAAAAGCCAGAAGTGGCACTTTGGCTCAAGTGGTAGAGTGTTAGCCTTGAGCTGAACAGCTGAGGGATAGTACCCAGGCCCACAGTTCAGGCCCCATGACCAGCAAAACAACAACAAAAAAAAAACAATTTAAGAAATGATTCACATAATTGAAGAAAACCTCCACTACATTTTCAACAGAGAAAGAATTTGTATGTAATACAAATAAAGAGTTCAAAAATTAGAAAGCAAATTAAAAACCTTTGCAATTAATAAATGTATAACTTGAAATGATGGATTCCAAAGGTGCAAAATCTAACTTAAAGAAAATACAAGTAGTAATTTTAAACAGAGGTCTTACTAACTATTTTGATTATGAGGAATAGAGCTAAGTGACCTAATTATTTTTCATAGATTTGGAAACCATATTTCGTGTTGTTTGAGTATGGAAAATTTAAACTAATATTTATCAATATATATTTTAGATATTTTTCTTTCTGAATTTATTTTGTCTCCTCAAAACACATTTATTAGATGGGCTGTCCTAAATTTGCAGATGAATTGAAACAGGAATAATATTGATATCAGATCATCAATAATGGGGTAGAATTTCAAGTAGCTCTAAAATCTACATGAAGTTTACAAATTATGCTAAATATGAATTTTAATACAGTACTATCATCTGACTATTTCATATAATAGCAATTTTAAACTTTTTTAATTTGTGATTTTTATTAGTCCTCTATTAGCAAATTCTCTCAAAGCAATAATTGATTTTGCTTTGGCAAAATTTGTAAATTATTTAGCAGGTATGAACTACTATATCAAAGTTTGTCCTGAAAAATTTAGTGTTTTCAAAATTACATTTTTAGAAAAGGTTCACATTCAAATTTTGCAGGAGTATAAATCTAGTTAGCTTAATACTAAGTGCACTTTCCTTAGAAATTAGGTCACTATTATTGAACATACATCTAGAGCATGGGTGCTCAAGGCTTATGCCTGTAATCGTAGCTACTCAGGAGGCTAAGATCTGAAGATTGTGATTCAACGCCAGTCCTTATAAAAGTCCCTGAGACCCTTATATCCAATTAACTAACAAAAAGCCAAAAATGGCATTGTGACTCAAAGTGCTAAAGCACTATACTTGAGCACAGAAGCTCAGGGACAGTGCCTGGACCCTGAGACCAAACCTAGGATGGGCATAAAAATAGTAAAAAAAAAAAAAAAAAAAAAAAAAAAAGGAAAAGGAAAAGAAAAAATAAACGTTTAGAGACAAAATTAGTATATGCATGATATCTTTAAATCAGATATCTAATTTGTTATAGAAGCTATGTTGATCTGTAAGTATCTTCTGTTTGCCTTGTATTTGTTTTAGTTTTTAGTGCTAGTCTTGGGGTTTCAACTCAAGGCTTGGGCACTTGTCCTGAGTTTTTTGCTGAAGGATAGTTCTCTACAATGTTAACCACAGCTCAGCTTCGGGCTTTTTAGTGGTTCATTGGAGAGGAGAGTCTCATGGACTTTCCTTCCTGGGTAGGCTTCAAACTGAGAACCTCAGCTAGGATTACAGGGAGAAGCCTGGAGATTTGCAAGCTATTTGATTACCCTCAGGAATTTCCATTTCCATAGTAAACATAGGAGAATTTTCTTTTTTCACTTCATTATTCTATGATCCTGAGTCCTTAGTAAAATAGAAGGGGTAAATAGCTTTCATGTTAAGGTAATTCATTGTCTCATTTACATGAATGAGTTTGCTCCACTATGATTTCATAAGATAAAGGAAGACAATATATTCAAACTAAAATACTGCCAAGAGAAAATTAAAAAATAGGAAGAGAAATGGTTAATATTTTCCAATATTCATCATGAAGAGTACTGTGAATTTTTTTACAAATTAGTATACACAACAACATTATATTATAAGAAGTGTTCCCTGAAGATTTAATTTCATATTCATTCCAAACAAAGACATGTTTTTCTTATAAACACAATTTATTCTAATCTTATAATAAAATACAGATGATGGTTTTATAGTAGATAGGTAATAACAGAGATAGATGATACATAGAAAGATAGGTAGATGATAGATAAAATTTAAATGTATTCATAATGAATGCAGAGGGATGTCTATCAACAGACAGAGAGGCAAGGCAAGCAGCCAGGTGAGTAAGAGATAAGTAAATGCATAGGTAGAAAATTTGTAACTTTCATAATCTAGAAATTGTGGCATTTCAATACTTGGGAATTTCATAGCATCCACTAATAAAAATGAAGGTAAACATTTTCTGCTGTAAGCTGTCATTAATTGGACATATCATAGTCCATTAAGTTTTACTCGAAACTTAAGAGCTTTTCATTTAACACTTTTCAACATAAATGTACATGATTAAATTTTCCTAATCCCATTTTATATACCAAACATTATTATCTTGATATTAATTAATGATAAACTATATGACTTGGGTTTATATCCATATTAGTATGTCAGGATAAATGTGCATATATATACATATATATATATACATATATATACATATGTGTGTGCGTGTATTTATACAACTTCCAGATAGAAAAGTTTTCTTATTTGTTTCAGAGAATTAAGCTAAAACTTTAACTTTCTGAAGTCTTATGAAGTAGGTTTCTCTGAGACTTGAAAAAACTAAGACAGAGTACTAAAAGGTAAGATCTTATTGTTTGCATTACATTCAAACATAATTCGCTATCCGTTTAAGATCCGTTTAACTTAAGTTTTGTTATATGTTGTAATTATTACTGGTGACAGATTCAGACTTTGATCTACTGAACTAATGACTAGCCAGAAAATTTCTAAGTGAATCCATAATCTTCTTTTAATTATTCACTTTTTAATTGCAAAGGTAATATACAGGGGTTACAGTTAAGAAATGAGTACAACACAATGGAATTCTATGCCTCCATCAGAAAGAATGACATTGCCCCATTTGTTAGAAAATGGAAAAACTTGGAAAAAAATATATTAAGTGAAGTAAGCCAGGCCCAAAGAAACATAGGTCCCATGGTTTCCCTTATTTGTAATATCTAAGATATGTATGAGTCAAGCGGAAAAGGTCAGATAATGTGATGTTAGGAAAATGAACCCTTAGATATGTATTTTAATGTTTTTTTTTCTTTCATGCATGTGTTTCTAACGCATTGATAAGATTATCTCTTTGTTGCTTTGTATGTCCCTCCCCCACAGTATAACCCCTGCTTTCACTATATTTGATGTCAGTATAACTTGTGGAGGAGATGGGGAAAAAGAAGTCGTTTAAGGATACAGGTGGACCTGTTGCAACAATGAGAAGTACAAGTTGTCATGTCCAAAACGAGCTTTACAACGTCGGTGCGGGGGGGGGGGGAAAGGAGGGGGAAGGAGAAGGATTGGGATTGGGGGGGAGGGGGGAGGCTGGGAAGGGATGTGAAGGGTAAATAAAGGAGGAGGCTGCAATGCTTGGTAAGAAATGTACGCATTATCCTGCCCATGTAATTGTAACTCCTCTGTACAGTATGTTCACAAATAAAATTAAATTAAATTTAAAAAAAGAAATGAGTACAATTCTTTTTTAAAAAATTCTTCATTATAAAGGTGCATAACAGGGTAATTACAGTATTCGTAAGTTAATGAATGCATTTTTTTTAAAACACTGTTACCTTTCCCTAATTTTCTCATCCTGTACCCCTCCTCCCAAGGTGTATAATTCATTTCCAAAATAGTGTCTAGTGTGTATCATTATTGAATTAATTTATCTTTTCTCCTGCTGTTTCTGTGATTCCCTTTCCCTTCCACGGATCAGATTAACTTATATACAAGGCAAAGGGAATAGAAAACTAAAACAGAAAAAAAATAGAACAGAATTTATTAAGAACCTTTTGTTTCTAATTCTTGGAGTTCATTTTGATATGCGCTTCATTTTATATGGTCCTATGCACTTAGCAATTGCACTATTATGATCTCTTGTTAAAAATATTATAGACATGTTCTTATAAGAAATCAGGGAAACCATGCAACCTATTTTGGGGGGGGCGGGGGGGCTTGCTTTGCTTACTATAATTTTTCCCGGTCAGGAAATGAGTGAAATTCTTGTCAAACATTTTACAGCCTCCCTAAATTTCTCTTGTATTCCCTTCTCCCCAATTCTCCCCACCTCGACAAGTTATAAAGTTCATTTCCAACATAGTGACTTGTGAGTATCACAGTTGCATTGGTTCACCCCTTCTCCTTTGTCTCACCTTTCTGTGATTTCCCTTCCAATCTCCAAATGAGATAAACTTATATACGAGACAAAGGATACTGAAATCAAAAACAATGACAACAGGGGATAAATCAAAGGGGGAAAATGAAAGAAGAAAGAAATAACTACAAACAGAATACACACACACACACACCTACCTCTCTTGTTTCTATATCCTTGAATTCATTAGGATTAGCATCATTTTATATGGTCATATGTACATAGCTCTTGAGATCTTTTGATCCTCTGCTAGAACTATCCTAAACATATACTAATTGTTACAAATGAGGGAAAACATTGGGCCTATTTTTCTTTGGGTCTGGCTTACTTCATTTAACATGATTTTCTCCAAGTCTTTCCATTTCCCTTCAAATGGGGTGATATCATTCTTTCTGATGGAAGCATAGCTGCATAGAATTCCATTGTGTATATATACCATATTTTCTTGCTCCGTTCATCTACTGAGAGGCTTCTGGGTTGATTCCATGTCTTAGCTATGGTAAATAATGCTTCAACTAACATAGTTGTGCTGGTAGCTTTAGAAACATGGAGACATGTTCAACATCTCTGGCCATGAAAGAAATGTAAATTATAACAAAATAAAGGGGCTGGGAAGGTGGCTTAGTGGTAGAGTACTTGCCTTGCATGCAGGAGGCCCTGGGTTTGATTCCTAAACACCACATTAGCAGAAAAAGCCAACGTGGCACTGTGGTAGAGCACTGGCCTTGAGCTGAAGAGTGGAGGGACAGCACTCAAGCCCAAAGTTCAGGTCCCATGACTGACAAAAAAAAAAAAACAGAGAATCCAGCTCAGCATTATCAATAAAACTAATAACAGATACTGTCTGGGATGTGTCCAAAAGGGAACACTACTACACTGTTGGGAATGTAAACTTGTTCAACCACTCTGGAAAGCAGGATGGTAGTTCCTAAAAGACTACACATAGAGCACTCCTATGATCCATCAATCCCACTCCTAAGCATTTACCCAAATGACCACAAACAAGGCCACATTAATCATTCACTTTTATCTCAATTTTTTATTTTTCCTTGTCAAAGCACTATGTGAATACATCATTGGGATAATAATCCCATCTTATTCTCTGATTTTGGAAAGTTAATCTGAGATTCTTGTGATGGTATTGTATGATTTATATGTAGTAGAAATTCTTGTAATCATACTTTTCAATTCCAGATATGGACGTTGATTTTCATTGTGAGTATCAAATTCTGAAAATTAAGGAAATTATCTCAATGTTCCACTTAATCATCTATCCTTCTTTGCAGGTTACTTCTGGAAATCTTCTGAATAGGATGGATGGAGACAATCAGTCCATTGTGTCAGAATGTGTGCTTCTGGGCCTTGGTTACTCACATAATATGCAGATCTTACCCTTCGTGATATTTTTGGTGCTTTATGTTGTCATTCTAACTGGAAAGATTTTCATCATGGTCTTAATCATCACTGACCTTCATCTTCATCCCCCCCATGTACTTTTTATTGGCCAAATCTCAGTCACCACTCCTAAGATGATTGCTGATTTTCTTAAGGAGAAAAAAAACCATTTCCTTTGGAGGCTGCATGTGCCAGATTCTCTTTGCCCATTTCATTGCTGCAGGTGAGATGGTACTTTTGGTGGCTATGGCCTATGACTGCTATGTGGCCATTTGCAAACTACTCCACTACTCCACAATTATAAGTCTACAGAACTGCACTGCTCTTGTGTTTATTTCCTGGGTGGCTGAGTTCGTTCATTCTATCAGTGAACTAGATAGCTTCTTTTGTGTTATGATATACCACTGGTAATCAAGCTGGCTTGTATAGCTACTTATAATTTGGACATTTTAATAATCATTGCCTATAAAGTTGTTTCTATAACTTGTTCTATTCTGGTTGCTGATATATTCTTCTCACTGTTCACAAAAGCTCTAAAGCTGGTGCATCTAAGGCACTGTCCACTTGCACTGCTCATGTCACCGTAGTGATGTTGCTTTTTATGCCCTGCATCTTCATCAATGTGTGGTCACTCAGCATCACTTGGTTGTATTTTTACATTTCTTCTAAATCCAGCAATTTATACATTGGGAAATAAAGAGGTGCAAAGTTCTATGGAAAGATTTAAGAGTTATTATAGTGGTTACCAGGGACATACCTCGTGTTCAGATATTCCATTTTAAGTACTTCAAACTCACTGTAGTTTGAAAACCAGAAAATCTCATTTGAATCTACCATTTGTCACCTTCTCTACATAAAAACATGCTTTAGTAAAATTCAAGGAAAGTAATATTTGCTAATAAACCAGAAAACTATGAATTATTTCTTTAGAATTTAAATATTAATTATCTTTCCTTTAGAGGATATAATATGATATGCTTTCTATTACTTAAAAAATGTGAATCAGTCAGGTGTCCATGGCTCATGCCTGTAATCCTAGCTACTCAGAGGGCTGAGATGTGAGGATCATGGTGCAAAGCCAGCCTGGGCAGGAAAGTCCGGAAGACTCTTGTCTCCAATAAAACCCCACAAAAAAAAAATAGCAGAAGTGCCACTGTGGCTCAAGTGGTAGCGTGTTTGCGTTGAGCTGAAGAGCACAAGGACAGTACCCAAACCCAGAGTTCAAGCCTCATGACCGAACAAAAAAATGTGAATCATACATGCAGTGAAGTAATTTATTTCCCTTGAAAATATTCTAGCCCTGTGTGAAGTGCTCTATGCTTTAACATTTTTTATATCTTTACCTTCCCGTCTTGAAAAGTCAACTTCATCTCATCTTTCTTGAGAAAATTTTCCCTAAGATCTTGTTTCAACCTACTTTTCGTCCTAATTCTAATGGAAAAAGATAGAAACATTATGAAAGTACTTCATAAATATATATGTGTGTGTATATATACACGTACATTAGCATGTAATTAGCAGAAAACTTTTTCTGCATTGAATTTCATCGACTTAAAATAAAACAGCTATAAAATAAAATAAATGAAGTAAATAATTTTAACTCACTATATTTCTTTTAGTTTTACAGGCTTTGAAGACCAAAGTTTGTTCTTTATATTGTTAATTATCTGTTGGGCACTGATGGCTGATGCCTATAATCCTAGCTACTCAGCAGGCTGAGAACTGAGGGTCATGATTCGAAGTTAGCCCAAGTACAAAGTTCATAGGACCCTTATCTCCAAATCATTACCAAAAACCCTCAAAGTAAATTTGTGTTTCAAATAGTAGAGTGCTAAAACCAGGCAGGGACTCCTCAAAGAAAGAGAACTCTAGACCCATTTCTTTGATGAACATTGATGCAAAACTTGTCAACAAAATTTTGGCCAATCGACTTCAACAATTCATCCAAAAAATCATACACCACGATCAAACAGGATTCATTTCAGGGATGCAAAGCTGGTTCAATATACACAAATTAATTAATATTATTCATCCCATCAACGGGAGCAAGATTAAGAACTACATGGTTAGCTCAATAGATGCAGAAAAAGCATTCGACAAGATCCAACACCCTTTTATGATGAAGGTTTTGGAAAAATTAGGAATCCATGGAACATTCCTCAATACAATAAAGGCTGTATATGACAAACCTACAACCAGCATTATACTTAATGGTGAAAACCTAAAGCCATTTCCTCTTAACTCAGGAACAAGACAAGGATGTCCACTCTCTCCACTTCTCTTCAATCTAGTATTAGAATGTCTAGCTACAGCAATAAGACAAGATGCAGACATAAAGGGGATCCAAATAGGGAAAGAAGAAATAAAACTTTCCCTCTTAGCCTATGACATGATCTTGTATTTAAAGAATCCCATAGACTCCATTCCCAAATTACTCAAGCTAATTCAAAACTTTGGCAAAGTAGCAGGGTATAAAATTAACCCCCAAAATCAATGGGTTTTCTGTATGCCAACAATGAAAAAAGTGTGGCTGAAATTAGGAAAGCAACTCCATTTGTAATAGCCCCACAAAAAATAAAATATCTAGGAATTAACTTAACAAAGAAGTGAAGGACCTCTATGATGAAAACTTTAAAATCTTGAAAAAGGAAATCAAAACAGAACTTAGAAAATGGCAAAACCTCCCATTCTCCTGGATTGGAAAGATGAACATCGTGAAAATGGCAATACTTCTCAAGGCTATCTACAAATTCAATGCAATGCCTATCAAAATTCCAACCTCATTCTTCAAGGAAATAGAAGAAGCAATCCAAAAATTCATATGGAACAATAAAAGACCCGAATAACAAAAACGCTCCTCAACGGAAAGAACACTGCTGGAGGAATATCAATACCAAATTTCAAACTCTACTATAAAGCCATAATAATCAAAACATCTTGGTATTGGCATAAGAACAGATCTCAAGACCAATGGAATAGAATTGAAAACCCAGAAATGAACTTACAGACCTCTAGCCATCTAATCTTCGAAAAGGGAGATAAAACAATAGAATGGAAGAAAGACAGCCTCTTCAGTAAGTGGTGCTGGCAAAATTGGTTAACTACATGTAGAAAACTAAAGCTAGATCCTTATATATCACCCTGCACCAGAATCAACTCCAAATGCATCAAAGACCTCGAAGTCAAAGCAGACACTCTGAAAACGTTAGAGGATGGAATAGGAGAAACTCTAGGTCTCCTTGGCTCAGGTGGAAATTTACTGAATAGAGACCCGGAAACACAACAAATCAAAGAAAAGTTGGACAAATGGGATTGCATGAAGTTGCAGAGCTTTCGCATGGCTAAGGACATAGCTAGCAAGATCAATAGAAAGCCCACGGATTGGGAGAAGATCTTCACTAGTCATACAACAGACAAAGTTCTCATATCTAAATTATACTTGGAACTCAAAAAATTAAATCCCCCAACAACAAATCCTCAAAGAAACAACTGCCCAATAAATAAGTGGGCGAAAGACTTAAAGAGAAACTTCTCTGAAAAAGAAAGAAGAATGGCCAATAGACACATGAAGAAATGCTCAACATCCCTAGCCATAAAAGAAATTCAAATCAAAACAACATTGAAATACCACCTCACTCCAGTTAGAATGACAAAAATCAAGAACTCTAACAACAATAGATGCTGGAGGGGATGTGGACAGAAGGGAACTTTACTTCATTGTTGGTGGGAGTGTAAACTTTTTCAACCACTTTAGAAAGCAGTATGGAGGTTCCTCAAAAGACTTCACATAGATCTCCCCTATGACCCAGCAATCCCACTTTTGGGCATTTACCCAAATGTTTACAAACAAGACCACACTAAAGCTACCAGCACAACTATGTCTATTGCAGCATTATTTACCATAGCTAAGATATGGAACCAACCCAGATGCCCCTCAGTAGATGAATGGATCAAGAAAATGTGGTATATATACACAATGGAATTCTATGCCTCCATCAGAAAGAATGACATTTCCCCATTTGTTAGGAAATGGAAAGGCTTGGAAAAAATTATATTAAGTGAAGTAAGGCAGGCCCAAAGAAACATAGGTCCCATGGTTTCCCTTATTGGCAATATCTAGTATATGTATGAGTCAAGCGGAAAAGGTCAGATAATGTGATGTTAGGAAAATTAACCCTTAGATATGTATTTTAATGTTTTTTTTCTTTCATGCATTGGTTTCTAACCCATTTATAAGATTATCTCTTTGTTGCTTTGTATGTCCCTCCCCCACCCCTGCTTTCACTATATTTGATGTCAGTATAACTTGTGGAGGAGATGGGAAAAAAGAAGTCCTTTAAGGATACAGGTGGACCTATTGCAACAATGAGAAGTACAAGTTGTCATGTCGAAAACTAACTTTACAACGTTGGTGTGTGGGGGGAGGGTGAGGATTGGGTGAGGGGGAGGCTAGGAAGGGATGTGAAGGGTAAACACAGGAGGAGGCTGCAATGCTTGATAAGAAATGTACGCATTATCCTGCCCATGTAATTGTAACCCCTCTGTACAGTATGTTCACAAAAAAATTAAATTAAATTAAAAAAGACAACAAAAATAAAACAAATAGTAGAGTGCTAGCCTTGAGTAAAAATGTTTGAGGACAATGTCCAGGCCCCATGTTCAAGCCCAGGTCCAGCACAAAAGAAAATTGTCATTACTATTTGTAAAATGCTGAGATGTAATATCTGTGATACCTATGATCATACCTAATCTTCTTTAGTTTTGCAATTACAGTACTGATCCCCAAGGACAATACATAGAAGATATTTAAAAAATATATCTTAAACATCAAGTTAAAAATTCAATTCAAATATTTTATCAAGGAATACTTGAATCTCACTTTCTCTATGATATAGTTATAGTTTACATTCATTTTTAATATGGGGGTGTACTGAAGCAATAATTAGATTAAAATAGTGCACATACTTTTTGCTATGCCTATGTATCATGGTATTTGAACTGCATTAAACATTATTATTTCCCCAAATTTTCCTACATACAACTTTGATTTGTATATGAAACTTCTAGAAGAGAGTTATTTTTATACAGTAGGCTAAAATACAACTCATTTTATTACTACAATACCAGAAGATTCCTACCAGAAGATTCTGAGCTTAATAACTCAGAAAAAATACTTGGAATTTCATCTTTTATGATCTTCCTTGATATTAAGTTGTAAAATATGAAAATTACTTTCTAATATTCATTTTTATTTTATTTTTCAATTTATTTTTTAACCAAAAGTTGTTGTAAAAGAGGATTAAAATTTAATATGTCAATTGATGTGTAAGTTCTTCTGGATTAGAATCACTCCTTCCATCATTCTCCCTGGGAGCATCTATGCTTTTTCCCACCAGTCACAGCAAGTTCTTTTTTTTCTTTTTTTCTTTTTTATTGTGAGAATACCGTACAGAGTAGTTACAATTACATGGGCATGATAAAAACCAGTACATTTCTTATCAAGCATTGTTGCCTCCTCCCATTGTTTCCCCTTCCCATCCCTTCCCATAATCCCCACCTCCCCCACCCGATTCTCCCCTCCCCCCCCACCAAAGTTGTAAAGTTTGTTTATTGACATAAGGTCTTGTACATCTCATTGTTGCAATGGGTCCACCTGTATCCCTGGGTAAACGATTTGGTTTTGCCCTTACCCTACACAAATTATACCAAATCTAATAGTAGCCCCTCAGTAGATGAATGGATCAAGAAAATGTAGTATATATACACAATGGAATTCTATGCCTCCATCAGAAAGAATTACATTGCCTCATTTGTTAGGAAATGGAAAGACTTGGAAAAAAATGTATTAAGTGAAGAAACCCAGGCCCAAAGAAACTTATGTCCCATGGTTTCCCTTATTTGCAATAACTAGTATATGTCTGAGTCAAGCAGAAAAGGTCAGATAAGTTGATGTTAGGGAAATGAACCCTAAGATAAGTATTCAAATATTTTTTTTCATGTGATTTTTTCTACCACATTTATAAGATGATTTCTTTGATTGTTTTTTTTTGGGGGGGTCCAGTCGTGGGTCTGAACTCTGGGCCTGGGCACTGTCCCTCTGCTCTTCAGCTCAAGGCTAGCGCTCTACCACTTGAGCTACAGCGCCACTTCTGGCTTTTTTCCTTTTTGCTTATGTGGTGCTGGGGAATCGAACCCAGCGCCTCGTGCATGCAAGGCAAGCACTCTACCACTGAGCCACCTTTCCAGCCCTATAAGATGATTTCTTTGTTGCTTTGTATATCTCTCCCCCATGGTATAACCCCTGCTTTCACTGTATTTGAGGTTGGTATAATTTGTGGAGGGTAAGGGAAAAAACAAATCGTTTAAATAGGGATACAGGTGGATCCATTGCAACAATGAGATATACAAGTTATGTGAAAATCGAACTTTACAACTTTGGTGTGTGGGGAGGAGGTTTGGGTGGGGGGGCGGGGGAGGATGAGAAGGAATGGGAAGGGGAAACAAAGCAGGAGGCTACAATGCTTGATAAGAAATGGACTCATTATCTTGCCCATGTAATTGCAACCCCTCTGTACAGCATTTTCACAATAATAATTAAAAATTATTAATTAAATTAATAATAAAAATAAATTAATAATTAAAAATAATTAATAATTAAAAACTAAATTAAAAAAGCAATCTGGTTGAAAAGGTTAATAGCAAAATCAATTATAATAAGTTAACACATAATCCAGAACAGCTTCTTTAAATAGTTCTGACAATAGAAAGAAGAATTTTGGTGCATTGAAGAGATGGAATAAATTATTATAAGAATTGTTTTTCTCTTCTTTTTTCATTTGTTTTTGTTTTTATGAGATATCTCTACTTTTTGTGTCCCTCGGGAAGTTTCTAGTCAACTCTAAGTTCTGATAGCCAATGTGTGATTATATCCCTAATGTTAATGTAGTCCTATGGTAAGGGAAATGTAGGTTGGCTAGGTTAATTAAACAGCTGATGTTATTTTAAAAATAATCCTTTTTGTCTTATTTTGCTCTGTTTTCTGTAATTGTATTTCATATGAAAAAATTAATGTAACAAAATCTGCAATATATTTTCTAATGTGTTATTTTCTTTGCATATATATATATATATATGTATGTGTATATGCCAGTACATTACTTGTTATCTAATACTTTCATGTAGTTAAATAACCATATATGATATTTAAATCAAACATTTAAGATTTAACTATATTGCTATGCTTTATGAAACATTTTAAACACATCAATTTTCCCTTTCAGAATTAGGAGCATTGGCATCAAAGAGGCACACACACACACACACACACACACACACACACACACACACACAAAGGAATTTTATACACAGTGGAGTTATACAAGTAGATATAGAGTAGATATATAGATGAACATAGAGATACATGCATACATATATGAAGTTTCAATCATCTTTATGCCTCAGTATCCCTTCACTTCTCCCTCTGTCTTCTCATAGACAATCACCCTTTTATATTCATGTACCATCATCATCATCATCATCATCATCATCATCATCATCATCATCATCATCATCATCATCATCATTATCATCAATATTTTAGAAACTATATACCACAAAATATCACAGGATTCAAATGGTATTATTGTCCCTGAATCTATTTATATATTGTGTTAGGTTTATTTAGTTCCAGATTCTGAACTATCTTTCCATCTCTGCAATGAAACCAATATTATCATGGGGTAATAGTTTGTTAATATATAGTTGAATTTGGTGTTTATTGACAAATTGCATTTATACGTTCTTGGGGGAAAAATTGATCCATAAATTTTGTTGACCTATGTATATTTATTGTCATTGTTGCACTATTAACTGGCTTTTTATATTAGAATAGCATGCATTACATAAAATCAGTTAGGAAGCATTCCTTTTCTTCATAATTTATGAAAATTCTTTGAAGTTCTTTCTGAAAAGTCTTGTAGAATTCTGTAGTGAATGTGCCTTTTCTTGGACTATTGTTGAGAGACTTGTATTACAGTTGCAATCACAGTTTATTTTTAGGTCCACTTAAAGTCTCATATCACCTTAGCTTTACTTTTGTACTTCCCTACATCCTGGGTGTGTACAAATTTGTTTATTTTGAAGTGTTTTCAATTTATTGATATATACATGTTCAAGTATTCCTTAGTGATTCTCTAAATTTCATTGATATGCGTTTTAATATGTTCTTTCCATTGTATTAATATTATATTGATATTTTTGATTGGGAAGTTATAACATTTAGGAATATAATTCATTGTATTGATATTTTAATTTTTGTATAACCAATTTGTCCTCTGCTCTTTTTATTTGTCTGCCTCCTAATTTTAAATTTGGGTATACTGTTGTTTCTCTGGCAAAATAAACATATTTGTCTGGATTCTTTTCTTTCTCTTTCTAATTTTCTTACATTACTATTTTATTAGAATCAAGAAAAGATTTCAGTTTTCTTCTGTTTGTTAAGACACAGCTTATGGCTTGAAATGTAATCTATTTTTGGAAACAAATGTATATCCTGAAGCTGATAGGACATTTTGTCATTATCTGTCAGGTTTGTTTGATTAGATATGTGTTTTGTGAAGTTTCCTTGCTGATTTTTGTATGAATTTCTCTACTGTTGAGTTTGGAGTATTAAGGTCTCCTCTAGTATTGTATCTGGATCTCTCTTCCCCTTTATTTCCAGTAATGTATGTATCCAGTAACTGTATCAATGATGGGTGTACATATATTTATAATCATCATATCTCAATGTATTTATATATACATATTTAATTACCCTTCTTATAGCATTTGACTTTGCTTGACTTCAAGAATACTTTGTTAATATGTTTTCGATACACCTGTTTACTTGTAATTTCTACTTGTTTGCTTAATACTCTTCTATTCTGTCCTTTTCTGTTTCTCATTGTCAGTAAGTTGTGTTTTTTGCATAAAACAGGGTCAGAGAGACTGTTTTACATCCAGTCATCCAGTCTGCATCATTTAATTACAGAGTAAATAAAAATAATATCTATAGTAAGGACTATTTATAGTGTTTTATATTATATACTAATGCAAATAAATGAATATCAATAATATTTATATTTAGACTTACCAAGAAGTATTAGCTCATTCTTGTAATTTTATTGTTCCTTGTGTAGTTGAATATTATTTGTTCTTTTCTTCCTTCTTTACTTATTTCAAGAGATGTTTGATAGTTTAGTGAGTTGGTAATATTTGTTTCCAAATATTTATTTGTTCATCTAGTCATCTTGTCATATTTAATATTTCCAGAGTGTTTTTAATCATGACCCTGAAATACTTTATTGCACACTTTTCCAACTACTAGTATTTTTAATTAGAAGTATGATGTAAATCTGACTTTTCTATCTTTATATGTAAGTTGACATTTTTCTCTTGTAGCATTTAGTATCCTTGCTTTTTTATATGTTCTTGACTTTTTAACTATTGTGTGACAGGGAGACTTTCTCTTCTGAACATGTCTTTTGAAGTTCTAAGTGTCTCCTATACTTTAACATTATTATATTTCATAGGTTGTGGATAATTTTTCCATTGATATTTTTTAAAAATTAAATATTTAATATAAAAACTTTACATTAAAATTAAAGGCCTGAACCTACAATGAGTAAATAGTACAATCTGAAAAATATTTATTTTCAATTTCATTGATATGTCATTTCACTCAGCTTTCTTCCCAAAATTCCCATTTGATTTTTTCCAAGTCTTTTTCTTTCCTAAATTTCTTACTGAATTGTTGGAGTTCTCACAAAATTCTTGAGTTGACATTGTTCTTTGAGTTATTTATTTTAATCTCCTTTTAGATAGACAAAATATATATTTTCTATTGGCTTTTTTATAATGAAAACTTAAAAAAAAATAAAAAATCCAGTCAACTTATTGCCTTGTTTTGATGCCATGTACTATGATTCTGAAAGACAATGTCTTTTTTTTGTCTGTCATGGAGCCTGAACTCTGGGCCTGGGCACCCAAGGCTAGTGCTCTACCACTTGAGTCACAGTGCTCCTTCCAGCTTTTTCTGCTTATGTGGTATGAGGAATTGAACCTAGGGCTTTATGCATGCAAGGCAAGCACTCTACCACTTAACCCCCTTCCCAGCGGCTATGTTTTTTATTTGCTTTTATTTGCTTTATATGCTTTTTATTTTCTTATTTGCTGCATTTTCTGAGAAACAAGTATGGATCTTTACTGATTTATGAGAGTCTATGGCTCTTTAGCTTTATGGTCCGAGTTTATAATAAATAGATTAGAAGATACTCAACAAAGAAAATGGAATTGTCCTGATTATAGAATATTAGACAAATGACAGATTTTTGTGAACATTAGATACTTTTCCCAGTTATTTAAGTACTTGGCCTTGGTCAATTAACTACTATATAAATTGACTGGAATTGCAGGTCATGCAATGATAAACAATGTATGATGCTTTAAATAAAAATTCTCTGCTATTAGAACTGATTATAATTTTGCTCTATACACCTGTAGATTCATTAGGCATTTACTAATATATTAAGTATAAGAGGAGTCCTCTATCATAGAGGAAGTAAGCAATTTTTCAGCAAAGTGAACATGAATTTTTTATTTCTTTTTTTTAATTTAATTTTATTTTATTTGTGAACATACTGTACAGAGGAGTTACAATTACATGGGCAGGATAATGCATACATTTCTTACCAAGCATTGCAGCCTCCTCCTGTGTTTACCCTTCACATCCCTTCCCAGCCTCCCCCCTCCCCTCCAATCCCAATCCTTCTCCTTCCCCCCCATTCCCCCCACCCCGCACCGACGTTGTAAAGCTCGTTTTGGACATGACAACTTGTAATTCTCATTGTTGCAACAGGTCCACCTGTATCCTTAAACAACTGGGTTTTCCCCATCTCCTCCACAAGTTATACTGACATCAAATATAGTGAAAGCAGGGGTTATACTGTGGGGGAGGGACTTACAAAGCATCAAAGAGATAATCTTATAAATGCATTAGAAACACATGCATGAAAGAAAAAAATACACATCTAAGGGTTCATTTTCCTGACATCACATTATCTGACCTTTTCCGCTTGGCTCATACATATCCTAGATATTACAAATAAGGGAAACCATGGGACCTATGTTTCTTTGGGCCTGGCTTACTTCACTTAATATAATTTTTTCCAAGTCTTTCCATTTCCTAACAAATGGGGCTATGTCATTCTTTCTGATGGAGGCATAGAATTCCATTGTGTATATATACCACATTTTCTTGATCCATTCATCTACTGAGGGGCATCTGGGTTGGTTCCATATCTTAGTTATGGTAAATAATGCTGCAATAAACATAGTTGTGCTAGTAGCTTTAGTGTGGTCTTGTTTGTAAACATTTGGGTAAATGCCCAAAAGTGGGATTGCTGGGTCATAGGGGAGTTCTATGTGAAGTCTTTTGAGGAACCTCCATACTGCTTTGAACATGAATTTTTTAAATACACATTTTCTCCCTTACCACAATACCTAAGTTTGTACTGACAATTCATCATTATGATATTGAATACAAAACTACTTTGGATCAAAAAAAATTGTTTACAATGTAACTGATGGAAATAATCATCACATGGCCATGGAATTCTCTAATATGTCATATAAGTGATCATAAATCAAAATCAATTTTAACAAAATGGAAAGAACATATTGAAAATGTCTTTATGTCTCTCAAGGGAGTCTGTTTTCTGAATTTGAGAATGAATATATAACAATAGAAGAGACTCCCCTGTTTTTCACTCACTCACAAATATGTTTTTGTCTTTATATCCATCCATATTTAATCTCCATTGGCCTTGTGGAATTGATGAGGATAAATAATATTGATATCTTTTATATATACATATATGTATATATATTTTATATATATATACATATATATATTACACAGTAAAGCCCACTAAATGTTATTAAAATTGAAAAAGACAGAACAATAGAGGGGACAATTTTTTTGAAGTAAAGAAATACCATAATCAAGCTTTTTTACAATTAATATGCAATCAAAAGTATACCATAAAAGATATTAAGTAACACTATAAAAGAAATATTCCCAAAAGGAAAAAAATATTTTTAAAAAAAGGAAATCAAGGAACCACACCCAAACAGAATCCAAGAACCATAGGAAGAACCCATTTGCCACAGCCCCCAAAAATGTGGACAAATTGGCTGGAACTCCCAAACACTTCTCAGTCCTAAATCTCAACATTAACGGATTTAACTCTCCAATTAAGCTATATAGACTGTATAGTTGGATTAAAAACAAGATCCTTCTCTCTGCTGCCTTCAGGAGTCACACTTTGCCCATAAAAACACATTTTGAAAGTGAAAGGCTGGAATAAAATCTACCAAGCAAATAGCCTCCCTAAACAGGCAGGAGTTGCAATCCTAATATCAGATAAAATAGACTTCAAATTAAAATTAGTGAGAAGACATAAAGAAGGTCGCTACATTAAGGGATCTCTCCTTCAGGAGGATATTACAATTCTAAATCTCTATTCGGCAAACAATGGAGCACCCAAGTTTATCCAAGAAACACTACTTTCCTTCAAATCCCACAAATACCCAAAGACATTAGTTGTTGGGGACTTTAACTTACCACTCTCCCCTCTAGATAGATCAACTCAGCAAAAACTCAACAGAGAAATGGCAGATCTAAACAACTGCATAGATTAACTAGATTTAACAGACATCTACCGAATATTTCACCCAGCAGAATCAGAATACGTTTTTCTCAGCAGCACATGGAACATTTTCCAAAATAGACCACATTTTAGGTCACAAAGCAAACGTCCAAATTCAGAAAATTTGAAGTTATACCTTCATTCTCTCAGACCACAAAAACACAACAAATCAAAGAAAGGTTGGACAAACGGGATTGCATGAAATTGCAGTGCTTCTGCCTAGCAAAGGATATAGCTAGCAATATCAAGAGAAGGCCAACAGATTGGGAAAAGATCTTCACTACCCATACTACAGACAAGGGTGTCATCTCTAAAATATACCTGGAACTCAAAAACTTAAATCCCCCAACAACAAATCCTCAAAGAAACTACTGCCCAATAAATAAGTGGACTAAAGACTTAAAGAGAAACTTCTCTGAAGAGGAAAGAAGGATAGCCAATAGACACCTGAAGAAATGTTCAACCTCCCTAGACGTAAAAGAAATGCAAATCAAAACAACTTTGAGATACCACCTCACCCCAGTCAGAATGGCTATATTCGAGAACTCTAATAACACCAGGTGTTGGAGGGGATGTGGACAGAAGGGAACCTCACCACATTGTTGGTGGGAGCGTAACCTTGTTCAACCACTTTGGAAACCGGTATGGTGGTTCCTCAAATACTCTACATAGTGGTCCCCTATTACCCAGTAATCCCACTTTTTTGGCATTTACCCAAATGATCACAAACAGGACCATACTGAAGCTACCAACACAACTATGTTTATTGCAGCATTGTTTATCATAGCTAAGATATGGAACCAACCGAGATGCCCCTCAGTAGGTGAATGGATCAAGAAAATGTGGTATATATACACAATGGAATTCTATGCCTCCATCAGGAAGAATGACATTGCCCCATTTGTTAGGAAATGGAAAGACTTGGAAAAAATTATATTAAGTGAAGTAAGCCAGGCCCAAAGAAATATAGGTCCCATTGTTTCCTTTATTTGCAATAACTAGTATATGTCTGAGACAAGCAGGAAAGGTCAGATAAGTTGATGTTAGGCAAAATGAACAGCAAGACAAGGATTCAAATGTGTTTTCTTTGTTGCTATTGTTTCTAATAGATTTTTAAGATGATTTCTTTGTTGATTTTTTGTCCCTTCCCCACAGTGTAATCCCTGCTTTCACTGTATTTGATGGTATAATTTGTGGAGGGGAAGGGGAAAAAATCATTTAAATAGGGATACATGCAGTAATGAGCCGTATAAGTCATTATGTGGAAAAATGAACTTTACAATTTTGGCCAGGGGAGGGAAGTGGATGGGAGATGGGAAGGGGAAACAAAGGAGGAGGCAACACTGCTTGATAAGAAATGTACTCATTACTTTGCCCATGTAATTGTAATCCTTCTGTATGGTATTTTCACAATAAAAAAAAAAGAAAAAAAATGACCAACAAGCAGAAAGGGAGATAAGTACCAAAGTAAAAACCCTTAAAAGCAAATAGAGTATGTAGAAACACATATCCAGAACATCAGAATTTATATAGAGAGGCAGTGCACACAGATATTTAAAACAAAACCAAGAATAGTGATAGATAACATTGCAGGAGCTACAAGATACAACCAGAAAACCTAATGTAGGGCTAATACTGAGGAGGGTCTGGATAGGGGAGCCAATGGATTAGGTAATGTATTCATCCGAATCCTAGCAAATAACTTCCCAAATATCCAAAAGGATAGGCCCATCCAGATACAAGAAGCTTTTAGAACCCCAAATAGAACAGGCAAGAATAGGACATCCCTCTACCACATTATGATCCATACAATATAAATAGAAACTAAGATTGCTAAAACTGTCAGGGAGAAGACAACCATCACCTATAAAGGTAAACCAATCAGAAAACCTGCAGATTTCTCAGCAGTGTCCTTGAAAGTGAGGCAGGTCTGGAATGATAGACAAATAACAACCAACAAAGAATCATTCACCCAGCTAAGCTTTCATGCATAGCGGAGGGACAAATAAAAGCCTTGCACATCAAGGAAAAACTGAAACAATGTACCGTCACCAAACCAGCATTACCAAAAAATCCTCAAAGATGTTCTACACATTGAAAACCATAAGAAACTGATATTGACATTGAAACAGCCCCACCCCCAAAGAAAACTAGATAATCACAGCAAGAACAGTCAAGGCATAGCCCCTAAAAAAAGGCAGGGACTAGTGAACACCTCTCAGTCCTAACTGTCAACATCAATGGACTTAACTCTCCACTAGACTGACCAGTTGGATCAAAAAGCAAGATCCATCTTTCTGCTGTCTTCAAGAGACACATCATATCCCTCAGAAAATAAAAAATATTCTGAAATTGAAAGGTTTGTATAAAATATATCAAGCAAACAGCCTCCATAATCTGGCAGGAGTTGCAATCCTAATCACAGATAAAATAGCTATCAAATTAAAGCTTGTCAGAAGAATCAATGAAGGGCTTCCATATTAATAAAGAGAGTTCACAGGAGGATATAACAATCCTAAATCTATACAGCAAATGCTGGAGCACTCACTTTTATCAAACTATTGCTACTAATCTGAAAACACACTTAGACCCCAACACTGTGATTGTTGGTGACTTTAACACACCACTGTCATCTCTGTATATATATACATGGCAAAAAATAAACAGGGATGTAACAAGGAGAATTACAAAATGTCATGTCAAAGCAAGCTTTACAATGTCGGAGTGGGGGGGGAGGGGGGTATGATTGGGTGGGGGGAGGGGGGAGGCTGGGAAGGGAGGTGAAGGGTAAACAAAGGAGGAGGCTGCAATGCTTGGTAAGAAATGTATGCATTATCCTGCCAATGTAATTGTAACCCCTCTGTACAGTATGTTCTCAAATAAAATAAAATTTAAAAAAAAATAAATAAACAGGGAAACCTTAGAACTAAACAATTGCATAGGCCAACTAGACCTAACAGACATCAGCAGAATATTCTACCCAACATAAGAATTTTCATTTTTCTTGGCAGTTCATGGATCATTCTCTAAAATAAAACGCAATTTAGGGCACAAAGCAAGCCAATGCAAATTCAGAAATATAGAAATTATCCCATGAATTCTCTCAGACCACAATTGAATAAAATTACAGCTCAACACTAAAAACAACAAGAGAAAATCATGCAACATATGGAGACTCAACAACACATTGTTAAATCACCTGTTTGTCATGGAAGAGATCAGATTGGAAATTCAAATTTTTATGCTATTTAACAAAAAGGAACACACAAAATACCAGCTCTGCTGGGATACAGCGAAGGCAGTTCTCAGAGGAAAACTGATAGCTCTAAGTGCCTATGTCAACAAATTGGAGAAAGCTCAAACCAATAATTTAATGATATACCTTAAGTTCCTTGAAAAAGAGCAACAAGCCAAACTCCAATCCTAATAAATGGAATAAAATAATTAAAATTCAATCAGAGTTAAATTAATTAGAGACAAAAAGTAGAAAGAATCAACAAGACAAAGAGTTGGTTCTGTGAATAAATTAATAAAATTGACAGACCTTTAGCAGTCTTCACCAAAAAAATAGAATATATCCAAATAAACAAAATCAGAGATGAGAATAGAAACATCACTACAGAAACTAGCAAGATTCAGAATATCATAAGAAAATACTTTGCAGACTTTTATGCTAATGAATTCAAGAATTTGGAAGAAATGGAAGAATTTCTATCAAAAATTGTTACTCCCAAACTAAATCAAGAAGGTTTTAACCAACTAAATAGCCCCTTATCAAGTAACAAAATAGAAGCAGCGAGACATCCCATCCAAGAAAAGCCCAGATCCAGATGAATTCACAACTATAAGGCCTACATAGGAGAACTCACTCCTATACTCCTCAAACTCTTCAATGAAATTAGAAATGAAAGCTCACTGCTGAACTCATTCTATGAAGCCAGAATAACACTCATCCCATAATCAGACAGAGACTCATCAAAGAAAGAGAACTATAGACCCATTTCTCTGATGAACATAGATCTAAAATTTCTTTTAAAAATTCTGGGCAATTGACTTCAACAATTCATCAAAAAAATATACATTATGATCAACCAGAATTCATTCCAGGGATGAAAAGCTAGTTCAATATATGCAAATCAATTAATATAGTTCAACACATCTACAGAAGCGAGGACAAGAATCACATAATTATTTCCATAGATGCAGAAAAATCATTTGTCAAGATCCAGCACCCCTTTATGTTGAAAGCTCTGGAGAAACTAAGAATCCATGGGATATTCCTCAATATAATCAAGGCTGTATATGCAAGCCTACTGCGTGTATTATATTCAATGATGAAAAAGTAAAGCTATTTCCTTTACAATCAGGAATGAGACATTGCAATCCACTCTCTACTCCTCTTCAATATAGTATTAGAATTACTAGCTAGAGCAATAAGTCAAGAGGCAAACTTAAAGGGGATCCAAAAAGGGAAAGAAGTAGTAAAGCTCTCCTTCCTTGCTAATGACATGATCTTCTATCTAGAGAATCACATAGACTCCACTCCCAAGTTAATTGAGCTAATCCAAAACTTTTTCAAAATAGCAGGTTATAAAATTAATCCACAAAATCAGTAGCTTTTCTTTATGCCAACAATAAGAAGAGAGAGGCTGAAATTATGAAAGCAACTCCATATAGCAATAACCTCTTTAGTTGGAGGGGGGGGCGGATCGGGTAGGGGGAAGCTGAGGAGGTATGGGAAAGGATGGGAAGGGGAAACAAAGGACGAGGCAACAATGCTTGATAAGAATTGTACTCATTATCTTGCCCATGTAATTATAACCCCTCTGTATGGTATTTTCATAATAAAAAATACAAAAAAAATACCTAGGAATCAACTTAACCAAAGAAGTGAAGTACCTCTACAATGAAAACTTCAAAAATCTGAAAAAGGAAATTAAAACAGATCTCAGGAAGTAGAAAAACCTTCCATATTCCTGGATTGGGAAGATTAACATTGGGAAAATGGCAATATTACCAAAGGCTATGTACAAATTCAATGCAATACCCATCAATATCCCAACTTGTTTCTTTAATGAAATAGAACAAGCAATCCAAAAATTCATAAGGAACAACAAATTACCCCAAATAGCAAAAACAATCCTTAGCAGGAAGAATAATGTTGGAGGAATATCAATACCAAATCTCAACCTCTATTACAAAGCCATAGTACTCGAAAGAGCTTGGTATTGGCACAAGAACAGACTTGAAGACCAGTGGAATTGATCCAATGAGCCAGAATGAACCCGTAGACCTATAACAATATAATCATCTTTGACAAGGCATCCAAAAAAATAGGATGGAAGACAGACAGCCTTTTCAATAAATTGGGCACCCAGAACTGGATAAACACATATAGAAAACTAAAATTAGATCCTTATATATCACCCTGCAACAGACTCAACTCCAAGTGAATGAAAGACCTTGAGGTAAAGGAAGATAACCTGAAAATAATACAAGAATTAACAGAAGAAACACTAGGGCTCATTTGCACAGGTTGAAACTTTCATAATAAAGACCCAGTAACAACAAATAGAAAAGCTGGATAAATGGGACTGCATTAAACTGCAGCACTTCTGTATGGCAAAGAACACAGCTAGCAACATAAATAAAAACCCCACAGACCTAGAGAAGATCTCCACCATCCACACAACAGACAGAGTCCTAATATCTAAAATATACCTTCAGCTCAAGAAATTAAATTCCCCAAAAACAACCCCCCCCCATAAAACAACCATCTCATCAAAAAGTGAGCTAAAGACCTCAGAGAGCTGAAGAGGAAAGACAAATGACCAGGAGAAACATAAAGAATTGCTCAATATCTCTGGCTATAAAAAAACTGCAAATCAAAACAACATTGAGTTTCCACCTTACACCGTTAAAATGGCCTTAATCTAGAAATCTAACAGCAACAGAGGTTGGTGGGGATATTCCCAAAGGGAAACTACTACACTGTTGGTGGGAGTGCAAACTTGTTCAATCACTCTGGAAAGTAGTGTGGAGGTTCCTCAAAAGACCAAACATAGAGCGCCCCTATGACCCAGCAATACCACTTCTGGGAATATACTCAAATGACCACAAATAAGGCCACACTAAAATTACCAGCACAATGATATTTATTGCAGCATTTACCATAGCTAAGATATGGAACCTACCCAGATGCCCCTCAGTAGATGAAAGGATTCAGAAAATATACATATATAGAATAGAATTCTGTTCCTCCATCAGAAAGAATAACATTGCTCCATTCATAAGGAAATGGAAAGGCTTGGAAAAAAAACATATTAAGTCAAGCAGGCCAGACCAAAAGACAAGTAGATTGCATGATCCTCTCATTTGTAAGAATTAGAATATGATTATGATATTCTTTTTCTTTTGCTGCTCCTGGGCCTTGAACTCAGGGCCTGGACTCTGTTCCTGAGCCTCTCTGTGCTAAAGGCTAGTGCTCAACCACTTGAGCCACAGTGCAACTTTCAGCTTTTCCTGCTTATGTGGTACTCAGGAATCAAACCTATGGCTTCATTTGTGCTAGTCAAGCACTCTATCACTAAGTCACATTCTCGGCCCTGAATGATATTCTAAACAGGAGATCTCAATAACCCAACTTCTTAGTGCATAGGACCATTTATAATGAAGCATATCAACATGAACTCTAACATATGGAACCATGAAGTTCTTATTAGACCCTGTATGTAGTTTGTTCTTTTTTTCTATAGTTTTATTTTTATTTTTGATTCTCTTAGATTTTTAATGCAGATACATTTTATAGAAACTAATAATTTGACAATCAAGTATTGAAATTTTATTGTAGACAAGTCATCAAAAGAAATAATATGAGAAATACCAAGATACATCAAAGGTTAAGTCTTTCTCAAGGATCTTGAGATTTAAGTGTTATGCCTGGAAACTAAGGGTAGTGTGATGTATTAACATAAAATAGAGTGATTATGACTATCAGGGACACAAACAGTACTAGACTTGCATCTCAGGACTACTTTTTCAATCAAACAAATTCATAGATAGTTGGTTCAAGGCTCAAAAGAATTTAGTTTAGTTAAAGATCTCAGATTTTTGTACCTTGTGTTTTGCATATAAGATTATGCAATATGTGGAAAGGAGAAAGAATCATAGAAACAACAGGAGAATGGAGAAACCAAAGCAACACTGATACTTAATCCTATGTTGGATATGAATGTTACAAGTTGGGGGAGAGAAGAATAGAGAGAACAGTAAGTTGGAGATAATGAGGGATGGAGTAACAATGATTGAAAACAAATATACTCATTGCCTTACTTATGTAACTGTAAACCCCTTGTCACCACCTTTTCAATAAAATTTTAAAAAATTCTAACCATATATAAATGATACAATGCCATCACAAGAATCTCAGATTAACTTTCCAAGCAGCTAAGCATGAGATTTGACTATTGTCTAACTGAAATAATCAGCTAATTCTCTTATGATATAAGTGGGAAAGCAGGATAGTAAGGTGATTGGTTAACCTATTATTGTGAATTCACCTGGAAACTGGCTGCATCCACTAGTTTAATACATAAAAATCTAAAACTTGCACTAATAATCATTACATGACATAGCAATTGTTAAGTCCTAAAGTTGAGAAGATGGTAGTTATTTTATTTGAATTTCAATACAAGTAATTAAACCTTTCCTTTTTACTTTAAAAAGTTTATTGTAAAGATACTTTACAGAAGGGCTACAGTTACATGAGTAAGGTAATGAGTATATTTCCTATTGAGCATTGTTACCCCCTCCTTTGGTTTTCCCCTACTATCCCTTCCCTCTCTACCTCAGCAACTTCTCCCTCCCCACCTCGAAGCTGTAAAATTCATTTTCAACTTAGTGTCCTACATGTCTCATTGTTACAATGGATCAACTTGCATCCTTGTTTCAGCATTTTATTATTTCCCTTCTCTTCTCCAAATTAGAAAAATGTATATACAAGATGCAGAGCACCAGAATCAAATACAATGAAAACAGGGCTTATACCATGGGGGATGAACATACACAAAACATCATATAGTGCATTATAAACAACAAAAGACAAAAGACAAAAACATCTTGTGTCCCTATCTTGGGGTTAATTTCACTTAGCATCATCTTAAATGATCATATATACATAGCTTTCGATCTTTTCTGCTTATCTGGTAAGAGTATCCTAGTTATTGCAATTGTATTGTATTGTATACTAGTTATTGCAAATAAGGGACACCATGAGACCTATGTTCATTTGGGTCAGGCTTACTTCACGTAAAATGACTTTCAACAAAATGAAAATCAACTCCAAATGGATCAAAGACTTCAAAAAAAAAAAAGCATTACATTACAGGATGGAATAGGAGAAACTCTAGGTCATCTTGGTACAGGCCGAAATTTTTTAACAAAGACCCAGAGACACAACAATCAAAGAAAGGTTGGACAAATGGGATTGCATGAAACTACAGAGCTTCTGCATGGCAAAAGACATAGCTAGCAAGAACAATAGGAAGCTCACGGATTGGGAGAAGATCTTCACTAGCCATACAACAGACAAGGGCCTCATATCCAAAATATACTTAGAGCTCAAAAATTTAAATCCACCAAAATCCTCCTAAAATCCTCAAAGAAACAATTGCCCCATTAATAAGTGAGCTAAAGACTTAAGAGAGTCTTCTCTAAAGATGAAATAAACACATGAAAAAATGCTCAACTTCTCTAGCCATAAATGAAATGTAATTCAAAACAACATTGTAATTCCTCCTCACCCCTGTTAGAATGGCTATCATCAAGAAATCTAATAACAACAGATGTTGGAAGGGATGTAGCCAAAGGAGAATCCTACTGCATTGTTAGTAGGAGTGTAAACTTGTTCAACCACTTTGGAAGGCAGTATGGAGGTTCCTCAAAAGACTCCACAGAGAGCTCCCCTATGACCCAGCAATCCCACTTCGGGCATTTACCCAAACGTTAACTTTTATTTTTCTTTTTCCAAACGTTAAGTTTTATCTTACTTTTTTCCTTTTACTTTTACTGCATGTTACTGGAAACTCATCTAAAAGAAAGCATAAAATTAATTTTTTAAATTTTTTATTGTGAAAATACCATACAGAGGGGTTACAATGACATGAGCAAGGTAATGAGTACATTTCTTCCCCCCCCCCCCCAGGGCTGAGGACCGAACCCAGGGCCTTGAGCACACCGGGCGGGTGCCCTTCCGCTGGGCTAAACCCTAAGCCCCATGAGTACATTTCTTATCAAGCATTCTTGCCTCCTCCTTTGTTTCCCTTTACCATCCCTTCCCATCTGCCCCCTAAAATTAAAATTTAGCACAAATCAATAAAATTAATGCTTAATGATCTTTATAGTAGGAAGCTGCATATAAAGCTATACAATTAAAAACCTCGACATAACAATTTTTTGCAAACCAGTTTATCGTTTCTCAAAATCTATAATATAATTAAATATATTTAATAGCCCAAATAGGCTAGCAAAATTTATTTATGGACAATTATGTAGAAAAAATTAAACTCATTGGAAGTCTCAGATTTAGATTAGACTTGATGTTCGATGAAATATCCGTTACTACAGCTTATCATAGAAAATATTTACCTTCCTTATTAGAAGATGCTATGAAATCTCCAGGCACTGAAATATTATGGTCTCCTGATAATGATAATTACAAGTTTTCTCTCTCTGTGTATGTCTCTCTGTCTCTGTCTCTGTCTCTCTACCTACCTACCTACCTACCTACCTGCCCATCCACAAATCCATTCATATATATCTACTATTCATATATGTCTACTATCTGGGTGTGTATGTATACACACACACACATATTTCTCTAGACATTCATACACTGGAGCAAAAGGAGGATAAGGAGAATGTGCATAGGTGTGGATAACAAAGACTCAATAGCGATATATAAGCATTGGATCATATAAAGTAATAGATTATTAAATGAATTCCAAGAAAAAGAAACAAAAAGTTTTTTTAAAAAATCTGTGTGGGTGTTTTTATTTTCTTTTCCTTTTGTCCTGTTTGATTATAATTTGGAGAGTAAGGGGAAGCACAGAAATGATTGAACAAAAGTTGAACAAATACAACAGTGGTACTCACTAAATACTATGTGGAAATTAAACTGTACATCCTGTGGGTGGGAACAAGAGGAAAAAATGGGAGAGAGCGAGGGAAGGGGAGACATTGTTCAAAAAGTGTTTTACTCATCACTTGACTTATGTAGCTCTAAGCCCCCTTTTATCACCTTTACCATAACAATAAAAAAGCGAAAAGAAAACAAAGTGTATTGTTAATCAAAAAATCGGAAAAAGCCCATGGATTCTCCTGAAAATACCAAACACTGAAGATGCCTTTTCAACCCCAAATTTAGCGGAAATACTTAATGCAGAAATTAAATAATTCTTACTTAAATAATTCATACATAGTTCAAGAATTATCTCAAATAAGAGAATCAGAAGGTAAGATGATAAATTAGATTTCCTTTTAATTTTATCTTCTTTCTTTGTATAATAATACCCATTTTGCTTGGGAATACTATCTATTGACTTCCCTTATCTTAGCATATATTCACAATCTGATACTTGAGTAAAATTACCAATTCTAGGACAAAGAAAGTAAGAACCTTGGAAATAATTACCTTAGTAATCTCTTGGGGGATGTTATTCTTCAGAATGATACCAACTGTTGCATCATCTTCAAATCAGAACATGAAGTAAAACAAAAACTCATATAAGGCAGTACAGCATTAAATTAGTGTGTTTTTAAAGTTATTGATTTGACCAATAACTACTAAGAAAATGTTCTCTGCAATCTTTTATATTTTTCTCTTATTTGGGGTAATATAGGAGATTTATTGTGGTATTTCTATAAATGCAAACACTGAACTTTTCTACAATTCACTCACATTCTTTCCTCTGTCCCCTTCTTGTTTTTCTTTGTACAATTTTAATTGGCTTCACAATGCTAATTTTATAGAGAGATTTAATTTATTTTGATCATCTCCCACTATTCCTTCCTTCCTCTTCCCTCTTACTGACAACCCAAAAATGATACATTCGTATCATGTTTCTCTCTAAGTTCTACATTTTAGAGAATATATGACATTTATTTGCAATTTTTGATCTGTAGGTCTACTTAGATTCAGTTAAAATTTAATTTTCTGAACAATAGTTTGAACAATGTAATGTAAAACCACATGGATGCAGCACCTTAATGTTTGTCAAGATTGTCTAAACTATCAAGCAATCAAATAAGTGAAGTATATTATTTAAATACTGACTGCAGGTGAAACTGATCACTTTGTACTAGATGTTAATTTAATAAGATATATTATAAGTTTTTAAAATGGACATGGGGCAGGGGATATTTGCAATGGTGTTATATACATTGTTACAAAAATAATTATTGATACTTTCATTTCATTTGTACTAGTGTAAGTACCTCTGTCTCTTTGCCTAATTCTCTTCTTCCCCCAAAGGACTATCCTTGATACCCAAACATTTTTACATAGTCTATGCAAGTGTGTATTTCATTAAGTGGAATTATATTGTTCAAAATTTACTATATCCCTTTATAAAGATTATAGGATGCATTTAGGACTTAATGTCCAATAAGTTGACTTATTTGTAAAGATATTTCTTCAAAATTATTTGATAATGGACTTAAATTCATAATTCTCAGAAATTATAATTGCAAAATTGCATAAATGTGTCTCTAATTCCATGAGTTTTCAAAGCACCTGACTTATCTTTAATTTTTGTAATTAAATTATCATGCTTGAAAAGGCTAAAATGTTTTAAAATTGTACATAAAACAAATTATTTAAATAGGGGTACAAGAGGACCCTTTGCAACAATGAGATGTACAAGATGTTATGTCGAAAAACCAACTGTACAACTTTGACAGGGAGCAGGGAGGGGGAGTGGGGGGGGGTCAGAGATGGTAAGGGGAAACAAAGGACGAGGCAACAATGCTTGATAAGAAATGTACTCGTTGCCTTGCTCATGTAATTGTAACCCCTCTCTACAGTATTTTCACAATAAAAAACTTATTAATAAACAAAAAATGTCTCCTTTCATTGCACTTGAATGAAAATACATGCAATCAATCAAACAAACAAACAAACAGATTGTTCTCCCTCCATTTTGCATTGTTGGAACTTTGATGACAGTAAAAATCATCAAATAGTTTTTTATGGACTAGGTATAACATACAGACCTCGTTTCTGCATAATCCTGTGTCAATGCACCACTTCACATTCCTTGATCATTTCCTATTTTTCTGGCTACTTCAAAAACATCTTTCCTTTAGACCACCACAAATGTCTGTGTTTCCACCTTCAGTAATGCAGCTTCCCAAGAATAGCACTTACAAGACTATCATCCTACACCACCTTAGGCAGTTCATTAATTCAGTCTCAGTAGCATGTGGGCTCTCATCAACCACATTTTCTAGGAGACAAACAATTCTTTGGAATTTAACAACTATCATAACTGAACACCACTAGTACAATTGTTCACATCATTGGTCAATGAAGATTACTGAATTTTTTCTACACTAGTCTAAGCTGATAAATCTATCTGGAGACTGTATTGTACATTTTTACTATGGTATCAAAAAAGTTTTGTGCCACCAGGCAGTGCATTTTTATTCAACACAAAGTAAGGCTTTTCTCCACCAAAACCAGCATGTAAAGAGGTGACTAATCCAAAATAGCTGCAGAAACCTATTTATGGCCAAAACAAACCAAACAAAGTAAAAATGAGAATAGCTCCACCAAAAGAACAAAATTATTAGCCAGTGGAAAACATCTTTGGGTCTGGCTTACTTAGCTCTATTTTTTCCAAGTCTTTCCATTTCCATGTGAATGAAGCAAAATCTTTCCCTCCCAAACCCAGTGTTTGTCTTTCTGGAAAGTATAGAAGTTTTGTGGTCTTGGACACTTTTCTCTAAAAGTAAAATATTTGTGACAGGAAGAGTGTAATAAGACTAAATTATGTCAATAGTCCTAATGAGATCTACATAGCTCACATTTAGGAGAACAAAGGAAAATAAATATACTTCATTGTGCAAATAGATTGAGAAATTCAGATTACTGTTTTGTTAGGAGGCAAAACAAATGAATCTTCACTCCAACACTATATAATTTATAATCGTGAAATATTAAAATTTTAAATTTAATTTATTTATTTTGTTGCAACAAATTTGGACTTTTTCTGTTTTCAATATTTCTTCCACAATTATTTTAAATGGAATCCTAAAGTTTGGAAAAAGACACTGTTCCTCTGTAACTACATTTTGACCTAAATACCTCTTTAGAATTCACTGAAGTTCTACAAACTTTCATGGCTATCTTTATTTCTTTGTTTCTCAATGTATATATAATTGGATCCAAAATAGGTATGACAATCATGCAAAATACAGCAAGGAACTTATCGATAGAGTGGTTGCTGACGGGCCAGACACAGATGAAAATGCATGGACCAAAGAGGAGAATCACCACTGTGATTTAAGCACTCAACGTGGAATGGGCTTTGGCTTTTGCAGAAGAATAGTTCTTAATGGTTATAAGGATCAAAGTGTAAGAGACAAGCAAAATAGAGATACAGCTCAAGAGATCGTGACACTGTTGGAAATGATGGCAATTTGTATAAGGAAGGTATTTGTGCATATAGGTATTTGTGCACACAAGCTTAACAACCAGGGGAGGGTCACAAAAAATGCTGTCCACTACATTGGGAACCCATAAAGGCAAGTTAACAACAAAGTGAACTGAATCCTTGAATGGATTCTTGAAAACAAAGAATCATTATAAGAAACACATGTCTTTCTTCTTCATGATGGTAATGTAGTGCAGTGGCTTACAAGTGGCCACATATCTGTCAAAAGCCATTTCAACTCCACCAAATAAGTGAAGAAGAAATATCTCAATAAAGCAACCAGGGAAAGAAATTATCTTAATGTTCATTACCAAGTTAAGAACCATTTTAGGGTTACAAATGAAGCAAGAGTCATATCCACAAAAGAGAGATTCCCAAGGAAATAGTACATAAGGGTTTTCAAGTGTGGAGTAAAAAAAACACTGTTACTACAATAATAAGGGTTTCCCACATTGCCACCATGTTAAACTCATCCAATTGATATATTCATCCAAAAATATATTCTTTAGTTATTAGTCATCATCCTCCCCCATCCCTCTCAAGTTTGCTCATCACTTCAATTTAATTAACTTCATTTCACATATGTACAATGAACATATGAACTTTCCCCTCTCCATTTGTCTCCTCCATCCTTGACCTCATCCCCACAATAGATGTTCCAGCTCTCTTGTCTTCATTGTGTAAAAACTGTAAGTTTTTCAAGTGAGTTACAACATTGGAATTCTCCCCAACATATACCACAATTTAGTTGACCAATTCGTTAATGTATGTGTATGCATGTGATCCTATGCATATTTATCCTACATATATTTATAATTTAGATCTAACTTTTACATATGAAACATGTGTTCTTTGAACTGGAAAAAGATTTGGGTGAGCACCCTTGTACTCTGAGAAATTCAAACAAATATTTTAGATACAAAATACAAGTCTCCCAAAGATGATAATGTCTTAATTTTGAAAAGTCAAATGTATAGTGTCTCCATTTAGGGTGTAACACCATCTCCTCTAAGTCATCTCCATGGTTCCTTGTTTCCTGGATTGGCTGGGTCCCAGAGGTCTAGGTGGTCACTCCTTGGTTAGTTTGTCCCTGCTGGCATTTATGGGGTTTGAACTCAAGGCCTGGGCACTGTCCCTGAGGACTTCTGCTGGAGACTAGTGCTAGTCACAGTGCCATTTCCAGTGTTTGGCTGGTTAATTAAAGATAAAAGTCTGTTGAGCCATGCTTCCAGCCTGGATCTTTGCTGGTGAGTTGGTATATGGAGTCTCAGAGGAATTTTTCTGCCCAGGCTGGCCTTGAACTGCAATCCTCAGATTGAATGAATCTTTGCCACAAAACCGTTTTTGTATTTCCAATTTAAGCAAAAAAGGAGAGCAACAGAAATAATGAGCAGAGCTTATCTGTAACTTGTTAAGAATTGACCAACAAATACTTGTTACAGTTATTTCTCTGTGGGTCTGGCTAGATCCTACAAGCGAAAAAATTTGTAACAAAGCTCAGTGGACATGAAGAAACTTTTAAAACTGTTTAACTGAATTAGCACTTTACTACTGAAGATTGAAATAAACCATTGTTAACTCTGAATCCAAGGTGGCTTACATAATTGGAAAACAAATATTGAAAAATTGACAAACTCAAGAGTACAAAAACCATTACTTTCTTAAATGGGCATAAAGAATGACATGCTGATTTTACATTAATGTATTCCTTACTGGATTAACTTTAGACATACTTGTTTGCACCAAAATCTGAGGTACTTCTTTTTGGCTTGAGTTAAAAAAACTAACATTTCTTTTCTTTGGCTTGTGGAGTGAGGTGATCTAAGGATTGCCTCAAGGGAGATTAACTGTGATTATACTCATAGTCAGGCTGCAAGAGGCAGAGTCATTTACTGCTTTAGGCTCATGTTACAGCTTCCATTGATAAAGATTTTTCTCTTGACAGACAGAAGAATTGATAGTTAACTTCTTTAGTCAAAAAGCAAATAATTGACACGTTGATGACAGCTTTTACATATTATAATGAGATCACTTTGAACATGTTTGGCACCAGATGTAAGGGTCACAAGAAAGGAAACCCACCACATTTTATTTAGGGAGAGCAAACTGTAGGACCACAAGAGATGGAGGCATGGGGAAATAGGGGAAGGAAGAGAAAAAGAGAGAGAGGGTGGTACTTAGGTTGAGCCAGACTATATAAGGAAAGGCAGAAGGCGTGACCAGAGGGGATGTGGAAGTCATACCTGAGAAACCTCTCATTGTGTGAGGGAGGCATGGCCAGGGCAGTTCAAGAAACGACCTCTGTGGATGAGGAAGTGACCACAGACCCTGGGATCATTTGCTAACTCACAGTAAAGTGATTGACAGTCAGGTGATTATTGGTTTCAGGCAGGTGAAGAAGAAGGAGGCAAGGGCTGCTTTCTCAGGCAGACCAAACATTTAGGAAAATGTTGAGGGTGTAAGGTACATTAAATAGGTAGGTTTCATTAGGTAGTTCATGAAGAGAATACCACATGGTATTCAAGTAGGAAAGGAAGTTTAGTTACCAAACTGCTTCCTCCCCCCCTCCCCGCCCCGCCATGTATGGTGGAGAGGCATGGCTAAAAAGGGTAATCCACTCCTGGGCCAGGACTTATCTAGGCCAGGGAAAGGAAGAGGTGTGGCCAGGTGGGGGAAAGGTGTGGCTAAACTGGATCTGGATGTGACTTCAGATCCTGCGACCCTCCTAGAATGTGACCTAGCAGGCAGGGGAGGTAGACTACTTCCAGATGTGCCAGTTACTTAGATAACACAGATACTGGGTGGAAACTTAGGCAAGAGGTAGGAAGGAGGCTGCACAGGGCCTGCATGGCCCGGGGCAGACTTTTTATTTCAGCCTTTTGATAATTATGAAAAAGGACACAGATTCTCTCTGACTACTTCCTGCTGGCAAGGGACATTGTGGTCCCCTCCAGGAGAAGCCACCAGGCAGCAACTGTCCCTTGGTGGTAGTCCTTAAACGCAGTCTTGAAGAAGTCTATGAAGTAGGGAGGGACTGGGCAAAAAAAAAAAATACTAGAAAGCACACAAATTGCGAGAGAAAGGAGTGTTTGGGGCAGAAAATTAAATTCATAAATCTCTTCATTAAGATCTCTCTACAGTAGCTTCAAGTTCATCTTCATTTCACAATATTGGATTTGACTTGCCCTATTGTCTGGAATTCTGTTTCCACTCTAGAATGTCTAATACTTCTGCTTTCCTAATGCTAATGCATTGATTTAAATATCTCCTCCTTAGACTTTTTTTCCCATCCCAGGTTTTGTTTACTCATTCTGGTTTTAAAATGCTACTACAACTCATTTTGTTGCAAAGACTTGTCCAGATAACCACACATATTTCAAGAAATACAAGTTATAGGAATATTATGATTCTTCTGTCACAAGGATTTTTTGTTATTTTTTGTAAGTTTTTTGTTGTGAAAATACTGTACAGAGGAGTTACAGTTACATGAGCAAGATAATGAGTATATTTCTTATCAAACATTGTTGCCTCCTCCTTTGTTTTCCCTTACCATCTCTTCTCTCCCATCTCCACAACTACACTCCCCCCTAACACCCCCACCACCGCCTAAATTTTAAAATTCGTTGTTCAACAGTGTCTTGTACATCTCACTGTTACAATGGGTCAACCTGTATCCCTATTTAAACATTTTGTTTTTTCCCTTCCCCATTCCAAATTATACAGTCATCAAATACAGTGAAGATAGGGGTTATACCATGGGGGAGGGACATACAAAGCAATCACATGGTACCATATAAATACATTACAAAAAACAGCAAGAAAGTAAAAACCATTTCTGTCCCTATCTTGGGGTTCATTTCACTTAATATCATCTCATCTGGTCATATGTACATAAAATTTTTTACATTTGTTATTGTTTTGAGACCACTGTGCAAACATACATTTGCTATTCATTTGTATGGCATTGATAAGTATCTAGTACTCATTAAATATTTTTAAGTTGTTTCATGAATATCTGAATTCACTTAGTGGAACATTAATGAGCTACTGTTATAGCTACTGTTATAGTTTGGTATAAGAAGAAGGGGAAATGCATATATACTTTCTATTTATATTACTTTTGAAACCTAAAAAAATTTGGTAAATAAAAATATTTTAAGTGTATTTCTAACCCAATTTTTGCATTTTACTAAGTATTGTTAACTTTTTGAGGCAACAGAATATAAAACAATGTTGCATAAATCCTAGTTCTACTCCCCATATCAGTAAAAAATGTTCATAAGACTGACATATAATATTCGATATTTTTAACATTCAGAAATATTTAAAAATACAAAATAATACACAAAATCCTATCTCTGTGTTATATATTAAAATTTCCCATTTCACGTTTTAATTTATAGAATATTACAAAATTACATAAGAAATATTTATTTACTCATTTTAAGTAGTCCAAGAAAAAAGATGTATTAGATATTACTGGATTTTTTAGAATATATAGTAGGGGAATTGTGGAGCTTGGGGAATTACAGGATTATGGGAATTGTGACAATTTATGGGAATTTTGAGGAAATAACATCATTTTACATTATATTTTAGTTATTTGAATAGATACTTAACATTCAAACCCCCATATGCAAGAATAAGAAATTACAAATAATATTTAAGAGACCTACCAGAAACTGATGTAGTGGTTGCTCAGTCTCTTAATGGCAGTTTTCATTTCCTGATTTCTTAGTGTATAAATAATTGGATTAAGGAAGGGAGTGACTACAGAGTAAAACACAGAAAGAAATTTATCTACAGAATAACTACTGAATGGGAAAGCATAGATGAAGATAGCAGGACCAAAGAAGAGAGTTACTACAGTGATATGTGCCAATAGTGTAGACACAGCCTTGGAGGATGCAATGGAGGAACGCTGGCAGATGGTGGCCAACATGATGATGTAGGATATGAGCAATAGAATGAAGCAGACCAAAGATAGAAGCCCACTGTCAGCAATTACTAAGAGTTGTAGGATATAAGTCTCTGTACAGGCAAGCTTGATGACCAGGGAGAGATCACAGAATATGCTATTCACAACATTGGGGCCACAGAAAGGTAAACCCACTATGAAAACCATTTGGCTTGTTGTATGTATGAAACCAATCACCCATGAAAGTAATAGAAGGGCAATGAGCACCCTATTGCTCATGATAGTTTTGTAGTGCAATGGCTTGCATATAGCAACATACCTGTCTATGGCCATAGCTATCAAGAGAGCCATTTCACCACCACCAAAGAAGTGCATGAAAAACATTTGGGCCATGCAACCCCATAGTGAAATGGTCTTCCATTTTCTAAGAAAGTCTGCAATAACCTTGGGTGTAGCCACAGAGGAAAGGCATAAGTCAAAAAATGATAAATTTGCTAGAAAGAAATACATAGGTGAGTGAAGATGATCATCAAATACCACAGAGATCACAATAAGGAGATTCCCCACTATGATGGCAACATAGACAAAAAGGAAGATGACAAAAAAATATATTGGAGTTTCTGAAGAACTGGAAAGTCCCAGAAGGATGAACTCAGAAATACTTGTATTTCTATTTAGTATATCCATTTGTCCATTTTCACAAGTTAATCAGATGTTATCTAAAAGGAGAAAAGAAGAAATCACAGATATTAGTGAAGCAGTAAATCTAAGCATTACTGACTGAATTAATTAATTTCATGGATTCTTTTTAAAATATAACTACTTTTCTTCATTTATGTTTTACAGATTAAGATGTTTCTGATGGCACAAAAGTAAGTGGCATATATGGAGAGATTTTTCTATAATTTGAGTCAAAGTCAGTAGGACATAAGAGTATATTTATTCTCAATTCTTTTTCATCTCCATATCAGATTGGCTGAATACTTAGTTTGTCGGGATCATATAAAAGACTTCAAACTCAACAATAGAGTATCTTTTTAAATTGTCGGTGAGTTTATTGACAAACATATTTGTCAAATTTTCAATATGTCATAAAGTCTTTGAGTTCTTTGCTGTAAAAATGTTACTGAAAGGATATATGCATCAGACATGTTTGAAGGGAACCAGATACTTGTAAGAAAACATGTGTATATTGCTGATTGATGTAAAATAATGTGTTGAAAAGTAATTGGTAATTGAGGTTAACCTCAAGTTGTAAATAATAATTCACCTTTTAGACTTGATGCTTATTAAATCTTACAAAGATAGATGTCCTCTCAAAATATTTTAAATCTTCAGTTAATATAACCAGAAAAAATAAGTGTTATCTGTACATTCTCATATGATGTTTACAAAATTGGATAAAAAGGACTATTTACATGTGATATTCCTGATGAATTTTCACATGTATGGGTACATTCAAACTCTAAACTCTATCAGTAAGAGTAGGATATATAATGAGTGTGTGGCTCAGTGGCAGAGCACATAGCTAGCATAACATGGAATTGGTTTAATCTAATCAATGCAGAAGAAAAGAAAATAAATTTTAAAATGCTGACCACTATAGGATCATCCACTTTTGGACCCCCACACATATATAGTGACATGAATCACTAAAAAATTTCACATATTGCATCAAGATTATCTTTATAAAAGTAATTTGCCTTGTGTAGAGATTTTTTCACAATCATTTTTATCTATGGACCATTTAACCTTAAGATTTTTTTGTTGTTGATGTTGGACATGGTGCTTGAACTGGTCGTCGGCCTGGGCGCTGTCCCTCAGCAATTCAGCTCAAAGCTAGCACTCTACCACTTCCAGTTTTCTGGTGGTTTATTGGAGATAAGTGTCTCATGGATTTTCCAGCCTGGGCTGGCTTTGAACTGCAATACTCAGATCTCAGCCTCTCGAGTAGCTAGGATTACAGGCTGAGCCATCAGTGCCGAGCTAACCTTAATATTTTTTCTTAACATATATTTTTATTGTAAAGTTACTGTACAGAGGTGTTACAGTTACATGAGTCCATTTTCTATAGAGCATTGTTACACTCTCCTTTATTTTTCCCCTACCATCCTTTTCCTCCCCACCTCTCCAACTCTTCCCTCTCCCCCCCTCCAAAGTTGTAAAGTTCATTTTCAGCATAGTATCTTATACATCTCATTGTTACAATGAGTCATCCTGTATCCTTGTGCCAGCATTTTGTTATTTCCCTTCCCCTCCTCAAACTATAAAAATGTGTATACAGACGCAGGACACCGGAATCAAATACAGTGACAACATAGATTGTACCATGGGTGAAGAACATACAAAGAAAGAAAAAAATCACATTGTACATTATAAGTACATTGAAAAGAACAGCAACAAAGATAAAACCTCTTGTCTCTATGTCCACCTACTCACTGAGGTAGACTCAGCTAATCTGCTGAAATTTTGAAGAATAAATACATGTAATGATGTCAACATACAAGCTTCGTTAAATCATTTGATCCAGCGAGTCCTCTTTTGGTTCTTTTATTTAATTCTTATTGTAGATTTGTAGTTCATTTCTGGAATATTTCTTGTCTTTATCAGAGTGTAAAAACTACCTACAATCATTGTCATTGAAAAAAATGTATGTAGATTTGTACTCTTAGAATAAGAGAATTTGTGTGTGTTAATGTGATGTTCATACACATATATGCACATGTTGTGTATGTAAGAATATTACATTCAGCTATGGATTCTTGGTCTTCTGTGTATATGCAAGACGTATTAACAATTACTTTTGAACATGAAACTACAAAAAAATTTGAAGCTGTCTGTTTCTATGAGATTTTTTCAGCTGAATGATTATTTAAATATTTAGCTCACAATCTTTTCATAGCAATTTTAAATTTTACCATGTATTCCTTCTTTAAAAGCAGCATTAATATAATTCTGTGATTTAAAAAAATATAATTCAGTCTTACTATTTATTATTTAAAAACAATTAAATCACTAAAACTAAAACCAAACAGTGATTTCCTTATGTGATACAATAACACAAAGTATATCTGTATCAACACCTCAATCTCACCAATACAAGCAAACAATTTTAATCTATCTAAGTCCTTTTTCCTTAGTAGGATGAATTTGGCCTTGATTTATGGACGTTTTTCCAATATTAACACAAAACTCCTAGTTTTCAAATTAAAAGGAAGTAATTTATTTTAGTTTACTTTACCTCATCACAGTCCTAGTTGTCTTTTCCATTATTTATTGTTTATGACTTATTACAGTAACTAATAAAAGTATGTACAGTAATTTAACCGTCTAGGTAACTTACTAGATTGCTCCAGGACTAAGGCTTTTATGAAGTTCTGGGTGCTTAAAAATTATCATCCGGTAATATAATTTTATGCTCTGTTTCAAAAGGCAACAGTATTTAAATGGATCCTTTGATAAAGGAGAAAAGTAATTTGATTGCTGTGGATTCCTCAGAGACTAGTAGTAGGACCCAAAGAAACACAGGCTTCATGGTTTCCCTCATTTGTAATAATTAGTATATGTATAGGATAGTCCTAGCAGAGGATCATAAAAGCTCAATAGCTATGCACAAATGACCATATAAGATTAATGTTGATGGAAATGAACTCCAAGATATGGAAAAAAGAAAAAATGAATAAGGAATGTAAAATATCCCTTCTGCCATTATAGAGAATAAGATATTACTATTTTCATCTATCATATTGGTGGGATACTAAAGACAGAAACAACAATCTTGTTTCAGGACAGTGAACTATAGGCAAATCACAGGATTTTCTTATCAGTCTCATAATTTTGTTTGATACTTAGGTAAAATAATGATGGTTTTCTTTCTACTCATTTTTGTAGTAGTTTCAAGGTCTTTGGTTTTACTTTGAGTTCTTTGATCAATTTGAATTAGTATTCATGCAAGATGACAGAAATCGTTTTATTCTGCGTATGGATGTCAAGTTGTCTCACCCCCATTTGTTGAAGAAGCTGTCTTTTCTTCAACATAGTTTTCACTTTCTCAATAAAAATTAGAAGCCATGAGACCTCTAGTCTGTTTCATTGCTCTTTGGGTCTGTTTTTGTGCTCAAACCAGGCTATTTTTTTAATATGTCTATCTAGTAAAGTTTCAAGTCTAGATGGGTGAGACGTACAGAATCTGTTTTTTTAAAATAGTTTTTTTGTTTTGATTTTGCTTTTGTTTTTCTTCAAGGATACCTTTAGCTATTTGGGCCCTTTTGTAATTCTATATGGCCAGTTTCAAATATCAATTAATCCAGTTCACAAACATGAAATGTCTTTTAACTTTCTAGGGTCTTCTTCAATGTTTTTCTTCAAAGTTTTATAGCTTCATTGTAGAAAGTATTTATTTACTTGGTTAGATTTATTACTAGATTTTGTTTTCTTGAGACCATCCCAACAGAGCTGATTTTCTAACCCATCTACTCATTGTTGGTATTCAGAAAAATAAATGGGTTTTGTGGGTTGATTTTACTTCTGCTGCTTTGCCAGAATTATCAGCTCTAGAAACCTGAGATGGGGTCTCTAAAGTCCTTTGGATATAAAATCACTTCATCTGTAAATAGGGATAGGATAACTTCCTTCCTAATTTGGATCCATTTAATCTCACCTTGTTCTAGCTATGAATTTCACTAGTATATTGAATAGATGTAGAAAGAATGGCTATCCTACTCTTATTCCAGATTATAAAGAAAATTTATCAATACCGCTTGTCTTTTTAATAATCAAGTTTTAATTTTATTGATTCTTTGTATCATGCTGTTAGTCTCTAGTTCATTGATTTCTGTTCTAATGATTATCATTTCCACTTTTGGTTTGGGGATTCTTTCATTGGTGTTGTACAGTGGCTCTTTTCTGGTCTAGTCTGTTGAGTCTTTTAAAAGCCCCTTGCACCTGGATAGGTTTCCTGCTATTCCTCTTTGAATAGGTCCTCAGTTATCCTCATCTCCTCTTCATCACATATGATCCAGATTTTAAAAACTTCTATCATTATTCATAGATTTTTGATATGGTTATTTCTTGCCTCTCTACTATGTCTACTCTTTTCAAGCCTAGTTCTCTCTTATGTACCACTGGAGATATTTTCCACTTTATTTTACGTATTGTCTCCTTCAGATTGATCGTTTTTCAGGATTTCTATCTCTTTTTTGCTTCTTTTTTATTGTCAAGGTGATGTACAAACGTGTTACAGTTACAAAAGTAAGGTAATAAATACATTTCTTGTCAAACTTGTTACCCGTTTCCTCATTTTGCTCCTATTTTGCCAGCTCCCCCAATTCTATCTCTTTATTGAGAACTGTTTTCATTTCTTGACTTGATGTCTTCATTAATTTGTTTACATATGCCTTTAAAACTTTTTGCCTCTAAGTTGTTGTACAAAGAAATTGCCACTTAATGAAGTAGTATATGAATAGTAATAAATGTAACCCCTTTCATTTTTCTACCCATCCCTCTTAAACCCATCCCTTTCCCCAATTTTTTTATTTTGTAGAATATGTATTAAATTGTATGCCTTTTTCATCTCTTTTAGCAGATAGCTGTATTCTCTTTAAACTCAGTAACTCTTGTGTTTTGTTGTTGTTTTTCTTTCTTTCTTTTTTGGTCTGTTGTAGGGCCTGAAATCTGGGTCTGGGTGCTGTCCCCAAGCTCTTCCGCTCAAGGCTCTCCCAGTTGAACCACTGTGCCACTTCTGGCTGTTTTTGCTTATGGGGTGCTGAGGAATCAAACCCAAGGCCTTATGCATGCAAGGCAATCACTCTACCACTGAGCCACCTTCCCAGCCCCTAAATTCATTAACTCTTTACATCGACGTGGATTTTATTTAGCTTTTTAATTGTGTTTTATTAAAATTCTTTATTTCATTGTTTGCAAATTCTCTTGTAGAGATCTTTTATTAACAACTTTTTCCTGTCCTGGGGCTTGAACTCAGGAACTGGGCACTATACCTGGTCTTTGCTCAAGGCAACATTCTATTACTTGAGCCATAGTTCTACTTTGTGTTTTTCTTTGAGAGCTTATTAAAGATAAACGTCTCATATATTTTCTTGCCCATGATGATGTTGAACCACAATCCTCAGATCTTAGATTCCTGAATACCTAGGATTACATGTGTGAGCCACACAGTGCCTGGCTTATGGAAGATTTTTATCAACAGTCTTTTCCTGAAAATTAAACTTGTTGAACAATAGCAAGTAAGTCTTTCTGTTAGTAGTAAATGTTTATAGTTTTATTTGTAAATGCTTCTCAATCACATTAATACTGTTACTTTGTTTTCCATGGTTGCTTTGCAAAAAAAATCCTACTTTGCTGATTGAATTATACAAAGAATGTAATTATCAGTCAAATCCTTTTAAATAATTGCTTTAATATCTAGACTCTAGAAATCAAAGTCAAAACACATACATTTTATCTTGCTCTCTGCATCTGCTAAGTTTCCTTGCAAAGTTTCCTTTTGTTCTTGTTCTAAGCCTTTAACATGGCTTCCATCAAATCTCTCACTTTTAAAGCTCAATCCACAGTGGTTTATCAAGTTCAGGGTTCTCTCCTTAAGAACTCTAATCAGTGCTATTTAGGAAAGACTCAGGGTTGGCAATTGTTCAATGTAGTTTACCCACATGGAATATATTTCAGGTGTTTTTTTTTCTTACTGTATTCCACTTGTTATTTTCTTTTTAGAAATATTTAGTTATAAATAATTTTACAAATTTAAAATATTTTTATCCAAAGGGTTTAAAGGAGTTGAGTGTATTATACCAAAAAACAATAAAAATCTTGGAAAATTTTTATTATATAGAGTTTGATCCCACCCACCAGTGGTTCCATATTTTACCTTATAAATGACTAAGATTCCTATAATGTTAGGTGCTTTATAATATGATTTTAATTTTTATGATGTGGCAGCAAAATTCATAAATAATGTTTTAATTTACTTACTTTTCTATTCCATTTACTTCTACTTATCATGTATTAGATTAATACAAAGACTTTGAAAATGTAAAGTGATGATACATTCTACAAAATAAAAACATACATTTTGGGTTTTACCTTTATTTATTAATGTTTTAAAGTCAAAAGAGCATACTCACATGCACAGCTCTAGAATTCAAAAAACGCTCTGCAATTACGTTGAAATTATCTACCATTGCTTCTATCCATATCAGTTAACATCATCATTAAGAATATACATGTACTCTTTTATGGTATTTCCTCACAAATAAAAATACATTAATTAAAGGCAAGTAGTCTCAGGTTTTATATGTTTATTTTGTTCCACGCCTCACTATCATTGTTAAAGATACTTTAATGCCTTTAACTGCAAACTTAAAGTGGTTTACTGTTAATTTTACTACATTGGTCATGATTTTAACATGGAAAGTAAAATAGTATATAATCAATTCAATTTGTCTTACTCTGGAGATAAAATTGTCTTAATTATATAAGGTTAAACCTAGAACTTTTATATGTTGCTGATATCCTGCAAATGTAATTTTTTCATAGCTTCTTGCAGTCTCTGATTTCACAGAGTATGTATAAGAAGATTCAGTAAAGATGTAATAAAAGTGTAAAAAAATGCCAAGGTTTTATTGCTTGCAAAACAACTGAATGGCCAGTCATAAATCAAGATACAGGGCCCAAAGAACAGAGTAAAACATTTTGAGAAATATTTGAATATTAGTCTTAGGGTGACATCAAATAGAAACTATGTTTTTATCTTGTCCTTTGTCATTGGATTACATAATACCTTGCTAGTAACTATTAATTTTATCATTGTTACTTGTGCTTATTTTGTAGAACTTCTAATTTCTAAAAATATTTTAAATTTACATACAAAATATTTTGTGTTTATTACAAATTCGTCAGATTTTTTTCTGATTATAAATATATCACTATAAAGGCTTTTACAATTCAGAGACATCTGAAATTAGAACTGAATATATTATTATATTTCTTTTAACATCTATTTTTCTAAAAAGCAACCATTATTCAAATATAATTATTTACCATAATGCTCTGTCATTTAAAATATAGAATTAAATAACTTTTAATACATTTAGAGTTGTAGAACTGTTCCCAGGCTATAAACTTCAAATACATTTTACTCTGCTTTTCTGAGTTTTCAGTTTAACTATTTCAACTTACCATTCACTTTGTTGTCATAAAACACTAAATTAAACTCAATTATATGTTACATTTCATGTGAAAATTTCCATGGGTACAAATAAAGGCAGGATTAAAAGAGCAGCTTTGTGTCAGGTAGTTTAAATATTAGAATGTGTATCAAACAGACAGACTTGTTAAGAATTCTTTATTTTTGATTATTTGGGTGGTATTCTAAGAAGCTTTAAATTGTAAATTTAAAAATCCCAATCTAAGTAGTGGTGTTGTGGCTCAAGTTGTAGAGTGCTTGCCTTGAGCTGAAGAGCTGAGGGACAGCACCCAGGCCCAGAGTTAAAATCCCACAACCAACAAAAAATCCCAATCTAAAGATGGGACAATTCTAATTAATAAGTTTTTTCATTTGAGCACTTACTACTATGCATTTAAGACATATCAAGAACAAAAGTTTTTGAGTAGATGTTACAATGGATGACCCATTGTAGTAATGATATGTATAAGACAGTATGTTGAAAACGAACTTTACAACTTTTTGGGAGGGGTGTGGAAGAAGAGGAGAGGGAGGAGTTGGGGAGGTGGGAAGGAAAAGGATGGTACGGAAAAAATAAAGAAGGGTGTAACAATGCTTGATAGGAAATGGAATCATTAACTTGCTCATGTAATTGTAACCCCTCTGTACAGTATCTTTACAATAAATATATATGTTAAGAAAAAATATACAAACAACAAAATAACAACTGATCTAATTAATAACTAAGTGAATGGTTTTCAAAGGATAAAATGGCCAATGGCCCCAAATCTTTAGCTATTAGGAAAATGCAAATAAAAAATTAAATTAAAATGCATAGCAATGAATTCTGGCAGAGATGAACCCAATAGGAAACCCTATATACATTGTGGAAATTCAGTTACAATCAGAAACAGTATGGAGTTGCCTCAAAACGTAAATATCACAGTATCATCCAGCTATAGCATTCTTGGAGGTATATCAAAGTAAAGTTGGTTTGCCATAGAAATTGTGTGCAGCCATTAACCATAAACATACCAATTTCATATGATCTTGGAAGTTAAGCAGTATTATATCTTGTTAGTACTTGGATAAGGATTATAGCACACTCATGTTTAATGGATCATTATTTAAAATAGCCAAGTCATAAAATCATCCCAAATGTCCATCAATAGATCAATAGTTAAAGAACATGTGGAATAAACACACAATTTATTCTATTCAGCCTTAATGAAGAATGAAATTGTGTCATTTGCAGGGAAAGTGATAGATATTGAGGTCATCATATTAAGATTAATAAACCATCTTATAAATATGTTTGAAACAATAGCAAGAAGGAAAAACCATTTGGGTCCTTATCTTGGGGTTCATTTCACCTAACATCAACTTATCGGACCGTTTCTGCTTGTCTCAGATATATACTAGCCATTGCAAATAAGGGAAACACCCTGTTTTCACTGTATTTGATGTTGGTATAATTTGTGGAGGGGAAGGGAAAAAACAAATTGTTTAAATAGGGATACAGGTGGACCAATTGCAACAATGAAATGTCAAGACGTTATGTCGAAAAACGAACTTTACAACTTTGGCGCTGGGTGCGGTGAGGGGAACGGCGGGGGAGATGGGAAGGGATGGTAAGGGGAAACAAAGGAGGAGGCAACAATGCTTGATAAGAAATGTACTCATTACCTTGCTCATGTAATTGTAACCCCTCTGTATGGTATTTTCACAATAAAAAAGCCACATGAAAATTAATAAATAAATACATAAATACATAAATACATAAATACATAAATACATAAAATACCAGACTCAGAAAGGCAGATAACACATATTTTCATTTGGCTAGAAAAAAAAGAACAAAAGTAGTTTTGAGCTCTTGTTATTCTTTAATAAGTCTAGTTGAAAAGAAGGTTAAGTGAACTAAACAACTGACCTAGAATTTAACTAGAGTTTTATAATTCTATAATTCTATTTATAATTCTATTAACTAGAGTTTCATAAACGTTTAATGTATCCACTTTATGTTCTGACATATTCCTCACCTATTATGTCACTTTATTTCCCAGCAAAAGCCTTACAACTTTTTCATGTTATATTCTGCTATTCCACAAAGCAGTAACATGAGAAAATTCATAGAAAAGAGAGTTTTGTCTTTTGTAAAACTTCTCAATGCTCTTTATAAAAAGTTCACATAATATCTTTTCTGTACTCAGAAAAATGTGAGTCCAATTTTAGTTAGTAAAAGATGAGTCCAATTTATTTTCCTGTTAAATTGATAATAGGACATATTCATCCCATTCTAATTTATTTGTAATCTCAGAGGTAGGTTTAAAAAATAACTTATACATGTGAATGATAGTGTTTTAGGAATTCATCACACATGTGAGATATATCTTCAGACACATTCCAAACATTTTTGCACAGATTTTATATACTATTGCCTATTGAAATGTTCTGAAAATATATCAATTTCACTGAACATTATCTCAAAATTATCTCTGATGTAGTCAATTTATGTGCAATACATCTGTAAATAAATTAGATAAGGAAGGAATGAAGGAAGGAAGGAAGGAAGGTAGGAAGGAAGGAAGGAAGGAAGGAAGGAAGGAAGGAAGGTAGGAAGGAAGGAAGGAAGGAAGGAAGGAAAAGGAAGGAAGGAAGGAAGGAAGGAAGGAAGGAAGGAAGGAAGGAAAAGGAAAGAAGGAAGGGAGGGAGGAAAAGAGGGAGGGAGGAAGAAAAGAAGGGAGAAAGGAAGGGAGGAAGGGAGGGAGGGAGGGAGGAGGGAAAGGAGGGAGGGATACAGTGGGGAGGGAGGGAGGGAAAAGGTGTAATTCCTCTGAGCAACTGAAGTACTATTTACCAAAATTATTACCAGGAAGCTGGGACATGTTTTTGTTGGAAAAGGAAGGTACAAGAATGGAGAGAGGAAGTGTGAGCAAATGCAATCATTCTATTCAATGTACATTATGGAAAAAAATGAACTATCTAATTTGAGAGTAGAGACTGAATAGGGAAAAATGAAAGGAGTACATTGACTAAGAAACAATGTGCTCATAACCTAACTTATGAAATTATAACATCTTTGTAAAACCACTTAACAACTCGAGTTGCTTGTTATTTAAGTAGATACAGTACCCCAATGAACTTATGTGTATATAAGTACAGAGAAAGCAGAATTATTATGTGGTGTCAGATTTGTTTCTGGAATATCTGTGGCCTTCATTGTAGGAAACCTCCTCATTATGATAGCTGTAATTTCTTCCCCCAATTTGCATTCCTCCCCAATGTACTTTCTACTATGGAACCTTTCGTTCTTGGACATGTGGCTGGCTTCATTTGCTACCCCCAAGATGATTTGGGATTTCCTCAGTAATCGAAAAGCTCATATCCTTTGGTGGATGCATAGTGCAGATCTTTCTCTTGCACTTTGTTGGTGGGGCTGAGATGGTGCTGTTGGTTTCCATGGCCTATGACAGATATGTGGCCATTTGCAAATCCTTGCATTGTATGACAACGATGAGCCAACAAACTTGTATCAAGTTGGTGTTGGCTTCCTGGATTATTGGATTCCTTCATTCCATCAGTCAAGTAGCATTTCAGGTGGATTTACCTTACTGTGTCCCTAATGAGGTGGACAGATTCTTCTGTGACACCCCTCTTGTGATCAAACTGGCATGCATGGATACTTATATTTGGGATTTGCTCATGATTGCAGACAGTGGACTGATTTCTGTGAGCTCTTTTCTATTTCTGATGGTCTCCTACATTGCTATTTTCAACACTGTCTGGCAATGTGTTTCAAGAGGCATTACCAAGGCACTTTCAGCTTGCTGTGCACATTTCACAGTAGTCACATTATTTTGGGGGCCATGTAATTTCATTTACATTTGGCCTTTCCGTAGGTTCTCTGTGGACAAGCTCCTGTCTGTGTTTTACACTGTTTTTTACACATTATCTGTACATTGAGAAATGAAGACATGAAAGGAGCTATGAAAAAACTGTGGAACAAACAAGTGACATTTCACTGAGTTCTAGCTTTCCTCATTGTGTCATGTGTCTACTCATTACTGATATCTGGTTAAATATGATTCTGCTCAAAGGCTGCTTCTTGAAACTCTCTTTATGAAACTTGTAATGTGTTATGTTACAATCAATATATAAACAGGAGTTCAATTTTATTTTGACTTACCTGATGTTCAGAGAACTTAAATTTTCTCATTTATCTGGAAACTGGTATTTAACAGATGTTCAGGCACTAATTGAATTACTTAACTGGATGAAACTTCAAGTGATTTTGCACAGTTTCTTCAATTAGGGAATATATGCTCTGGTACTTGTGACTTCTATGACCATATCTTACACATAAACACAGGCATAAAATAATGCAGAAGGGAAACTACTTCTGTTTTCAGAAAATCTCCCTTATTTGCTATTCTGATAATTCTTTTATGATGTTATATAATTGGGACATAAACATCAACTTTTATGATCAATTGCATTCACATTTGAACATAAAATAAATTAGCAAGAAATCAATATATAATTTAAGATTATTTTCTTAATTTGTTATATATACTATGCTGATGGTAGATTTGTTAAATAGATTGGTCATGGATATATATATATATATAGATATATATAGATATATAGATAGATAGATAGATAGATAGATAGATAGATAGATAGACAGATAGATAGATAGATATACATACATACATACATACATACATACATACATACATACATACATACATACATAATTTGTTTTGGTTGTGAGGTTTGAACTCTGGGCCTGGATGCTGTCCCTGAGCTCTTCAGCTCAAGGAAAGCACTCTACTACTTGAGCAATAGCACCACTTCCAGTTTTCTGATGGTAAGTTAAGAGAAGAATCTCATGGACTTTCCTTTACAGGCTGGCTTTGAACTATGATCCTCATATCTCAGCCTTCTTAGTAGTTTGGATTATAGATGTGAGCCTCCGGTGCCCAGAAAATATATATATATGATTTTACTTTACTTTTACTGTTCATTATATTTATGTATTAATTATGTACAATGTGATATTTCAATATATGCTTATACTGCCCTGATCAAATGACATCCCCTTTATCCAGCTTTTCTAACCATTAGTTAACATTTTTTATATTCAATTGAATAGCTTAATATTAACTTCTGAGAGATATGTGGTACTTGTCTTTCTGAGTATGGCTTATTTTTCTTAAGATAACAAACCCTTGTTCACCTATTTTGCTATAAAAGGTAGGGTTTCATTTTATAATTTCGGCTGAGTAACATTGTGTTGTGTACATACATCAGACTTTATGTATTTGCCCATTTTTGGATCACCTAGGTTGACTCCATATCCTAACTGTTGTGAATAGTCTTTAAATAAAACATTAGCATACTAATTTTATTACATTTGTATGTAAACCTAAAAGTTGGAAAGCTGGAGCAAAAGGTATATCTATTTTTATGTTTTAGGTATATTTACACTGTTCTATGTAACACGTGTGTCTTTTTGTCACCAAGTCATGCTAATCCTATTAATACATTTACTTACTTAAATAATTTTCAAGCACTTATTATAATTCAAAGAGCAGAGAAATCATGACTAATTGTTTAAAAACATACATTCTCACATTCTAGACTACCCCAGTTAATTTAATAAGGTACATGCAGAAAAATCTCAAGCTATGCTGTAAATTTAGAACTACTTTATTTGGGGGGGAAGAGGGGTTCCGGTCATGAGCCTGAACTCTGGGCCTGGGCGCTGTCCCTCAGTTCCTTATCTCAAAGCTAGTGCTCTACCACTTGAGCCACAACACCACTTCCGTTTTTTTTTCAGCTTATGTGGTGCTGAGAAATCGAACCCAGGGCCTACCATCACTGGAATAATAGTGTGACATTGTGCTCAGCTTTTGCTCATCATCAAAGAGTGCCATAAACATTTGCCCAAACTGGCTTGGAACCACAGTCCTCTTAGCCTCACATATGTCTGGGAAAGCAGGCATGTGCCACTGTATTCAGCTATTGGTTAGGATGGAGTTTCATGAAAGTTTTACAGCTCTCCAGTTTAATAGATACAATGCAACTTGAAAAATCAATATTAAATTAAGTTAATCTAGTTAAAAATAATAACATCTATATGCTCTTCAAAACAACCCTGTAAATATAAATCAAATATTAAATTCATATTATGCTAATTATTAAAATATTTTTTTAAAAATATGAAGAAATCCCTCAAAATTTAAGTACTATTTAAGACATGGATGATTATAAAATGGTTGGATAATTTAAGAAAATATGTACATATAGATATTTTATCTCACTTTACAAAATAATTTGTAATGAACATTTTGCAGGTACTATTAGATTAAAATGGAGAGATTACAATAGAAAATTTTAAGGTACAGAGATTTGAAGGTGGAATTTCCAAGACAATTTGAAATTTTTTCCTCCATATTGTCTTTGCTAATTTGTTTCACATTCTTTCTAACACTAGATATCATTCTTTGATTTTAGTTCTTCAAAAATATATAGTCTTCAAAAACTACTACGGATGATTTTATCTTTTACTATCCTCAGTAGCATGAATAAATGTAATTTCATGATTTTCTTAAGCACACTTTCTTCTAAAATTTTATACTCATATTGTCATTCTGCTTCCTAGGATTTTATCATATATTATTTATTAATATATGGAAGTGGTCAAGAATATTATATTGTGAAAATGTTTGAAATAGTCCTAGTTTGCTTTTATCATTTAATTATTATCTTTAAAAATTATAAGAGGAATTGCTACTTATGAACACAATATATCTTGAAAGCCTTAAACCTTCTCACTAATCCCTCCACTACCTTACCCCTTCTCTCACTATTCTTAAATTTGTATGATATACATTGGATTCTTTTTCTTTTATTTAATTTTACTTTATTTGTGAACATACTGTACAGAGGGGTTACAATTGCATGGGCAGGATAATGCGTACATTTCTTACCAAGCATTGCAACCTCCTCCTTTGCTTTACCTTTCACATCCCTTCCCAGCCTCCCCCCTCCCCCGCATTCCCACTCCTTCTCCTTCTCCCCACTGCCCCCCACCCGCACCGACGTTGTAAAGCTCGTTTTGGATATGACAACTTGTAATTCTCATTGTTGCAACAGGTCCTCCTGTATCATTAAACAACTGGTTTTTCCCCATCTCCTCCACAAGTTATACTGACATCAAATATAGTGAAAGCAGGCGTTATACTGTGGGGGAGGGAGATAAAAATCAACAAAGAGATAATCTTATAAATGCGTTAGAAACACATGCATGAAAGAAACGAAAACATTAAAATACATATCAAAGGGATCATTTTCCTGACATCACATTATCTGACCTTTTCCGCTTGACTCATACATATACTAGATTTGCAAATAAGGGAAACCATGGGACCTATGATAATTTGGGCCTGGCTTACTTCACTTAATATAATTTTTCTAAGTTTTTCCATTTCCTAACAAATGGGGCAATGTCATTCTTTCTGATGGAGGAATAGAATTCCATTGTGTATATACACTACATTTTCTTGATCCATTCATCTACTGAGGGGTATCTAGGCTGATTCCATATCTTAGCTATGGTAAATAATGCTGCAATAAACATTGTTGTGCTGGTAGCTTTAGTGTGGTCTTGATTGTAAACATTTGGGTAAATGCCCAAAAGTGGGATTGCTCGGTCATAGGGGAGTTCTATGTGGAGTCTTTTGAGGAACCTCCATACTGCTTTCAAAAGAGGTTGAACAAGTTTACATTCCCACCAACAATGAAGTAAGGTCCCTTTCTGTCCATATCCCCTCCAGCATCTGTTGTTGTTAGAGTTCTTGATTTTTGCCATTCTAACTGGGGTAAGATGATAACTCAATGTTGTTTTGCTTTGCATTTCTTTTATGGCTAGGGATGTTGAACATTTCTTCATGTGTCTATTGGCCATCCTTCTTTCTTCTTCAGAGAAGTTGCTCTTTAAATCTTTCACCCACTTATTTATTGGGCAGTTGTTTCTTTGAGGATTTGTTGTTGGGGGGTTTAATTTTTTGAGTTCCAAGTTTATTTTAGATATGAGACCCTTGTCCGTTGTATGGCTAGTAAAGATCTTCTCCCAATCGGTGGGTTTCTATTGATCTTGCTAGCTATGTCATTTGCCCTGCAGAAGCTCTGCAACTTTATGCAATCCCATTTGTCCAACCTTCCTTGATTTGTTGTGTTTCAGGGTCTCTATTCAAAAAAATTCGGCCTGAGCCAAGGAGACCTACGGTTGCTCCTATTCCATCCTGTAGTGTTTTCAGAGTGTCTGCTTAGACATCAAGGTCTTTGATCCATTTGGAATTGATTCTGGTACAGGGCGATATATAAGATCTAGCTTTAGTTTTCTACATGTAGTTAACCAATTTTGCCAGCATCATTTACTGAAGAGGCTGTCTTTCTTCCATTCTATTGTTTTAGCTTCCTCATCGAAGATTAGATGGCTATAGGTCTGTAGGTTCATTTCTGGGTTTTCAATTCTATTCCATTGGTCCTGAGGTCTGTTCTTATGCCAATACCAAGCTGTTTTGATTACTATGACTTTATAGTAGAGTTTGAAATTTGGTATTGATATTTCTCCAGCAGTGTTCTTTCTGTTGAGGAGCGTTTTTGTTATTCGGAGTCTTTTATTGTTCCATATGAATTTTTGGATCGCCTCTTCTATTTCCTTGAAGAATGAGGGTGGAATTTTGATAGGTATCGCGTTGAATTTGTAGATAGCCTTGGGAAGTATTGCCATTTTCACGATGTTAATCTTTCCAATCCAGGAGCATGGGAGGCTTTGCCATTTTTTTAGTTCTGTGTTGATTTCCTTTTTCAAGATTTTAAAGTTTTCATCATAGAGGTCCTTCATTTGTTTAGTTAAGTTAATTCCTAGCTATTTTATTTTTTATGGAGCTATTACAAATGGAGTTGCTTTCCTAATTTCTTCCACACTTTTCTCATTGTTGGCATACAGAAAAGCCATTGATATTTGGTGGTAAATTTTATAACCTGCTACTTTGCCAAAGTTTTGAATCAGCTTGAGAAATTTGGGAGTGGAGTCTATGGGATTCTTTAAATACAAGATCATGTCATCTGCAAAGAGGGAGAGTTTCAATTCTTCCTTCCCTATTTGGATCCCCTTTATGACTGCATCTTGTTTTATTGCTGTAGCTAGGCATTCTAATACTAGATTGAAGAGAAGTGGAGAGAGTGGGCATCCTTGTCTTGTTACTGAGTTAAGAGGAAATGGCTTTAGTTTTTCACCATGGAGTAAAATGCTGGCTGGAGGTTTGTCATTTACAGCCTTTATTGTATTGAGGAATGTTCCATGGATTCCTAATTTTTCCAAAACCTTCATCATGAAGGGGTGTTGGATCTTGTCGAATGCTTTTTCTGCATCTATTGAGATAACCATGTGGTTCTTATTCTTGCTCCTGTTGATGTGATGAATAATATTAATTGATTTGCATATATTGAATCAGCTTTGCATCCCTGAAATGAATCTTGTTCGATCGTGGTGTATGATTTTTGGATGAATTGTTAAAGTCGATTGGCCAACATTTTGTTGAGAAGTTTTGCATCAATATTCATCAAAGAAATGGGTCTATAGTGCTCTTTCTTTGATGAGTCCCTGCCTGGTTTTGGGATGAGGGTTATGATGGCTTCATAGAATGTGTTCGGTAGTGAGCTTTCTCTTTCAATTTCATTGAAGAGTTAGAGGAGTATTGGTGTGAGCTCTGCTTTGAAGGCCTTGTAAAATTCCGCTGTAAAACCATCTGGTCGTGGACTTTCCTTAGTTGTGAGGTCTCTTATTGCTGTTTTTATTTCAGTGCTTGCTATGGGCCTGTTAAGATAGTTTAACTCATCTTGGTTTAGTTTTGGCATGTCAATATTTGCTAGGAAAAGGTCCATTTCTGTCAAGTTCTCAAACTTATTAGCATAAAGTTTTGAGAAGTATTCCCTTAAAATGTTCTGAATCTTGGTTGTTTCTGTGGTGATGTTTCCATTCTCATCTCTGAGTTTATTAATTTATTTTATTTTATTATATTTTATTTGAGAACATACTGTACAGAGGGGTAAAATTACATGGGCAGGATAATGCATACATTTCTTACCAAGCACTGCAGCCTCCTCCTTGGTTTACCCTTCACCTGCTTTCCCAGCCTCTCCACTCCCCCCCACCCAATCATACTCCCCTCCCCCCCACAACGACATTGTAAAGCTGGTTTTGACATGACATTTTGTACTTCTCATTGTTGCAACAGGTCCACCTGAATCCTTAAACGACCTGTTTGTCCCCATCTCCTCCACATGTTATACTGACATCAAATATAGTGAAAGCGGGGGTTACACTGTGGGGGAGGGACATACAAAGCAACAAAGAAATAATCTTATAAATGCGTTAGAAACACATACAGGAAAGAAACGAAAACATTAAAATACATATTTAAGGGTTCATTTTCCTAACATCATATTATCTGACCTTTTCCGCTTGATTCATACCTATACTACATATTGCAAATAAGGGAAACCATGGGACCTATGTTTCTTTGGGCCTGGCTTACTTCACTTAATATAATTTTTTCCAAACCTTTCCATTTCCTAACAAATGGGGAAATGTCATTCTTTCTGATGGAGGCATAGAATTCCATTGTGTATATATACCACATTTTCTTGATCCATTCATCTACTGAGGGGTATCTAGGCTGATTCCATATCTTAGCTATGGTAAATAATGCTGCAATAAACATAGTTGTGCTGGTAGCTTTAGTGTGGTCTTGTTTATAAACACTTGGTTAAATGCCCAAAAGTGGGATTGCTGGATCATAGGGGAGATCTATGTGAAGTCTTTTGAGGAACCTCCATCCTGCTTTCCAAAGTGGTTGAACAAGTTTACATTCCCACCAACAATGAAGTAAGGTCCCTTTCTGTCCACATCCCCTCCAGCATCTGTTGTTGTTAGAGTTCTTGATTTTTGCTGTTCTAACTGGAGTGAGGTGATATCTCAATGTTGTTTTGATTTGCATTTCTTTTATGGCTAGGGATGTTGAACATTTCTTCATGTGTCTATTGGCCATCCTTCTTTCTTCTTCAGAGAAGCTTCTCTTTAAGTCTTTCGCCCACTTATTTATTGGGAAGTTGTTTCTTTGAGGATTTGTTGTTGGGGGGTTTAATTTTTTGAGTTCCAAGTATATTTTAGATATGAGACCCTTGTCCGTTGTATGGCTAGTAAAGATCTTCTCCCAATCGGTGGGCTTTCTATTGATCTTGCTAGCTATGTCATTTGCCCTGCAGAAGCTCTACAACCTTATGCAATCCCATTTGTCCAACCTTTCTTTGATTTGTTGTGTTTCAGGGTCTCTATTCAAAAATTTTCGGCCTGAGCCAAGGAGACCTAGGGTTTCTCCTATTCCATCCTGTAATGTTTTCAGAGTGTCTGCTTTGAGTTCAAGGTCTTTGAAGCATTTGGAGTTGATTCTGGTGCAGGGTGATATATAAGATCTAGCTTTAGTTTTCTACATGTAGTTAACCAATTTTGCCAGCATCATTTACTGAAGAGGCTGTCTTTCTTCCATTCTATTGTTTTAGCTTCCTCATCAAAGATTAGATGGGTATAGGTCTGTAGGTTCATTTCTGGGTTTTCAATTCTATTCCATTGGTCCTGAGGTGTGTTCTTATGCCAATACCAAACTGTTTTGATAACTATGGCTTTATAGTAGAGTTTGAAATTTGGTATTGATATTCCTCCAGCAGTGTTCTTTCGGTTGAGGAGCATTTTTGCTATTCGGGGTCTTTTATTGTTCCATATGAATTTTTGGATTGCCTCTTCTATTTCCTTGAAGAATGAGGGTGGAATTTTGATAGGTATCGCGTTGAATTTGTAGATAGCCTTGGGAAGTATTGCCATTTTCACGATGTTAATCTTTCCAATCCAGGAGCATGGGAGGCTTTGCCATTTTTTTAGTTCTGTGTTGATTTCCTTTTTCAAGATTTTAAAGTTTTCATCATAGAGGTCCTTCATTTGTTTAGTTAAGTTAATTCCTAGCTATTTTATTTTTTATGGAGCTATTACAAATGGAGTTGCTTTCCTAATTTCTTCCACACTTTTCTCATTGTTGACATACAGAAAAGCCATTGATATTTGGTGGTAAATTTTATAACCTGCTACTTTGCCAAAGTTTTGAATCAGCTTGAGTAATTTGGGAGTGGAGTCTATGGGATTCTTTAAATACAAGATCATGTCATCTGCAAAGAGGGAGAGTTTCAATTCTTCCTTCCCTATTTGGATCCCCTTTATGACTGCATCTTGTTTTATTGCTGTAGCTAGGCATTCTAATACTAGATTGAAGAGAAGTGGAGAGAGTGGGCAGCCTTGTGTTGTTCCTGAGTTAAGAGGAAATGGTTTTAGTTTTTCACCATTGAGTATAATGCTGGCTGGAGGTTTGTCATATACAGCCTTTTTTGTATTGAGGAATATTCCGTGGATTCCTAATTTTTCCAAAACCTTCATCATGAGGGGGTGTTGGATCTTGTCGAATGCTTTTTCTGCATCTATTGAGATAACCATGTGGTTCTTATTCTTGCTCCTGTTGATGTGATGAATAATATTAATTGTTTTGCGTACATTGAACCAGCTTTGCATCCCTGAAATGAATCCTGTTTGATCGTGGTATATGATTTTTTGGATGAATTGTTGAAGTCGATTGGCCAAAATTTTGTTTAGAAGTTTTGCATCAATGTTCATCAAAGAAATGGGTCTATACTTCTCTTTCTTTGATGAGTCCCTGCCTGGTTTTGGGATGAGGGTTATGATGGCTTCATAGAATGTGTTTGGTAGTGAGCTTTCTCTTTCAATTTCATTGAAGCGTTGGAGGAGTATTCGTGTGAACTCTGCTTTGAAGGCCTTGTAAAATTCCGCTGTAAAACCATCTGTTCCTGGACTTTTCTTAGCTGGGAGGTCTCTTTTTGCTGTTTCTATTTAAATACTTGATATGGGCCTGTTAAGCTGGTTTAACTCATCTTGGTTTAGTTTTGGCATGTCAATATTTGCTAGGAAAAGGTCCATTTCTGTCAAGTTCTCAAATTTATTAGCATAAAGTTTTGAGAAGTATTCCCTTATAATGTTCTGAATCTTGGTTGTTTCCGTGGTGATGTTTCCATTCTCATCTCTGAGTTTATTAATTTGGGTGTGTTCTCTCCTTTTTCTGATAAGGTTTGCTAAGGGTCTGTCAATTTTGTTAAGTTTTTCAAAGAACCAACTCGTTGTTTTGTTGATTCTTTCTATAGTTTTTTTGCATTCTAATTCTTTTAATTCTGATTTAATCTTGATTATTTCTTTCCGTCTACTGGATTGGGGTTTATCTTGCTGCTCTTTTTCAAGGAGGTTTAGATGTGTCATTAAATTGCTAGTTTCAGATCTCTCCAATTTGTTGATGTAGGAGCTCAGAGCTATAAACTTGCCTCTGAGTACTGCCTTTGCTGTGTCCCAGAGGAGCTGGTAATTTGTGTGTTCATTTTTGTTGAGTAGCATGAACATTGGAATTTCCTTTCTAATCTCTTCCATGACCCACTCATGATTCAGCAGTGTGTTGTTCAGCCTCCATGTGATACTGGACTTTCTTTGGTGGCTTTTGGTGTTGAGTTCTAATTTTATTCCCTTGTGGTCAGAGAGAGTCCAAGGTATAACTTCAATGTTTCTGAATTTAGACAAGTTTGCTTTGTGGCCTAAAATGTGGTCTGTTTTAGAAAACGTTCCATGTGCTGCTGAGAAGAACTTGTATTCTGATGCTGCTGGGTGAAATGTTTGGGAAATGTCTGTTAAGTCTAGTTGATCTATGCAGCTGTTATTTCTGCGGTTTCTCTGTTGAGTTTTTGCCAAGTTGATCTATCTAGTGGGGAGAGTGGTGTGTTAAAATCCCCAACAATTAATGTCTTTGCATCTATATGGGATTTGAGGGGAAGTAGTGTTTCTTTGATAAATTTGTGTGCTCCATTGTTTGGCGAATAGATATTTAGAATTGTAATATCCTCCTGAAGGAGAGATCCTTTAAGTAGTATGTAGCGACCTTCTTTATCTCTTCTCACGAATTTTAATTTGAAGTCTATTTTATCTGATATTAGGATTGCAACTCCCCCCTGTTTATGGGGGCCGTTTGCTTGGTAGATTTTGTTCCAGCCTTTAACATGGAAAATGTGTTTGTTTTTACGGGAAAGATGTGACTCCTGAAGGCAGCAGATAGAAGGGTCTTGTTTTTTAATCCAACTAGACAGTCTATGTCGCTTACTTGGAGAGTTCAGTCCGTTAACGTTAAGAGATAGGACTGAGAGTTATTTGGGAGTTCCTGCCATGTTATCCACCTTCTTGGGGCCTGTGAAAACTGGGTTCTTCCTAAGGTTCTTGGATTCTCATTTTGGGTGCAGTTTCTTGGCCTTTGTTGCGGTCTTGTTCGTTTTCTATGTGTAGGACATCTTTAAGAATCTTTTGTAGGGCTGGTTTGGTGGAGATGTATTGTTTCAATTTTTCTTTGCTATGGAAGGTTTTTATTTGGCCTTCATTTATGAAGGAGAGTTTAGCTGAGTACAGTATTCTTGGTTGATAGTTGTTTGTTTTTAGGGCATGGCATACGTCATTCCAGGCTCTTCTTGCTTTGATTGTCTCTGCTGAGAAATCTGAGGTAATTCTAATTGGTTTCCCTTTATAGGTGATTAACCTTTTCTCCTTGACAGCTTTAAGGATCTTTTCCTTGGTTGAGTTGATCCTGTGTGGATTATAATGTGGCGGTGGGATGTCCTATTCTGGTCTGGTCTATTTGGGGTTCTAAAAGCTTCTTGTATCTCAATAGGCCTATCTTTTTGTATGTTTGGGAAGTTCTCTGCTAGGATCCTGTTAAACAAATTTCCTAGACCATTAACTTCTGTTTCTAGGTGCTCCTCTACACCCATTATCCTTAGATTGGGCCTTCTGATGGTGTCTTCCAGGTGTTGGATAGACCTATCATATTTCTTGGACTTGTCCTGGATGGTTGTATGTTCTTTCTCTATAATATCTAGGCTGTCTTCAATCCCTGGGATTCGATCTTCTGCATGGTCTAACCTGCTGTCAAGACTCTCTACTTTGTTTTTTATCTCTTTTCCTTCTAATTGGTCAGCTTTGATGGCTTCAAGTTCTTTGTGGAAGCTCTGTTTTAGGTCTTGTATGAATTTCTTTACTTCCTTAATTTGGTGTTCAGTGTTTGTTCTCAAATCACTCAGTTGATTGGTTATGGTTTCTTTGGACTCCCATTCCTTCTGTTGGGTTCCATTCAGCATTCTCTTTGTGGTCTCCCTGACTTCCTTCAGCTCTTTGTTAATGGATTCCATGAATGCCTTTAGTGATCTTTGTGTGTTCTCTATCTGGTCTCTCAATTCCTGTAGTACTCTTTGATTAGCTTCCTTCCGTTCGTGGGATTATTGTAGTTCTCTTTCCTCCCGTTCATGGGATTCCTGCAGTTCTCTTGGAGTGTTCTCAGCCTGCTCACATCATTCTTCCCTTTCTCTTTGAGTATTCTCAAGTTGTTCACGCAAATCCTGTATCAGTTTTTGAGTAGCTTCCTCATGCTTATGATATTCCTGTATAAGCTTTTGGGATGCCTCCTCTCTCTCCCTTTCACGCTCATACAGAGGCCTTTGTAAGTTGTCAAACTTCTCATTTATCATGTTTGCCAGCAGTGTTTGTAGAGCTATTTGGGAACTCTCCTCTGGATTATTCATTATCTGCTCTGACCCCTGATTATCAAGATTGGGAATTGAGATATCCGGATTTGCCATTTTTCTGTGTTTTTCCGGCTTACTCTGCCCATTTGAGAGGAAAATAGCACCAGTTTTGTGCTAGAACACTATCTTAAGGCAACCATCAATCAAAGTTTGCATTTGTACAGTCAATAGTGTACAGATACAATACAATCTAGTTCAACAGATACATCTATTCAACATCAAACAAATATATGTTAATGGGCTTTCAACTGCAGAGAAGAATTTGGAAAACCAGAAATTATTATGGTTAGGGAGAGATGTGGGTAAAAATAGGAATAGATTGGTGTGGGGAGGCACAGGGAGAGTTAACTATGTCCTAATCCCAATGCAGGAAATAGGTTGTGTAGGATGCAAGTAGAGAGAGAGAGAAAAGGAAGAAAGGCATAAGGAAGTGAAAAGAGACCAGAAAAAATAGAAAGGTAAAAATTGATATTATTATGGAGATTAAAAGACCATCTATTTAGAGAGGAATGTGAGTATATTAAGAGAAGGGAAGGGACATAGAAGAGAAGTGAAAACCTTAAAAAAATGCTTAAAATATTATATAGGTATAAAGAGGTAGTACTGCTATTAAGGAATTTAAGTCTCAGAGGTTTTGAATTGAGTAATAAATTTGTGGATTAAGTGTGTACACAATGGGGGATAGGGTCTACTAGTTAACTACGGGTTTATCTGAGGATGTGCAGGACAAGAGTTAAGTCACATAAAGAAAATCAAAAGAGAGGAAAAGGTGAGAAGGATAAGAAAGGGCGAAAAAAAGATCAGAAGTTCAGTAGAGCTAGACAAAAAACAAAAAGATAGTTAAGAAAGAAAAAAAAAGAGAAAGAAGACAAGAAAAGAAAGGAAAATGCACATTCACATTTTCCTAAAATAAAAATTATAAGAGGAAAAAAACAGTTACTGGAAAACAATTATTTTTTCAAAAAAGGCAAAAATTAAAGATTAATAAAATTTTTAGAAAAAAATTTATATATATAAGGTACCAAAAGAAAAAAAAAGAAAAGAAGGAGAAGAAGAGAAAAAAAAGTTCTTTGATTTATTTTTTGATTTTTTTGGGAGGGGTGGGAAGAATCCTGTATCTCCCTTTTGTCTGTAACCAGCCTCTTGTTGGAGTCTCTGGTCAGCTTGAGGTCCTGTGTCTTGATTGGTTTCTTGAGTCAGCTTGTTTGAATAGACAAAAAAATGCTCTGCTTTACCCAAGATTTTGAGATCCCCTCCCAGATTAGTTTAATGGGAGGGTGATCTGCTTTGAGAATCACAAAAGAGGGGGATGCAGTGGTGAGGCTATGTTCTGGGTAGAGTTGAGGCCTTTCAACAATCAGTAGATTTTCCCTGGGGCTATTTTGTGAAAAAAAACTAATGGAGCCATTCTCAGGGTTTCTGTTTTTCAATTGATTGTTGAGACTGCTAGAGGGAGGGGCAGCCTCTGGCTCTGGTTACCCAGTGAGGAAAGCCACTCCAATGGCTGGCGCCTGAGCTGGGTGACTTTTCCCTGGATGGAGCTGCGTCTGGCAGGTCACTTCGCCATTAAGTTCTTGTGACCTGCTAAATGACTCGTTTTATTCCAAGGCCTGAGTTGGAGCTGGCAGCTCCTCCGAGCTTTGTCGGTATCCAAGATGGAGATCACCGGTGCTGGGGGGGGAGGGGTGGCCTTCCCTCCTCTGCTCCCTGAGAAGGAGTGAGGACGTCGGGCTTCTACTCATGCTGAGTCTTGGATCCTGGGTCGTCTCTGGTCTGCAAAATGCAGGATGAAGATGTCCGCTCCTTGTCGGTTCTTGCTGGTGTTGAGTAGAATCTGCTCGCCCGCTGCATCTCTCTCCTTCCTCCCGGACTCTCTGTGTGAGCGCTCAGGTATGGCCCCGGCTGGGGTCTCTACCGCGACCCTGCCACTGCAGCGGCGGCTGCTGGCAAGCACTCAGATGTGTCTACTTTCCTTGGCTTTCCCTCTCTTTTCTAACTCTCTGTCCTGTGATGGCACACTTGGTGTGATTCTCTGGCTTAGGACTGTTCACTGGATTCCAGCTTCTCCTCCGCCATCTTCGGTGTTGTCATCTACATTGGATTCTTGACTGCATCTTCCCCCTCTTCATCTCTTCATTTATCATACCCTTTCTCTTGACCCCACTCCACATTTTCTAGCACTTGCTTCCTGGTGTATAATTTGCTGACTTTGATTTTGCCTTTTAAACATATTACACTCTTGAGATCTACCTTATATCTACTATATTTCAGTTGATATAGTTATACACACTTGCTCACAACCCAACATATTTACTTATAACTTTAGAAGCTAAATCTAGGGTCAACATATAAGGGAAAACTTGGATCCTTTGTCTCTTCTGATCTGACTTACAACACTGTACATAAATTATTTCAAGTCTTTTCATTTCTTTATAAATGGTACAAAAACATTCTTTCTAATGGATGTATAAAATCCCATTGTGTGTAAATATATGTGTGTATACATATTATATTTTCTTGGTCCTCTCATTTTTGAGGGTTGTCTCTTCTGATTTCATACCTTGACTGTAGGGTACAGTGCTTCAGTAAACATGATTATGCTGGTAGCTTTACTTTCACTGGTTCATAATATTTTGAGTAAATGCCCAAGAGTTGAATTGCTAGATCATTGGGTAGTTTTTGAGGAACCTCCATACTGCTTTCCAGAATGGTTGAACAAGTTAACATACCTACCAATAAATACTGTATTAGGATTACTTTTTGGTCACATCCTCACTAACATTTGTTAATATTTACTTTCTGGATAATGGCAATTCTAACTGGAGTCAGGTAGATTCTGAATGTTGGTTTGATTGGCATTTTCTTGATGGCTAGAGATGTTGAGCATTTCTACCTGTGTCTCTTGGATATTTTTTACCTCTTCCTCTGAGACAAATCTCTTAAGCTCATTAGCCTATTTACTAATTAGTGATTGGTGTTCTGAGGGTTTAATTTGTTGAGTTCTTTGTATATTCTGGATGTTAGGTCATTAACTGATGTGTAGCTAGCAAAAAATTCCCATTCTGTAGAAAAACTTTGTAGCTCTTTGACCAAATCCTTTGCCAGGCAGCAACTCTTCAGTTTGATGCAGTCTGATTTATCAAGTCTCTGATTCTGTAAATTTACTCAGAACGTTTCTACCTGTGCCCAGGAACCCTAGTGTTTCCCCTATTTTTTTCTGTAATCATTTAATGATTTCCTGTCTCACATTGAGGCTTTTGATCCATTTTGAGTTGATGCTGGTGCAAGATGATATACAAGGTTCTAACCAAGTTTTGCCAGCACTATTTGTGAAGTGGCTATATTTTTGTATTTATTGTGAAAAAACCGTAGAGAGGGGTTACACTTGCATGGGCAAGGTAATGAGTGCATTTCTTTTTTTGTTATAAACATATTTTTATTATGAAAATACTGTACAGAGGGGTTACAATTACATGGGCAAGATAATGAGTACATTTCTTATCAAGCATTTTAGCCTCCTTCTTTATTTCCCCTTCCTATCCTTCGCATCCTCCCTTCCCGTCCCCCCCACCAAAGTTGTAAAGTTCGTTTTTTGACATAACAACTTGTACATGTCATTGTTGCAATGGGTCCTCCTGTATCCCTATTTTAATGATTTGTTTTTTCCCTTCCCTTCCACATATACCAACGTGAAATACAGTGAAAGTAGGGGTTATACCATGGGGGAGGGACATACAAAGCAACAAAGACATAATCTTATAAATATGTTAGAAACAATCGCATGAAAGATCTCTCTCTCTCTTTTTTTTTGTCAGTCCTGGAGCTTGAGCTCTAGGCCTGGAGCTTTCCCTGAGCAACTCAGCTCAAGGCTCATGCTCTACCACTTGAGCCATAGAGCCACTTCTAGTTTTCTAGAGTTTTTCTTTTAAATTGTGATTAAGTGATTACATAATTTCCCAATTTCACAGTATTGTGGGATAGTGATGCTCATTTAAAGTCACAAACTCATTCAGACTTTCCTGGAGCAAATTGTCTATCACGGTCTATAACATATAATGGCGTACACATATACACCATACATGTGATCAGCAGCATGGGGTTGTTTAGTAGTGGTTCTACCAGATGAGTAGAAGTACTTGGTTTCTTAAGTCCTGTAAATTTTGTCATATCACCTAACATTTTGGAGTTAACATCTACTTATCAGGGAGACCATGTACTGTTTGTCTCTTTTCTCTTGGCTTACCTCGCTCAACATGATTTCTTTTGCTCCAACCATTTCCTTGCAAATGCCATTAATTTGTCATTTCTAATGGCTGCATAATATTCCATTGTGTATAGATACCACAATTTTTGGATCCATTCATCTGTGATGGGGCATCTGGGTTGTTTCCATATCCTAGCTATTGTGAACAGTGCCACTATAAACATGGAGGTGCACGTGTCCTTCTATATTGGTTCCTGTTGTTCAGGGTAGATGCCTAGAAGTGGTATGACTGGGTCATAAGGGAGATCAATATTTAGCTTTCTGAGGACCCTCCAGACTGCTTTCCAAAGTGGTTGTATAAGTGTACATTCCCACCAGCAGTGTAATAGGGTTCCTCTTTCTCTGAATCCCCTCCGGCATTTGTTGTTGGCTGACTTTAAGATGTAGGCCATTCTGACTGGGGTAAGGTGGTATCTCAGGGTTGTCTTTATTTGCATTTCCTTCACAACCAGGGCTGGTGAACATTTCCTCATGTGTTTCTTTGCCATTTTTATTTCTTCATATGAGAAGTCTCTCTTTAGTTCCCTTGCCCATTTAGTAATTGGTTTGTTAGGGTTGGGAGGGATTAGTTTCTTGAGTTCCCTGTATATACTGGATATTAACTCCTTGTCTGATATATTGCTAGTAAATATATTTCCCAATTAGTTGGCTGTCTTTCTAGCTTGGTTGTGATAGCTTTAGCTGTGCAGAAGCTTTTTATTTTAAGGTAATCCCATTTGTCAAGTCTCTCTCCAATTTGTTGTGACCCTGGGACTCTGTTCAGGAAGTTCCTTCCTGTTTCTATAAGTTCAAGTGTCTTTCCTACTCTGTCCTGCAGTAGTTTCAGAGACTCAGGTTTGATGTTAAGGTCTTTAATCCATTTTGAGTTGATGTTGGTGCATGGTGATAGGCTGGGGTTCACTTTTAGTCTTCTTCATGTGGCCGCCCAGTTTTCCCAGAACCAGTGGTTGAAGAGGCTGTGTTTCTTCCATTGTATGTCTTTGGCTCCTTTGTCAAATATCAGCTGATTGTGGATTTATTTCTGGATCTTCTATTCTATTCCATTGGTCTTCGAGTCTGTTTTTGTGCCAGTACCATGCTGTCTTTGTTATTATAGCTCTATAGGAGAGTTTGAGCTTCGGCATGGATATCCCTCCCATGTTGTCTTTATTCCCTAGAATTGTATTGGCTATCCTAGGTCTTTTGTTGTTCCATATGAATTTTTGGAATGTTTTCTGTATTTCAGAGATGTATGTCATTGGGATTTTAATAGGAATTGCATTGAATTTGTATATTAATTTTGGCAGTATTGCCATTTTCACTATATTGTCTGCCTATCCAGGAGCACGGGAGGTCTTTCCATTTCCTAGTGTCTTTTGCAATTTCTTTCTCCAACTTTTTATAGTTTTCATTAAATAGTTCTTTTACATCTTTGGTTATGTTAATTCCTAAATATTTTATTTTGGGAGAGGTTATTGTGAATGGGGTTGCTCCCTTTATTTCCATTTCTGCTTGTACATTTTCAGTGTACAGGAAGGCAACTGATTTTTCTGGGTTGATTTTGTATCCTGCTACTTTGCCAAAGTGATTTATGATTTCTAAGAGTTTGGGGATGGAGTTTTTGGGATTGTAGAGGTATAGTATCATATCATCTGCAAAAAGGGTAGTTTAACTTCTTCTTTCCCTATGCGGATCCCTCTAATGTCTTTTTCTTTTCGCCTTATTGCCCTGGCTAAGGGTTCTAGGACTATACTGAAGAGGAGTGGAGGCAGTGGGCATCCTTGCCTTGTTTCTGATTTTAGGAGAATTGGTTGTAGCTTTTCCCTATTAAGTATAATATTGGCTATTGGTCTGTCATAAACGGATTTTATTGTTTTAAGAAATGTTCCTTCTATTCCTATTTTCTCCAGAGCTTTTAGCATGAATGAATGTTGAATTTTATTAAAGGTCTTTTCTGCATCTGTGGAGATAATCATGTGATTCTTGACTTTGACTCTGTTGATGTGTTGGATTACATTTATTGACTTACGTATGTTAAACCATCCCTGCATCTCTGGGATGAAGCCTACCTGGTCATAGTGTATGGGTTTTTTTTATGTGTTTCTAGACTCTGTTAGCTAGACTCTTGTTAAGGATCTTTGCATCTGTGTTCATCAAGGAAATTGGCCTGTAATTCTCTTTTTGGTTGGGTCTTTGCCTGGTTGGAAATGAGTGTGATAATGGCTTCGTAGAATGAGTTTGGGATAGCTCCCTCCTTCTCTGTTTCTCTGAAGAGCTTGAGGAGTATGGGTATTAGTTCTTGTTTAAAGGTCTTATAGAATTCTGCTGTGAATCCATCTGGTCCTGGGCTTTTTTTTGTTGGAAGTCTTCTGATTGTTTCCTGTATCTCATTGTAGGATATTGGCTTATTCAATTGATTTACTTCTTCTTTGCTCAGTTTGGGCAACTTGTATTTCTCTAAAAATGCATCCATTTCCACCAGGTTTTCTTCCTTTAGAGAGTATAACTTTTGAAAGTAGTCCGTTAGGATTGTTTAGATATCTTGGGTACATGTTGTGATTTTTCCTGTAGCATCCCTAATCCTGTTAATATGGGTTTCCTCTCTTCTTATTTTAATTAATCTTTCCAATGGTCCTTCAATTTTTATTTATTTTTTCAAAGAACCAGCTTTTTGTTTGGTTAATTTTGGCTATGGTTCTCCGATTCCCTAATTCATTAATCTCTGCTTTTAGTTTGGTTATCTGGCTCCGTCTACTAACTTTAGGTTTCATTTTTTTATGTTTTTCTAGCTGTTTTAATTGCAACATGACATTATTTACTTGGTCTGTCTCTATTTTCGTGATGTGGGCACAGAAGGCAATAAATTTGCCCCTCAGGACTGCTTTTGCTGTGTCCCACAAGTTTCTCTGAGAGGTGTTTTCATTTTCATTGAGTTGTAGGAAATTTTTTATTTCTTCTTTGATCTCTTCTGTTACCCAGGCATTGCTAAGAAGTGTGCTGTTCAATTTCCATGTATTAGAGTAATTTCTTCAGTACGCTTTGTTATTGAGAACTAGCTTGATTCCACTGTGGTCAGATAGGATACAGGGGATTATGTCAATCCCCTTGTATTTGCTTAAGTTCCTTGCATGAATTATGATATGGTCTATTTTGGAGAAAGTTCCATGAGCTGCTGAGAAGAATGTGTACTGTGTTGTTTTAGGGTGAAATACCCGGTAGATGTCAGTTAATTCCACTTGATGTATGGCCTCACTTAATTCGGTAGCTTCTTTGTCAATCCTCTGTTTGGTAGACCTGTCCTTTGGTGAGAGGGGGTGTTAAAGTCTCTTAGCGTTATCGTATTGGGATCTATTTTATTCTGTAATTTTGAGAGTATTTGCTTAACATATCTGTGTGCACCAAAGTTTGGGGCATATAAGTTGATGAGGGTAATATCCTCCTCTTGGATTATTCCCTGTATTATATGTAGTGTCCATCCTTGTCTTTTTGTATTGATTTTAATGAAAAGTTTATCTTGTCAGATATCAATATTGCTATACCTGTTTTCTTACTGGGGGCATTTGATTGGTAGATCTTTTTCCAACCCTTTACTCTGAGTTTGTTTGTATGTTTGGCTGAGAGGTGGGTCTCCTAAAAGGCAACAGATGGATGGGTCATGTTTTCTCATCCAATCTGCAGTCCTTTGTCTTTTGAATGGTGAATTAAGCCCGTTAATATTAAGAGATAGTATAGAGAGATGCATTGTGGTCCCTGTCATTCCCTGTTTTCCTCAGTTTTTCTTCTTTCCTTTCCTCCTGTGCTTGCTCAGTTAGACTTCTATTAATGCCTGTCTTGGGACAGGTCCCAGTTCCTGGTTGCTTTCTTCATGTTGTGTTCCTCTTCTTAGTATTCTTTGTAATGCTGGCTTAATGTTTATGTATTCATTTAGTTTTTCTTTGCTATTAAAATTTTCAGCTCTCCATCGAATGTGAATGCTAGCTTTGCCGTGTATATCAGTCTGGCTTGGCACTTATTGGCTCTCAGGGCTCGTATGGTACTTTCCCAGGCCTCTCTTGCATTCAGTGTTTGTGTGGAGAAATCTGCAGTGATTCTAATTTTTTCCCATTGTAGTATAGCTACTTCTTCATTTTTTGCTGCATGCAAGATTGTTTCCTTATTATTCAGATCTATCATTTTTACGATAATGTGTCTAGAAGTGTTTCTCCTGGGATCTTGCTTGTTAGGTGTTCTATATGCTTCTGTTATGTGGGTAAAATGTTTTTTTTTGAGATGGGGAAAATTTTCACCGATTATCTTGTTGAATAGGTGTTGCTTTCCCTTGCTTTGATATTCTTCACCTTTGTCCACTCCGATTATACGAAGGTTAAATTTCTTGGCACTATCTGCTTGCTTTTGAATTTCCCTTTGGCATAATTTAAGTGATTTTTCCATATCTGTCATTTTTTGGTCCAGTTGGTGTATTCTGTCTTCTGTATCTGACACTCTACATTCCATTTCATTTATTCTGTTAACTGTGACTTCCATTGTGGTTTGCATGGAGGAAATGGACTCTTCTATGGATTCAATGTTAGTTTGCAAAGTACTGATCTCACCTCTTAATGAGATATGTACTGCCTCTATTGTGGCATTTATCTCACTTCTTAGTGAGGTATGTACTGCCTCTATTTTTGCGTGTACCTCGTGTTTGAGATCCTGCATCTCTTTCGATAATTCGTCCCTATGTTCTTTCCATTTCTGGTCTATTTCTCACTTTATTTCTTGAGTCATTGTCTCCAGCTTGTAGGTTTTGTCTTCCATTCCAGCATGTAGGTTTTGTCTTCCATTCCTGCTTTGCTCCCACTGGGGCTCTCCCCTGGTTGACTGCTGGCTATTGGGGGTAGCTTGCTATCCTGGTTGTTGATAAACCTTGTAATTTTTCTCTGTGATTTTTGCATGGAGGTTCAGGGATTATTGGAGATTAATCTGAAATTTTGTTTTAGTTAATAGGTGTCTGTCTTTGCTTGGTTGCTGTTTCTGTATTGGTAGAGAGAGTCTTTACCTGATCTCGGTTCTGTTGGGGGCCGACCTCCAGCTTCTGGTCTGACCCACATAGGGTTCCTGGCTCTCTGCTGTAGATCACTGGCAGTTCCCGTCTTTGGAAGGGTTGAGCAGCCTAGACTGCTTCTGCTTGCTCCTATAGGTGCTCTTGGCAAGATCAGATGTGCTGGATGATCTCTCCCAGATGCTGGAGTCTGATATGGGCTCCTGAAGTGTGTTGTTTTTTTTTGGCTGGTTGTGAGCTTCAACCATGTGCTTGGGTGCTGTCCCTCAGCTCTTCAGTTCAAGGTTGTCACCCTACCATTTGAGCCACAGCACCACTTCTGGCCCTTTCTGCTTATGTGGTTCTGAGGAATCAGATCCAGGGCCTCATGCACCCAAAACAAGTACTCTACTTCTTAGCCACCTTACCAGTCTGAGCTCCTGAATATTATCAGGAGCTGGCGGCCTGTGTTGTACAATTCCCAGCCTAGAATATATGAGTCAGGTTCTGATGGGGTTGGGCTTCTCTTGTCCTCAGCCCCTGGGTCTTTTGCTGTCACAGGCATGCTTCCCAGGAGGTGCAGTTCCATGTTTTTCTCCCCTCTGCTGAGGCATATGCTCAACTTGTGACTTCAGTTGGGAGGAGTTGGTTGTGTTGCTCAGGCACTGGATCCCCAGGCATGATTCTGGTCCCCCATGTGGGGCATGCCTGGGGCAGCCTGTGCTGCTGTGTATACCACCTAGGTTATGCAGCCTCGGGTACACCGTTCAAATTTCTTCTACTGTTGGGTGTCTTGACCCAGGGGCACTGTTCCTGGCTTGGGCGTTTAAGCTCCCTTCCAGGGGCACTTTTGCTCTAGCCTGGCCAGCTGAGTGTGCTCCACGGGCTGGTGGAGCTCTCGAACAGTTCCCAGTTTTAGTGGGTCCTGTGGTCCTGGTTTTGGGGTACGGAGTCTTGGTCAGCGTCTGGGGATTCCCACCAGCTCTAGTCTTCCTTGAGGGAGATACTGTTCCCTGCCGGGTACTCACCCTGGAACTAATTGTTTCTGTGTGATGTAGGTCGTCGGTTGCCATTGCAATTAGAGTTCAGTTGGAGTGGTTGTGGGCTGGGCTGGGTGGTGGTGGCTCTTTGTGATTCTCTTCTGTCTCTGCCTCGGTTGATCCTATTGGGTCCGTGCTGTGGGATGGGCCTCCGGCCTCTGCCAGAAGGGTGGGGAGGGGTCTCCATGCAGGTTCTGAGCGCTGGGGTTTGTCTCTGTTTGTGCTCTCCAGATGAGCACCAGTTCCTTGACGGTCTTCTGCTCTGGTGTTCTGTGGGCATCCCATGTAGCTCTGGGGTTCCCGCTGTGGGGTTGAGTGGCCTTGGCAGGATGGAGCCTCTATGCTTGGATGGAGAGTGAGGGGTGAGGGTGGGATCTTTTAGCAGACTCCCAGCTCATAGGTTTCTTTATTTATCACAATCAGAGGGTCTGCAGACCAGTACCTCAGGCAGCTTCTGCGCAGGTGATCTGCAGGCAGCCCCCTGTGTCTCTGGGACTCTGGCAGCCCCTGCCAGGCCAGCTGTCTGCACTTGGCATGCTGCTGCATGGCCAGGAAAACTTGGGGAGGGGTCTTCGCACCTCTCTGTTCTGAAATTCTTTGTCTCTCTTTTTTTTTTATTTTCCACCTCATTTTTCTCTGGGTGTTCATCTTTTTGTTGTCGGTCTCTTGAGGAGATTAAGCATTGGAACTCAAACTCTCTTTTTGGTTGGGGAGAGCTGTGGCATTTCCCTACTGCCCCGTCGCCATCTTGGTCACCCCTTCATGAGTGCATTTCTTATCAAGCACTTTTGCCTCCTCCTTTGTTTACCCTTTCCATCCCTTCCAATCTACCACACCCCCCACTTCCCCTTCCTCCCGCCTCCACACCAAAGTTATAAAGTTCATTTTCGACATAACATCTTGTACATGTCATTGTCGCAATGGGTCCACCTATATCCCTATTTAAACGATTTGTTTTTTCCCTTCACTTCCACAAATTATACCACAATCAAATGCAGTGAAAATAGGAGTTATAACTTGGGGGAGGGGCATACAAAGCAACAAAGAAATATCTCATAAATATGTTAGAATTAATAGCCAGAAAAATAACATTTGAGTTCTAAAAAAACATTTGAGTTCTTATCTTGAGGTTCATTTCACCTAATATCAACTTATCTGACCGTTTCTGCTTGTCTCAGACATATACTAGTAATTGCAAATAAGGGAAACCATGGGACCTATGTTTCTTTGGGCCTGACTTACTTCACTTAATATAATTTTTCCAAGTTTTTCTATTTCCTAACAAATGGGGCAATATCATTCTTTCTGATGGAGGCATAGAATTCCATTGTGTATATACCACATTTTCTTGATCCATTCATCTACTGAAGGGCATCTGGGTTGGTTCCACATCTTAACTATGGTAAATAAAGCAGCAATAAACATGGTTGTGCTAGTAGCTTTAATATGGTCTTTGTGATCATTGGGGTAAATGCCCAAAAGTGGGTTTGCTGGGTCATAGGGGAGCTCTATGTGCAGTCTTTTGAGGAACCTCTATACTGCTTTCCAAAGTGGTTGAACAAGTTTACACTCCCACCAACAATGCAGTAAGGTTCCCTTCTGTCCACATCCCCTCCAGCATCTGTTGTTATTAGAGATCTTGATTATACCCATTTTGATTTGCATTTATTTTGTGACTAGGAAGGTTGAGCATTTCTGCCTGTGTCTATTGGCCATCCTTCTTTCCACTTCAGAGAAGTTTCTCTTTAAGTCTTTAGCCCACTTAATCATCGGGTTGTTGTTTCTTTGAGGATTTGTTGTTGGGGGATTTAATTTTTGAGTTCCAGGTATATTTTAGATATGAGACCCTTGTCTGTTGTATGGCTAGTGAAGATCTTCTCCCCATCCTTGGGCTTTCTATTGATCTTGTTCGTTATGTCTTTTGCCATGCAGAAGCTCTGCAATTTCATGGAATCTCATTTGTCCAACATTTCTTTGATTTTTTGTGTTTCTGAGTCTCTTTTAAGAGTCTATATTTTTGGCTCTCTTGTAGAATATTAAATGGCTGTAGGTCAATGATTAATTTTGGGGCTCCTATTCCTCCAGCACTCTTTTGCCTATAAAGGATTACTTTTGCTATTCATAAACTTTTGTTGTTCCTTATGAAGTTTATGTTGCTGTCTCGATCTCACTGAAGAATGGTGTTGGGCTTTTGATGGGTATTGCATTGAATTTGTAGCTTGTTTACATTTATAATTGATTGAATTTGTAATAAAATTTATGCCCAAAAACTCAGACACAGATTGTTAACAGCACTCCATGTCTTCCTTACTGTCAGTTGCTAGTGTATGAAGTTAATCTTTTAATAATGACTTTTTTACCTTTGATACACTTTTACATGTTTGAACTTCACTGACTAACACAGATAAAGATACTATATGCATTATTGTATATTATTAGTGAACATGTCACTAATTTGTGATACATGCATAGAAAAATAGGATTCATGCTATTTTGGTAAAATATTGCCCAAAAGCATTAGATCATAATATAAAAATACTTCAGATGATTTCATTATTTTTAACATTTGGGAGGGGAAGTTCTTGTTGCTGTTGGGTTTTTTTAATTAATTTACTTTATTGTTATTATAGATTTTTCAGGGAATGGATGAGACTAGACCAAATCATGTTAAGTGAGTTCAGCAAAGCTCAGTGAGACAAACACCCATGTTCTCTCTGATATGCAGAAGTTAGATCTAAAATGCACTTATAGGACAAATTATGCAGGAATCTAGACACACACACAGTGACACAAAAAAGATACTCATGAGAGAAACACAAAATCACAATGCCTAAGTGCCTCTTTATAGTTATATAAAATTATATAATACTCAACATTTTTAATATCTACCTTTTAAAAAGCAATTAGACTGGACCCAGTGGCTCATGCCAGTAATCCTAACCACTCAGAGGTGAGATCTGAGGTTCATAGTTTGAAGTCAGCCCAGGCAGGAAAGTCCATGAAGTTCTTATCTCTAATTAACCTCCAAAATGCTGGAAGTGGAGCTGTGAGCCAGCCTTGAATGAAAATGCTAAAGACAGCACCCAGGTGCTGTGTACAAGCCCCAAGAGTGGCACAAAAATAGTTTAAATATTCTACTTGATATATATGTAGTTTTTCTTGCAGAGCTTCATTATAGTGAAGTTGAACACCTTTTTAACCTTAGCTGAATTGGCTATTTGTAAATCATTTTTATGAACTGTCCTTCTAGTTAACTGAGTCATTTAAATTTCTTATTAAATTATAAAAAAAACTTCATATATTATAAATACAACTTAATTTTGGATCTATGTATTTTGATCATTTAATACAATCTATGATTTGTTTATTTTCCTTTCTTAATAATATTGTTTTGTAATGAGGCTTCTATTTTTGGAGTCATTGTTTCCCTATGTAGTCTAGGATATCATTCCACTTTTGTTCCTCCTGCTTCAATTCCTCGAGTGTTCAGATTACAAGTACACACTGTCACATCTGGTTAAGAAGTCTTTAATCAGCTTTCATCCAGTCCAGATGGTTCATTTAAAGCAGCAATTTAACTGAATCAAGAAATCTGAAGAGCAATGAGCCATTATTTTTACAATCTTTACATAATTATTTTCAGTGGTTCAATGGGCAATGACTCCATACTTGCATCACATTTCAAGTTGCCAAACTCCAAAATTAAACAACTTGTGTATGAAACATCTTCCAGAACACCTAAGGTAATTATGGCTAGTGGCACACTAGATTTTATTACACCAGAATCTCATAGACATGCTGGCAGGTCCTTATGAATGTAGAATGCTGGATCATAGATTTCAAAGGAAAGAGGAGTGAGGAGTGAATCTTAATGAGTGAAAGCCAAAGTTGCTGAAATCCATAAGACAGCCTGAACAATTCTGGAAATCCTAAAAGAATCAACTTGAAATTTTGGAAATGAGATGCTCAATAAACAAAATAAAAATACTTGAAATCTTCAATCATCAAAGAAGCAAAAAGTCACCTCATAATGATACAGAAAGTAATTCACAATGGGCACCAAATATAACACAACTCATCCAAATTTTAATAAGCAAACACTTCCAGACCACAAAAATAGATAGACACAAAAACTTTAATAGTGAGTCATTACCATATTCAGTTTCACTAATAGAGACATCATCTACCAAGAAAATAGAATTTAACAGCAGTATAGACAAAGTATACTTAACATCTACAGATATTTTATCCAACAGCTGCACAAACACATACTCTTCTCACCATACAATAGAATTTTGTCCAAAATAGAACTGATGTTATATTAGCAAGTTTTAACAACCAGAGGAAATTTGAAATCAACTCCTTCATACGAACTTATCACAATGCAATAAAAGTAGATATCAAAAGAAAAAGAAACTGTAGAAAATAACCAAACACAAGGATTTGGGAAAAAATAACACATCAACAATGAAATAAAGGAGGAAATAATAAATAATACCTAGAATCTATTGAAAATGAAAATAACAGCTCATAAGATTCTTTGGGTGCATTAATAATCAGGTTAAAAGGAATGTGTATATAACGGTGTATATATTTTTTAAAAGAGCAATTTCAAGTAAATATCAACAGACTATTTTCATGTTTCTATAATGTTCATTAGACCCTAATGTGAACCTGAAGCTCTTAGAAACATAAACACAAACCCCAAATATTAGAGAGAAACCCAAAATTTTAATTGGGGAAAATGTTCATAAAATAGAAACTAAAAAATATGAATTATTATCTGGGCACCTGTGGCTCATGCCTGTTATCCTAGCTACACAGGGGGCTGAGATCTGAGGATCACAGTTTGAAGACAACCCTGGCAGGAAAGTCCCCATGAGACTCTCAATCCAATTAACTACTCAAAAATCATAAGTGGTGCTGTGGCTCAAGTGGTAGAATGACAGCCTTGAACACAAAGAGATACAGGGACAGTGCCCAGGCCCTGAGGTCAAGCCCCACAACCAAAAAAAGTGTATGAATAGAAGAAACCAATCTTTGAAAATATTAACACTTGGCCAAACTAATCAAAAGAAGAAGAAAAATGACTCAAATTAATAAAATTAGAGATGGAAAGTAGAAATCACAACAAATGTTAATAAATGATATTGTTAATTCTAGAAAACATGTATTCTAGTAAATTAGAAATAAATGTATAAATTTGTAATAAAATCTTAAACAGATCTATGACAGGCAATCTAAGTGAAGATTAAATTCTCATAATGCAAATCTAAATGAAATTTCCATCATGAAATAGAAATGAAATAGAAATTAAAATGAAATTATATTTTAATGTCAGATGAGCAAGTATCAAAAAACAAAAAATGCTGGTGAAGATTAAGGTAAATAAGAACCTGTATATTTTATGGGAATGCAAGTTCATGAGACAACCATTAAAAACAGAATAAAAGTTCATCATAAAACTAAAAACAGGAGATGGAGGAAGATGTCAGAGGAGCAGGTGGTGGCTATCCAAGCTCTCATGAAGAAACCAATTTCAGTATTCCAGTGAAAAATCCATGACTAAAGAGTCAAACCAAGTGTGCCATCATAGCACAGATTGTTTGGCCAGAGAGGAAAAATTCAGGAAACTTGTTTAAGGAGACAGATTCGAGCACTCACCAGTGACCATGGCGGCAGTGACTGCCGGTGCCACCATATCAACAGACAGAGCCTGGAACAAAGGGACCAGATATGGACTGATAGTGGCTTCTACTTACTACCAGTACAAACTGACAAGGAGAGGAAATCTTCGTCCTGCTGACCACAGATGGACTCAGACCATGGACTGCCAAAAACTGAGGGAAAATCATAGGTACCCCACAAGACAGTCTCACTCCTCACAGAACAGCATTTGGAAGGTAGACCCTCCCCCACCACCAGAGTAAAATGTTATCTTTGCTACTGGCAAAGACCAGGCCAGAGCAGCTAGCAGATAAATTGGGCCTTAGAAGCAGACACTGACCAGCCATTTTTGAGCAGAGAAAAGGAACCTGACCAGCAGGGCTCAGCTACACACAGGGGAATATTGCCTTTCCCAGGTAGGGAAAGTTCTACCCAGGGTGGGGTGGCTTCCTTCACGGGGTAAACAGAACCTTCTGCAGCATGGGTAGTTCTCCCAGCTTCAGTAGGTTAAAAGAAAAACAATTTGAAACTGAAAACAGCATAAATCCTGAGAGTGGCTCCAGGATGGGCCACAAGAGTGTCTCAGGAGCTAGCCCCTCAGGGAAAAGGTACTGATTGCTGAGAGACCACAAACCCACCCACATTCAAGCTCCCTCGCAGCAACTCCAAGTTAGAGGAAATAGCTATCTCCTGTGTGAAACACACAGCAGAATACCCTCCCACTGAATTAGTCTAGGAGGAGGGTCACAAAGTCTCCAGGCTGATAAGACAGACCTTAGTACTGCCTGATCAAACAAACAAATTTAAGAAAACAACTAAGCCACAGGAAAACCAAACACCACAAGGAAATCAGAGACTCTACCAAGAGACTGGATATGAACTAAAGAGACACAAGATCTCCACCTCCCCCCAATCAAAGAATCGTTTTTTCTACTTAATTCTTTTAAAAATTGTTTTTCCCTTTTTTAAAATTATTTTTACTTTGTTTTTCTTTTCTTTTTTCCTTTTTCCCCTTTGGTCCTTTTTCTTTTTTCACACTACTTAATTGCAGTTCTATTCATCCCCAGATATGTACCCATCTTTGATTATTAGGCCTTCTCCTTCATTGTGTTCATACTTAATTCAGATACCAATTATTTAATTAGCAATTTCTCAACCTTAGTTCCTTTAATTGTAGTATTATTTCTTTATACTTATATATTTTTAAGTTTTTAAATTTTTAAATTTATTTTTCTTTTTTCTTTTTGTTTTTTCTCCTTTTTCTTTTTCCTCTTTCTGAATTTAGGTTGTACATTTTCCCACTCTTCCTTTCCCTTTCTACATTCTTCTAATCTTATTTTCTCTTCATAATTCGCCCAATACCTATTAATTTCTGGTCCCCTATCTCATTCTTTGATTTTCTTAGTCCATTGATCCCTAGTTGTATTTTGTTGAACTAGATTATATCTGTTCTTATTTTGACTTTGTCAAAATATCAGTGAACCTCAGGGTTCTGGGTAGATGCTTTCCTTAAAAGTTCTAGCACAGAATTGGTTTTGCTTTCATACTCAAATAGGCAGAACAAGCAATAGAAATACAAGAAAAATTGCAATTCAAGGAACCTCATTAGAATAGTTAATGTATAATCCAGAGGAGATTTCTCAAAATGCTCTACAAACACTATACTGGTAAACATTCTTAATGAAAAGATTGAAAGTCTGCAAAGGGCTCTGTGTGAGCATGATGGAGCAATGTATGAGCATGATATAGTTTACCAAAGAAAGAACTGTAGCCATCAAATCTGACCAATTAGAAGGACAAGAAATAAACAAAAACAAGTAGAAAGTATTAACAGTAGGTTAGACCATGCAAAGGATCGAATCTCTGGGGTTGAAGATAGCCTAGACATTATAGATCCATTCAACAGATAGAAGGCACCATCAGAAGGCTTAATTTAAGCCTGATGGGTGTAGAGAAGGGCTCACAGACAGAAACTAAAGGTCTAGGAAATTTATTTAACAGAATCCTAGCAGAATACTTCCAAAATATACATGAAGGCCTATTCAGATACAAGAATCCCTTAGAACCCCAAACAGAAGAGACCAGAACAAGACATCCCACCATCACATTGTAATCCACACAATAGAGCAATAGAGACTAAGGCAAGGATCCATAAGTCTGTCAGGGATAAAATATCATTCACCAATAAAGGGAACCTAATTAGAATAACTACAGATTTCTCAAGAGACCATGAAAGCAAGGAGAGCCTGGATGGATGTATTCCAGGCCCTAAAGACAATTATAAACCAACAATAGTGTACCCAGCTAAACTCTCCTTCATAATGGAGGGACAACTAAAAACCTTCCACAGCAAAGAAAAATTGAAATAGTATATCTCCACCAGCATTACAAAAGATTCTTAAAGATGTCTTACACATAGAAAATCAACAAGAGCACAATAAAGGCTAAGAAACGACCCCCAAACAAAGAATCAGATAAACACAGTAACAGCCCAGTAGGCACCACACCTAAGAAGGTGGGTAACATTGCAGGAACTACCAAACACCTCTCAATCCCAACTCTCAATATTAATGGATTTAACTCTCCAATTAAGTGACTTAGATTGTCTAGTTGGATCAAAAAACAAGATTCTTCTATCTTCTCCCTTCAAGAGACACATTTTGCCCACAAAAATAAAGAAACCTCATATCTAAACAACTGCATAGACCAACTAGACTTAACAGAAATCTACAGAATATTTCACCCAGCAACACCAGAATACAGGTTCTTCTCAACAACACATGGAACATTCTCCAAAATAGACCACATTTTAGGTCACAAAGCAAATCTGTCCAAATTCAGAAACATTGAAATTATGCCCTGAATTCTCTCAGACCACAAAGAAATAAAATTAGTACTCAACACCAAAAGCCACAAAAAAATCCTGTTACTCATAGAGATGGAACAACACACTGTTGAACCACCAGTGGATCATGGAAAAGATTAGAAAGGATATTCAAATGTACATGATTCTTTACAAAAATGAACATATAAATGACCAGGTCCTCTGGGACATAGCAAAGACATTACTCAGAGGAAAATGTATAGATCTGAGTGCCTCTATCAACAAATTGGAGAGATGTCAAACCAACAATTTAATGATGAACCTGAAACTCCTTGAAAAAACAGCAACAAGCCAAACTCCAAACCAGTAGATGAAAATAAATACTTAAAATTAAAATTGAATTAAATGAATTAGAGTCCAAAAAACCATAGAATCAACAAAACAAAGAGATGGTTCTTCGAAAAAACATAATTGACAGACTTTTTGCAAATATTACCAGAATAAGTAAAGAACACCCAAATAAACAAAATCAGAGATGATAATAAAAATATCACCTCAAATGTCTTTACAACCAAGACTCGGAACATTAAAAGGGAATAGGTCTCAAACCTTTATGCTAAAATGTTTGCGAATTTGGAAAAATTGGAAAAATTTCTACCAAATAATGATATGCCCAAACTAAACCAAGATGATTTAAACCAAATTATCCGACCCATATTAAGCATTAAGATAGAAACAGCAATAAGAGACAGTACTCAAGAAAAGCCAAGGATCAGATGAATTTATATCTGAATTCTACAAAGTCTTCAAGGCAGAACTCACATCAATACTCTTCCAACTCTTCACTGACATTGAAAGTGAAAGTTCACTACCAAACTCTTTCTATGAAGCCATCATAACCCTCATCCCCCAAACAGACAGAGACTCATCAAAGAAAGAGTACTAGAAACCCATTTCTTCAATGAACATCAATGCAAAACTTCTCAACAAAATTCTGGCCAATCAACTTCAACAATTCATAAAAAAATCATACACCATGATCAAACAGGATTAATTTCAGAGATGCAAAGCTAGCTTAATATACGCAAATCAATTAATGTAATTCATCACATCAACAAGAGCAAGAATAAGTAAGAACCACATGATTACCTCAACAGATGCAAAAAAATGCATTTGGCAATATACAACACCCCTTTATGATGAAAGCTCTGGAAAAACTAGGAATCCATGAAACATTCCTCAATATAATAAAGACTGTGAATGACAAACTACAACTCCCATTATACTTAATGGTGAAAAGCTAAAGCTATCTCCTCTAAATTTAGGAAAGGATGTCCACTCTCCACTCCTCTTAAATTTAGTATTAGAATGCCTGGCTAGGGCAATAAGACAAGATGCAAATATAAAGGGGATCCAACTACAGAAAGATGAAGTAAAACTCTTCCTCTTTCTAGATGACATGATCTTGTATTTAAAGAATCCCATGAACTACTCTCCCAAGTTACTCTAGCTGATACAAAACTTTGGTAAAGTAGCAGGGTATAAAATTAACCCTCAAAATATTGCTTTTACTGTATTTGATGTTGGTATAATTTGTGGAGGGGAAAGAAAAAACAAATTGTTTAAACAGGGATACAGGTGGACCCATTGCAACAATGAGATGTACAAGACATTATGTCGAAAAACGAACTTTGCAGGGATGGAAGAGAGATAGGAAGGGATGGTAAGAGGAAACAGAGGAGGAGACAACAATGCTTGATAAGAAATGTACTCATAAAAATAAAAATAAAAAAAGAAATGCACTCATTACCTTGCTCATGTAATTGTAACCCTTCTATATGGTATTTTCACAAAAAAATCAATGGATTTTCTGTATACCAATAATAAGTGGAGTGTGGCTGAAATCAAGAAAGCAACTCCTTTTGTAAGAGCCCCACAAAAAATAAAATACCTAGTAATTAACTAAAGAAGTGAAGGATTGCAGCAATGTTGGCTCATGCTTATTATCCTAGCTACACAGGAGGCTGAGATCTTAGGATCATGGCTTAAAGCCACCCCAGGCGTAAATATCCATGAAACTCTTATCTCCAATAAACCACGAGAAAACTGGAAGTGGCAGTGTGGCTCAAATGGTAGAGAGTTAGCTTTGAGCTGAAGAGCTGAAGGAGAGTGCCCAGGCCCAGAGTTCAAGCCCCACTACCGACAAAATAAAGTTTAGGACATCTATGATGAAAATTTTAAAAACCTGGAAAAGGAAATTAAAGCAGATCTAAAGAAGTGGAAAATCCTCCCATGCTCCTGGATTGGGAGAATTAACATTGTGAAAATGGCAATATTGCTAAAGGCTATATACAAATTCAATGCAATACCTATCAATATTCCAACCTCATTCTTCAATGAAATAGAAGAAACAATCCAAAAGTACATATGAAACAATAAAAGATCATGAATACCAAACACAATCCTTAGCAGAAAGAACAGTGCTGGAGGAATAACAATACCAAATTCCAAACCCTACCCAAAAGTCATAGTAATCAAAAACAGCTTGGCACTGGCAGAAGAACAGACCTGAGGACCAATGGAATAGAACTGAAGTCCTAGAAATGAACCCACAGACCTATAGCCACCTAATCTTCAATAAGGGAGCCCAAAAAATAGAACAGAAGAAAGACAGCTTCTTCAGTAAATGATGCTGGCAAAACTGGTTAAACATCTATAGAAATTAAAGTTAGATCCTTATTTATCACTCATCACCAGAATTAAATCCAAATTGATCAAAGACCTGGAAGTAAAAGCAGACACCTGAAAACATTACAGGATGGAATAGGAGAAACTCTTCAGGGCTCCTTCGTATAGGCGGAAATTTTCTTAATAAAACAATAAATCAAAGAAAGGTTGGTTAAATGGGATTGCATGAAACTGCAGAGCTTCTGCATGGCAAAGCACATACCTAGCAAAATCAATAAAAAGGCCATGGATTGGGAGAAGATCTTCGCTATACATACAACAGACAAGACCCTCATATCAAAAATATGCTTAGAACTCAAAAATTTAAAGCTCCCACAAACAAATCTTCAAAGAAACAACTGCTTCATTAATAAGTGTGCTAAATACTTAAAGAGAGATTTCTCTGAGGAAGAAATAAGAAGGGCCAATGGACACATGAAATGCTCAACTTCTCTGGCCATAAAAGAAATGTAAATCAAACCAACATTGAAATTCTGCCTTACTCCAGTTAGAAAGATGCTGGAGGGGATGTGGCCAAAAGGGAATGCTACTACACTGTTGTGGCCAAAAGGGAATGAATGCTATTACTCTGGAGATTTGTTTGTTGTTTGTTTATTGAGGTTCCTCAAAAGACTACACCTAGAGGTACCTGATCATCCAGCAATCCCACTTCTGGACATTTACCCAAATGATCACACAAGGCCATACTAAAGCTACCAGCACAATTATGTTTAGTGAAGCATTATTCACCATAGCTAAGATATATAACCAACCCAGATGACCCTCAGTAGATGAATGGATAAAGAAAATGTGATCTCTCTCTCTCTCTCTCTCTCTCTCTCTCTCTCTCTCTCTCTCTCTCTCTCTCTCTCTCTCTCTCTCTCTCTCTCTCTCTCTCTCTCTCACACACACACACACACACACACACACACACACACGCACACACTCACACACACAATGGAATTCTATGTTTTCATCAGAAAGAATGACACCCCCTCATTTGTTAAGAAGTTGAAAGACTTCAAAAAATCATATTAAGTGAAATAAGCCAGACCCAAAGGTACTATAGTTTCCCTTATTCACAATAATTAGTGTAGATCTAGGATAACCTTATCAGATGAGCAGAAAAGTTCAAAAGGTATGTACATACAACCATATAAGTTGATGCTATGTGAAATGAAGCCAAAGATATGGATACACGTATTTTTTCCTTGTTGTTGTTGTTTTTCATGTATTATGTGATTTTTTGTTTGTTTGTATGTTCTTCCCCCTAAGGTATATCCCCAGTTGTCATTGTATTTGATTTTGGTACCCTGCATCTTGTATATACATTTATCTAATTTGGGGAGGGAAAGTGGAATAACAAAATGCTGAAACAAGGATACAGGACACCCATTGCAACAGTGATACTCAAAAAACACAATGCTGGAAATGAACTTTCCAACTTTGGAGGTGGGGGAGGAGTAGAGGAGGTAAGAGAGGACAGGAATAGTAGGAGAATAACAAAGGAGAGGGTAAAACTATTCAATAAGAAATGTACTCATTACCTTACTCATGTAACTATAACCCCTCTCTACATCTTTACAGTAAATAAAATTTTAAAAAAACGCAAAGCAGAACAATATTACAACTACGCCATATTACACTTGATAGAAATATAAATCATTTAAAAAACTTTTTTGGTAGTTTGAAATATAGTATTATCAGTTGGTTTCCACAATCTGAATAGTCAATTGACTTAAAAATATTCATTTAAATGACTTAGTGGAGGCTATATATCGATGTTAATTGTATATGTGTGGGCTTCAACTCTTAACTAATATTCTATTCTTCAAACATGTAACACTGTCTTAATTACTGTAGGATTTATATTAGATTCTGAGTTCTGGTGTTGTTTAATTTAGAATAGTAATATTATCATCGTTATGTGTATATTATATATTATATATTACTGATGCTTAATATTATAATTGATCTAGAATGTGTATTCTATATCTCATATTTCTGGAAATATTTTAGGTTCAGTGTAGCGACCGTCTACTCGACCAGCGAGAAAAAACGACCACCACACCAGGAGTCTTCTCAGATCACGCTTTATTGGAGAGCCTTTTAGTTGTAGGAGAGCTTGGGCGCGAGAGAGCATGCACCCGAAACATGGCCACTTATATAGGGAATAGGAACACGGGTCTTTCTATCATTGGTCGTCTGCCTTTCACCGTCACCAGGTGCCACGGGATTGGCTGGGGACTCTACATGGCTCGCGCATGCGCAAAGCCCAGGACCCGCCGTCCCGCCAAGCACTGCCTGAAAGGGAGTGGTTACCTCAAAGCTGCAAGGGAGTGGGCGGAGTCTCGCCCCGGCTCCCTACAGTTCAGCTCTCAATTTCCTTAAATGTAATTGGTAAGGACATTGAGTTTTTAATAGATCAATAGGGGATCAATTTTTATATACATATAGACTTACAGTAAACAAAATATATTAATTTTTGTAATATTCAGTTTTAGCATACAATTTACTTAGAGTTTTCAAATACTAATATGCTTGATTTATGAATTAATATGTTTACTTGCCTACATAGTTATATACTTACAGTATGTTATATGTATTTTTACATATCCTTTAATACATTATATATATTTATATACTGTATAGCTGATAGTATATATTTTATAGAGAGTATTTATAATAGCTTGTGCAATCATAATTTCAATCATCCTTAACTTTCTTCACAACTCTGTACACAAACTTGATTTGTTTTAGCTTACTTAATTCTATTTGGAAAATAGAATAAGTGTACCATGAATCTCCCTATCTTCAAAATCTGATCAAGTTCTTTCTCTGTCTTTGGCAAGAATCTTGCTAAATCAGTTTATATTTTCACTCACTGACACCCTTAGAGATTTCCAACTTGCTTTTCCATCACCATTCCATCCATTTTTCTGGATATAAGTCCCCAACTCTCTTATGTTTGTAGTTGTGGTCAGTTCTATGCTAATATTCTTTTTCTCCTCTTGTAGGAATTTAAATAAAAATCATATTGACATTTTTACCAAGTACTAAGTAATTTTTTTCTTTATCATATATTTTAAATATATTCTGTATCTATATCTATATCTATATCTATCTATCTATCTATCTATCTATCTATCTATCTATCTATCTATCTATATTCTCAGTAATATCTTTGTTCGATTTGTAATAATTATTGTGTTGAATTCATTAAATGAAAAAGAAACAGTTTCATTTTCTTTTCTCTAAATGATAATACATAAGATTGGTCTATTTACTCCCTATAGGAACTTTTAAGCTGTCCTGATAAAGACCCCTTGTACAATTTAATTCATGATATATAAAAATGCATTTAAAGACCTCTGTGTGGAATGAATCATCCATTATCTTTCCTGACATTCCATTTGTGCTTTCTGAAGATTATCAGATAATGGCTGGGGATTATCAGCTATTTTTACTTCTACTGAAATTGTTGGATATAATTTCCTTCTTATGGTCTCAAGAATTTACTCAATTGGGAATTCATCCCCCAATTCCTTGTCTCCTTAGTCATCAGTATCCATAATTTATCTTCCATTTCTATTATGTAGGTTAATGGGATCACACCATAGATGTGCTTTTATAACTACGTTATTTCACTTAAGCATAATGGTTATAAAATTCACTTACATTGTACCAGGTATATTTTTTACAATTGAAGAAAATTCTGATATATGGCTACATCATATTTTATTTTGTTGGTTCCTTTATCAATTAACAGACATTTTTCTTTTTTCCATTTACAGACTGTAATGAATAATGCTACTATATACATGCATGAGCAACTTTTATGTGAAAATGTGTTTTCATGTTCTTGTAGTATATACTTAATGGTAAAATTTCTATCACATGTTAATTCTTGTTAACAATTTGAAGAATTGATTTGTTTTCCAAAGGGGACAGAGTATTTTTAATAACAACGTCATTTCAATTTCTTCTCTTTTTTAAATTTTATTTTATTGTAAAGGCAATGTACAGAGGGGATACAGTTACATTAGTAAAGAGATGAGCAAATTTCTTGTCAAATGTTATTACCCACTCCCTCATTTTTTTCTCCCACACACAATATATTTTTCTCTTATTTATGTTAGACATTATAGAGAAGTTGTCTAATTTTTATTGTGATTTTAATGTTCATTTCTCTGGTGTTATTTACCTTTTGTTTGTTGGTAACTTATCTTTTTTTGGAATAGGAGAAATATATATGTCAATTTTTTGCTATGATTTTGTTTGCTTTTTCTTATTTAATTGGATGTTTTAAAATATTTTCATACAGTTCTTATTAGACAGATTGTTAATATTTTTCCAACCTGTAGATTGCTGTTTTACACTTTTGTTTATGCCCTTGGAATTTTAAAATTTTGATGAAATCCACTTTATTTTATTTTCATAATTTTTGCAGTCATATCTAAGAAATTATCATCTACACATAGTTCCAAATCTTACCTTTGTGTTTACCCATTACACATTTTATGGTGCCTATGAATTATGCAAAGTGAAGTCATATTTGAATACACATTTACAATGAGCTTTAACAACAATGTGTTTAACAATAAATCAAAAAGTTCTTATAATGCAATCAAGTTGGCTTCATTTTAGATATGAAAAAAAGGATGAACTTTATAACTTGGTGGGGGGTAATGGGAAGAAGGAAAAGTGAGAAGAAAAGAGAGTGGGTAACAATGCTTGACAAGAAATGTACTCACTATCTTATGTATGTAACTGTAACCCCTCTGTATATCATCTTGACAATAAAATTAAATTAAAAAAAGAAAAAATGATTCAGCATATTTAAGTCAACAAACAATATGGTACACAAATCATAAAAATAAATGTAGAAAAGTATCTGATAAAATTCAACATCCTGTCACAACAAAAGTACATAGAGACTATGTATTATAAACATATAATAAGCATTTGTAGTAAATGGGGAAAATTAAAGCATTATTTATCTTTATTCATAATGTAGATAATTTTCAAACTTGCATGTTTATTTGTTGTTTGAATATAGAAATCTACTGACAACTAAAAACTAGTTAAAAATAAAAGCTCCTGTAGCAATATGAAATATTCAAATGTCACATACTTCATGAGGCCTAAGTTATTTCATAATTACTTTTTACATTGAATTCTTATTATTTCTGAATATATAATTTCTTATCAAACAATTTAAAAATATTATTATTTCCCTAAAACAGTTAAATCTACATTTAGTGTTTGTTAATTATTCACACAATATATTATCAAATAATACATTTCAAAGATGGCTAAAGCAATGTTTCAAAAGAAGAGAACAATGAAATATAAATTGCTAGAAAAAAAGAAACATTTCAGAATATGGAATAAAAGAAACAATAGAGTTAACTTAATTAGTACAGCAGTGGAATGATGTAGCCTACTAAAATTCTTTTAGCTAAATAAGAGGGAAACAGGGATTATGCAGTAAAATAACTGTTTAAACTATTGGGAAGTGTATTTAAATTTGTATTCATAATTTTTCTTTCTTCTATTTCTATATGATGAATAATTTTCCTGTTGTCAAGTAAAACTACATAGAAAATAATTTTGATAAATATATTTAAATTTAATTTTTTAGGTTTTCACAGTACTATTAAAGCTTTTAAATGTGTGCTATATTGTAGGTAATGTGTTAAGACAGGAACTTTGATGAGCAAGAATTGCAGAAGGTATTATGTGTAACAGTGGGTCAGATAAGAAATTAAGTAATGTTCTGCTATTCATTCATGCCCTTTACAGGATGGCATTCACAGTTTAAAGGGAAGAGATGCATAAAAGAAATTATATACAATCACCAAATGGACTCGAGACATATAACTTATTTTTGAAATGTATATCTTAAGTTTTTGTCAGTCATGGGGACTGAACTATGGGCCTGGGCACTGTCCCTCAGCTCTTCAGATCAAAGCTTACGCCCTACCACTTGAGGCACAGTGCCACTTCTGGCTTTTTTCTGCTTATTTGGTGCCGAGGAATTGAACCCAAGGCCTCATGTATGCGAGGCAAACACTGAGTCAACTTCCCAGCCCTATATCTTTTAGCAGCTCATGCAAGCTAATAATTACCTATAGAAAATGATGTTCATGTACTGTTACACAAGTCTCCCTGGACAATTTCATGTGTAAGCTATACAACTCTTGGGGAATGTAAAATGGAAAAGATTCAACAACTTAAATGCTTTACTCATATGAGCAATAGTGTGAAATTAAATTAGAAATCTTATAGCAGGCCAGAAAGATTATCTGAACTTGTGAAAAAAAACACTTGCTACTCACAAAGAAAGTATTCAGGGAACTAACTATAACACTAAAAATTTTGCATCCAAATCGATCAGTTACCTAGAGTTCATATATTACTAAAAGTTTCAATGGTTGAAATCATGTAATCATATAGGAGTTGATGGTCTAATCTGTGTATATCATAGTAAAAAGCAAATAATAAATGTAATGGAATGACTTGGAAAAAATTATATTAAGCCAAATAAGCCAGACACAAAGAAACATAGATTGCATGGTTTCCTTCATTTGCAGTAATTAGAATATGCCCATAAATCTACAGGTAAATACAATGGAAAGTAAAAGTCAAAAAATTACACTTGAACATAAATTAATTAATTAAATTAATTAAACAGGACTGTAAACATGCACATAATAAGACCAAAGGAGGATATCTTTACGAAAGCATCACAAAGGTTCAATAGCTACGTGCATATGATCATATAAAATGATGTTTATCAAAGTAACAAAAAGTAAGGAGGTGCTTCTTTGCTGAGCTTCCTATCAATTGAACACTTTTTTTGTAGTAGTAAAACCTTGTACTATCAAGTTCCTTCCAAGTTTGTGTCATTATTCCTAAATGTCACCCTAATGTCCTGAGAAATTTATATCAATTTGGGGGATCATCTGGAATGGTTTATGTCACTCCAAAGGAGTCCTGGGAGTCTTTCTGTAGAAGGAATTGTCTAGATGCTCTATTGCAGCACTTCCAGATCAGGCTAAACCACGTCCCCTCTTGTCTGATAAACTCAAATCTAAAGTTAATCCACAAAATGGAGACCAAGGCTAAGCAGATACCTTGATGAACAGGTAAAAACTGGAAAAATTGGCTGTTTGGTAAACTATTTTCAGAGGTGGATTGTGTGTGACTGAGATGTGTTCTTTTGTTCTCCTGGTAGGGAAAAAGAAAACATTGAAAACAGAGGAAGCAATAATGGTTATTCAAGTAGCCTCCAGTCTATAACCAGGGGTGAGAGGGAAAGGGGTGATGGGGGGAATCTAAAGGGGATGAAAAGAAAGCTCCGGTAAGGGGTTTGAGTACACAGAAAAATGTAGTCAAAAAGTCCTACTGAAAATAGAAATAAGCATTCTAGGCATAGGGGAAACAAGCTAAATAAAGCTGAAGAGGCTCTCTTTAGGTATTCCTTGATACTCCATTGGAAAGAATGTTGAGGTAATAGTCTATTAGAGTATACTCTAAATTAATACTGGGCAATGTAGCTCACACCTATAAGGCTGAGTTCTGGGCTGGGCGAAAGAAGCTCACACTTGTAATCCTAGCTACTCAGGAGGCTGAAATCTGAAGATCATGGTTCAAAGCCAGCCTGGCAGGAAACTCTGTGAAACTCTTATCAACAATAAACTACTAGAAAACCGGAAGAGTTACTGTGGCTCAAGTGGTAGAGTGCTTGCCTTGAACTGAAGAGCACAGGGACAGCGCTGAGGCCTAGAGTTCAAGCCCCATGACCAACAAAAAAAATGGCTGAGATCTGAAGATTGTGGTTTGAAGCCAGCCCAGGGAAGAAGGGTTGTGAGACTCTTACTTGAATAAAAAGCCAGAAATGGCGCTGTGGCTCAAGAGGAAGAACAGTGGTCTCAGAGAGACTAACCTATGACCAGAGGAAGATGGTGGAGGAGAAACTGAAGGCTAAACAAGCTCTCATATAGAAAGTAGTTTTAGTGTTCCAGGCAATAGTCTTAGGCCAGAGAATCACATCAAATATGCCATTACAGTACAGAGAGTTTTGCCAGAGAGGGAAAATCCAGGCAGCTTGGTCAAGGAGACAGATCTGAGCACTTGCAGATAGACGCATGTATGGCAGCTGCGGTGGTGGCTGTGGCCACCATACCAACAGAAAAAGTCCAGGACGAAGATGCCAGATGCTGAGTGGGAGCAGATTCTACTCACAACCAGCAAGAACTGTCAAGGAGCAGATATCTTCATCCTGTTGATCACAGACCAGGGACAGCGCAGGAATCAAGAGTCTGTCTTGAGTAGAACCGTGACATCCTCACTCCTTCTCATGGAAGGCAGCTCCTCCCCCACCATGGGAGAAGATCTCCATCTTTGATACTGACAAAGGCCAGGCCAAGCAGCTAGCTCCAACTCAGGCCTTGGAAGAAAATAATTGGAGCCATTACCAGGTCATGGGAACCTGACCTGACCTGCCAGGCTCAGCTCCACCCAGGGGAAAGTCACCCAGGCCAGGCAGAGGAACTCTGCCCCCCAGAGGAGGGCTTTCTCTACTGGGTAAACAGAGCCAGAGGCTGCCCCTCCCCACTGCAGCCTAGAAAACAATTGAAACTCAGTAAACATAAACCCTGAGAATGGCAACAGGCTGGGTTCTGTGAGTGTCTCAGGAGCTAAACCATCAGGGAAAAGCTGCTGTTTGCTGAAAGGCCTCAACACTATCCAGAACGTAGCCTCATCACAGCAACTCCAAACTAGAAGAAACAGCTATCTCCCTCTTCTGTGATACTCAAAGCAGATATCCCTCCCACTGAACTAGCCTGGGAGGAGCATCATAAAGTCCTGGGTAAGGTAAAGCTGTCTGCCTTCTCAAACAAACTGACTTAAGAAACCAATCAAGCCACAGGAAAACCAAACACTACAAGCAGACCAGAGACTCCACCAAGAGACTGGTTACAGACACAAGGGAGATACAATATCTAACCTCCCCCCCACAAAAAAAACTCAAAGAACTCTTTTGTACCCTTTTTCTTTTTTAAAAAATTTTGTTTTATATTATTTTTTCTCTCATAATTATTATTTTAGATATATATGTATGTGTGTACTTTTGAAAATGTCTTTTGACATTTTGGTCCTTTTTATCTTTTTCTCTTTCCTTTTTTCTCTCTTTCTTACTTTTTGCATGACTTAATTGCTATTATGCTCAACCCCAATATATACCTTATCCCCGATTGTGGACATACTTAATCCAGAATTTTATTACTCAATTCAGAGCCTCTTAGGCTTAACTTCTTTAATAATAGTGTTATCTCTTTATACCTATATTATTTTCAAGTATTTCAATTTTAAGAATTTTTATTTTTTATTTTTTCATGTTTCTTCTTTATCTCTCCCATTTTATCCTATTCTTTACTTCTCTCAATATAATTTCCTTATACTTACATAATTTTAAGTGTTTCATTTTTTTAATTTAAATTTTTGTTTTTCCATTTTTCTTGGTTTTTTTTAATCTCTCTCCTATCATTCAGTCCAATCCATTTCCCTCTCTGGGATTAGGACTTGGTTAAATCCCCTGTACTTTTCTCTCTCCACATCCCTCGAATCCTATTTTCCCCACAATTTTCACTAAACCTAATCATTTCTGGCTTGCTGAATCCTTCTTTGGTGTTCTTATCACATTAATCCATAGTTTTTTGGTGTTGAATAGATTGTATCTGTTGAATTAGATTGCAGCCATTTTGACTGGACTCTGATTGATGCTTGCCTTAAAATAGTGTTCTGGCACAAAATTGGTGGTACTTTCATACCAAATGGGAGGAACAAGCTAGAGAAAAACAAGAAAGATGGCAAGTCCGGGTATCTCAAATCCCACTCATGATAATCAGGTAACAGAACAGTTAATGAATAATCCAGAGGAGAGTTTCCAAAAAGCTGTACAAACACTACTGGAAAACGTGGTAAATGAAAAGATTGAAAACCTGTAAAGCACTCAGTGTGAGTGTGATAGAGATTGGGAGATCTTCACTAGCCATACAATGGACAAGGGTCTCATATCTAAAATATACCTGGAACTCAAAAAATTAAATCCCCCAACAACAAATCTTCAAAGAAATAACTGCCCAATAAATAAGTGGGCTAGGGGCTAGAGGTTTACCCCAGCAGAAGGGCGCCTTCCTGGCACGCGGAAGGGGGCCTGCCTGGCACACGCAAGGCCCTGGGTTCGGTCCTCAGTCCTAGAAAACCAACTAACTAAACAAACAAACAAACAAACAAACAAACAAACAAACAAATAAATAAATAAATAAATAAATAAATAAATAAATAAATAGACTAAAGACTTAAAAGAAAATTCTCTGAAGAGGAAAGAAGGATGGCCAATAGACACATGAAGAAATGCTCAACCTCTCTAGCCATAAAAGAAATGCAAATCAAAACAATATTGAGATTCTACCTCACCCCAGTTAGAATGGCTATAATCAAGAACTCGAATAACAACAGAGGCTGGAGGAGATGTGGACAGAAGGGTACCTTACTGCATTGTTGGTGGGAGTGTAAACTTGTTCAACCACTTTGGAAAGCAGTATGGAGGTTGCTCAAAAGACTCCACATAGAGCTTCCCTTTGATCCAGCAATCTCACTTTTGGGCATTTACCCAAATGTTGACAAACAAGACCACACTAAAGCTACCAGCACGACTATGTTTATTGCAGCATTGTTTACCATAGCTAAGTTATGGAACCAACCCAGATGCCTCTCAGTAGATGAATGGATCAAGAAAATGTGTTATATGTACACAATGGCATTCCATGCCTCCATCAGAAAGAATGACATTGCCCCATTTGTTAGGAAATGGAAGACTTGGAAAAAATTATATTAAGTGAAGTAAGCCAGGCCCAAAGAAACATAGGTCCCATGGTTTCCCTTATTTGCAATAACTAGTATATGTCTGAGTCAAGCAGAACAGTTCAGATAAGTTGATGTTAGTTGAAATTAACCCCAAGATAAGTAGTCAAACATTTTTGCTTTCATGCAATTGTTTCTAACATATCTTTAAGATTATTTCTTTGTTGCTTTGTATGTCCCTCCCCCACAGTATAACCCCTGCTTTCACTGTGTTTGATGTTGGTATAATTTGTGGAGGGGAAGGGGAAAAAATCGTTTAACTAGGGATACAGGTGAAGCCATTGCAACAATGAGATATACTAATTGTTATATGGAAAAACGGACTTTACAACTTTGGTGGGGGCAAGGGTTGGGGGCGGAAATGGGGAGATAGGAAGGGATTGGAAGAGGAAACAAAGGAGGAGGCAACAATCCTTGAAAAGTAATGTTCTCATTGTCTTGCCCATGTAATTGTTACCCCTCTGTATGGTATTTTCACAATAAAAAATAATCTTTTTAAATTTCAGGTAATGGCAATTGTATTTCTTTTTAATATTGTAACCATCACCCAACATTACACCTAATTATGAGATTAGAACACAGTAAGAAAAACATGGTAAAATCTTGATTGTAATGTCAGTGGAGAAACCGACAATAACTTTGTAGCGGCAAATTCTAAAAACGCTGGATCTTGTAAGTGATGATAAAGCAGTAAGTACAAACACAGATATGAAGTAGGGTTTTTTCACTTGAAGTCGAGTTCTACATTAGTCAATAAAGATTGAAATAATTTACCTCAGAAACTCTGAATATTATATGCTAGTAATAAGTTTAAATTTATACAACCAAATAAAACATTAACAAAATTTTCAAGTGACTAGTTCTCCATGAGCAGTATTTATTAAAAAAGTCAAACCGAGAGAGAATTTCTGAAAGTGATTAATCAAATACTCCATTCTGCATAACTTTTCAATTTTGCATTTTACTGATCTGTTAACACCTAATAGAATCATCCCATGTGTCATCAGTTAAAAATAGAAGAATGAAATAAATTCTTAAGAATGGTATAACAAAAATTGTACATCATACTTTAAAAGTAATGAATCAATTATCTCTACAGTATACATCGGCCCACTTATTATGTTTCCAAACGTGGTATTTAAGCATCATTGTTTTCAGGGAAAAGAGAATAAATGGGCAAACATTTTAAAAAGAGAAAAATATACACCTGGAAAAGAGAATAAATTGTCAAAGTTTATTTTCTGATTTTTAATTTTAATAACTACTATTTAAATTCAAGTTACTCAGTGTTTCAATACATCAAAATTATTTGTGCTAAAATGAGAATAATTCCATTCAGAAATATCTAGAGATGATATTAAAATGGTAACAATATTATAAGTTAATTCTGTTTCCAGAAAAAAGAATATTTCTTAAAACTGTAGAAACCTGACCAGGCTTCAGATATCGACTTTTCAGTTTTGACATAGCTGCCTTCATTTCTTTGTTTCTTAGAGTGTAAATAACTGGGTTTAAAATGGGAGTAAAGATGGTATAGAATACAGCAAGCACTTTGTCAACTGAATAACCACTAAACGGCCACACATAGATGAAAATGCATGGTCCGAAGAATAGTACCACAACGGTGATGTGAGCAGTCAGTGTGGAGCGGGCTTTGGCCATGCTAGCAGTAGAGCGATTCCTCACTGTGATGAGTATTACAGTGTAGGAGACAACCAAGAGGAGAAAGGAACTCAACGAAAGAAAGCCACTGTCTGCAACTATTAGTAAGCTGACAACATAAGTATCTATGCAGGCTAGTTTTGTCACTAGAGGAAGGTCGCAGAAAAAACTGTCAACCTGATTAGGACCACAAAAAGGCAAGTTGACAGTGAATGCTAGCTGGCTGGTAGTGTGGATGAAGCCCACACACCATGGAACAAGTACAAGGATAATACACACTCGGCGGCTCATGATTGTCATATAGTGGAGAGGCTTGCATATTGCAACATAGCGGTCATAAGCCATGGATACGAGAATGACCATTTCACTGCCTGCAAATTGATGCACACAGAAAATCTGGACCAAGCAGGCTTCAAAAGAAATAGTCTTGTGTTCAACTAGAAAGTCAGCAATCATTTTTGGGGTAGCAAATGAGGCAACACATATATCTATGAAGGAGAGATTTGCAAGCAGAAAGTACATGGGGCTATGAAGGCGGGAGTCTGAGGTCACAGTTAGGATGATGAGAAAGTTGCCCAGTAGTATGGATAGGTAGAGTAGTGAGAATATGAGAAACAAAAATGGTTGAAGCTTCTTGGAACTGGAGAGTCCCAGCAACACAAATTCTGTTACCCGAGATTGATTCATTGACATTGCAAGCTTATTCCAAATACCTGAACAGAAAAAAAAGATAGATCAATCAAAGAATTAAGAAGTGTTTCAAGATCCAAGATTTGTATCACTTTTTAGGAAATTTGATTATGACTCAAATGTAGGCATTGAATTTGCAAACCTCTCTATATTCAGACAGTGGCTAATAATCAAAATAAAATGAATAGTGCTAGATAATGTGCCAAACTACAAAAAGATAGATAGTTTGCGAGCAGTTAGTAGAAAAATACTGAGCAATTAAATCATTTATTATATAAATATAAGATGCTTAATTGGTGAAATGATAAATGAATGGTCATTTGAAATGTAATATAATCTACAAAGAAAATGTTATTTCTTCAGAAAATGCAATATTGATTCAAGAAGAAATTTAAAAGTTTAGGAAAGGAATATGTAATCTCATGTAATAAATTTTGTGCCAATAATGTTACAAAGTGTCTTACCTAAGAAGAGAGAGAGTCCATAAATCTTTAATTTAGTATGTGCTTATTAAAGCTTGTTGTGTTTTATATTCAGATCCAAGGTCCCAGAGAAAACACTGTAGTAACCCTAAGAACATAACCCATAAAACAGATTTGTTGATAAAATGGAAACAAGCACAACATTTGGGGGGTTTGGTTTGAACTTAGATGGGTTGTCTTCATGGAGCTGAGATAGGGCTGAGGCCCTTGATAGCAGGATAACAGCAGAGTTTTCAGGAAACTGAAAGACAAGACTAGGCAATAAAGTTAAAGAAAAGCTGCAGATAAATTTGAGATGTTGCCTGGAATTGAGCAAAATTGTTCTATAACTGCTGTTTATATAATGGAGGAAATGCATCTAAAAAATCACAGCAACTTAAGAGACTAAGAATTAAAACCAATCCAACCTCACTGAAGATCACAAGTCCATCCCAGTTCCACACTGGAGGAAAGTGCAAGTTCCTCACATATCCTCCCAACATAATTCTTCATATTGTAAACAACTGCTACTCAGAAGATTCAATCCAGATTTTTTCTGTAAGTTTTTGTTTTCTGATCAAAGTTTGACTCAAATAGTTTAATTGAAAGCACTGCTTGTATTTTTAAGAAAACAACCATTAACAGACATTGGAATACCATTTGATTCTGGAAAGTCTTAGAAACATCAGAGTATTTACTTAGTTTGTAAGATTAATATTTAAAGATAGTCATTTATCTTCCTTTTGCTAAATTTAATAGTTCAGAAAACTTTCTTTCTTCTTCAAATATATACTATATATCATGATCATTTATAGAATCAGACACTTCTTCTTGTAATAATAACATAATGATAAGACTGTAAAACAGGTAATGTGTGGGAGGCACACTTTTATTATAATTTAGTGTGCAAATCATTAGTTTACATTATTTTATCATGATTAAATCACATGACATTTTTTACCATATTAAATATTTTAAGTATATAATTCAGTAGTATTTTCACATTTCAGAATTTATTTCCTTTTTGAAGAAGTGAAAAGGTAAGCATGAATTTAAATTAAATTAAGATTATACTTAAATTGAGATTGAGATACTATAATTATTTAAATTAAGACAAACCTATCCCTGTGTAGTTAAAATTAATGAAGTACATGTTCTAAATTTAATTAATAATAAATTCATTCACTATTCTGCCTTGAGTAAAACATATTTCTAAATTAGAAGATTTGAAATATCTTGAACTAAAAATCAAGGCATGATATTTAAAGCTATCATTTTCATAGAGAGCATGTCTCCACTAAGATGTATAACAACTTAGATTTTTTTTTAATTTCCAGGGGCTTATATATTTCTGGAATGTTAAACACCCTTTCAGGCATTCAGTTCCTGTTTACAGTGACTGATGAGCATCAGTGGTTCATACCTATAATTCTAGCCTCTCCAGAGAATGATATCTAAAGATTGTAGTTCAAAGCAAGCTGAGGCAGGAAAGTCTGTGAGACTCTTATTCTAATTAACCACCCAAGAAAGCCAAAAGTGAAGCTGTGTCTCAAGTGATGGAGTGGTAGCCTTTATCTAAAAAACTCTAAGAAACAGTGCTCAAGGCACTGAGTTCAAGTTCCAGGACCAGTACACACATGCACACACAAACACCAACACCAACACACACACACACACACACACACACACACACACACACACACACACACACACACACACACACATACACATACATATTGGTTAAATATGTATCATCCTTAAATAACAGTTTGTCAATCTCTAGGTTTTATTTTTATTTATTTATTTTGCCAGTCCTGGCACTTGAATTCAGGACCTTGACACTGTCCTTGAGCTTTTTTTGCTCAAGGCTAGCACTTGAGCAACATTGCCACTTCTGGCTTTTCCTATTTGTGTTGTGCTGAGGAACTGAACCCATGCAAGCACTCAACCACTAAGCCACATTCCCAGGCCCAATCTCTAGGTTTTAAAAGTATACTTTTAAAGTCAACTAAATGTAAAATTCTTAAAGTATATAGCCACCCTGATAGAAAGCATTAATGTAGGAACAAGTAAATGTATTCTGGTTTGTCAAATAAATTTAGATATCAATTACTGTTTACTGTCAAGTATTTAAACAACTTTCAATAGCAAATATGAGCACTTAGACTGATAAATGTAAATTAAAACTGGAGAACAATGCCTCTCTGCTTTCTCTGTGGAATTAATAACAGCTCTAGGAAAGCACAGTTGTTTCTGTATCCCATACCATAAAATATTAATACTCAACAAATAAACAATTTATTTTAGAACCCACTGAATGAAAACTAACAGCAGGGAATACAACCCTTACAGCATCTGAAACATCCTTGTCCTCTGGACAGAGATGGAGGAAAACCCAGGAAAGTTCTAAGAATTGAATACTTGACACCAAGAGATTGTAGCAATGAGCATAAATGGTGACATATGTATGCATTTCCCATAACAGAAACTGACTGGAATGGTAACTTGGGGAGCAATTGAAAAAGAGCAAGAGAAAGAAGGAGACATACAGAGTGAGACAAAGATAGAGAGAGAAACAAAAAAATGAGAGAGAAAGAAAAGAGCAATAACCTGAAATTTTAATTTATATTAGACAAAATGTCAACATGAGATATTCTACATGCAGATTATCCTATTTCCGTAAAAAACTAGTTTTACTTTTATATAATATCTATGTGGTTAATAACTTTGGGGAGGGCAGTACTGAAGTATGAACTCAGGATTCATACTGTGCAAGCAGGCACTCTACCACTTTAGCACATACCTCCAGCTCTACCTCCAAAATACCTAGTTAGAAATAATGTTGTCAATTTTCTTTAATCTAAATCCATTAAATAATTAGAATTAGTATACTCCCCCACATACTGTAAATATTAAAGATTTAATCAATATATTTTATTTGCCTCTAAATAATTAAGTTAAGCATATGCTAGTAAAGAGCATTATTCTCCTACTTATAGCTTAGCAAATAAGGATAGATTACCCTCAAAACTATTTTGTTTTTAAAATTTGAATTTCAGAAGGAGTTATCAAATAAGAACCTCTGGAAAAAAGGTTCTTTAAACTATTTATAACCAGATGTGGTAGCAACAAGACGGCAAGACTGTATTTGAAAAATAAAATAACAAATAAAACAGAGCTGGGAACATTGCCTGAGTAGCAGAGTTCTTGTATGAAGTGCATGAAGATCACGGAGATCTAATTTCGAGCAACGGTATTTAAAAATTTTTTAAAGGAAAGAAAAACAAAAAAGAGAAAAGTTATTTAAAATAAATTAGGTTATTCTCAGAACATCCAGAAACTTCTTGATTAATTACTTACTAACAATGAACAGCAGTCATGAAACTTTATCAGATCACAAAATATATCATGGAAAATTATTCTTACTAATGAAGATGATTTTTGATATATAAGGAAATATAAACATACATAATTTTTCATATAATATAAAATATATTTGCTTTCATATAAGGCTGGAAATGAACACCAATAATACACAACAGTTGATCAGCCTAACTGTGAGAATAAATAAACCTTAATCACCATGTAAATATTCATTGAACAGAGAGCATTAAGAGGAGAGAACAGACAGATGATGTTGAAATGCACTTTCCTCTATTGAACTCTAAATCTATTTCTATCAGGGTCACCTTAAAGCAAAAGGCCTAAAAGAGTTAAATTGACAGAGAACTGGAAAACAAACATTTGCATTTTCCAAATAGAAGTATCTTAGTTTGATTGAGACAACAATGAATTCTAGTGTGAATTTTCCAGTCTAGAAAACAGATTTCTCATTATTTCTGTACACTAAACAAATAGGATATGTTCAAAATGCAAGGCAATATTTGTACAGTCTAGTAAATCTCCTAGTCTTTGTACCTGTAATTCTTCTAAACTGCCATTCATCTGGGAATGGGTAAATTTTCTATGTACCTGAAACATCTTATCTGGCTGTGCCAGAGTAATCCTCCAGGAACTTATCTGAAATAGTAAGAATTGTACTTCTTTTTCAAGCATAACATTTCAGTTTATATAAAAGATGTAATAGAAAGCCTTCCATGTTAAAGCCAGGGAATTTACCTCATGGGAGAAATGACAAATCATCTTTAGAGATCTGTGAGGTCACTTTTCAGTGGGGATAATTATAAATGCCATTCTTTCAGAGTTAAAATAGAAAGAAAACTTTTTGTCAACGTGTTGATATGTCTGAAAGCAAAGTATTACCTAACTCCAATGATAGTGGGAAATTTTTCACTCCCATATCTGCTATATGATCTCGAGGCTGTTTTCTCAAATCACAAGGAACCTGTTATTTCAAAGATAGGCTAAACTATTTGGGTATTCAACTGGTTTTCTTATCTATGGCTTAATAGATATTGACTGTTTGAATATGTTCATTGAAGAAATATATATTTGTAACCTTCATTCAAAAAAGCAAACAAACCAGAAAAAACAAAAACACAACAACCCCCTTATTTCCAAGAGGGAATTAATTTCAATTAGTCATACGAAGCAGAAAAAACAGTGCTGGAGGGATATCAATACCAAATTTCAAACTCTACTACAAAGACATAGCAATCAAAACAGCTTGGTACTGGCACAAGAACAGACTTGAGGACCAATGGAATACAACTGAAGACCCAGAAATGAGCGCACAGACCAATAGCCACCTAATCTTCGATAAGGGAGCTAAAAAATAGAATGGAAGAAAGACAGCCTCTTCAGTAAATGGTGCTGGCAAAATTGGTTAAACACCTGTAGAAAACTAAGGCTAGATCCTTATAGATCACGCTGCACCAAAATCAGCTCCAAATGGATCAAAGGCCTTGAAGTCAAAGCAGGAACTCTGAAAACATTACAGAAAGGAAAGAGAAAAACTTTAGGTCTCCTTAGCACAGGCCAAAATTTTCTTAATGGAGACCCAGAAACACACCAAATCAAAGAAAGGTTGGACAATGGGATTGCATAAAACTGCAGAGCTTCTGCATGATAAAGGACATAGCTAGCAAAATCAATAGAAAGCCCATGGATTGGGAAAAGATTAAACATACAATGGACAAGGGTCTCATATCTAAAAAGTACTTAGAACTCAAAAAATTAAATCCCACAACAACAAATCCTCAAAGAAACAACTGCCCAATAAATAAGTTGGCTAAAGACTTAAAGAGAAACCTCTCTGAAGAGGAAATAAAAATAGGCAATAGACATATGAAGAAATGTTCAACCTCTTTAGACATAAAAGAAATGCTAACCAAAACAAAGGAGGAGGCTACAATGCTTGATAAGAAATGCACTCATTATCTTGCCCATGTAATTGTAACCCCTTTTACAGTATTTTCACAATAAAAAAAAAGAGATTCCACCTCACACCAGTTAGAATGGCTATACTCAAGAAATCTAATAATAATAGATGCTAGAGGGAATGTGGCCCAAAGGGAACTCTACTGCATTGTTGGTGGGAGTGTAAACTTGTTCAATCATTCTGGAAAGCAGTATGGAGGTTCCTCAAAACACTCCACATAGAGCTCCTCTATGACCCAGCAATCCCACTTTTGGGATTTACCCAAATGATCACAAACAAGTCCATTTCACTTAGCCTCATCTCATATGGTCATATGTGCATAGCTTTTGACCATTTCTGCTTGTTCTAGACATATACTAGTTATTGCAAATAGGGAAACCATGAAACCTATGTTTCTTTGGGCCTGGCTGAATTCACTTAATTTAAATTTTTTCCAAGTCTTTCCATTTCCTAACAAATGGGGCGATGTCATTCTGTCTAACTGAGGCATGGAATTCTATGCCTCTGATAAATAATGCTGCGATGAATGTAGTTGTGCTGGTAGCTTTAGTGTGGCCTTGTTTATGATCATTTGGGTAAATGCCCGGGAATGAGTTTGCTAGGTCACTGGGGTATTCTACGTTTAGTCTTTTGAGGAACCTCCATACTGATTTTCACAGTGGTTGAACCAATTTACATTCCCACCAACAGTATAGTAGCATTCCCTTTTGGTCTCATCTCCACCAGCATTGTTGTTATTAGATTTCTTGATAATGACCAGTCTACCTGGGGTGAGGTAGAATCTCAATGTAGTTTTGATTTCATTTCTTTTATTGTCAGAGGTGTTGAACATTTCTTCATGTGTCTATTGACTACTCTTATTTCTTCTTCAGAGAAGTCTTTTTATTTCTTTAGCCCACTTGTTGATGGGGTTGTTTCTTTGAGGATGTATTATTGGGGGTTATACTTTTTTGAGCTTTAGGTATATTTTTGACATGAGACGCTTGTCTCCCAATCAGTGGGCATTCTATTTATCTTGCTACCTTTGTCTTTTGCCTTGTAAAAGCTCTGTGGTTTAATACAATCTCATTTATCCTGCCTTTCTTTGATTGTTGTGTTTCTGGATCTTTATATAGGAAGTTTAGACTTGTGCCAAGGAGCCCTAATTCGTTCCCTATCCCTTCCTATAATGTTTTCACAGTATTTGCTTTTACCTCAAGTTCTTTGATCCTTTTGGAGTTAATTCGTGTGCAGGGTGATATATAAGGATTTAACTTCAGTTATTTACATGTGAATAGCCAATTCTGCCAGCACCATTTGTTTAAAAGGCTTATCTAAGAATAAGTGGCCATAAGTCAGTGATATCATTTCTAGGTTTTCATATCTATTCCATTAGTCTTCAGGCCTGTTTCTGTGCCAGTACTAAGTTGTTTTAATGACAACAGCTTTAAATTAACATTTGAAACTTGGTATTGATATTCCCCCAGCACAGTTCTTCCTGTTAAGGATTGTTTTTGCTATTCAGGGTCTTCTATTATTTCATATGAATTTGTGGATTTCTTCTATTTCATTAAAGACTGTTGTTGGGATGTTGATGGGCATTGCATTGAATTTTTAGACTGCTTTGGGCAGTATTGTCGGTTTCACAATGCCAGCCGTTACAATCCAGGAGCATGGGAGGTTTTACCATTTCCTTAAATCAGGTTTCATTTCATTTTCCAGGATTTTAAAGTTTTCATCATAGAAGTCTTTGACCTTTTTACTTAAGTTAATCTTTAGGTATTTTTTTTGAGGCTATTACAAAATCAGTTGCTTTATTGATTTCAGACTCACTCTTCTCATTGTTGGCATACAACTGATAAGAGAGCCAAAATTATCAGATAGAAGGAAGAGGGTCTCGAACAAATGGTGCTCACAGAATGAGCTAGACACGTATATAAATTCCTTGGGATACAGAAAAGCTACTGATTTTTGTGGTTTAATTTTTTGTGTAAAAATACCATACACAGGGGTTACAATTACATGAGCAAGGTAATGAGTACATTTCTTTTTTTAATTTTTTTTTATTTTTTGTGAACATACTGTACAGAGGGGTTACAATTACATGGGCAAGGTAATGAGTACATTTCTTATCAAACATTGCAGCCTCCTCCTTTGTTTACCCTTCACATCACTTCCCAACCTCCCCACGCCAACCCGACCAAGGCCGCCCCCCGTCACCACAGTTGTAAAGTTCGTTTTTGAAATGACAATTTGTACTTTTCATACTTGCATCGGGTCCACCTGTATCCTTAAACGACTTGTTTCTCCCCATCTCCTCCACAAATTATACCGACATCAAATATAGTGAAAGCAGGGGTTATACTGTGGGGAGGGAAATACAAGGGTACAAAGAAATAATCTTATAAATGAGTTAGAAGCAAATGCATGAAAGAAAAAACATTTAAATACATATCCAAGGGTTCATTTTCCTAACATCACATTATCTGATTTTCCTACTTGACTCATACATATACTAGAAATTTCAAATAAGGGAAACCATGGGACCTATGTTTCTTTGGGCTTGACTTACTTCACTTAATATAATTTTTCCAAGTTTTTCCATTTCCTAACAAATGGGGCAATGTCATTCTTTCTGATGGAGACATAGAATTCCATAGTGTATATATACCATATTTTCTTGATCCATTCATCTACTGAGGGGCATCTGGGTTGGTTCCATATCTTAGCTATGGTAAATGATGCTGCAATAAACATAGTTGTGCTGGTAGCTTTAGTGTGGTCTTGATTGTAAACATTTGGGTAAATCCGCAAAAGTGGGTTTGCTGGGTCATAGGGGAGCTCTATGTGAAGGCTTTTGAGGAACCTCCATACTCCTTTCCAAAGTGGTTGAACAAGGTTACACTCCCACCAACAATGAAGGAAGGTTCCCTTCTGTCCACATCCCCTCCACCATCAGTTGTTGTTAGAGTTCTTGATTATACCCATTCTAACTGGGGTGAGGTGGTATCTCAATGTTGTTTTGATTTGCATTTCTTTTATGCTAGGGAGGTTGAGCATTTCTTCATGTATCTTTTGGCCATCCTTCTTTCTTCTTCAGAGAAGTTTCTCTTCAAGTCTTTAGCCCACTTATTTATTGGGCAGTTATTTCTTTGAGGATTTGTTGTTGGGGAGTTTAATTTTTTGAGTTCCAAGTATATTTTAGATTTCAGACCCTTGTCCATTGTATACCTAGTGAAGATCTTCTCCCAATCTGTGGGCTTTCTATTGATCTTGCTAGCTATGTACTTTGCCATGCAGAAGCTCTGCAACTTCATGCAATCCCATTTGTCCAACCTTTCTTTGATTTGTTGTGTTTCTGGGTCTCTGTTAAGAAAATTTCGGCCTGAGCCAAGGAGGCCTAGGGGTTCTCCTATTCCATCCTGTAATGTTTTCAGAGTGTCTGCTTTGACTCTGAGGTCTTTGATCCATTTGGAGTTGATTCTGGTGCAGGGTGATATATAAGGATCTAGCTTTAGTTTTTTACAAGTAGTTAACCAATTTTGCCAGCACCATTTACTGAAGAGGCTGTCTTTCTTCCATTCTATTATTTTAGCTCCCTTATCGAACATTAGTTGGCTATAGGTCTGTAGGTTCATTTCTGAGTTTTCAATTCTATTCCATTGTTCCTGAGGTCTGTTCTTATGCCAGTACCAAGCTGTTTTGATAACTCTGGCTTTATAGTAGAGTTTGAAATTTGGTATTGATATTCCTCCAGCATTGTTCTTTCCTTTGGGGAGTGTTTTTGCTATTCTGTGTCTTTCATTGTTCCATATGAATTTTTGGATTGCCTCTTCTATTTCCTTGAAGAATGAGGTTGGAATTTTCATAGGTATCGCATTGAATTTGTGGATAACCTTGGGAAGTATTGCCATTTTCACGATGTTAATCTTTCCAATCCAGGAGCATGGGAGGTTTTGCCATTTTCTAAGTTCTGTGTTGATTTCCTTTTTCAAGATTTTAAAGTTTTCATCACAGAGGTCCTTCACTTCGTTGACTAAGTTAATTCCTAGGTATTTTATTTTTTGTGGGGCTATTACAAATGGAGTTGCTTTCCTAATTTCAGGCACACTTTTCTCCTTATTGGCATACGGAAAAGCCATTGATTTTGGGGGTTTAATTTTATACCCTGTTAGTTTGCCAAAGTTTTGAATCAGCTTGAGTAATTTGGGAGTGGAGTCTATGGGATTCTTTAAATACAAGATCATGTCATCTGCAAAGAGGGAGAGTTTTATTTCTTCTTTCCCTATTTGGATCCCCTTTATGTTTGCATCTTGTCTTATTGCGGTAGGTAGGCCTTCTCGTACTAGTTTGAAGAAAGTGGAGAGAGTGGACATCCTTGTCTTGCTCCTGAGTTAAGAGGAAATGGCTTTAGTTTTTCACCATGAAGTATAATGCTGGCTGTAGGTTTGTCATATACAGCCTTTATTGTATTGAGGAATGTTCCATGGATTCCTAATTTTTCCAAAACCTTCAGCATAAAAGGTTGTTGAATCTTGTCGAATGCTTTTTCTGCATCTATTGAGATAACCATGTGGTTATTATCCTTGCTCCTGTTGATGTGATGAATAATATTAATTGATTTCCATATATTGAACCATCTTTGCATCCCTGAAATGAATCCTGTTTGATCGTGGTGTATGATTTTTTGGATGAATTGTTGAAGTCGATTGGCCAAAATTTTGTTTAGAAGTTTTGCATCAATGTTCATCAAAGAAATGGGTCTATAGTTCTCTTTCTTTGATGAGTTCCTGCCTGGTTTTGGGATGAGGGTTATGATGGCTTCATAGAATGTGTTGGGTAGTGAGCTTTCTCTTTCAATTTCATTGAAGAGTTGGAGGAGTTGGTGTGAGCTCTGCTTTGAAGGCCTTGTAGCATTCCGCTGTAAAACCATCTGTTCCTGGACTTTTCTTAGCTGGGAAGTCTCTCTTTGCTGTTTCTATTTCAATGCTTGATATGGGCCTGTTAAGCTGGTTTAACTCATCTTGGATTAGTTTTGGCATGTCAATATTTGCTGGGAAAAGGTCCATTTCTGCCAAGTTCTCAAACTTATTAGCATAAAGTTTTGAGAAGTATTCCCTTATAATGATCTGAATCTTGGTTGTTTCCGTGATGATGTTTCCAATCTCATCTCTATGTTTATTTATTTGGGGTGTTCTCTTCTTTTTCTGATAAGAATTGCTAAGGGTCTGTCAATTTTGTTAATTTTTTCGAAGAAACAACTCTTTGTTTTGTTGATTCTTTCTATAGTTTTTTTGGATTCTAATTTATTTAATTCTGATTTAATTTAAATTATTTCTTTCAGTCTACGGGATTGGGGTTTATCTTGCTACTCTTCTTCAAGGAGGTTCAGATGTCTCATTAAATTGCTGGTTTCAGATCTATCCAATTTGTTGATGTAGGAGCTCAGAGCTATAAACTTGCCTCTGAGTACTGCCTTTGCTGTGTCCCAGAGGAGCTGGTAATTTGTGTGCTCATTTTTGTTGACTAGCATGAACATTTGAATTTCCTTTCTAATCTCTTCCATGACCCATTCGTGATTCAGCAGTGTGTTGTTCAGCCTCCATGTGTTACCAGACTTTCTTTGATGGCTTTTGGTGTTGAGATCTAATTTTATTCCCTAGTGTTCAGAGAGAATGCAAGGTATAACTTCAATGTTTCTGAATTTGACAAGTTTGTTTTGTGGCCTAAAATGCGGTCTATTTTAGAAAATGTTCCAAGAGCTGCTGAGAAAAATGTGTATTCTGATGCTGCTGGGTGAAATGTTTGGTAGATGTCTGATAAATCTAGTTGATCTATGCAGCTGTTTAGATCTGCGGTTTCTCTGTTGAGTTTTTGCCGAGTTGATCTATCTAGTGGGGAGAGTGGTGTGTTAAAATTCCCAACAATTAATGCCTTTGGATCTATGTGGGATTTGAGGGAAAGTAGTGTTTCTTGGATAAATTTGGGTGATCCATTGTTTGGCGAATAGATATTTAGAATTGTAATATCCTCTTGAAGGAGAGATCCCTTAATTAGTATGTAGTAACCTTCTTTATCTCTTCTCATGAATTTTAATTTGAAGTCTATTTTATCTGATATTAGGTTTGCAACTCCCACCTGTTTGTGGGGGCTGTTTGCATGGTAGATTTTGCTCCAGCCTTTAACATTGAAAATGTGTTTGTTTTTACGGGAAAGATGTGACTCCTGAAGGCAGCAGATAGAAGGATCTTGTGTTTTAACCCAACTAGACAGTCTATGTTGCTTAATTGGAGAGTTAAGTCCGTTAATGTTAAGAGATAGGACTGAGGGGTATTTGGGAGTTCCTGCCATGTTATCCACCTTCTTGGGGGTTGTGAACACTGGGCTCTTCCTATCGTTCTTGGATTCTCAATTTGGGTTCAGTTTCATGGCCTTTATTGTGGTCTTGTTGGTTTTCTATGTGTAGGACATCTTTAAGAATCTTTTGTAGGGCTGGTTTGGTGGAGATGTATTGTTTCAATTTTTCTTTGGTATGGAAGGTTTTTATTTGGCCTTCAGTTATGAAGGAGAGTTTAGCTGGGTACAGTATTCTTGGTTGATAATTGTTTGGTTTAGGGCTTGGCATACCTCATTCCAGGCTCTTCTTGCTTTGATTGTCTCTGCTGAGAAATCTGAGGTGATTCTAATTGGTTTCTCTTAATAGTTGTTTAATCTTTTCTCCTTCACAGCTTTAAGGATCTTTTCCTTGGTCTGAGTTGATCCTGTGTGGATTTTAATGTGATGGTGGGATGTCCTATTCTGATCTGGTGTATTTTGAGTTCTAAAAGCTTCTTGTATCTGAATAGGCCTATATTTTTGCATCTTTGGATGTTCTCTGCTAGGATCCTGTTAAACAAATTTCCTAGACCATTAAGTTCTGTTTCTAGGTGCTCCTCTACACCCATTATCCTTAGATTAGGCCTTCTGATGGTGTCTTCCAAGTGTTGGATAGATCTATCATATTTCTTAGACTTGTCTTGTGTGGTTGTATGTTCTTTTTCTATAATATCTAGGCTATCTTCAATCCCCGAGATTCGATCTTCTGCATGGTCTAACCTGCTGCCAAGACTTTCTACACTGTTTTTTTTTTAATCTCTTTTCCTTCTAATTGGTTAGCTTTTTTGGCTTCAACTTCTTTGTTGAAGCTTTGTTGTATGAACTTCTTTACTTCATTAATTTGGTATTCAGTGTTTATTCTCAAATCACTTAGTTGATTGGTTATGGTTTTCTTTGCCTCCCATTCCTTCTGTTGGGTTCCATTCAGCATTCCCTTTGTGGTCTCCCTGACTTCCTTCAGCTCTTTGTTAATGGAGTCCATGAATGCGTTTAGTGATCTTTGTGTATTCTCATCCTGCTCTCTCAATTCCTGTATTACTCTTTGCTTAGCTTCCTTCTGTTCATGCCATTCTTGTAGTTCTTTTTGAGTGTTCTCAGCCTGTTCACGCCATTCTTGCCTTTCTCTTTGAGTATTCTCAAGCTACTCATACAAATCCTGTATCAGTTTTTGAGTAGCTTCCTCACACTCATGATATTCCTGTATAAACCTTTGAATTGCCTCCTCTCTCTCCCTCTCATGCTCATGCAGAGTCCTTTGTAGGTTTTCAATCTTTTCCTGCATTGACCTTTTGTTTACCTCCTCTCTCTCCCTATCACGCTCATACAGAGTTCTTTGTATGTTTTCAATCTTTTCATTTATCATATTTGCCAGCAGTGTTTGTAGAGCTATTTGGGAACTCTCCTCTGGATTATTCATTATCTGTTCTGTCCCTGATTGTCATGAGTGGGAGTGGAGATACCCAGACTTGCCATTTTTCTTGTGGTCTTCCAGCTTACTTTGCCCATTTGGGATGAAAGTAATACCAGTTTTGTGCTAGAACACTAACTTAAGGCAAGCATCAACCAAAGTCTGAATTTGCACAGTCAACAGTCTGCAGATACAATTGAGTTCAACAGATACCTCTATTCAACATCAAACATCTATATATTAATGGGCTACGAACCACAAAGAAGAATTTGGTAAACCAGAAATTATTAGGATTAGGGAGAGATGTGGGTAAAAAATAGGAATAGAGTGATGTGGGAAGGTACAGGGAGAGTTAAGTTAACTAAGTCCTAGTCTCAAACCTCGAAATAGGTTGGATAGTATGAAAGTAGAGAGAGAGAAAACAAGAAGAAAGAGAAAGGGAAAAAAAGAGACCAGAAAAAATAGGAAAATAAAAATTAATAATATGCAGATCGAGAACAAACTATTCAAAGAAGGTGAATATAATGAGAGAATGGGAGGGATATAAAGGAGATGTGAAAAACTTAAAAATAAAAATACTTAAAATATTACATAGGTATAAAGACGTAGTACTGCTATTAAGGAATTTAAGTCTCAGAAGTTTTGAATTGAGTAATAAATTTGTGGATTAAGTGTGTACACAATGGGGGGTATGGTCTAATAATCAACTACAGGTTTATCTGAGGATGTGCAGAACAACAATTTAGTCCCATAAAGAAGAACAATAGAGAGGAAAATGTGGCAAGGATAAGGAAGAAGGAAAAAAAGGATCAGAAGTTCAGTTGAGCTAAGCAAAAAACAAAAAGAAAAAATTTTTAAAGAAAATTGCACACACACATGTATCCTTAAAATAAAGATTATAAGGGGAAAAAAGTTACTAGAAAACAATTTTTTTCAAAAAAGTTAAAAATTTAAAATTAGAAAAAGTTTTAGAAAAGAAAAATGCTCTGCTTTACCCAGGATTTTGCGATCCTCCTCCCAGGTTAGTTCAATGGGAGGGAGATCTGCTTTGAGTATCACAAAAGAGAGAGATGGCTTTTTCCTCAAGTTTGGAGATGCTATGATGAGGCTAGGTTCTGGGTAGAGTTGAGGCCATTCAGCAAACAGTAGCTTTTCTTGGGGGCTAGTTTGTGAGAAACTCACAGAGCCCAGCCTGGAGCCACTCTCAGGGTTTCTGTTTACTGATGTCGAGGCTGCTAAAGGGAGGGGCAGCCTCTGGCTCTGATTACCCAATGAAGAAAGCCACGCCTAGGGCTGGCACCTGAACTGGGTGACTTTTCCCTGGGTGGAGCTGAGTCTGGCAAGTCACACCATTAAGTTCTTGTGACCTGCTAAATGACCCTAGTTTTATTCCAAGGCCTGAGTTGGAGCTAGCAGCTCCGCCAAGCATTGTCGGTATCCAAGATGGAGATCTCAGGTAGTGGGGTGGGGAGGGGTGACCTTCCCTCCTCTGCTCCCTGAGAAGTAGTGAGGATGTCAGGCTTCTACTCATGCCAAGTCTTGGTTCCTAGTTCGTCTCTGATCTGTGAACTACAGGATGAAGATGTCTGCTCCTTGTCAGTTCTTTCTGGTGTTGAGTAGAATCCACTCGCCAGCCGAGTCTGGCTCTTTCATCCCGGACTCTCTCTGTTTCAGGTATGGCATCTGCGGCCGCCGCCACCACCGTCACTGTCTCTGCCGCCGCTGTCGCTGTCGCTGCCGCCATAGCGGCAGCTGCTGGCAAGAGCTCAGATCTGTCTCCTTGCCTGGATTTTCCCTCTCTGGCCTAACTCTCTGTCCTGTGATGGCACACTTGGTGTGATTCTTTGGCTTAGGACTGTTCACTGGAACTCTAAAACTGTTTTCTATGCGAGAGCTTGTTTTGCCTCAAGCTTCTCCTCTGCCATCTTCCCGGAATTATGAGTACATTTCTTATCAAGCATTGTTGCCTCCTCCTTTGTTTTCCATTACCATCCCTTTCCTTCTTGCACCCTCATGACCCCACTCCCACGCCAAAGTTGTAAAGTTCCTTTTTTGACATAACGTCTTGTACATCTCATAGCTCCAATGGGTTCACCTGTATCTCTATTTAAAAAATTTGTTTTTTTCCTTCCCCTCCACAAATTATACCAACATCAAATACAGTAAAAACAGAGGCTATACCATGGGGGAGGGACATACAAAGCAACAAAAAATATCTTATAAATATGTTAGAAACAATAGCAAGAAAGAAAAAACATTTGAGTCTTTAGTTTCTGCATGGCAAAGGACATAGCTAGCAAGATGAATAGAAATCCCATGGATTGGGAGAAGATCTGCACTAGCTATACAACAGACAAGGGTCTCATATCTAAAATATATATGGAACTCAAAAAATTAAATCCCCCAACAACAAATACTCAAAGAAACAACTGCCCAATAAATGAGTGGGCTAAAGACTTACAGAGAAAGTTCTCTGAAGTGGAAAGAAGGATAGCCAATAGACTATAGCTCAACCTCTCTAGCCATAAAAGAAATGCAAATCAAAACAGCATTGAGATATCACCTCACCCCAGTTAGAATGGCAAAAATCAAGAACTCTAATAACAACAGATGCTGGAAGGGATGTGTACAGAAGGGAATCCTACTTCATTGTTAGTGGAAGTGTAAACTTGTTCAAACACTTTGGAAAGCAGTATGGAGGTACTTCAAAAGACTCCATATAGGGCTGGGAAGTTGGCTCAGTGGTAGAGTGCTTGCCTTGAATGCCTGAGGCCCTGGGTTCGATTCCTCAGCACCACATAAGCAAAAAGAAAAAAAGCCGGAAGTGGTACTGTGGCTCAAGTGGTAGAGCACTAGCCTTGAGCTGAAGAGCTGAGGGACAGCGCCCAGGCCCAGAGTTCAGGCCCCATGACCGGACGAAAAAAAAAATAAAGACTCCATATAGAGCTCCCCTATGACACAGCCATTCCACTTTTGGGTATTTACCCGAATGATCGCAAAAAAGACCATACTAAAGCTTCCAGCACAGCTATGTTTATTGCAGCATTATTTACCATAGCTAAGATATGGAACCAACCCAAAAGCCCCTCAGTAGATGAATGGATCAAGAAAATGTGGTATATATACACAATGGAATTCTATGCCTCCATCAGAAAGAATGACATTGCCCCATTTGTCAGGAAATGGAAAGACTTGGAAAAAATTAAATTAAATGAATTCAGCCAGGCCCAAAGAAACATAGGTCCCATGGTTTCCCTTATTTGCAATAACTAGTATATGTCTGAGACATGCAGAAACGGTCAGATAAGTTTGTGGTTTAATTTTATACCCTGTTACTTTGTCTAAGTTTTGGATCAGTTCAAGTAACTTGGAAGAGGAGTCTATACAGGATAATTTTATCTGCAAAGAAGACTTTTTACTTCTTTAACTTTTTGGATCCCTTTTCTGTTCATCTGTTGCCTTACTGCTTGGAATTCCAACATTACATTGAAGATGAATAGGGAGAGCAGACATCCTTGTCTCATTCCTGATTTTAGAGGAAATTGTTTAACTTTTCAACATTAAATATAATGCTAGCTGTACATGAGAAGCCACATTTTTCAGAGGTCGAATTTGTAGTCTTTATTAGGAAGATGGTGGCTGCAAGTAGACTCTTGTCTCAAAGATCTGCAGCCCCAAATCAAGTGTGAACAAAGCTTTTAAAAAACAAAATCTACATGCTTGGAGTAGAGACCAAGGCTTAAAAAAGCAGACCAGACCTTATGTGAGACTAGTCTAATGCAAGCAGAACTTCCATCTAAGGAAGTAGCTCAGAGGTCAGCTTAAACTTGCCATATTAAGGGGATATTCATAGGCAAGGGAATAAAACTGTTTAGGGAGATAATCTAGGCAGAATTAGAGTATTCTCTGTATCAAAGCGTTCCTAGGATAAAAAAGCATGACATCTGCAATTCAATAAACGACATCTCTTACCTCTAGGATTTTTAGAGCTAGATGGAAATCCCGCTCCATCCAACAAGGCATCAGGATGTTTGCAAAGACAAGGTTTTGACCCAGCCTCTTTACTTCTAATGCATAAATAACATTTTAAACTATATATTTCTGACAGCATACAAAAGCTCAATTATAAATTCTCATCTACAAAGGTAATGAAGACAGCTTTGTACCATTCAACAAACTCAGCTATCTGTATATTTCCTAATAAGTTTCACACTCATGCAGACAGATACACAACTGTTGCAGTTACAACATTTAAAAAGAAGGCACCATAGGAATAATCTACAAGTCCATATACTGAATACTAATACTAAAAAGAAAACAATCTTCAATAGAACAAAATACTCAACAATGAGAAGTAATGTTAGATTTCATGTGTGAAAATTTAGAGATTTTTTAAAAACCATAGAAATGAGGGGAAAATAAACTGAATAATGACACACTTGTTAGACTTCATGTGTCTGAATCAAAAATGTATATACTTTATAAAATTTAATAAAAGACAAATGGAAGGTAATAGAAGAAGGGAAGCTAGAGAAGGCAAAATGTTGTAATAACTGACGTGAGCCCAGCATTGGCAACATTAAGATACTATTGGAGATGTAGAGGAGTCATGGTAAAATGCTCATGTTTTCTTTTTATTTGAATTAACTTTAGAAATTATTGAAATGTGCATTCGTTTCTCTTTATCTGGAACTTTAAAAGAAGGGGTTCTCATAATTTCATTTATGATATACTATCAATAGAAAAACATTACTACATATTTTTCTAATTTATGTAGATATATAAAAAACTTTTTCATAGACAGTTTCTCTCTATAGACTATGCCAGCCTCAGACTAGTAGTCCTCCTGTCTCAGCCTCTTGAGTGTTGTCACTTCAAACATGTAAGACTATACCTGAATCTGAATAAAATATTTAACTGCAAAGGCAAACTATCACAACTATAAACTTGCAAATAAGAAAAACATAATAAAGATGTTGTGGAATACTGCTGGAATGAAAAATCCTTCTCATTTTATTTTTTAAAATAGTTTGTTGAGCATTGGTGTTAGTTCTTGAAAGGTCTAATGAAATTCAGAGGTGAATGAATCCAGCTCTGGGCTTTTTTTTCTTGGGAAATTCTTTGTAACAGATATGATCTTGATATAAATCTCTTCATGCTTTTTATCCTCTTGATTTAATTTTAATTTGTTTTGTGTGTCAATAAATCTATTTCTTCTTGATTTTCCTGTTGGGATATACATTTCAAAATATTCCCTAGTGCTCTTTTGAATTCTATTGGTATTTGTTGTAATATACACTTATTAACTCTGATTTTAAAGTTGTGTCTTCTCTTCTTTTGATTTGAGTTAGTTTCATCTTTTTTGTCCATTGTGGTGCTTGTACTCAGGACCTTGGCTCTGTGTCTGAGCTCTTTCACTCAAGGCTAGTACTCTACTTTGAGCCACACCTCCACTTCCAATTTTCTGGTGATTATTTGGAGATAAGAATCTCACAGGCTTTCTTTCCCAGGGTGGCTTTGACCCACAATTCTCAGATCTCAGCCTCCTGAGTAGATAGCATTACAGGCATGAGTCATCAGCACTGAAATGTCAATCTTTATTATCTTTCTGAAATAGCAGTTCTTTGTTTAATTCTTAAAACTTCTATCTACTAATTTTGAAATTGGCTTGTTCCTGTTTATCTAAGTGCTAGAGTTATCTCGTTAGGTTTTTTATTTGGGATTTCTGATTTTCTGACATAAGCACTCAAGGATATAAACTTGCATTCTATTAATGACTAGGCTGTGTCTCAAAGGCTTTCTTTTTATATTATTTATATATTATTCCATTCTGCTTGGTCAGATACAGGGAACTACTTTGGTTTTGTAATTTTTTTTTGTCGGCCATGGGGCTTGAACTCTGGGCCTGGGCACTGTCCCTCATCTCTTTAGCTCAAGGCTAGCACTCTACGACTTGAGCCACAGCACCACTTCCGGTTTTCTGAGTGGTTTATTGGAGACAACAGTCTCACAGTCTTTCCTGCTTGGGCTGGCTTTGAACCGGGGACCTCAGATCTCAGCCTCCTGAGTAGCTAGGATTATAGGCATGAGCCACTGGTGCCAGGCTGGTTTTGTAGTGTTTTATGAGACTCACTTTATGGACTAAGATATGACCTATTTTGGAGAGAGTTTCATAAGCTGCTGAGAAGAATGTAAAATCTTTTGCTATCAAATAAAATACTCTGTAGATATCTGTTAAGTCTATTTCATTGATTGCATTTTTTTTAGTTCTAGTCAATTCATACTGTTTTCATTTTAGTAGTAGAATAAATTCATTGATATTTCTGTCTGAATGCTTTATATACTGTGAGTGTGGAATATTGAAATGACTCAGTATATGTCAACTCATCTGATTCTTTATGTTCAGTAAGTTGTTTTATAAACTTGAGCATATTAATATTGAATGTGTGTGTGGGGGTATCTTCTTGATGAATTACCTTTATAAATATGTAGTTGTCTTTCTTATATCATCTAAAATAATTTTGCTTGAATCAAAAAAGTGGCACATTTTCCTTATATGTGAAAACTACATCTAGATCTAATGTACACTGGGAAATGGTAAATTATACAGTATTCTAATATTTATATATAGTGAGACCAGAGGCAGATATTCTTAAGAAACACAAAGGCGCAATGCCTATGTGCATCTGATCATGTAAAATAATATTTATTGAAATGAGCTCCAGAATATTGAAACAAAAGGACTTTTCTTTATTTTTGTTTTCTTTTCCTTTTGTTTGTTCATTTTTTTGTCTTTGACAGGATAAGGGGGCACAGAAATGGTATGACAAAGGGTGAACAAACACAGCAGTGGTACTCATGAGGCAGAATGCTGAGAAGGAATTATACAACTTGTGGATGGTGATGGATGGAAAAATGGGGAGAGAGTGAGGGAAAAGGTGGCATTATTCAAAAAGAAATGTACTCTTTAGGAGACATATTTAACTGTAACCCTTCTGGATATCACCTTTATAATAAAAAATATGTGAAAGGAAAATAAAAATTTATCTGCGTATTGGTACTACTGGGTCTAAATATTTGGCTTTTGAAGAAAATTGATTGATGGTGAAAAGCTGTCATAATTCATTGGTGATTCAATTACATTAGATAATTTTGTCCACCTTGGTAGTTATGGTTTGTCATTGTTGGGATGCTTGTAGTCCCCCTCCCAGGATCACTATTCTCGGACTTACAGTCATTTTCTATGATCCAGTAGTTCATGCATATTTTTATCTAGTTTTAAAGGTGTGTCTAATATAACAGTCAAGTAAAATATTCATAGGTGCTCAGAGAGATTGTTTCTGACATGGAGCACATGTTGCATTTATATTGTGGTCATTGCACTGAACAATGGGATACACTTTTTTGGACAGACTAGAGACGGTGTCAGGAAATAATCAAATGTCATAAGATGAAGAAAATATGGTAGCATTACAATTATAATTTATGTACAGAAAATAACCTCTGAGTTGTTATTTGTGAATTGGATTAACAATTAGTGTACAATTTTGTTATCAAGAAATAAAATATACAGCTCCATGATAAAAGGACACAATTATAGATCAGCTACTATGCTATAATTGCTGGTGACTTACTCTTGGTTTTCCTATTCTACTTGTATTTTTAAATACTTTTATGCACTATAATTTTGAGCTTTCTTTTTCTACTTACTATAATTTTCTACTTACTATAATTACTGCCTTTATTGGATGGAGGATCATTTTCATTAAAGAATACATTATGGAACCAAATTTGTGACTACTAGGATAAGATTAATTTTATTTTTGGAGCTCATACTCAGTATACTCAAGGTCCTAGGTTCAATCTCCAGTAAAACAAGAACATATCCAAGTGGTGAAGCTAAACAGCAATGATAAATAAATTGAAATGGAGAAGGTAGAAAATTGCTAACTCACAAACTAGAAATAAAATGAGTTACATGACCTTATACTTTCAATTGGAGGTAAGCAATCTAGATTAAGGTGCCAGCAAACAACTAGCCATATCGTGTCTATAGAAAATCATAAATTTCTAAACTTAAAACTCTTGAGAAAACAAAAGAAACAAAAAACCTTGCTCAGATGGAACCTTAGATCACCTCATGAAAAATATGTCACAAAAGCTCCTTTGTCAACAATCTGTGTGTGTGTGTGTGTGTGTGTGTGTGTGTGTGTGTGTGTGTGTGTGTGTGTGTGTGTGTGTGTGGTTTTATGAATCACCCTCATTTGTGGAGAGGTCAGTAATCCTGGCCCAGGCCATGGGACAGAAGCAGAAACAGACTGATATTTGTTTTCCCCTGCCTAGGATAATACATAGAGAGCAGTGAGCAACTGTACAAACTCAAGCCCAGCCCACACTAAGATAGATGATAGACTTTTAATAAGTCTGTATAGTAAAAATTCACAAACCTAGTCCTGGGCTGATGGGTGGATGAAATCAATTGGCAGCAGCTGACTCTTCCCATCACCTAAATATATGGTGCATGCAAAAAGTGAGGATATATAAATCTTGGAATAATTTTCATCCTTGAGGTTACTGCTCACTGTGTAGGACATAAATACCATTTACCATTAGAGATTTTCATTGAATAGACAAAATAAGGACTGAGATACCTGGCCCCACGCTTGGAAGTGGGGAACCACAGTAGTTGACCCTACTCATAGAGGTCAGAGCAGCCAAAGCATTCCTTCTTTTTTGGGGGGGAGGAGGGTCCAGTCGTGGGGCCTGAACTCTGAGCCTGGGCACTGTCCCTCAGCTCTTCAGCTAAAGGCTAGCGTTCTACCACTTGAGCCACAGTGTCACTTCTGGCTTTTTCTTTTTGCCTATGTGGTGCTGAGGAATTGAACCCAGAGCCACAGGCATGCAAGGCAAGAGCTCTACCACTGAGCCACCTTCCCAGTCCTGCATTCCTTCTTATTAAGCTATGACAGAGGACTTTCTGACTCACTAGCTATGCTCAGCTGTACCACCACTCACTCCTGGTTTTTGTTTTATTTTGTTTTTATTTTTATTTTTTTGGTAGGTCGTGGGGGCTGAACTCTGGGCTTAGGTGCTGGCACTGAGCTCTTCAGCTCAAGGTAAGTGCTCTAGCACTTGAGTCACAGAGCTATTTCCAGTTTACTGGTGGTTAATTGGAGATAGTCTCATGGACTTTCCTGCCTGGGCTGGCTTTGAACTGCATTCCTCAGATCTCAGCTTCCGGAACTAAGACTACAGACATGAGCTACCATTGACTGGCTTACCACTCACTCCTAAATCCAGTTGTCTTCCGCCAAAATTTTCACCTCTGTCAGAATTCAGATATAGGAGCCCAATACTCATGAACCAGTGCTATTGTCTCTGACTTACCTTGCCTTATTCCAGCAGCTGTATATTGTCTAGTCTACCAATTTTGCAATAGCACACTGGGCTGCTCCCAATTAATTTATGGGCAGAAGGGTTGCACAGAAATGTGGAAATCTAAAAAAGATATATACAAAAACCTTTCCAAAAGAGAAATTGTAGGCAACACCAAAAACACAGTGCTTTAAGGGACAAAGATTGGAAGAGACCACCAGATAAGTGGACAGGGCCAACTTACACTAACATCTCCTCTGAAGATAGATTTGCTTTGCCTGTTCATTTTCAGCCTGAATTGCTGAATTTCTTGTTTCATTTCATTTCATTCATTGTATTTATGTTTGTCTTGAATTCAGGGCCTTTTGTACTTGTTCTATATTCTTGTTCATGTGTTGTACTCTAACACTTAAGCCACTCCCAGATTCTGACATTTTTCTAATTGGAGACAGAATCTCAGAGACTGTTCTTCCTGGGATAACTTCAAACCTTGATCCTCAGTATCTTTGCCTCTTATATAGTTAGAATTTTAGATGTGACCCCTCAGAGCCTGTTTTATTTTCTTTTTGCTACTTCACCAAACATTTTGTATTTCCCCGTAACAATATTTCAGTGCTGTGTTATTTCTTACTCCTTCCAGCTCCTCTCATTATCTTTCCATTACTTGTTTTTCTACCTCTTTCTCTTAAATTAAATTACCTTTAATTGATATGCTTGTTAAGCTCTCATTTTTTGTTTTAAAGTTCCATTTTTCAACAAAAAATGGGGATGGAGTGAAGGCATCTATTGCTTCTTACTTCATTTAAGTATATTTTACCCAGAGATGGAGGAAAGCCTGAAGATGAAAAATTAATGAAACAATGAACACTAGAATTAACAAGGGGAAAAAATACAATAGAACTTTTGGAAAAAGTAAATGCTTTCAATTACTACCCTAAAGGAAAATGATCTTTATTTTCCAATCAAAAGACAGATTATTGGAACAAATTAAAAATTAGGATCAAACAACTTGTCATCCACAAACTACTCATTTCACAAAAAGAAACATAAAGACTTTAAAAGATAGAAAAAGGTATACTAATAAGCAGAAATTAAAAACAAGTGAGAATTCCTATTTTCATAGACCTGTATCATGTCCCAGTGTATCTTTTTTTCATGTTAATTGCAACATTGTTTACTACAGCCAAGTTATAGAATCAGCCCAGATGGCCCTCAAAGAACAAATGGATCAAGAAAATGTGATATAAATGAACATTGGAATTCTACTCATTTATCAAAAATATTGTACCATTATTAGTAAGCAAATGTAAATACTTGGGAAAAATTATATTAAGTGAAGTAAGCCAGTTCCAGAGGAACACAGGTTGCATGGTTTTGCTCACTTGTGGTAGCTAGAATTTGCCTATAAATCTACAAGTAAACACACTGGATAATAGATAAATCTTAGAGGGCCCAATGATTTCAGGCAGACAGGCCTACTTATGGCTTAAATTACAGCTTCCATTCTACTTCATTTATGTACTCATTATGTTCTCAGAAAATTAGATGGGAGATAAACCTTGTCTTGATTACTTTCTCTGTGAAAAATGAATATAGAGAAAATATTGTGATTCTTTTTAATTTAATCATTATTAATCATTATAATAACTTGGCCTGTTTATTAAAATATGCACAAATCAGAAAGATTCATACATATACATATAAATTACTATGGCATGAGAATTTTCAGCATTATAAATTCTTACAAAATAATTGTGTAATATCTAATTGAGTGGTGGCACTTGGCTTTATTTAACAATTCTGCCAAATGGCTTTAAAATTAAAGAATAAAAATAGTGTCTAGAAATAAAAATCTATTTGTACCTCCTCTTCATTCTTTAGAATTGAATTCCAGGGGGCTGGGAAAGTGGCTCAGTGGTAGAGTGCTTGCCTTGCATGCCTGAAGCCCTGGGTTTGATTCCTCAGCACCACATAAGCAAAAAGAAAAAAGCCGGAAGTGGTGCTGTGGCTCAAGTGGTAGGGCACTAGCCCTGAGCTGAAGAGCTGAGGGACAGCGCCCAGGCCCAGCGTTAAGGCCCCATGACCGGACCCAAAAAAAAAAAAAAAAGAATTGAATTCCAGGAATGGTGTAATTAGTCCAAATGCTAGAAACATTGGAAGGTTAATGTTTTGTTTTCTTTCATTGAACTTATTTTCAAGTGTTGCTGGTTTTTGAGCTAAGCATATTTGGTATTTCTTGGCTCATATGTGTTATTTATTTTTCCTTTTTCAATGTTATTCTTTCTTGTACCTTCAAACTTATGACTGCTTTCTACTCTTTCTTTCTTTCTTTCTTTCTTTCTTTCTTTCTTTCTTTCTTTCTTTCTTTCTTTCTTTCTTTCTTTCTTTCTTTCTTCCTTCCTTTCTTTCTTTCTTTCTTTCTTTCTTCCTTCCTTTCTTTCTTCCTTTCTTTTTTGTTTCCTTCTTCTTTCTACTCCTTCTTTTTCTCTTCCCCCTCCCATACTCCTTTCCATCCTCCTCCTTCTCCTTCTTGTAATTATATTTTCATTATACTTAAGTAGTTACACAAAGGGGTTATCATTCAACATGCCAATTTATGTCTTCATTTTCTCCATCCCTCCCAAACCAACTCAACTCCAATTTTTCTAGTTTTATAGGATGTGCATTGAATATTATGACCTTATTCTCCCCAATTTCCTCTCTTCATTCCACCTCCCACATGTACATTTCAAGTACCAGCTTTGCATTATTTATTTTGTTTGACTGTGAACTAGCTGTTTTAAGGACTTATTCCATTTGAATTGTCCCCAGAATATACCATAATTTGGTTAATATATTGTGTATCCTAGCAAAAAGATGCCCAAAATTTTGATTATTACAACTTTGGTGCGGGGAGGGGGCAGGAGGGATTGGGTAGGACGGTGGGGGGAGGATGGGAAGAGATGGGAAGGGGAAACAAAGGAGGAGGTTACAATGCTTGATAAGAAATGTACTTATTATCTTGCCCATGTAATTGTAACCCCTCTGTAAAGTATTTTCACAATAAAAAAAATTTAAAAAGTGTATCATCATTTTCCTCCACTCCTTTCTTTGATTTTCCTACTAATATCTGGTTAACCTTAATTAATAATCAATTTCCTACCATTCAAGAATTCATGTTTATTTTTTCTTTAAGTTTAATTCCACATCAAATGTTACTAATCAAATGAAATATTCATGGGTACTCACAATAAATACTATTTATCTCACCAGTATTGATTCTAAATAACTTTTATGAGGTCATTGCAGTAACCAAGTTATTAGCTTTCACTATAAAGACAAATAAAAATTTGTATTTTCCTTCCAATTGGTGATAATATTCCAAGATGAATCCAAAACTTGTGCTAAAAGAGAGGTGTTTATGGGACAGAAGAACATGATGTAAGGACTAAGAATCCTTTCAGCTTGATATATCTTTGGACCTGCCTCAACTTTTAACTAAAAACATAGTAGCTAACATATGTTTTGTTTGTTTTGTTTGTATTTTGTTTATTGCTGGAAATTGTGACTTGATAGTGGGGACTCCTAATGGCACAGGGCCTAATAAAGTCACATAGCATTTTCTATTTTAATGTTCTATTTTAAGATCAAGTGCCTTATCCACTGAAATAAAAATAGAATATTGCTCCTGAGGAATCAGCCTTTCAAATGAATATGTGCATCTCCTATTTATCAGAAATATCTCCATGTAACTTGATTGTTTGTATCTATTTAAATATTTGGAAAGTTTATCCTGAAGAATAGACTTGATGCAAAGACCCATTAAAATAAAAGCACAGGAAAGGAAATTTGGCTTAGTGGAAGAGTGTTTGCTTCACATGCATGAAGCCTTGGGTTCAGTTCTTCAGTACCATAAACAGAAAAAGCCAGAAGTAGTACTGTGGCTAAAGTGGTAGAGTGCTTTTTGCTTGAGCAAAAGAAGTTCAAGGAAAATGGCCTTGCCCTGAGTTCAAGCCCCAGGACTGGGAACAATAAAAATATATATAATAAAATAAAGAAAAGCACACCAGTGATTGATATAGAACTCAGTAATCACAGAATATTATGACTGATGGAAGATCAGAGCTAGACAAAACAATAACTATTTATTTCTATGCATCTAATTAAATATACATGTATTTTTATTGTAAAGATACTGTATAGTGGGGTTACAGTTACATGAATAAGATAATGAGTACATTTCCTATGGAGCATTGTTACCCCCTCCTTTATTTTTCCCTACCATCCCTTTCCTCCCTACCTCCCCAACACCTCCTTCTCCCCGCCCCCAAGTTGTAAAGTTCATTTTCAACATAGTATCTTGTACATCTCATTGTTACTATGGGTCAACCTCTTACCTTGTTTCAGCATTTTGTTATTTCCCTTCCCCTCCTCAAATTAGAAAAATGTATATACAAGATGTAGGGCACCAGAATCAAATACAGTGAAAATAGGAGTTATACCATGGGGGAAGAACATACAAAAGAAACAAAAATCACATAGTACATTGAAAACAACAGCAAGAAAGATAAAACCACTTGTGTCCCTATCTTGGGGTTAATTTCACTTAGCCTCATCTTATATGGTCATATGTTCATAGCTTTTGACCCTTTCTGTTTCTCCTAGACGTATACTAATTACTGCAAATAAGGGAGACCATGAGACCTATGTTTCTTTGGGCCTGGCTTACTTCACTTAATATAATTTTTTCCAAGTCTTTCCATTTCCTAACAAAAGTAGCAGGTGTCATTCTTTCTGATGGAGGCATAGAATTCCATTGTGTGTGTGTGTGTGTGTGTGTGTGTGTGTGTGTGTGTGTGTGTGTGTGTGTGTGTGTGTTTGTGTGTATGCCACATATTCTGGATCCATTCATCTACTGAGAGGGATCTGGGTTGGTTTCATATCTTAGCTATGGTGAATAAGGATGAAAAGAAATGTTCTGCTTCTCTAGCAATAAAAGGGATGCAAATAAAAACAACATTAAGATTCCACCTCACCCCAGTTAGAATGGCTAGAATCAAGAAACCTAATAACAACAGATGCTAGAGGGATGCCAAAAGGGAACCTTACTGCATTGTTGGTGGGAGTGTAAACTTTGGAAAGCAATATGAAGGTTCCTCAAGAGACTGCACATTGAGCTCCCCTATGACACAGCTATACCACTTTTGGATATTTACCCAAATGATCACAAATAAGACCATACTAAAGCAACCAGAACAACTATGTTCATCTACGCATCTAATTTTAAACTGCTTTAAAACCAACATTCCTTTCTTGGCAAATAGCAAAATCAATTTTTCTAACAAGAGTATGAATGATACATTTTCTATCAGTGAAAGAATCAGTGTATTTATACTTCACTAAGTATAAATTGACATGAAAGCCAATAATCTTTTATTTAAAAACCATTTATATTTCACATCAAGAAAGAAAAGAAGTCAAAGATGGACATATATTAAAATATATCATTTTCTTTTTTTGGGGGGGGGTCCAGTCATAGGGCCTGAACTCTGGGCCTAGGCACTGTCCCTCAGCTCTTTAGCTCAAGGCTAGTGCTCTACCACTTGAGCCACAGCGTCACTTCTGGCATTTTTCTTTTTGCTTATGTGGTGCTGAGGAATTGAACCCAGGTCCTCGTGCATGCAAGCCAAACGCTTTAACACTGAGCCACCTTCCCAGCCCAAATATATCATTTTCTAAAATCCCTTATGCTCTTATTAGCCAATATATTTAGATACATTTAGATAATGACTCCATGAGTTAAAATAATTGGTTATATCATCAAAACAGTTCTACCTGAAAATATCTAGAAAGAAAAATGAAATGGAGCAGTCATTGTAAGATTACTTTGTTTCCAATAAAAGAACATTTCTGAGAATTGCAGAAACCTGACCAGGCTTCAGATATCGACTCTTCAGTTTTGACATAGCTGCCTTCATTTCTTTGTTCCTTAGACTGTAGATAACAGGGTTTAAAATGGGAGTAAAGATGGTATAAAATACAGCCAGTACTTTGTCAATTGAATAACTGCTGAAAGGCCACACATAGATGAAAATGCATGGTCCAAAGAACAGTGTGACCACAGTGATATGAGCAGTCAGTGTGGAGCGGGCCTTGGCCATGCTAGCAGAAGAGCGATTCCTCACTGTGATGAGTATTACAGTGTAGGAGACAACCAAGAGGAGAAAGGAACTCAACGAAAGAAAGCCACTGTCTGCAACTATTAGTAAGCTGACAACATAAGTATCTATGCAGGCTAGTTTTGTCACTAGAGGAAGGTCGCAGAAAAAACTGTCAACCTGATTAGGACCACAAAAAGGCAAGTTGACAGTGAATGCTAGCTGGCTGGTAGTGTGGATGAAGCCCACACTCCAGGATATGAGAACGAGCATAATACACACTCGGCGGCTCATGATTGTCATATAGTGGAGAGGCTTGCATATTGCAACATAGCGGTCATAGGCCATGGACACGAGAATAACCATTTCACTGCCTGTAAAGAGGTGAACAAAGAAAATCTGAGCCAGACAGGCATCAAAAGAAATAGTCTTTTGCTCAACTAGAAAGTCAGCAATCATTTTTGGGGTAGCAAATGAGGCAACACATACATCTATGAAGGAGAGATTTGCAAGCAGAAAATACATGGGGGTATGAAGGCGGGAGTCTGAGGTCACAGTTAGGATGATGAGAAAGTTGCCCAGTAGTATAGATAGGTAGAGCAGTGAGAATATGAAAAACAGAAAAGGTTGAAGCTCCTTGGAACTGGAGAGTCCCAGCAACACAAATTCTGTAACACGAGAATAATTCGTCTCATTCATTGACTTTGTAAGAAACTTCTTTTCAGAGACCTGGAGAGGAGAAAAACAAATAGCAATCAATGAAGTTTGGTTTGCTTTTGGTTTTCTTTCCCAATTATACTTTAGGTTTCTCAAATCTAATTTCTGTGTATATCTATGTCCTTGGATTTACTTGGAATATTCAAAATTATATAGATAATACAACAAAATCCTGTATAACTCTAGATAGATAAAATTTAAAAACGTGCACACATAAATAAAAACACAAACTCCACATAACAGTGTGACCACAGAGATGTGTTCTGTCAGTTTGGAATGGGCCTTTGCCATGACAGTAGAGGTGTTAAAAAGATCAATAGTTTCTGTGAAAGGAGGACAGGAGAGAAATAAACTTTTCATTATATTTATGTAGGTAAGCTTATAGAAGTAATCATTGCTTATAGTTTTGCCTCTTCTCTCAAATTAAAGTTTTAACTACAATTAAAAATATTGGCAAAATAAATAATCTAGGCTTGCCTAGAGCCCTCTGCCAGTTTTGCAGCTCATTTTTATTAAGCATTTTATGAAGAAATATGTTGCTGTATAATTTCCTTCACTATTACTGAACTTCTATATGCTCAAACCCTGCTGACAATGATCATTGAAAGTTTCTTGCTATGATGAGTATGTATATTAAGAAAATTTGCCTCATGTGCAAAATGTCTGTTCTTTTTATTGGTAGTCCATTCTATTTTTTAAAATTCTATTTTATGAAGTTTTATTTGTATAAACTATATAGATCATAAAAGTTATGAGAAAATATGAAAAATTAGCAACTTGACAAGGAATTTTAGGTTATTTGAACTTGAAAAATCTTTTTTCATGTGTGTCAGTTCTTGCCTTATATTTTTCTAATTTTAAAGCATTTTAAAATGTTGATGTTAATATTTTCCTTAAATATAATTGCAAATTTCTTAATGTTTCCTAGAGTTTCACGAGAGAATATGAATTAAGACAAGGAATATAATGAATAATTTTAACAACCAGAAATGAAATTCAAAGATTCACTTTTATTTTTCAAATCTTACTTTTCCATACAACCCATCCATTGAAAAATTAATTCAGTTATCATCACAGGCTGGGAGTACATGATTTTCAGAAAAATTCAACAAGTAGAGTTTTAGGCTAAAGAATACTGAAAGCAAAAATCATATTACAAGAGAATCACTATATTACCTTCAGAAACTTACTCAACACTTTCTCAGTTTTCGAGGTCTCTTAGTTCTCCAGAGACAAGAAAAGAAATAATATCCAATAAAATTAGTTAATATGGTTTCATGTCCAATGTATGAAAAAGATCAAACATTAACTACAGATAGTCTCTGAAGGAGGTCTTCTGGTGCTAGAGCATGAAAAAGTATAACAGAAGGATTTGGGAGCACAGAAGACTTCTTTCTAAAATATATGATTCAATTATGTGAGAAAATCAGCACAAGAATTATTCACCAATGATTTCTAAGCCTTTCTCCAAGTTGTATTCTTTTATTGTCTCTGGATTCTTGGAACATTCAGAATAAAAACCCATTTTACATGGTAAAAAAATCATGCAAATTGAAGAAATTAATAACTTAATTTCTTAGTACATATGAATTTTATTTACTATGTAACTTCTTTTTAAATTAATTCATTTTTAAACATTTAAGTGCTTTCTTTTTCAAAGACATGTTTTGCACTGGTAATAGTTAGGTTTATTACTTCCTTCCCTAAATATTATTTTCCAATAATAATTATATTTGCTTATCCAGAGCAGTTGAACTGGCATACAGTGGATACAAAACTATTATGTAAAAAGCCTATGTTAAAGTGACAGCTGTGTCATTGGACACTTATCAAACTGAAGACACCAAACTGGTCCTTCAGCCTTCCATAGCTCAGAATCCTCAAATATTAAAAATTTAACATATTGCCTTGAAATGGACATTTGAATTGTTTCTTAAAAATTATGCAGGTGAGAAATCTGCCAAAGTGAGCACCCACGTTCTTAATAATGTGTTATTCCAGATTATAATAACTAATTTCTACAATTTTACATAGTATGTTTTGGCACATAAAAGAATGAGTACTAGATGTGTTCATTAAAGAGAAATATTGCATTTTTATATTCACAGATAAATTACTGTATGCCCTGTGAGATTAGGTTAGGCAATACTCAGATTCTTCCTTCTTTAGCTTCCATCAAATTATATTTTTCCAATACTTACAACTCAGATATTACAACTGATATATATATATAACAAATAAAAGTTTTGTGCACAGAGATCACCATATCCTTATTATATCAAACACCAATGTTTCACAAGCTTTTCTGCATTCTTGCTTCTTAGTCTCCTCTAAAATCAAATCAGAAATATGAAAGTGATTCCTGAACTATGCTAGAGGCAAATATTTGTATGTACTTTTCATAGTGATGTTGACCAAAATTTTTACTTACCGGAAATGAAAAGAAAAGTAGAGATATCCTATAATCTGCAATATGGGAAGAATTTAGTAGCTACTTCCACATCTCCTAATCCCTGTAGAGATAAGCCAGAATTTACTTTTTGAAAAAGAATTAAATATATACAGGATGTCCATAGTCAAGCTAGGCTATTTTGAAGGAGATGAAATAAAAGTAGATGGGAGACCACTTATAGACATCAGAAACCTGAAATAAGAAAAGATGACTAAAGAGAACAAATTTCATGTTTCAAAACAAATATTCTGTTTCCAAATCCTGCAAATGAGTTAGCCTAATTGGAGCTTTTGTTCATAATAGGAGTACATTCGTTGGCCACAAATGCTGTCAGAAGCCTCTAGAAATAAAGAACAATTGTAAACCACTAGCATTACATTAAAAAGACTATTTCCTAGTGTATGTGACAGCTTTAAGTGCAAAATATTTACTTACATGTTGTAGGGAACTATTACCTTTCAATTAAGCCTCTTCTTATAGTTGCAAAAAATACCACTATTCCTATCTTGAATTGATAACATTACCATCTACCAAGAGAAATGCAATTCTTCAGAAGCCATTGGATGAGGTAACAAAGGCAGATATCCCATGTCTGCAGACTTTGTTTTCCACCTTTCACAATTTGAAGTGTCAATATCCACACAGAGATATAAGAAAAGCTATCAAAATGATTAGAAACCAATCAGGAATTAATGTCATTGTACTTCAGTGACCGAGAGACCCAAAGGAAAGTTGAGATAATAAAAATCACATTTATTATGAATAATTGCATGAGAGGCTTTGCTTACAGTAATTAGTGTGCATTATCATGAGAATTTCCCAGATGGACAATCAGCATGATTAATAGAAACAGGATAAATCCTGTTGACAAATGAATACATGGTTGATAGGAAAGCAGTAACCAATTTTGCTGGTTAGTCATGTTTGCTTTAGAAGAAATAAAGAAAAGTGACAGTGAAGAAGTAAAAAAAAATGGACAGATTTGGGGCTGGGAAGGTGGCTCAGTGGTAGAGCTCTTGTCTTGCATGCATAAGGCCCTGGGATCGATTCTTCAGCACCATATAATCAAAAAGAAAAAAACCAGAAGAGGCGCTGTGGTTCAAGTGGTAGAGCATTAGCCTTGAGCTGAAGAGCTGAGGGACAGTGCCCAGGCCAAGAGTTCAGGCCCCACGACCGGACCACCCCCCCAAAATGGAGAGATTCTGTAACTGCATACTACATCTGCTATCTCTCTTATTTTATTCCCTCAAAAATTCTGTTGTAGGAAATGGTGCTGTGGCCCAAGAGGTAGAGTGCTAGCTTTGAGCTGAATTGCTGAGGGACAGTCCCCAGGCCCAGAGTTCACAACAAACCACCACCACCACCACAACAAAATTCTGTTGTAACAAATGGTAGAGCCCTGATCCTGAACAAGAAAGTGAAAACTGGAGGTCCCAAGTTCACATCTTAGTACTGGTACATGCACACACACACACACACACACACACACACACACATTTGCATGCATGCGTGGGCACACACGCACATACACCCACATACATACAATCTGATGTTTTAACATTTATTTATTGAGTGATTTTTAGACTAAATATCTAATTCAAAGTTTCCAAAATATATTAAAGCATTCTATTGAATCACAAATAACATCATCTAAATAAAGCATTTTTTCCCTAAATTTTCTTTTTAATAAGGGCATATATGAAGACTTCATCACAGTATAAATATTCTCTACCACTATTTGTTATTATTGCTGTCTACCATGCTACACCACATTTTTCACTTAAACAAGAACATTGTATTACTTTTTTTCTTTGAACATTGAATGATCACTTATAAGGATTTAAAATATATAGAGAAAGAGCTTTGTACTTATATATTTGCCAATCTAATACCTTTAGTACTTTTAATATTGATAGCTGGGCTATTTTTTTCTTGAAGGAATTTCTCTAACAATTATTATTTGGTAGGTCAGCTGTAATAAATTCTTTCAGATTTTTTACTCAGATAAATATTATATTTTGCTTTTGTTTTAGAAGAATTTGGATGTGTACAGTGATATCTATCTATCTATCTATATAGATAGATAGATAGATAGATATAGATATATATATAGATAGATATATATATTGCTGGGCGCCAGTGAGTCATTCTTATAATCCTGAGCAGAGGACTGTTGTTCAAAGCCAACGCAGACAGGAAAGTCTGTGAGACTCCAATTAATCACCATAAAAAGCTAGAAATGGATCTGTTTTTCAAGTGGTAGAATGCTAGCATTCAGCATAAAAGTTTAGGGACAACACTGGGATTCCAGGCTTATGAAACCACGTCTGGCTTTCATTACTGATAACACATGTTGGTGTCTTTTTTTCATGATACCTTTGCTCCAATCTTGTATTTTATATTTTGATTTATAAGTGTATACTGTTTTTAAAATTTGGAATGTTTTTCAGTCAGCACCTTTTCTGTGGAGGCCAGCTAATTTTGCACTGATTCAACTGGAATTTTTCCACCAGAAGAACACAATTTAAAATGTCAGTGGGGCTCTTTCCCAGGTCTTTTTCCCAGGTCTCTTTCCCAGGTCTTTCTAAAGCCTTTCCCAGCCACATGGAGGGCCAACATGGCCTGATGCCAGCCAGAATGATGAATAAACCTACCCTTTACTTGAATACCACGTGCGTGGTGTGGTTCTTACTCGGCCACCTCTTTTTAAAAACCTAACATAAATGGTGCCGAAACCCAGGAAGGGCTTAAAGTCAGGATAAGTGGGATTCCTCTCTGTTTTATTTTCTTTTTCCCCCTTTTTGCTCTGAGGAATACCCACAGTTTTGACAGCCTTTTGCGAATCTGTCTGTCTGCTTTGGTCACAGCACATCAATACCACTGCTGGCCTCTGCATCCACCTCCACCCTTCTACATTTTGGTGAATGATCTACTCTCTAAGTGTTCTCTGTTGCTCAGTCTCTCTTCAGATGTGGTACCAGGCCTGCTAGGCCTTTAACTGAAAGGCAGGTCACCTCTGCAGCTGAGGACCCTTGACTCTGGTTGCTTTGCTACTCCACCCTCGAGTGTTCAGTGGTAAGTCGGAACACCACTACCATCTGATAAGCCCTCCTTCACTCACTAATTTTTTCTCTCTTATGTCTTTAATGGGGTGCTGTGTGTCACTCCAGTGCCGTGAAACCCCTCTGAAATGCCTTCTGTGCTCCCTGGAAAGCCAGAGTGCCTAATTTTTTTATGCTATTCTCAGATTTAGACAATTTTTGCCTCTGCAATGGTAAATGGTTCAGAAGCCTGTTTACTTTCAGGCTCTCTTTGCTCTATGCTAATCATGTCCAACTTCCCCTAACTCCCTTTCTCTTTTCTACAACATTTTGGATTGTGCCCTGAAGAGTGTGACGCAGGCTGGGTCCCAGGACCCCCCCTCTAGGTTCCCTCTCAAAGGCTAGCCAATGTAGGCTTGATCTATTTGTTCAGGGTTTCTTTGCATTTTTTCAGAAATTTGCTATCTTGAGTTCGCCATCTTGGCCACATGGTGGGTTAAGGGTTTGGCACCATCTGACCCATACCCTTCCACCAAGCTTACTACTCCTCTATCCATCTATTCTAATGTGCCTTCCTAACAAGTTGCTCTTTTGCTGGTAACTGAGGCACAAACATCTGATGTGCTTTGTTAGCAAAGATGTCTAAACATTGTTGTCAAAATTTTAGGTTTTGAGTTTTGCCTTTTTTTGTTTTGTGTTGTATATTCTAGTACTGACTACATGATTCTAAAATATTGGGCATATCTGTGCTAAGATACTCACATCTAATGAGTTTTGTCATTACAAAATATTTCTTGGACCAGGAAAGCACTAGTCTATTTGATCTCCTTGTTGCCTAATTGGAAATAATAAAGGGTTTTTGTGGCAAAGATTGCAATTCAAAGCCAACCTGGGCTGAAAAATCCCTAAGATTCCATCTCCTAACTAACCTTTAAAGAGCCAAGCTGGAAGCATGGCTCAAGACTCTTATCTCTAACCAGCCAAACACTGGAAGTGGTACTGTAACTCAAAGTGGTAGAGCACCACCCGTGAACAGCAGTGCTTAGGGACAATACACAGGCCTTGAGTTCAAACCTCCATGAATACTAACTGGGAAAAGCCATCCCAGCAATGAGCACCTAGATTTAGCCAGTCTGGGGAACAAGGGACCATGGAGAGGAATAGGAGGAGATGATGTCATATCAGCCACTTTGTGCCTGCCCTTTCAAAATTAACCAGAGCTGGGAGGTCAATAGAAGTAGAAACCTGCCCATCTAATGTCTATACCTGTCTATCTATTAACTGGACAGGAATTTACATTCTTCCCTTTGTTACCTGACTTCTCTACCTTGTCACCAGATAGGGACATTTCCACCAACATTTTTCAGCCCCAAGTCCTTCCTCTTGACATTTATTTGCTCCCTAGCATTTTTTTCCAGCCACTCAATGCCTCATGAGACTTTCTCCACACTTCATCTAAGGACTCACGCCACCAAGGGACAGCTGCTGCTCACTGCCTTTTCTGGGAGGGGAACAAATTCCAGCCTTTTACCCCTATTGTCGAGGCCCCTTGTCAGCAGAAGTAGCCAGAGAGAATCCGTGCCCTATTTCATGATTATTAATGGGCTGGAATGTAAGGTCCGCTCCTGGATGGTGAGCAGACTCCACCCTCCTCGCAGCAAAGGCTCGGCCCAATACCTGCATTACCTTAGCAACTGGAACACCTGGAAAAGGTTACATCTGCATCTGCTGAGGTCACATCTGAATTTGATGTGGCCACACCTTTCTCCGCCCATACCCTAGATAAGGCCTAATCCAGGCCCAGACGCTCACTTTCTCAAGTCTTTTTCCCAGGTCTCTTTCCCAGGTCTTTCCCAGGCCTTTCCCAGCCACATGGAGGGCCAACATGGCCTGGTGCCAGCCAGAATGATGAATAAAACCTACCCCTTACTTGAAAAAAATGTCAGTGGGCATATAAAAAAAAAACTAGTTTGGAAAAATGAAAATTAAAAAAATACCTGCCTTCAAGTTCTACTAAAAAATGAGAAGAAAGTTAAACACAAAAAGACATAAAAATTGAAAAGGTAATAGGGTTATTAGAAATACAGTATACATGACTAAGTATACATATAAAAGTAACAAGTAAATAGAGGCATGGCAGATACAGAAGTGAAATAATCAAATTATCTTTGTTGAAAGATATTTGGGCCAAATAAAAAACACTTCAAGAACTCATTTGCCTAATGTGTAAGTTTAAGACATTGAACTATAGTACTTGATTTCTACTCTCCATTGTTGCAGCACAATTATATGAGGTCATAAGAAGAAACCACTTTTTTAAATTTTTGAATTCCATTCTTGAATGAAAAACAATCCTAGCTAAAGGAGGAGAAAATATATGCTTCACCCAAGAGCAATTTTCCCTAGGAAATGGAAATAAGAAGTTAAAATATTTACACATTTTCAAAACTAATCATTAAGCATCAGTGTATGTTTTATTTTATGTCACTGTTCAGTCAAAATTGGTCAGGGTTCTCGATATAATGCTCCATGCATTAAGTTATCTACTCTAGATAGTGACAAAATGGACATTTTAGACAATGTGAATTCTGGCATTTTTGTTCTCCTCTGCTACATTTTTCAGTTTATGTGTTTCCTTCACACAATGCCCACTCACTATGCACAATGTAAATTTTTAAAAGTTCTTCTGTGTTGGATGGGGGGTTGGGGGGAGGATGAGAAGGGATGGGAAGGGGAAACAAAGGAGGAGGCTACAATGCTTGATAAGAAATGTACTCATTATCTTACCCATGTAATTGTAACCCCTCTGTACAGTATTTTCACAATAAAAAATAATAATTAAAAAAAGTTCGTCTGTGGATTGCTGGAACTCCTTATTTGTGTACAGCCACAGTATTCTCCAAGGACTCCTTTTTTTTCTCTCGAATTGATGGAGATTCCTGGCATTTACCTCTGATCCTCCTTTCCTGACTGCAATAAGACATTCAGTAAATGTTTTTGGTAATTTTGCCAAGAATCAGTGGCTGCAATTACAAGGTTTAATCCCAGGATCTCTGCTCAGCTTTACTAATATTTATGTTTTTGAATTATTATTATTTCAGCTCCTATATCTCCGTAGAATGTCTTGAAATCAATTATTGGAAAACTACCAGCTATGTTTATTTGTGTTGAAATGCGTTTAATGTGGAATTCTACAGTAAAATAGAAGAATATAAGTTCTTTCCATACAATTCTGTGCCTGAAAGAGGTAAAGGAGGAAGTGGCACTGTGGCCCAAGTGGTAGAGAGCTAGCTTAAGCACAAAGAGGCTCAGGGAGAGCACCCAAGCCCCCTGAGTTCAAACCCTGCAACTGACACAATAATTTTAAAAAGTAAAAATAATAAACATTTTAAAAAAAGGGGTAAAGGACAGAATTCATTCCCCACAGAGAAAGAAAAGAGCATCATGAATCATAAAAGATGTTAGAGGACAACTGACCCTATATATGTGTGTGTAGAGGGGGAAGCCAGCCAAAAAGAATTGGAATTGTCTTTCTTTGTTTCTTTTTCTTTCTTTTTTTTTTTTTTTTTGGATTGTTGTGGAGCTTGAACTCTGGGCTTGACTCTGTCTCTCAGCAATTCAGCTCAAGGCTAGCTCTCTAACACCTGAGCCACAGCACCATTTCCGGTTTCCTGGTGGTTTATTGTAGATAAGAGTATCACGGACTTTCATGCTCAGGCTGGCTTTGAACCGTGATCCTCAAATCTCAGCCTCCAGAGTAGCTAAGATTACAGGCATTAGCCTGTCTTTATTACTTTATGTTTTAAAAGATGAGGTCAAAGCTCTTGTAATTATCTGTCAGCAATCTACACTCAGCAGGGATGCAGCTCCTGTATCCCAGAAGTCCTCTGACCATGGGTTTGGGTTTGAATCTCTCAGCCTCTGTGATTATACACAAGTAATGAACCTCACTTTTCACAATAGAAAACTGATTTCATGTCTCCACAACCCCTGCATTAGGCCCTGGGTTCAATCTCCAGTACTGTTCCAAGTTTAGAACCCAAGTTTAACTTCCTGTGTTGCACAGGTCAGGGCTCATACCAATATGTCTTAATAAAAAAGCAACTAATGGCAGAGATTAGAGAGATGCTTATGGTGGAAAGAGGCAAGTTAGATTTAACCGATTCTCCTTATAAAGATATTTGCTTTAGATTTAAATAGAGGTGGAGGACTGGGGGTCAAGAAAGAGGTTTACATAATTACTGAATGGTCTCTGTCACAAATGTGTTCTGCTGTGATAGGAGGCAGGCACTGGTGCTCTGATAGTTCACTATTTTGGGATTGGTCAAGTGAGGCATTGTTACAACAGGACTGACCCTAGTCAGAAAGGGTCAGTCCTGCAGAAGACCTGATGTTCTTTGCTTAGGGTTAGTTTTCATTTTAAAAGTATTTTTTGGAGGGGTGTCCAGGCATGAGGCCTGAACTCTGGGCCTGGGCGCTGTCCCTCAGCACTTCAGCTCAAGACTACCGCTCCACCACTTGAGCCACAGAGCCACTTTCAGCTTTTTTTCTTTTTTCTTTTTGCTTATGTGGTGCTGAGGAATCGAACCCAGTGCCTCATGCACGCAAAGCAAGTGCCACGCAAGGCAAGTGCTCTACCACTGAGCCACCTTCCCAGCCCTAAAGGTATTATTTGATTAGTCTTACCATTCCTGAATTTGAAAAGTGAATTCTTCAGAGCAAAGATAGAAAATAGAGATGAATATGTCAGGGTTTCTTTTGTTTCTTTCATTTAATTTATGGGCCCGTGCAAGGAGTTGGTACTTTTGTGCAAAAGCATTTAAGTGCCTGTTAGAGAGAGAGCGACAGAGAAAGAGAGAGAGAGAGAGAGAGAGAGAGAGAGAGAGAGAGAGAGAGAGAGAGAGAGAGAGAGAGAGAGAGAGCGAAACAAGGACTTTTTTGTGGAGGAACCAGGGAAAAAGTGACGGAAAGGGAGATCAAAGAGAATATAATCAAAGAACACTATGCAATACGAAAAGATCATAATTAACCCTCAGTATCAGGGCTTTTGTGTTTGTATAAGAACTCAAGGCTTCTCACTCATGCTCAGCATTTTTTGCTCATGGATGGCATTTTACTACTACTACTACTACTACTACTACTACTACACACACACACACACACACACACACACACACACACACACAGACCCCACATAGGGACATGATAAAGTATGTAGGTTTCTAGGCATTCACATACTGAGGCCAAGGAAGGATCTTCATTGGAGTGGATGACAAAGTCTCAATAGCTATGTGCATATGATCATATAAAATAATGTTTTACAAAATGAAGTACAAAAAAGGAAATGAGATATTTTTAGTTGCTGTTGTTTTTTGTTTTCATTTCCTTTTGTCTTGTTTTATTTAGTAGGATAATGGGAGGGCACAGAAAAGATGGAATACAGGGTGAACAAATACAACAGTAGTAGTCACTACACACTATGTGGAAATGAACTGCTTGTGGGTGGGGACTGAGAGAAAAACTGAGTGAGGGAAGGGGAGACTTATTGTACTCATCTGATTCATGTAACTATAGCCCCTCTGTATATCACCTCTACAATAACAATAAAAATAAAATTTAAAGAAAAGGTAGTCCAGGGTACAGTCCAGCAAGCTCCCACGGCTTCCTGTTTATCATCATAGATAGAAAAACCCTGATCTGTGCTTGGTACCTGACTTCAATAAAGCTTTCAAAAGTCTCAAAAAATGTTATAAAAATGGTTGGGATGGGAGATAAAAAAATATAGAAATATCACAAACCATTTACTTTGTATATATTAAATATACCAACAAAAAGAAATTATTAATTTTTTGGCAGTACTATGACATGAATTCAGAGCCTTGCATTTGCTAGGCTGTCACTCTGCCACTTTAGCCAGGCTTGAAAAAATAAATTCTTTAGCTTCAGCCTGGCATTTTAGATCAGTGTAATAGATAACCATGCCATTCCACCAAACAATGAAGTTTATAGTCATATTTGTTTTGTACTTTAAAAAATATTACTTATATTATTTGTGGTGACTTGTTTCTTTCCTATAAGCACTCATATTTTAATATCCTTCTTCTGGATCCCTAGCCAGAACACAATCTTTGGCTGCAGCTCCAAATTATCAGTAAATTATTCTGTGATGCTTTATTGATTCTTTTTGTATTTTGATCCTGTGGAAAGTTTAAAATTGAAAATGTTTTCTGCCACTTTGTAGTAGAGTCAAAGTTGTGTAAATAGACTTCAAGAAATTACATTTTTTCTGTCACTATTGAGCTCATAAATCAAAGCACTTCCAAGATAGAAGCATCAGTCCATTTGCCTCTTACAATGCACATATGGAAACGGAATGATTCATACCTTTTTGATTCTTAATATATGAATTTTTCCAATAGGAATTATTTTTAAACCGTTTTTATTGCAAATGAAATAATTATTTTTATTTTATTGTTAATACAATGAATTTTTTAGACAACTGTCAAATATTAAAACCAAACTAGCTTTTCTAAGTAAGCTGAAAGTAATAATGATCTTCATTTGGGTTCATATAACTAGTTAGTTAGTTAGTTAGTTAGTTAGTTAGTTAGTTAGTTAGTTCTGGGGATTAAACTCTTTTTGCTCAAGGCTAGTTCTCTACCATTTTTAGCCACATCTTCACTTCAGTTAACTAGAGATAAGAGTATCATTGACTTTCCAACACTGACTGACTTCTAACTTCGATCCTCAAATCTCAGCCTCCTAAATAGGTTGGATTATGGGTGTGAGCCACCAGCAACCAGCTGGTAACTTGATTTTAAGTTAAATTGAATATATAATTTGCCCTTTATAAAAATGTATTCAGGAAAATTAAGTGAATGGAAGACTGTTCTATAGAAAGTGAAAGAAAAATCTATACAGACGACACTCTTGCACTGAGAAAATCACTCATCTTTATTCCTTTACTTTTACAAATTTTTCATGATACTGTATTTGTTTGACCCCAGGATTTCCAAAACAAACAAGCATTTGATTTGTTATTATAAGACTTAGAAGTAAATCACTCAAAATCAGCTTCTAAAAATAAAATTATTTTTTTCGTGGAAATTGTCGTATTTTGATGAATATAACATATTGCCTAGCAAAAGTATTCAGCAAAAGTTTTAGATAATCACAACTTTTGCTATAAGTTTTTAGTCATTTACTATTATCTATTTTTTCCTTTATCAAACTAGTAAATTTAATACTCCTTCCTTGCTTTAATTAGTATCTTTATTATCAAATTGAATGTTTTTCTACTTCAGTTCATCATTAATATATACTTTTTTGAATTTTCTGTTTATGATATGTGACCTACACAAGTAAAAGTGCTGAAATAAGATTGTCATTTGAGATAAGTTTTTAAAAAGTGTACATATGGCTAGAAGAAAAAAATATTAATTATAGTAATTTATAAGCAAATCTGTCTTTGGTTGTATCCTGGTAAAATGTGTTGACACAGAGAAAAAAAATTGTATATAGTCATGAATGTTTGGACAAATAAGTTGGAATTGCTGACATGGTTTCTATCCTAAAATTGTTTTAAAAAATAGTCAACATAGAACTATCCTATGATCCAGCAATACTACTCCTGGGCATTTATTTAAAAGATTACAAATCAGGGTATAGTAAAACCACCTGCACAACCATATTTATTCCTGCACTATTCACCATAACTAAGATATGGACAACAGCTCAGATGTTCTTCAATAGATAAATAGATCAAGAGAATATAGTATATTTACACAATATATACTGATCTATTAGGAAGAATTATATTACTTCATTTGCAAAGAAACAGAGTGAAAAATATGTTAAATGAAAAAGTCAATCCCAGAGAGACAAAAAAGATACATGTTAAAATAAAAAACAAAAAAGATGCATGTTTCTTTTTTCTCAAATGTTGAAGCTAAACCCAATTTATTAATGTACAAGTAAACACATGAGGTTGTATGTAAGTGCTCACAGATGTAAAAATACGGTAGTTGCAGGGGAAATTTCAAATGGTGTATTTCCTTAAATAATCTAGGTTGATACTGTTTTTCATCTCACAGAAATATTTGCTCCCTTCATAACACCTACTAAACTTTAAACTTTCTCCCTCAGCTATTTTAATTTTCTCTCCTCTATTTCATAGCTCCACTTTTAGTCACTTGCTCAGATGTATATACGTATGGCTCCCTATAGACTTTGCTACATAAATGACCTCTGGTATAAGAGAGAATTATGTCATTTTCCTATTAATAAAAGGAGATGTTACACATATTTGTAAATATAAATTGCATGATTCTCTCTAATTTTTCTGTAATCAAAAAGATTGATATTTAAATGCATACTGTTAAATATTAGACATATCAAATCCTTCCTATTTTCTTTTCAACACAATCATTTTCTTTAAAGGTTTGAAACGTCATTCTTACTATGACTGATTTCTCAGTCAACCTCCATAGCAATTTGGGTAACTACAGCTACCTTAAATCACACAACATATAGCTTATTATTAAAATCTTTATCAAATTTCATCATTTTGTTAATGTCCATGAAGTAGAACTTCAACTTCAGTCATAAATTAGAAATTTGTCATGGATATATTTGAATTGAATATAGTGTGGTACTATATAGAATTATAACACAAAATATAGTATATATAATAGATATGTAATATACTTTATTATAATACAGGAGATACTGTATTATATATTCTAAGTGTATTTTATTTATTATGTGTAGTATATATTGTATATGATATATTTGATATACATACTGTATATATAATATATAAACAGCATATATTATGTATAACACATAACATAATATCATATGTAAATAATAATAAATGCTGTTATGTGATTATGAGTATTAGCAGATTATTTGCACATAATATAATATAGAATTATAATATAATATACAATATATTATACTGTATAATATGTAGTATAATGTAATAATTTTACACTATCATATATACTATATATAATACATATTATATATATGCATACATATATACTTAATGCCACTCACATTCTACTACACATACTACCTTTCAACAAATCTTTAATTTTCATTTTATTACTAATTTAAGCACTCACATATCTTTGGGAGCTTGAGAGGATTACCGTGTCTTTTACCTTGTTTGAGAGGCAAAAGGGGGGCAAAAAATCAGTGAAACACTCAGATAACATATTGGTTGAAACACAACTAATTATAATACTATGAGTTTGTTTATATCTGCTGAGCCATGTAAGGTATTCATAGAAAGGCTTTTTTTTTACTGTATCTGTTCATAATTGTGTGTAATAAGTCCATGAATAAGACAGACTTAGTAAGAATCAGAGGAGTGAAATGTCCTGAAATTTCAGGTTCTCAACCAGTCCCTCTCTATTTTCTACAGAAATGTAAAAGAAAACATGTATACCAACAGTATTATGACAAATTTCATGTTTATTGGATATTCAAAGTGTGTTCAGCACTGTATAAAAATATGTAAGAGAAAATCATGTGTTTAAGAGTGATTACTATATTTGGCATTGAATCAATGAAGTTGAACAAAATTCTGAAGTTACAAAAAAAGAAATTCTACTTGATGTTTTCAGCAAGACCATCTATATCTAAAATTCTGCTTGTAGTAAGACTTACTTACCATTCTGAGTTAATATTTAGGTATATAGTCCCAACTTATATTTATAATGTAAAATATTAAAATACTGAATCTGGAGTGATGACAATTACAGGTTTACAAATTCCCATTAAATGGGTCTGTTTCTCATGGTTAGAATACAAGCATTTACATTTTTATATATAATTTTTTATTGTGAAAATACCATACAGAGGGGTTACAATTACATGGGCAAGGTAATGAGTACTTTTCTTATCAAGAATTGTTGCCTCCTCCTTTTTTCCCCTTCCCATCCCTTCCTATATCCCTCCCCCGTCCCTCCCACCCACCCCCCGCCGTCAAAGTTGTAAAGTTAGTTTTTCAACATAACGTCTTGTACATCTCATTGTTGCAATGGGTCCACCTTCCCCTCCACAGATTATACCAACATCAAATACAGTGTAAACAGAGGGTGGTTTTTCTTTCTTGGTATTGTTTCTAACATATTTAAATTTTATATATAAGCTTTTTTATAATGTAAATATCAAGGGCTCCTATTCAATAAAAAATATTTGGCTAGAAGATGAAACAGTCAATAGATGCCTTTCATCTTTATCGTTAAATGCACAGAATTTTACTTTCTTCTGTTCTAAAGAAACAGGAAATAATAGATCTGGTCTTCAGATATAAATAATTAATATCTTTGTGTATTTGTAAAATTTGAATATATATCACATTAACTTTCCTATTTCAATTTAAATAAAGTCATCCATATGTGTAGGCAATTTCAAAGACATTTACATTTTCTCTGAATAATGCAGAATTCAATATAACTAAATTATCAGCCTTAAATGTACGTAGATTGGGAAACAAGTATGTATGTTTTTGATACTAGCAAATACAATACGTTCTACAATAGATAAGAATAAAGAAAACAACAACCAAACTTTCCACAAGTTAATAAAATATTATTAATAATCAAAGATATAATAGTAAATTCCAAGTAAATAAAATATTTAGTCCACAAGAAGAGATAATGTGTATGATGAGATATCCACATTTTAAATTAAAGATAAATGTAAATTGAGATAATTTCTACATGCAAATATGTGTAATAGTGTTATGGAAAAATTGAATGAAAATATCAGAAATGTGTTGGTACATTTTGTTTGCAGGGTGAAAATGTTTTCAATCAAAGAGAATCATAAGCTTATGGCATAAAAAACAATTTGTGAATTCAAAGTTCTTTGTTACTACATGATCTAAAATAATCTGTATTTTCTAAGCAATAAGCTTTCATCAAAATTATATTTAAATAGAAAAAAGAACTGGTTTATGCAATGTCTTTCACTTAGGACAAAAAGTACTTTTTATGACTACTGTCCATATTACTGGCAAAGATAATTAGTGTGATGCTCACAGGAGGCTCTGCATTCTGATTCAGCACTAACTACACTCTGTCATGGAGACTCTTAGTTTTTACAAGAGTTGACATGACTGCTTCTCAACTTCCTCATGGCTGATTTGACATCTTCATTCCTTAGGGAGTAGATGATGGGATTCAGTACAGGTGTACAAATAGTGTAGAAGACAGAAATGAATTTATCTACAGAAAGTCTACTAAAAGGCCATATATAGAAATAAATGCAAGGCCCAAAGAAGAGAATCACCACTGTAATATGGGCAGTTAATGTAGAAAGGGCTTTGGATGACCCACTGGAGGACCTGTTCAGGACATTTATTAAAATGATGACATAGGAAATAATTAAAGCCAGAAAACAACTCAGAGATATCAATCCACTATTAGTCAGAGTCATAATTTCCACTCTGTATGTATCCATGCAAGCCAGCTTTATCACCAGAGGGAGGTCACAATAGAAGCTATCTACCTCATTGGGACCACAGAATGGCAGATCCACTGTAAAAACCAAGTGACTCACAGAATGAAGAATACCAACAGCCCATGAAACAGACACAAATATCACACATAGCCTCCGGTTCATAATTCTACTGTAATGTAGTGGCCTACAAATTGCTATAAATCTGTCATATCCCATAGCTACCAGCAACATCATCTCACTCCCAACAAAAATATGAAGTAGGAATATCTGGGCCATGCAACCCTCAAATGAGATGGTCTTGTGTTCAGCAAAAAAGTCCACAAGCATCTTAGGAGTAGCAAAGTTAGATTGGCAGATATCAATGAAAGAAAGGTTACTGATCAGGAAATACATAGGTGAGTTCAAATGGGAGTCAGAGTAAATGATGACAATGATCATTACATTGCCTAGGACTGACATCGCATAAACCATAGAGAAGATGACAAAAAGTAACAGCTGAAGTCCCCAAGAATTGGACAGTCCCAGAAGCACAAACTCAGACACGTTTGATTGATTCGTGTGAGCCATGTCCAACTGCATTACCTAAGAAAAATAAAATCAGGAAAACATCACCATCACAATTAACATTATAATGTACCTAGTTAATGGAAATACAAAAGAAATATGGTAAACATTCAACTGAATCAGTTTAATTAAATGAATTCTATGATAGCTATATATTCATATGTGTGTATGTGTGTGTATTAGTTTAGTACTATTTTATACACATGACTCCTCTGAGGAAAGTTGAAATAGTGAGAAACATAATGAGATGTTAATTCCATCACACCTAGGAAAAGTTATTCAAATTTAAAAGCAAAATATGAAATCAGAAATCAAGTATAAATTAGTAATACATTAGTACTATACAATTGATCAATGAAACATGCTATAATGATAGACCTAGTTTTCTTCAAGTAAAAACTATTTTCATTTTAATTTTGTAAATGTAAAATAAGCTATCATTAGAAGATATGAGAGAAAAGTAATCTCAGGTAGGAATAATAAGAGAAACATAAATAAAAAAGCAGAAACATGGAAGACTTTTCAGGACCAATGATTTCCATGGTCTGGCTGGAGGAAAGGCACACAAGTAAATTGAGAATTGTTAATTGGGAGCAAACTGTGGATGCAATTAGTCTTAAAGGCTAGAAAAAATAAACAAGATAAGTTTACTAGAAAATCAAGAATCATAAAATGTTTGACAATGTTTTAAACAACTTAATAGGAGCACATTGTCATACATAAGTGAAGACTTAATGATGACACTCTGAAAATGAAAAATACAACCTTAAATCCTTTCTCATAATAGTTAAGGAGATTCATCTGTTACATAAACACCTGTCTATTATAAATGAAGCAAGTCGGAAAGGAGACCAAGATGGCGACGGGGCAGTAGGGAAATGCCACAGCTCTCTCCAAACAAAAAGAGAGTTCGAGTTCCAATGCTTAATCTCCCCAAGAGACCAACAACAACAAAAAGACGAACACTCAGAGAAAAACCAGAGGCGGAAAATAACAAAAAAAAGAAAGAGAGGAAAAAAAGAATTTCAGAACAGAGAAAAGCAAAGACCCCTCCCCCAACCTTTACTGGCCGCGCGGCAGTGCACCAAGCAGCCAGCCAGCCGGCACGGCGGGGGCTGCCAGAGCCCCAGAGAGACAGGGGGCCACTTGCAGATCACCAGGTACCGGTTTGGAGAACAGCAGATTGCCAGGAACAGAGAAACCTACCAGCAAAGAGTCTCCACGAGGATCACACCCCCACCAGCTGGAGGGGATCCCCAGACCCTGACCTAGACTCCCTACCCCAACCCCCAGACCACAGAACCCACTAAAACTAGGAACTGTTCGAGAGCTCCACCAGCCCATGGAGCACATTCTGCTGGCCAGGCCAGAGAAAGAGAGCCCCTGGAAGGGCGCTTAAATGCCCAAGCCACGAACAGCACCCTGGGTCAAGACTACCAACAGTAGAAGAAATTTGAACTGTGTCCCCCAGGCTGCATAACCTAGGTGGTATACACATCAGCACAGGCCTAACGAGCGTGCTCCAGGCTGCATAACCTAGGTCGTATACACATCAGCACAGGCCTAACGAGCACGCACCAGGCTGGGGCCGGAACCAGGCCCGGGGATCCGGCACCTGAACAACACAACCAACTCCTCCCAACTGAAGTAAAAAGCTGAGCATACGCCTCAACAGAGGGGAGAAAAACAGGGAACAGCACTCCCCAGGAAGCACGCCTGTGACAGTAAAAGACCTGGAAGCCCAGGACAAGAGAAGCCCAAACCCCAGCGAAACTCCACCCATATACCCTAGACTGGGAATTGGGCAACACAGGCTGCCAGCACCTGATAGTAAGCAGGAGCTCAGGCCGTTAAGACGGCTCAGCAATAGAGTGATAGACTTGGATGTATGAGGCCCTGGATCTGATTCCTCAGCATCACAAAAGCAAAAAGGGTCAGAAGTGGTGCTGTGGCTCAAATGGTAGGGTGCCAGCCTTGAGCTGAAGAGCTGAGGACAACACCCAAACCTAGAGTTCAAGCCCACAACCAGCCCAAAACAAACAAACAGAAACACATCAGGAGGCCATAGCAGACTCCAGTATTTTGGAGAGTGCATCCAGAGAATCTGATCTTCACAAGAGTACCCGTAGGAGCAAACACAAGCAGTCTAGACTGCTAAACCCTTCCAAAGGCGGGAATTGCCAGCAATTTACAGCAGAGAGCTGAGAATCCTAAGTAAGTCAGAATAGCAGCGGGAAATAGGCTCCCAACAGAACCCAGATGAGGCACAGACTCTCTCTACCAATACAGAATCAGCAACCAAGCAAAAACAGACACACCAAACCAAAATTGAAGAGCAGTCTCCTGAACCCCCATGCGAAAATCACAGAGAAAAATCACAAGGTTTACCACCACCCAGGACAGCAAGCTCACCTCAAAAGCCAGCAGCCACACAGGGGAGAGCACCAGTGGGAGCAAAGCAGGAATGGAAGACAAATGCTACATCCAAGGGTTGCTGGGGGCAATGACTCAAGAAATAAAGCGAGAAATTGATCAGAAATTGAAAGAGCACAAGGATGAACTATCCAAAGAGATACAGGATATCAAACAAGAGTTGGATGCAAAAATAGAAAGTGCACAAACCTCAGTAAGAAGTGAGATAAATGCCAAATTAGAGGTAATGCATACCTCATTGAGAGGTGAGATCAGTACTCTGAGAACCAATATTGAATCCATAAAGGGATCCATTTCCTCCATGCAAACCACAATAGAAGCCATGGTCAACAGAGTGAATGAAATGGAAGGTAGAGTGTCAGACACAGAAGACAGAATACACCAACTGGACCAAAAAGTGACAGATATGGAAAAATCACTCAAATTAAACCAAAGGGAAATTCAAGAGCAAGCAGATAATGCTAAGAAATTTAACCTTCGCATAATTGGAGTGGACGAAGGGGAGGAATTCCAGAGCAAGGGAATGCAACACCTATTTAACAATATAATCAATGAAAATTTTCCCCACTTCAAAAACGACCATCTTAACTACATCACAAAAGCTTATCAAACACCCAACAAGCAAGATCCCAGGAGAAACACTTCTAGACACTTTATAGTAAAAATGATAGATCTGAATAATAAGGAAACAATCCTGCATGCAGCAAAAATGAAGAAGGAGCTATACTACAACGGGAAAAAAATTAGAATCACTTCAGATCTCTCCACACAAACAATGAATGCAAGAAAAGCCTGGGAAAGCACCATACGAGCCCTGAGAGCCAATAACTGCCAACCCAGACTAATATACCCGGCAAAGCTAGCATTCACATTCGATGGAGAACTGAAAACTTTTAATAGCAAAGAAAAACTAAATGAATACATAAACATTAAGCCAGCATTACAAAGAATTCTAAGAGGGGGGACACACCCTGAAGAAAGCAACCAGGAACTGGGGCCTGCCCCAAACAGGCGTTACTCAAAGTCTAACTGAGCAAGCACAGGAGGAAAGGAAAGAAGAAAAACTTAGGAAAACGGAATGGTAGGGACAACAATGCATCTCTCTATACTTTCTCTTAATATAAATGGGCTGAATTCGCCAATTAAAAGAAAACGAACTGAGGACTGGATCAGAAAACAAGACCCATCCATCTGTTGCCTTCAGGAGACCCACCTCTCAGCCAAACATACAAACAAACTCAGAGTGAAGGGGTGGAAAAGGATCTACCAATCAAATGCCCCCAGTAAGAAAGCAGGTGTAGCTATCCTGATATCTGACAAAATAAACTTTTCATTAAAATCAGTACAGAAAGACAAGGATGGACACTACATATTAATAAAGGGAACAATCCAAGAGGAGGATATAACCATCATCAACTTATATGCTCCAAATATTGGTGCACCCAGATATGTCAAACAAATGCTCTCAAACTTACAGAATAAAATAGATCCCAATACGATAATACTAGGAGACTTTAACACACCACTCTCACCAAAGGACAGGTCTACCAACCAGAGGATTGGCAAAGAAGCTACCGAATTAAGAGAGGCCATACTTCAAGCAGAATTACCTGACATCTACCGAGTATTTCACCCTAAAACAACACAGTACACATTCTTCTCAGCAGCTCACGGAACTTTCTCCAAAATAGACCATATCATAGTTCATGCAAGGAACTTAAGCAAATACAAAGGGATCGACATAATCCCCTGTATCCTATCTGACCACAGTGGAATCAAGCTAGCTCTCAATAACAAAGCATACCGCAGAAATTTCGCTAATACATGGAAATTGAACAGCACACTCCTTAACAATGCCTGGATAACAGAAGAGATCAGAGAAGAAATAAAGCATTTCCTACACCTCAATGCAAATGAAAACACCTGGCAAAGAAACTTGTGGGACACAGCAAAAGCAGTCCTGAGGGGCAAATTTATTGCCCTCAGTGCCCACATCAAGAGAATGGAGACAGACCAAGTAAATAATCTCATGTTGCAATTAAAACAGCTAGAAAAACAAGAAAAAATGGGACCTAAAGCTACTAGACGAATCCAGATAACCAAATTGAGAGCAGAGATTAACCAATTAGAAAATCAGAAAACCATAACCAAAATAAACCAAATAAAAAGTTGGTTCTTTGAAAAAATAAACAAAATTGATGGCCCGTTGGCTAGATTAATTAAAAAAAGAAAAGAGGAAACCCATATTAATAGGATTAAGGATGCCACGGGAAACATCACAACACGTACCCAAAATATCCAAACAATTCTAACAGACTACTTTCAAAAGCTATACTCTCTAAAGGAAGAAAATCGGGCAGAAATGGATGCATTTTTAGAGAAATACAAGTTGCCCAAACTGAGCAAAGAAGAAGTTAACCAATTAAATAAGCCAATATCCTACAATGAGATACAGGAAGCTATCAAAAGTCTTCCAACAAAAAAAAAGCCCAGGACCAGATGGATTCACAACAGAATTCTATAAGACCTTTAAACAGGAACTAATACCCATACTCCTCAAACTCTTCAGAGAAACAGAAAAGGAGGGAGCTATCCCAAACTCATTCTACGAAGCCAGTATCACACTCATCCCCAAACCAGGCAAAGACCCAACCAAAAAGGAGTATTACAGGCCAATTTCCTTGATGAACACAGATGCAAAGATCCTTAACAAGATTCTAGCTAACAGAATCCAGAAAAAATTATACACTATGACCAGGTAGGCTTCATCCCAGAGATGCAGGGATGGTTTAACATACGTTAGTCAATAATTGTAATCCAACATATCAACAGAGCCAAGGTCAAGAATCACATGATTATCGCCACAGATGCAGAAAAGGCCTTTGACAAAATTCAACATTCATTCATGCTAAAAGCTCTGGAGAAAATGGGAATAGAAGGAACATTTCTTAAAACAATAACATTTCTTAAAACAATAAAAGCCATTTATGACAGACCAATAGCCAATATTATACTTAATGGGGAAAAGCTACAACCAATTCTCCTAAAATCAGGAACAAGGCAAGGATGCCCACTGTCTCCACTCTTCTTCAATATAGTCCTAGAACCCTTAGCCAGGGCAATAAGGCAAGAAAAAGACATTAAAGGGATCCGCATAAGGAAAGAAGAAGTTAAACTATCCCTTTTTGCAGACATGATACTATACCTCCACGATCCCAAAAACTCCATCCCCAAACTCTTAGAAATCATAAATCACTTCGACAAAATAGCAGGATACAAAATAAACCCACAAAAATCAGTTGCCTTCCTATACACTGATAATGTACAGGAAGAGAGGGTAATAAAGGGAGCAACCCCATTCACAATAACCTCCCGAAAAATAAAATATTTAGGAATTAACCTAACCAAAGATGTAAAAGAACTATTTAATGAGAACTATAAAAAATTAAAGAAAGAAATTGCAGAAGACACTAGGAAATGGAAAGACCTCCCATGCTCTTGGATAGGCCGACTTAATATGGTAAAGATTGTAATACTTCCAAAACTAATATACAAATTCAACGCAATTCCTATTAAAATCCCAATGACGTACATCACTGAAATACAGAAAACAGTCCAAAAATTCATATGGAACAACAAAAGACCTAGAATAACCAAAACACTTCTAGGGGATAAAGACAATATGGGAGGGCTGTCCATGCCGAACTTCAAACTCTACTACAGAGCTATAATAACAAAGACAGCATGATACTGGCACAAAAACACACCCGAAGACCAATGGAACAGAATAGAAGATCCAGAAATAAATCTACAGGCCTACCGCCAGCTGATATTCGACAAAGGAGCCAAAGACATACAATGGAAGAAATAGCCTCTTCAACCGCTGGTGCTGGGAAAACTGGGCAGCCACATGCAGAAAACTAAAAGTGGACCCCAGCCTATCACCATGCACCAACATCAACTCAAAATGGATTAAAGACCTTAACATTAAACCTGAATCTCTGAAACTACTGCAGGACAGAGTAGGAGAGACACTTGAACTAATAGGCACAGGAAGGAACTTCCTGAACAGAGTCCCAGGGTCACAACAAGTTGGAGAGAGACTCGACAAATGGGACTACCTTAAAATAAAAAGCTTCTGCACAGATGAAGCTATCGCAAACAAGCTAGAAAGACAACCAACTAATTGGGAAAAAATATTTACCAGCAATATATCAGACAAGGGGTTAACATCCTGTATATACAGGCAACTCAAGAAACTAATCCCTCCCAAACCTAACAAACCAATTACTAAATGGGCAAGGGAACTAAAGAGGGACTTCTCAAATGAAGAAAAAAAATGGCAAAGAAACACATGAGGAAATGTTCATCATCCCTGGTGGTGAAGGAAATGCAAATAAAGACAACCCTGAGATACCACCTTACCCCAGTCAGAATGTCCCACATCCACAAATCAGCCAACGACAAATGCTGGAGGTGATGTGGACAAAGAGGAACCCTATTACACTGCTGGTGGGAATATACACTCATACAACCACTTTGGAAAGCAGTCTGGAGGGTCCTTAGAAAGCTAAAGATTGACCTCCCTTACGACCCAGTCATACCACTTCTAGGCATCTATCCTGAACAACAGGAACCAATATACAAGGATACGTGCACCTCCATGTGTATTGCAGCACTGTTCGCAATAGCTAGGATATGGAAACAACCTAGATGCCCCACCACAGATGAATGGATCCAAAAATTGTGGTATCTATACACAATGGAATATTATGCAGCCATTAGAAATGACAAAATAATGGCATTTGCAGGGAAATGGATGGAGCTAGAAGGAATCATGTTGAGTGAGGTAAGCCAAGAACGAAAAGACAAACGGTACATGGTCTCCCTGATAAGTGGATGATAAATCCAAATTGTTAGGTGATATGACAAAACTAACAGGACTTAAGAAACAAAGAACTCCCACTCATCTGGTTGAACCACTACTAAATATCCCTATGCTGCTGATCACATATATGGTATATAACATGTGAGCACCGTTACATATTACAGACTGTGATAGACAATTTGCTCCAGGAAAGTTAGAATGAACTTGTGACTTTAAATGAGCATCATTATTCCACAATACTGTGAATTTCCGGAAATTATGTAATCACTTAATCACAATCAAAAAAAAAAAAAAAGAACCTTGGGGAAGGGAGGGAGAGAGGGGATGGTAGGGGGAAAACAATGGAGGGGGTAACAATGTTCAAGAGGAAGTGTACTCATTTCCTCACTCACGTAACTGTAACCCTCTGTATAATATCTTTACAATAAAAAAAAAGAAAAAAAAGAAAGAAAGAAAGGATTTGGGAAAATTGTTTTACAAATCAAGTATGTCTTATAAGTAAAGTTGTTAAAGTTGATAAATAAAAAAAATAAATGAAGCAAGTCACTTTTATGTGTTCTAGTCTCTTCTCATTCTTTCAGCTTTTTCTTTTTCTTTTTCTTTTTTTTTTTTTTTTTTTTTGTCGGTTGTGGGGCTTGAACTCTGGGCCTGAGCGCTGTCCCTCAGCTCTTTAGCTCAAGGCTAACGCTCTACTCTTTCAGCTTTTTCTATATCGACCAGCCAAACTTCAATTTGCCCAAATATATAAGATTTTTCATAATATTCTTTTTGGAAATATGTAACTATAAGTGAGACACTTCAGACACATAATAGATTTTCAGAAGAAAAAAGCTAAGCAATGTGTAAATTCCTCTTCAACATTTTAGCTATTATTAGCGGGTTTTTTTCCTTCTGTACTCTGCTAGTCAGTTGATAACAAAAACTCACAACATCTTCTTGAAGTAATTGAGGAAACAATGTGACTTCCGCTTTGTGTAGCCAGCAGTGCACACAAGATATATTATATTAATAAATACTTAACTTTTGGGAGGCTTGAATTCAGCACTTCGGTGCTTTTTAGATTTCTGCTCAAAGATGAAATTTTACCACTTGAGCCATAGCTCCACTTCTGGCTCGTTTGTGTGTGTGTGTGTGTGTGTGTGTGTGTGTGTGTGTGTGTGTGTGTGTGTGTGTGTATTCTGACATGGGGGCTAGGACTCAGGGATCTGGGGAATCTGGTGTTCTGCATGTGCATGGCTGGCATTGTACCATTTGTGACCCATATTTATGGTCTAGCATTTTCCTGGTTAATTAGAGATGGAGTCTTGAAACTTTTCTTTCTCTCTGGTTTCAAGCCTTAATCCTCCATGTTTTATACTCCTAAATAGCTAGAATTATAAGGGTGAGCCATTGGCACCTGGCTTCATTGTGTGATTTAACTTGGATGTTTAAGCATTAAATCATACCATTTTAGTAACTTTCACCTTTATATTTGATTATAATATGTTTTTTTAAAGAATTTAGAAACTTGTTATTCAAGAACATAAATCAGTGAGGCATGAGTTGACCTGAATAGAAGTTTTCCACGGGGGAGATGAGATTCTTAATTTCACATGGAAGAGTCATGTGTTTATATGGGCAGAAGAGAGATAAATAAATATTTGAAAGGAAAATTATTTTCAATACTAAAAGGTTCTAAAGGCATACAATTATGACTTGTAAAATTTGATGTTAAATGTGTAATGCTTGTATTGTGGTAATTTCATAAGTTAACGCATAATTGTGTAGTTTAACAAAAAGTCTTATTTTGGTCCTTCTTGTTTATATTGTATTAGCTTGTATTAATTATACAATGGGATTTCACCAGGGTATTTCCAATTATGTATATAATACACTTTACTCAAAACATGGTGATGTCTTTTGATACCATCAAATTATACTAGATATAAAAAAGATTATAAGTACTCTAGGGCATTGTTTTGTGATAGGACTTACAACTTAAATGAATAATATAACTTGTATATACTTGAGTTATAGCCAATGACACAAAACAGGCTTTATAAAATAATTGTGCTAAGTAGCTGTGTGGAACTTACTATATTAGAATTATTGGTCCCAACGATTTTACAAGTAGTCACTGAATTCTAGCCATAACACTACAGAGTAGCTGCCACGTTCATATACACTTTGTAACTGTGTGAACTGAGGTCAAGAGAAACTGAGACATAACTTTTCTAATATCACAGAGCTAATAAACATTCACTTAAAGTGATAATTTTCAGAAGCTTGGGATAAGCTTTTAGACTAATAAAGTAAACCATTGGGATTAGTATAGCAAAAAAAAGAACAGAAACAGTGGGATTCTAAAGATGAATAGATTCAAAGAGAGAAAAGAAGTAGAGGAAGAGGTGGAGAATAAAAAAACAAAAGAGAAATGGAAGGAGATGGAAACAACGGAAAACAAAAATAATAGAAAACAAGAATTTTTGCATGCTAAAGTCATCACTGTGTATTTTTTTTAAAAACCACCTTATCTGTCAAAAAAATTAAATAACCAAATTTTCTACAAATTCAGTCTTCTCAAATAAGTGAGCTTGTTTGTCACCTTATTGTTCCATTGCAGCATTATTTACTATAGCTAAGATATGGAACCAACTCAGATGCCCCTCAGTAGATGAATGGATCAAGAAAATGTGGTATATATACACAATGGAATTCTATGCCTCCCTCAAAATGAATGACATTGCCCCATTTGTTAGGAAATGGAAAGACTTGGAAAAAATTATATTCAGTGAAGTAAGCCAGGCCCAAAGAAACATAGGTCTCATGGTTTCCCTTATTTGCAATAACTAGTATATGTCTGAGTCAAGCAGAGAAGGTCAGATAAGTTTATGTTAGGGGAATGAACCCTAAGATATGTATTCAAATGTTTTTTTTTTTCTTTCATGCGATTGTTTCTAACACATTTATAAGATTATTTCTTTGTTGCTTTGTATGTCTCTCCCCCACGGCATAACCCCTGCTTTCACTGTATTTGATGTTGGTATAATTTGTGGAGGGGAAGGGAAAAAACAAATCGTTTAAATAGGGATACAGTTGGACCCATTGCAACAATGAGATGTACAAGTCGTTATGTTGAAAACAAACTTCACAACTTTGGTGTGGGGGGAGGAAGGATTGAATGGGGGCCTGGAGGAGGATGGGAAGGGATGGGAAGGGGAAACAAAGGAGGAGGCTACAATGCTTGATAAGAAATGCACTCATTATCTTGCCTATGTAATTGTAACCCCTCTGTACAGTATTTTCACAATTAAAAAAATCATGAATGGCAAAAAAAGAGGTGGGGCTGTTTGGAAAATAAAAATAAAATAAATAAAATAAAAATAAAATTGAAACCACACTAATTTCCCATTTCATAATTAAAGTAGAATAGGTCTGGTTCAAAGTCAGATATGATTTTCTCCTTGATAGTTAAGTGCCCATTAATGAAGATCAATAAATTGTTTCACTTGCTAGGAGATATAACTGGATGTTTCCAAAGCAGACACAACTTTGCTTTGAAAGCACATAGACTGTATCATTGCTTATACTGTGAACCAGGTCACTTAGATACTTTTCTATTAATGAGTCATTTACTGTCTTATTTTTACTATGCCTCATAGACATATTTTCAAATCCCAAACTATTCTTAAGAAAATATTCCCATTCTTAACATCACACCAATTCAAATAACTTAAAAATTGTGTTACATCATGTCATCTCAAAGATGTGCCAATAGAACTCAAGACTACAAACATGAGCAATTATTCTTGTCTTTAGTTTATAATACTATCCTTTATAAGCCCAAAAGAAAAAAAATAAAAGAACTTTAATAAACATTTATAACTTTGTGTAGCTGGTCCGTATTTCATTAAAGGCTAATTTCATAGTCAGTACAAATCTGTTTAAGCTAGAGATAAATAGTCCCTGAATAGAAAGCATGAAAGATCATCAGAAGGAGATCATGGTATTTTCCCTTGTACATAGGATACTGATCCAGTTCTTGTCAGGGTTACCCCAAACCAGTATTGTGAGAGTCAGACAGACTGAGAATTTGCCTCTGTAGATGAGGACTCCAATTTGACTGTGACAGCTTCCTCTTTGTTATCCCTTAGTTCTAGATTTATCAAATACAAGGGAATTCATCAACTATTTCTCTAATCCATCAATATGCAGTGCATACATAACACTTACACTTTTAATGATATCAGTTTTTATTTCTTCCTTATTGTCTTCAGATTTAGTGCCTTCTCAGTTTGCTTGTAAGCTTCTTGCTTTCTGCTATGTATCTTCATACTGGAAATATTTGTAATATAATACTGGTTTGATAAATTTTAACTTGGCCTCTGTGCAAAAGTGGGAAGAAGCATCTACTCAGATCCTGCCCTGAGATAGTATTGGCTCTGCTCCATTTGCCCTCACCCTGCAATTATAATATCTTAAAACAATGCTCATTTGAGGAACATAATTTCATTGGAGGAATTAAATCTTCCTTTGAGATATAAGGTCATTCTGCAGTGGGAGTAATTATGTTTTACAATATCATTTGTGGAGGAAGGGAAACAAAAGAAAATATTCTTTAAGTAAAACTTTTGAAGATAGCAGAGAATTAACAGGGGACCAACAGAATTCTCACCAAAGAAGCAAAGTTTTAGGGTCCCACCAAATTATCTGCATCTAGAAAGTCATACCAAATAAGCTATAATTATGCAGAGATTTATAATAAAGGAGAAAATTATAAGAAGACTACATAAGAAGACAGATTTAAAAATCTGCTAGCAGTGGAGGCAGTGGTGGCCAGGGAAGCCACGATAAATGTAGCGGTGGCAGCAGCAGAGACAGTGTGAACATGGGTTTCCACTCACCTACTGCATGAACTTGAAGATCGGAAATGGAAATCCACATCCCAGACATACACAGACAACTTGTCACATCACGTATGGTCCAAACACCAAGGGAAAGCACAAGACATCCTCCCTCCTTCCCAGAGAACAGCATGTAGAAGGAAGCACTCTCCCTACCTGAGAAGAATACCATCTTTGAAAGTGATATATAGAGGCTGCAAGATTACCTGGCTGGTAACACTTGCCAGAAAAGCAGCAACATTTTTAAAGAAGGTTAAGGAATCTATATCCATGTAACTCCCCTCTCTGGCAGAAAGGCACCCAGAGGAAGGTAGCTAGGCACCTTGGAATTTCAAAACCAAAAGTTTGTAAAATCTCTCTGAAAAAAAATGGAGTGGTTGTAAAAGCTGAGTGCAGTTTCAGGCTGGGCTAAAAGAAAGATCTCAGGAGATACTTCCTCCTGGGAAATCCACTAATTCCAAAAAAAAGCCACAATACCACTCACACTCAAGCCCCCTGAAGTGATTCTAAAGGGCAGAAAACAGCCACCTATTTCTTGCTCCATCACACAAAGAAAATCCCCTCTCCCACTAAATTAGGCTGAGAGGAAGTAAGCGAACACTCCAAGTTTGTAAGGCATATGCTTTTTTCTGCGCTCACAAACAAACTGATTTGAGAATTCCTGTTTGCTTTGAGTTATAAACTGGGGTCAGACAGGCCTAAGTATGGAAAATGAGGTAACAGCCATGCCCCCACATAAAGAAGACTTCTGAATCCAACTAAGCTACAAAGAAAGCTAATCACTGCAAGGAAATCAAAGACTCAGTCAAGAGAATGACTATTGGACATGGGAAAGACACAAGGTGGCCCAAACTAATTGAAGAACAACTTTGCCCACTTTTTATTTATGCTCTGTTTAGTCCTAGATACACAGTCAACAGTTATTTCTAGATCTTTTTCTCTCTGGATGCATACTTAATTAAGGCTACATTATTGATTATTCAATTTTCTATTTCTCTACCAGTCCTGATATTCTTAATTGCTTTACTTTACCTGCTTTATTTCTGGTCCTATTATCCTTCATTTTCTTTAGTACATTGATCTCTAATTGTTTGTGAGTTAGACTGTGTTTGTTTCCATTTCCATTTCCTGTTAGCCTTTCAGTTCAGTTTTTTTTTGTTTGCAACAGATTTTCTCACTGTCTACAACTATATACAATCTCTATTCCTGAACAACAATACCCCTCCCCAATCAAAGAAAAGAAGAGTTAGATAAGGGAATAACTATGAATTTGAACCTTTAAAGTCTGTGCAATTACAGGGCTCAGGGTTTTTTTTAACATAAATTGTGTTATTTTGTGGTATTACATTTGCTTTTGTTTCCAAATGAGCAGAACAAACCATAGAAACACAAGGAAAATGACAATTCAAGCCTCCACTTCCACTCAAACAGTCAATAGTCAGTGAAAGACCTAGAGGATAGTTCTCAAAATGTTGTTAAAAACACTGCTGATAAGTATGTTGAATTAAAAGAAAGAGTACACATGGCTATGCATGAGCATGAAGAGGCTAACCAAAGATTATTAGAGGAATTCATGGAATCCAGAAACAGAAGATCAAATGAATTCCAAGAGAAGGAAAGAGAGTCCAATGAAAAAATAACCTCTCAGCAAAAGAATATGCGAGAGAATACTGAAAATCAAATCAACAAAGAAGTATATACAAGATCTAAAACAAAGGTTCAATAAAGAGATGGAAGCCACAAAAATGATCATTAGAAGACAGGAAATAAAAAACAAAGTGGAAAGTCTTGACTGCACATTAGATGACACAGAAGGCAGAGTGTATGGAACCAAAATAGTCTAGATTTCATAATTCCGAAAAAAAATCCAAGAAAAAAGATGTCCTTTTAAGAGCAGGATATAAAATTAATCCACAGAAATCCATAGCTTTTCTGCAGGTCAATAGTGAGAAGAGTGAGGCTGATTTTTAGGCTATTTAGAATAGCCTAAAAAAACCCACAAAAATCTAGGAATTAATGCAACCAAAGACGTGAAGGAGCTATATAAAGAAAACTTTAAAAATCTGAAAAAGGGAGGTCAGAAGAAGATGGTGGAGAAGCTGGGAGCTAAACAAGCTCTTACATAGAAAGCAGTTTTAGTGTTCCAATGAAAAGTCCTAGGCTAGAGAGACACACCAAGTGTGCCATCATAGTACAGACAGTTTGGCCAGAGAAGAAAAATCCAGGCATCTTGGTTAAGGAGGCAGATTACAGCACTTGCCAGTGTCTGCAATGCTGGCAGCGGCAGTGGCAGCAGCTGCTGCTGCCCCAGCCGCCATACCAGTAGAGAAGAGCCTGGGACAAAGGGACCAGAGGTGATGTGCGAGCCAATTCTACTCACCGACAGCAAGAATTGACAAAGAGCATGAATCTTCATTTTGCTGACCTCAGACAGTTGCAGACCCTAGACAGCTCAGAAACCAAGGGTTGGCATGAGTTTCCTAAGACATCCTTACTCCCTCTCACAGAGCAGCAGTGGGAAGGTAGCCCCTTCCCCACCACCGGAGAAGAGCTCCATGTTTGATACTGACTAAGACCTGGCCAGAGTAGCCAGCATTCGGTGTCTTTGGAGAAGACAATAAGAGCCATTCAATAAGTCACAGGAATCTGACCTGCTCTGCTCAGCTCTCCTCAGAGAAAAGTGGCCCTTCCCAGGCAGAGGAATTTCCACCCATGGAGAGGTGACATTCTTCACTGAGTAAACAGAGCCAGAGGCCACCCCTCTCCACTGCAACCTAGGCATCCGGAGGGGTAAAAGAAAAGCAATTGAAACTCAAAACATAAATCCTGAGAATGGATCCAGGCTGGGCTCGTGAATGTCTCAGAGCTAGTCCTCAGGGTAAAGCTACTGATCTCTGACAGACTTTAACCCTACCCACAACCTACCCCCATCACAGAAACTCCAAGCTAGAGGAAACAGCCATCTCCCTCTTTTAGGATACTCAAAGCAGATCTCCCTCCCTCCCACTGAACTAGCCTGGGAGGAGGATCAAAAAGTTCTGGGTAAGGCAAAGCTTCTTTCCGCTGCTCAAAAACAAACTGACTTAAGAAACCAATCAATCCACAGTAAAACCAAACACCACAAGCAAACCAGACTCTCCACCAGGAGACTGATTATGGACACAGGGGAGACACAAGGTCCTCTTCCCCCTACTGCAAAAAAATCGAATAACTATTTTTTTCTACCTAATCTTTTTAATTTTTTAAAAAATCGTGTTTTTTTCATCATTTCTATTTTAGGTGTGTGTGTGTGTGTGTGTGTGTGTGTGTGTGTGTGTGTGTGTGTGTGTGTATTTTAAACTCTTTTTACTCTTTTCCATTTTGCTCTCTTTTGGGTTCTTTTAGCATGATTTAATTGCTGTTCTGCTCATCCCCAGATATATATCCATCTTCGATTATTAGAACTTATTCTTCATTTTGTCCATCTCTAATTCAGAAATTGATTACTCAACCCATAAGCTCTCAGCCTTAACTCCTTTAATAGTAGTAGTATTTTATGCTTATATATTTTTAAGTGGTTCGTTTTTACACTTTTATTTTTTATTTTTTCCTTTTCTAAAAATCTTTCTCCTCCTTTCTCTTTCTCCTCCTCTCTCGATATTATTTTGTTATACTTATCTAATTTTTAAATCTTTAATTTTTTAATTTTTTTCATTTTTCCTTGATTATATCTCTCCTTCTTTCCTTGTATCTGTTTCCTCTCCCTGAATTTAGGTCATGGTTAAATTCCCTCTCTCCTTTTCCATTCTCACACTCCTCTAATCTTATCTTCTCCCCACAATTCTCCCTAAAACTATTAATTTCTGATCTGTTGACTCCCTCTTTGATGTTCTGAGTCAATTAATCCATAGTCATTTGTTGTTGAGCTAGGTTGTATCTGCTGAACTAGATTGTATCTGTACTCATTTTGACTGCAGTCAAACAATTTGTACAACTACAGGATTCTGGTTGATATTTGCCTTAAAAGTGTTTCAGCACAAAGTTGGTTTTGCTTTTATACCAAATGGGCAGGACAAGCTGGAGAAATACAAGAAAAATGGCAACTCCTGGTATCTCAAGTCCCACTCATGATAATCAGGCGACAGAGCAGTTAATGACTAATCCAGAGGAGAGTTCCCAAAATGCTCTACAAACACTATCGGTAAACATGATAAATGAAAAGATTGAAAGCTTGCAAACGACTCTGTATAAGCATGATAAGGAAATGCATGAGGAGGATAGGGAAAAGCATGTTGAGGCTAACCAAAGATTAATATAGGAATTTCAAGAGCATGATGAGGCCAACAAAAGATTAATACAGAATTGTGTGAGCATAAAAAAAGCTAATCAAAGATTAATACAGGAATTGCATAAGCAGGATGAGAATAGATAAAGATTAATAAAGGAATTTCATGAGTATGAGGAAACTAATCAAATATTAATGCAGGAATTGCGTGAGTGGGATGCGAATAGACAGATTAATGGAGGCGTTCATGGAATCCATAAACAGACACCTAAAGGAATCCAGGGAGGTCACAAAGGGAATGCTGAGTGGAGCCCATCAGAAGGAAAGGGAGTCCAATGAAACCATAACCAATCAACTAAGGGATTTAAGAATGAACACTGAAAAACAAATTAAAGAAGTAAAGAAGCCAATACAAGATCTAAAACAAAGCTCCAACAACGAATTTGAAGACATCAAAGTGCCCAATTAGATGGAAAGGAGGTTAAACCAGTAGGTTACACCATGCAGAAGATCAAATCTCGGGGATTGAGACAGCCTAGATAACGTAGAGAAAGAACATACAATGATTCAAGACAAATCCAATAAGATCTATCTAACATTTAGAAGCAACATCAGAAGACCTAATCTTAGGATAATAGGTATAGAGGAGCACCTAGAGACAGAAGTTAATCGTCTAGGAAATTTATTTAACAGGATCCTAGCAGAGAACTTCCCAAACATGCAAAAAGATAGGCCTTTTCAGATACAAGAAGCCCACATAGACAATACCAGAACAGGATATCCCACCATCACATTATAATCCACACAGGATCAATTCAGACCAAGGAAAGGTTCCTGAAAGCTGTCAAGGACAAAAGATCAATCACCTATAAAGTGAAACCAATCAGAATAACTTCAGATTTCTCAGCAGAGCAAACTAAAGCAAAAAGAGACTGGAATGATGTATACCACGCCCTGAAGACAAACAACTATCAGTCAAGAATACAGTACCAAGCTAAACTCTCCATAATAGAGGGTCAAATACCTTCCATAGCAAAGAAGAACTAAAACAATATATCTCCAACAAACCAGCCATAAAAAAGATACTTAAACATGTCCTACACATAAAACACCAAGAAGAGCACAATAAAGGACAAGAAATAGCCCCTAAACAGAGAATACAAGAATTATAAAAAGAACCTAGTTGTCATAGCCTACAAGAAGGTGGATAACATGGTGCAAGAACTACCAAACACCTCGTAGTCCTAACTCTCAATATTAATGGATTAAACTCTTCAACTAAGCAACATAGACTGTCTAGTTGGATTAAAAAGCAAGATCCTTCTATCTGCTGCCTTCAAGAGTCATACCTTGCCCATAAAAACAAACATTTTCTGTAACTTCTTTCATTTATTTAAATATGCTTATATGCCAGGCACCGATGGTTCATGCCTGTAATCCTACCTACTTGAGAATGAGATCTGAGGATCATGAGTCAAAGCCAGCCTGGGCAGGAAAGATAGTGAGAATATGAGTCAAAAAATCTGCCCACCAAAAAGTCTGGAAGTAGTTGAGCTATGGCTCAACTAGTAGAGCTCTAATCTTGAGCACAAATGTTCAAGGACAGTGCACATGCCTTGAGTTCAAACCATAAGCCTGGCACCAATAAAAAATATTTTAGGGTTTTCATAGGGTTAATTTTCCTCCACAGTTACATTTATTTTTAGGTATTTTAGTAATGTAACTTTTATAATAACTTTAATTACTAAATGTTCTAAACACCTGTACTTTTCCTCATGAAATGTAATGCTTATGTGTTATATACATCTGAAATTTTCCTTTATAGTTATTTTAAAACACACTTCCAAAAGTAAGTCATATTTTGGATAAAATATGTAAACAAAACAGCCAATGTATATAAACAAAAACAAATGTTTAGTTGAATATAGAAACAGCAATATTTTCTTAAATCAAAGCAACTTTGAATATTGTTTACCAAATGATAGCATACATTTGTAAATTCTGAATTTTATATTATTTTTAATAATTTCATAGATAAATTTTTTGTTCACATATATGTATATGAAACTCAGTGGTATATACATTTATATATATACATATATATATACATATATCATATGAACTACTTTTAGATGCTTCTATTTTTCAGTACCTTCACTATGCTTTGAGTGTATTTAACAGAATAGACACAACTTACATAGGGAATTGAATAAAAAATACTTAAAATGAGTAATTAATAATTGATATCAGATACTTATTCCTAAAAAGCAATCAAATAGGATTCCAAAGAGAATCCACAAAAGTAATAATTTTGAAAAGGTGAGATCCTGCCCACAGTGAGTTTTGGAACTTATTGTAGAGGGCAAGAATATGTACACCCGTGTAGGGAGAGGTTATATGGGTTGCTCTGGGCCAAGGCTGACTACCTGCAATTGAGGAAAAGAAACTTTAATACTGAGACTGAAACAATATTTGAGGGTGAGTGCTGTGTGATGAGCTGAACATAGAACAATGAACGCTACATTTCAAGAAGCATTCTGGGACCAGAAAAAAAGTTACTTCCTGCTCTGGTAATCACCTAACATCCGCTTAAAATTGACAGTCCAGTTCTAGAATACAAACAGTGGACTTTTTGTTTTATACTTGTAATTTTAGGTATTCACATGTAAAGAAAAGGAGAATCACATTATAGGGTAGCCTAGACAAAAAGTTAGCTTATAAACTTAAGTCAAAAGTAAACTAGGAATCTTGGTACACACCTGCAATACCAGGTACACAAAATACTTAACTAGGAGAATTAAAGTCAAAGGCCAGGCCCAGGGAAAAAAAGGCAAGACCTTATCTAAAAGAAACCTATACACAAAATTAAAAGTATGCCTATAATTTTCCTATGAAGTTTCTAAATATTCTTTAAATGAAATTTTTAAAATTGTACATGAAGCATCATAAAAATAAAAAGGAGATTGTATTTTAAACAATGGAGATTGTGGAGATGGAAGGATGAGGAGACCAACTAGAAAGTGCAAATCCAGTGTTAGAATTAGTCATATAAAGGAGAGATTAATGTTTGCTTGAGTCCATTTGTTATTGATAAATTTAAGAATTTAGGAAAGAAGGCCTTAAAAGTTCTCATCCAAATTAATAAATTTTCCCGATATTCCCTAGAGATCCATCTGTAGGATTCAGATCATCCACTGATTGTGTATCTAAAACTCTTCTGATTACTTCCTATTTGGTTCACATGCAGAGTAGCCTTTGCTACACATCACATTGACATTGAAATGGTTCCACTGTCTAGATAGTGGACACTATTTTCTACAATTTAAAATACCTAAGGAAACTGGCATTATCTTATCTCTTCAGTGAAAGTTCATTACATGGAAGATATGAAATGGATATCCTGACTATGTAATATTCTATATTTTAAAACATTGCTACTTACTTTAAAACCATATGTCATTGGGTGTGATTGATGTTGGAAGCATAATATATAACCTAAGAATCGGAGCTTAAATTAGTACATGAGCTTTCCACTAAACTTGGGAAAATTCAGGATCAGATTCTTAAATACTATTCATAAATACAGTTTTTCAGGAAAAGTAGTATGCAAACTCATGCTACAAAATTAAATAAATTTCTATTTGTACCCACCAAAAAATTTGAGTACCAACACACTTTCTTACTGTATTTTTCTTTACTTGTAATTAAAGCAGTGAATGCATGTATTCTATCATGTGACTTCCTTATTTCTATGACCAGTAATCATATAAACAAATGGAATCTTTTCTTTCTTTTTTTGAATGTGCTAATACAGGGGCTTGAACTCAGAGCCTAGGCACTGTCCCTTAGCTTTTGCATATAAGAGTGGCACTCTATCACTTGTGCCATATTTTTTACTTTTGGCTTTTTCTGGTTAATTCCAATTTGAAGAATAGAGTCTCACAGACTTTTCTGCCAAACCTGCAATCCTCAGATCTTGACCTCCTGAATATCTAAGGATGCAGAGATGAGCCACCAAGGTCTGGCTTTTCCATATTTTTCTGATATTTAACATTTCTCCAGACCTACCCTTGTTAATATCCATTTACTATTCCTGGTGTTATTTAATTGCTTTTCCATCAGCTTAGATACAGGAGTAGAAAACATTGAAAGTATGTGTAGGCACACTGTTGATTTGAAGAAGTTCAAGGAATTGTTTGTTTTATTTATTTTTTATTTAAATTTTATTGCAAAGGTGATGTACAGAGGGGCTACACTTACATAAGTCAGGTAATGAGTACATTTCTTTTCGAATTTTGTTTTAATAAAGGAAATCATTCCCTACTAGTGGCATTTCAAAATTTTTGAGTGGTCTCAGGTAATGGGATGCAATTTTCTTCATGGCAGTCTTCATGTCTCTATTCCTTAGTGTGTAAATAATGGGATTTAGGATGGGAGTAAAAACTGTGTAAAATATGGCAAGCACTTTATCCACAGGGTAGGTGGTAAAGGGCCATACATAAATGAAGATGCAAGGGCCAAAGAATAATGTTACCACCATGATGTGAGCAGCCAGTGTAGAAAATGCCTTGGCCATTGCAGCCGAAGACTTGAACCAGACTGTGATGAGAATAATGATGTAAGAACTCACCAACGCAAAGAAAGTGCTTAAGGAAAGAATTCCACTGTTGACAACAATTAATATTTCAATGTTGTAAGTGTCCATGCAGGCAAGTTTGGCCACTAGGGGAAGGTCACAAAAAAAGCTATCTACTACATTGGGTCCACAAAATGGTAGAGTTACAGTAAATGATAGCTGGCTTAATGTATGCACCAAACCCACAGCCCAAGACATTATTATTAAGGAAGTACATGTCCTTCGATTCATGATATTCACATAGTATAGAGGTTTACATATGGCTACATATCTGTCATAGGCCATAGAGACAAGTAGTACCATCTCTCCTCCAGTAAACAGATGAATAAAGAAAATTTGGGCTATGCATCCAGTGAATGATATGATTTTGTGTTCACTGAGAAAATCTGCAATCATCTTAGGTGTAGCAAAAGAAGCCTGACAAATATCAACAAAGGAAAGGTTTCCCAGCAGGAAATACATGGGAGAGTGCAGGCTGATATCAGAAGTCACCGTGATAATAACAAGAAGATTTCCTAAAACAATGACCACATACAACACAGAGAAGAAAAGAGAGAAGAAAAGCTGGAGATGTTGAGAATCAGAGAGTCCCAGCAACACAAATTCAGACACAATGGAAGAATTGGCTTTATCCATGGTCTAGGCTCCAGACTGGATTGGAAACAGCTTTAAAGCAAGGGGAATAAAAAAGAAGTTAGAATTATGAACTAAGAACAATATTAATTTTCTCAAGTTTCTTGTGATTATGTCAAATATTAGCTATAATGTGAATATAAAAATTTTGAGAGCAGTGTACAATTGGTTCATGTCTGTATTTAACAGGCTGAGCTCTGAGGATCATCCTTTGAAGCCAGCCTAGGGAGAAAAAAATCTGTGAGTCTTATCTGTACAGTTTTAAGGAGATTATGAAAATGACCAAGTAATATTTAATTTCCATTAGCATCATTTTATATGGTCATATGGCTATTGAGCTATTGTGATCCTCAGCTAGTTCTATCCTAGATACATATTAATTATTACAAATGAGGGAAACCATAACAACTTTGTTTCTTTGTGTCTGGCTTACTTCACTTATGATTTTTCCAAGTCTTACCATTTCCTTATGAATGGAGTGATGTCATTCTTTCTGATGGGAGCATCGAATTCCATTGTATATTTATACCACACTTTCTTGTTCCATTCATCCACTGAGGGACATATGGGTTGATTCCAGATCTTAGCTATGGTAAATAATGGAAACATGAGGGTTTCTTTTTGTGTTTTGTTTTCTCTCTCTCTCTCTCTCTCTCTCTCTCTCTCTCTCTCTCTCTCTCTCTCTCTCTCTCTCTCTCTCTCTCTCTCTCTCTCTCTCTCTCTCTCTCTCTCTCTCTCTCTCTCTCTCTGTGTGTGTGTGTGTGTGTGGTGCGTGCACTGTTTAAGTTATTTCTTTTATCTTCCATGTTTTTCCTTCGGTTTATTTCCTGTTATCACTTTTTTATTTTGGGATCCTTTGTCTTGTATATAAGTTTATCTGATTTGGGGAAAAGAAAGGCAATCACAGAAATGGTGGGTAAAAGGACAAAGTGTAGACCAATGCAACAGTGATACTTATGAGATACTATGTAGGAAATTAACTTTACAACTTGGGTGAGGAGGAGTAAGAGGGGAGGGTAAGAGGGAGAAATTGAGGGAGGGGGTTACAGCATTCAAAAAGAAATGTACTCATTACCTTACTTATGTAACTGTAACTCCTGTGTACATCACCTTTACAATAAAATAAAATTTAAAAAAATTAGAAGTTTCGACTGTTTCATTAGAATCTTTGAGTTTCTGGATATGCTTATCTGTTACAGAGTAGTAATTGGCTCAGACATAGAATGATTTGGCAATTTCACCAGGCTTCCCAAAAGCTTTGCACAAAGCAAAACCAATTCAGATTTCTTGGTTACTTTCACTACTTTTCTGAAATCTTTAAAAATAACACTTTAATTTTCCCATAAATATCTGTACCTGATTTTTTGCTATGTAATGTGATACCACATTATTTAACTTAGGATCATAACAGTTGTTATGTGTTATAATTGTTTATTTTTAATTGCTTAAAAACAGAGATTACAGCTAAATAAGTCAGTCAATGAGTACATTTCTTTTGGGTAATGGCACCCCTTATCTAGCTCTGTTTTTCCCTCCCATCTCATCCACAAGTTGTATAATTCATTTTTGGCATAGTGTCTAGTGAATTTCATTGATACATTTGTTACCCTTTATCCCTCCATTTCTGTAACTCCTTTTACTCTCTCAAAGACAAGACAAAAAGAAAAGAAAAGAAAAACAGTAAAAACGAATTAAAGACCTCTTGTTTACATTTCCTAGAGTTTATTTTGCTAAGTATTATTTTGTTTGATGAGATGCACATAGGCATTGTATTTTTCTGTTCCTTTCCTAAAAGTTTATTCCTCTTCTACTTATTTTAAGTGGGTTTAAAAAATTATTACTTCATAGACAGTTGCAACATTTAAGCATAATTCATGACATTCTATCAGAGTAATTACACTATATTAGAACTTCTTCATATGTTAAATGCTTCTATAATAACATGACTATTACTGCTGCTGTAGGAGCCATACAATTTGGATAGATTTTACTAAGGGTATTGGTGAATACATATTACACAGTTTTATAGTTGCAACATAATTTGTTAAACACCCATCCAAATAATTGCTTAAGTGAATATTATTGCTTGTCCTCAAGAGTTAAAACTCATGTTTGCTTAATTATTCAAGGGCAGTACCAAAAATTTGTTTGTATGAAATTTAAATATATTTTCTAAAGATGCAGTCCAATAGTAGAGCACCTGAACAAAGACCTGTGTTTGATCACAAGCACAAGGAAACTACAAAACATATATTATCAGGACTCATTTATATTCCTTTTCCTCAGTATATTCCATTAACTTAAGACATCGGTATAATTATTAAAGTATGAAGGTAGTTATTTTAGGGGATTTTTTCAAGGAAAGGTAAAGATAATGAGACCACTTCCTGTGGGCTAAAGTATAGATATAGATATAGATATAGATATAGATATAGATATAGATATAGATATAGATATAGATATAGATATAGATATAGATATAGATATAGATATAGATATAGATATAGATATAGATATAGATATAGATATAGTGGGTCTTGGGGCTTGAACCCTGCGCCTGAGCGCTGTCTCTGAGCTCTTCAGCTCAAGGCTAGCACTCTACCACTTGAGCAATACTGGTACTCCCAGTTTTCTGGTGGTTAATTGGAGATCAGAGTCTCACAGACTTAACTGCCAGGACCGGCTTTGAACCACAATACTCAGATCTCAGCTTCCTGAGTAGCTAGGATTACAGTCTTGAGCCACTGGCAACCAGCCTAAAATACATTCTTTTGAGGGTCAGGTTATCTTAAATGATTAGATCAAGTTTGCATCTCCTATGTTAACTCTACTACACTTACTATATAAATCCAGTTTGGTACTAAAAGCTCTCTGTCATAATATATATATTATTTCTATTGGACTTCAATGGCTCACACCTATAATGCTAACTATTCATGGGGCTGAGAACTGAGGATTGTGGTTCAAAGCCAGCCAAGGTAGTAATGTCTTTGAGACTCTTTTCCAATTAACCACCAAAATTTAGAAGAACAGTTGTTCAAAACCTCAGGTACAGCACCCAGGCCCTGATTTCAAGGAAAAGCACAAAAAAAATAAAAAGTTATATTATTTCTGATGTCAAGTGTTGACCATGGTCATATTAAGGAACCTAAAAGTATGATGTGATTCCAGCATCATTTACCTTCTACTGCTTACTTATTGCATACAAGAAGCCAGTCTTTTTTATATCTCTACAATATAGCACCCCTCTTGTAGAAGGATAAAATTGAAAACCTCATAGAAAAGTGGGCAATGAAAGTATATTGCATATGCTTCTATTGTAAGAACTTTCAGGGAAGCATCTTACCTGGCCATATTTTAATAATGTTCTATCATGGATTCTGAAAATAAAATAAGAAATTAAGATGACTCATAATTTATTAAACACATTAATAACACTGAAACTGTGTTTATACTATGAAAGCAACAATAGAGATGATGAGTTCTAAAATATAATGTAAATGAATTCATGACCTTACTTCATCTATGATTCATTTTGTTTCCCTATTTTGAAATTAAAGATACTCTTGTTCAACTTCATGTATTTATCACATAAAATGATGAGCCCTATCTAGTGACAATTTTTATAATATGAATATGATTTATATAAACTAAAAGAATGAAGCAGATTACTAGTGAATTATAATTAAGAATTTTAAAGCTAGAAAAAATAAAGAAAATTATGGACATTTTGAGGCCTTAGATAAGCATACTCTGTGTTAGATATTTGTGTATGTGTTTTATTACGTGAGCTTTACAACATGCTTGTGGAGAATGTATTATTATTCACAAACTACAGAATCAATAACTAAAATGTAACAGTTTAGTAATAATCATTCAAACAGCAAGTAGAGGTGTGAGAATTTGAAAAAAGATAACAAAAGAAAGATTTAACATTTAATAAGTGGTAACAAAGTGCTGCTGCTTGCCCATGTATAATTGAAAGTATCTATAACCCTGAGAAAAACACCAATAATAATTCTATTTTGCTGTAAGAAATCAAAGCTCTAGACATGTTAAGGAAGTCAATAAACTAGAATGTGATGCACACCCTTTCACTGCACACTGTGGCATTACAATTTACTGCTTTAAAGAGCCATAACATCAACATTACGCTACACCTGGGAAGCCCCCATTACCAACATGGGTACTGAATTCTAATCTGAGAATCCACAATGAGACATTGAGTCTTCAGTTAACTAGTATTACTCAGTGTTGACAGTATCAACATGTGCAGTGCAGCAATTTATTTTTATGTGGATACTACTAAATGTCCAATTGGAGATGATAATAACTTTTAGTAAAGAAACACAAAATTTCTTGCATCAAACTAACCACAAGTTAGCTTACAGCTTTTTCTTTCCTCTTTTAAAGATTTCATTCATTAACAAAATGATCAGTCTGAATCCACATAAAAATCAGTAATGATAAATGAGAATAGAAATGGAGGTTTGGCTCAAGAGTCATAGTATCTGCGTTGGACCACAAAAGTTAAACAAGGGTGTAAGGCCCAGAGTTTAGGCCTCAGTATCAGCACACCACCAAAGACTGAATTTAAAACACAGATTGGGCTGGGAAGGTGGCTCAGAGGTAGAGTATTTGTCTTACATGCATGAGGCCCTGGATTCAATTCCTCAGCACCGCATAAGTAGAAAAAGCCAAAAGTGGTGCTGTGCTTCAAGTGGTAGAGTGCTAGCCTTGAACTGAAGAGCTGGGGAACAGTGCCCAGGCTGAGTTCAGGCCACACGACTAACCAAAAAAATTGATTTTATAAAATTTATAAGCAAACCTCTCCTAAACACCTCAGCTGATTTTTATTGTTCTGTTAACTTTTCATTCTTATAACAAATTTTATCGAAGTAGTTTGTACATGTTTCCTTCCTTGTCTACAACTCCCACCTTGAGCACACTTACCAATGCATTTTGCTACTGCCTCAGGGGAAGCTTTCTATTCAAATATCCTTGTAGATGTGGTAATAATAATGAATTTTGTTATATTTTTAAGAGAAGCAACTGGTTTTCCTATCATAATAAGATTTATTCATGTGACATTCCCTAACAAGTAGATTCCCAATGAGTTCTCTTTTTATTCACTCTGAATTTCTTTATTCTTTTGTAATCTGTTTTTTTTAATTACTATTCATTGCTTCACTCCTCATTTTTTCCCTTCTTGAGGCACTCTGGTCATCACTATAGTATGAATTAGGAATTCTGATGAGACAATTTCATAACACCAGTGCTTACCACATTCTGGTATTTCAAATATATTTATGAAAGTTTGTGGATAACAGTGTAAAATAGCTATCTGAGATCTCAGCTCATGATTTTCATACTCGATTCAGCTCCCTTTTCTGTACTTAAAACTTTGCTGAATCATGTAACTGCAGAAAAATCCCTACTGGTACTCTGCCACTTACAGTAAAACCCTGTTCCTTAAAGTCAATAAATGATATAACATTTATAGTCCTTAGCATGACAATCCATTATATATGATCTGCTCTGATACAGATTACAGTCCTTTTTAGACCAACCAGACTACTGATGATTTAAGTTGTAAAATATTCCAATTTATTTTCTCAGGTGTGTCACAGAGTCATCTCCTCCAAAAGCCTTTCCAGGGCTTCGGTGGAAATGTCTTTTCCTAATGTTGTATAAATTTTCTTACCTGTGTTTTATATACTTGCCCAAGGTCACAGGTTTTTGTAGGTAAAATCTCTCTCCAACATTCAGAGCTCCTTTAATTCTCATATTTTTATGTGCAACTCTTAGGATTAGGTATAGAGTTGTGCAAGAAACAAATTCTCCATATATGTGTTAATATCAGTTAAAATGTGCTTCTTTCAGTCATTCACTCATTTCTGATCACTGATTTATATTCTCAGAAAATGTCTTTGAAATCTGCAAAAAAAAACTAACTACCTACTCAAACTTCACCTTTACATGAAACAGAAATATTTCATTTATTGCTATATAGGATTATACTTCAGGGACTAAACATAGTTTCAATAACCACCAGAGTCTGGAACAATAGCACTCACCCGACATAACAGCATTTGGGAAATAGAGGTGGGAAAATCATGGCTCCAGACCAGCATGCTATGTAACAACATACTGTCTCCAAAAAGGAAAAAAAGAACAATCTGTACCAATTAGAAGTAATAGTAGCAATGATAATTAGTAGTAGTAATAATAATGACTATAAAAATAACTTACAAAACTTAAATGAATAAACAAAATAAGCTTGAAGTGAAAGATTGAGAAAAATATATTGTATTAGAAATGAAGATTTTACTTGTTACATTATTTAAAAGTAATAAAAGTGTAAAGTAAACTAGTTTATTAATACAGACCTATTGGAACTACAAAAATATTACTTGGATTTTAACATTCTCATGGCTTTTTTACTCTATGTATGTGTGTATATAATAATAAAATATATTATAATCATCATGATGATGTGTGTGTGTGTGTGTGTGTGTGTGTGTATGACTGCATGTGCAGTTTAATTTTACATGCTTACTTCATTGCTTTAACTGTGGGGGAAGAGGATTTTAATGGATTTTATTATACATACAATTGTATCTTTGGGTAGCCTCTTCAAGAATACATAACCATATTACAAAATTTCACAGGTTCTTCCAGACTTACTAAAATACAAGATAAATCTTTTGCTTCTAACACCTTTCTCCCCTTTATGTATGCCCTTAACAACACAATGTAATAATTGTATAGAATGCGGAACTGGACATAGCCTATTTTCAACGTAAATCTTTGCGAGCAATATTCTTCTTACCTGTTACAAAACATCATGTATGCAATTGAATTCTTCAAAGTTCCTAAAATAATATTAATCTCTTTCAATTGGTGATTATTTATAGCTACCAAATATAAGAGTAGATGGATATAGCTAACTGACCATTGGCTTTTGAGGTTGGCAATATGTAGCCAAGGTTCATCTTTCACTGGGGATTTAATTACTACTTTACTAAACACTCCCATTAGTAAATCACAACCCACACTGTTGACAATTATAGCAAGGATTATCAGAAAATTTCAGAAAATTAGGGTCACTCTGATTTTGGACAGTATATGAAGTAAAGTGTCTTCTGTGAGTTCCATGCAATCAAACTTGCTACTTCAGGGAAAAACAATGGACAGTACATCATTTGTTCTAAATAGGAAACACTTTGACTTGAAAATGGAGGGACACACTGTACCTAGAGGACATAGACATTTATTATTAATTCTAGCATGAAGAATTAGTTATAAGGAAAATTATTTTATCTCCCAGTTTATCCTTCGATGAGATGATTTTTGAAGTTTCAGACACACTGAACATGAACACAATTATAAATTAATGCATTGTATACAGTGATCAATGTTGGCAGACTTAACATTTTGCCATATTCCTTTAAGTTGTGTTAAAAATAAAATGTTTAGTAGAAACACTTTGTAATACTCTCAATTTTCAAAAATTAAATTATAACCCAACATTGTTATTAACTGTTTGCATTCATTTTCTTAGTTTTACATGTAAAGATGTATCTATGAAAAAATATACAGTTGATATTTACTTGTTTATTTAACTATAGAATTGATATTGAAGTTTCCTATTTCCAATATTAATTGTATTATAATCATTATCAATAGTGACAAAATGCCTTTAGTTCATTCATTTTAAGGACTTTGCATTTCCATTGCATGAGGAAATGGCTGATTTGTTCATCTGTGCTGATCAGATGTCTGATCTGTTTCCAATTCATGTTATTACAAATGATAAGTTAAATGATTGCACTGGTAAACAGCTCTAACTGAATGTGTTATTGAGTAACTATTACATTATAAAAATGAAAACAGGCCAGGTGCTCATACTTGTAATTATAGCTACTCAGAAGACTAAATTCTAAAGTTCCAAATTTGAAGCCAGACCAGACAAACAAGGTGAAGAAATTGTTCTCTGATTAATAAAGAAACTGGAAGTGAAGATGGGACTCAAAACATAGCTCACCAATATTGAGCAAAAAAGCCAATGAAGAGAAGGAAGAGCTAAATTTAAACCTCAGTATCAGTACAAAAAGGAAATAAATAAAAGAAAACCAATCCCCTTCTTTACTAGATGTTTCCAATTTAACCTGAGAAGCTATTTACAATGTTTTTCTTAGCCTATCAATGTTATTTTCAAATGACAGAGTTTATTTCACTACTTATTTTTATTTAAATATTAAAACATACTAACTGAAAAAAATTGTGGATTTTCATAATGAGAATATCGTGAATTGTTCATGTCTATCCCTCTTCTAGCACTCTTCCCTCGATCTTTAATCTCTCTTTCCAGAACTTTCTTAGTAATCTGTCACCTACATTCAGGTTATATTTTTTTTTGTTTTTAACTTTCTTAAATTAGAGAAAACAGATTATATTTCCTTTTCTTTTCCTTGTTTATTTTACCTAACAGGAAGATTTCTAATCACATGCACTTTAGTGTAAATGACAGATTTTCATCTTCTTTAAGGAAGAAAAATTCTCCATTGACTGTATATACAAAATCTTCTTTATTTATTCATTTGTTGAAATACACCTATGCTGTTTCTGTACCTTAATTGGTGTTACTAATACTGAAGTAAACATAATCGTGAAGAAATCTTTGGTTGTAGGTTTGCTTCATTGTTCTATTGCCTTAAACTTTATTTATTGTTCTTATAGTTATGATTGCTTTGGTATCAATGCTGAAGACTGATACTCAGGATATCACACTCTTGTTTGGCTTTTCACTTGTCTAATACTGTACCTTTTGAGCCAGATGTCCATTTGGAGAGTTTGCTGGTTAACTGGAGATGAGAATTGACTAGGACCCATTTGAAACCATATCCTCATATCTTAGCCTCCTGAATAGCTAAAATTAAAAGCATAATCCATGGTCACCCAGCTGCCTTTAGCTCTTACTTTTAGTCTTTAAGAAACCTCCAGGAGTTCTGGGAAGATGGCAGAGGAGAAGCTGGAGGCTAAACAAGCTCACTCATAGAAAGCAGTTTTAGTGCTTTAGTGAAAAGTCCTAAGCCAGAGAATTACACCAAGTGTGCAATCACAGTACAGAGAGTTAGGCCAGAGAAGGAAAATTCAGGAAAGGAGACAGATCTTAGCATTTGTCAGCAGCTGTGGCTGCAGCGGCTGCAGCAACAGTGGCGGCTGTAGCTGCCATACCTGCAACACAGAGTGTCCAGGACAAAGGCACCAGACACCACAGGCGAGCAGATTCTACTTAACACCAGCAAGAACTGACAAGGAGCAGATATCCTTATCCGGCAGTTCACAGACCAGAGACGACCCAGGAACCAAGACTCCGGTGTGAGTAGAAGCCTGACATCCTCACTCCTTCCCAGGGAGCAGAGGAGGGAAGGCCACCCCCCCCCCTACTACCAGAGATCTCCATCTTTGATACTGACAAAGGCCTGGATGAGCTGCTAGCTCCAACTCAGGCCTTGGAAGAAAACAAGAGTCATTTAGCAGGTCACAGGAACCTAATCTGACCTGGTAGGCTCACCCAGGAAAAAGTCACCCAGCCCAGGCCGCCAGCCACAGGAGTGGCTTTCTTCACTGGGTAAACAGAGCCAGAGGTTGCACCTCCCTACAGCAGCCTAGAAAATCAATTGAAATGCAGTAAACATAAACCCTGAGAATGGCTCCAGGCTGGGCTCTGTGAGTTTCTCAGAAGCTAGCTCCTCAGGGAAAAGCTGCTGTTGGCTGAAAGGCCTCAATGTTACCCAGAACCTAGCCTCATCACAGCATCTCCAAACTAGAGGAAACAGCCATCTCCCTCTTTTGTGATACTCAAAACAGATCTCCCTCCCATTGAACTAACTTGGGAGGAGGATCACAAAATTCTGGGTAAAGCAAAGCATGTTTCTGCCTGCTAAAACAAACTGACTTAAGAAACCAACCAAGCCACAGGAAAATCAAACACCACAAGCAGACCAGAGACTACAACACGAGACTGGTTACCAACACAAGGGAGATACAGGATCTTCCTATCCCCCCGCCCCCCCCAAAAAAATAAAGAACTTTTTTTGTAGCTTTTATAAAAAAATTTTTTTCTAAAACTTTTTTAATTTTTAACTTTAAAAAAATTTTGTTTTCTATTAACTTATTTTTCTTCCTCTCATAATTTTTATTTTAGGGGTGTATGTGTGTGTACTTTTTTTTCTTTTTTCTTTAAAATTTTTTTTTGTTTAGCACTACTGACCATCTCATTCTCTTTTTTCTTTCCTTCTCATTCTTTTCATTTTTTCTTCTCTTTCATTCTTTGTGTGACTTAATTGCTGTTCTGCTCATCCTCAGATATACCCGTAGTTGATTATTAGACCTTAGGCCACATTTGTGTACACATTTAATCCAGAAATTTATTACTCAATTCAAAACCTCTTAGACTTAAATTCCTTAATAGCAGTACTACCTCTTTATACCTATACAATATTTTAGGCATTTTTATTTTTAAGTTTTTCACATCTCCTTTCTATCCCTCCCCTTCTCTTATTCTATCCACGTTCTTCTCTGAAAATTACATTTACAAATTTACATAATTGCACTTTTTAATTTTTAATTTTTCTTTTTCTATTTTATCTAGTCTTTTTTTCTTTCTCTCTCTTCTTTTTTTGTTTCTACTACCATTCTATCCAACCCATTTCCTGCCTTGAGATTAGGATTTAGTTAAGTTAACTCTCCCACTGCCTTTCCACATCCCTCTATGCTTATTTTTGCCCACATCTCTCCTTAAACCTAATAATTTCTGTTTGCCAAATTCTTCTTTGCAGTTCGTAGCAGAATAATACATAGTTGTTTGATATTGAATAGATATATCTGTTGAACTAGAGTGTATATGCAGACTTTTGATGGTGCAACTACAGACTTTGGTTGGTGCATGCCTTAAAATAGTGTTCTAGCACAAAACTGTTGTTACTTTCATCCCAAATGGGCAGAGCAACCCAGAAAAACACAGGAAAAATGGCAAGTCCGGGTATCTCAACTCCCACTCATGATAATCAAGGGAAAGAAAAGATAATGAATAATACAGAGGAGAGTTCCCAAAAAGCTCTACAAATATTATTGGTAAACATGGTAAATGAAAAGATTGAAAACGTGCAAAGGACTCTGTATGAGCGTGATAAGGAGAGAGAGGAGGCAAACCAAAGGTTAATACAGGAATATCATGAGCGTGAGGAAGCTACTCAAAGATTGATATAGGAATTGCGTGAGCAGCTTGAGAACACTCAAAGAGAAATAAAGGAATGGCATGAGCAGGTTGAGATCAGTCAAAGAGAAAGTCAGGAATGGTGTGAGTAGGATGAGAACACTCAAAGAGAACTACAGGAATTGTGTGATCATGAAGAAGCTAATCAAAGAGTAATATAGGAATTGAGAGAGCGGGATGAGAATACAGACAGAACACTAAGGGCATTCATAGAATCCATAAAAAGAGAGCTGAAAGAAGTCAGGGAGTCCACAAAGGGAATGCTGAATGGAACCCAACAGAAGGAATGGGAGTCCAAGGAAACTTTAACCTATCAACTAAGTAATTTGAGAATAAACACTGAACACCAAATTAAGGAAATAAAGAAGTTAATACAAGATCTAAAACAAAGCTCCAACAAAGAATTTGAAACCATCAAAGCCAACCAAGTAGAAGGAAAAGAAATAAAAAACAAAGTAGAATGTCTTGATAGTAGGTAATACCATGCAGAAGATCGAATTTCGGGGATTGAAGACAGCCTAGATATTACAGAGAAAGAACATACAACAATCCAAGACAAATTCAAGAAATGTGATAGATCTATTCAACACTTGGACGACACCATCAGAAGGCCTAATCTGAGGATAATGGGTGTAGAGGAGCACCTAGAAACAGAAGTTAATGGTCTAGGAAATTTGTTTAACAGGATCCTAGCAGAGAACTTTCCAAGTATGCAAAAGGATAGGCCTATTCAGACACAAGAAGCTTTTAGAATGCCAAATAGACCAGACCAGAATAGGATATCCCACCATCACATTATAATCCATACAGGATCAATTCAGACCAAGGAAAAGATCCTTAAGCTGTCAAGGAGAAAAGATCAATCACCTATAAAGGGAAAACAATTAGAATCACCTCAGATTTCTCAGCGGAGACAATCAAAGGTAGAAGAGCCTGGAATGAAGTATGCCATGTCCTAAAGACAAATAACTATCAACCAAGAATACTGTACCCAGCGAAACTCTCCTTCATAATTGAAGGTCAAACAAAAGCCTTCCATAGCAAAGAAAAACTGAAACAATATATCTCCACCAATCCAGCCCTACAAAAGATTCTTAAAGATGTCCTACACATAGAAAACCAACAAGACCACAATAAAGGCCAAGAAACCGCACCCAAACTGAGAACCATAGGAAGAACCCAGTTGACCCAGCCCCCAAGAAGGTGGATAAAATGGCAGGAACTCCCAAATACCTCTCAGTCATATCTCTTAACGATAACGGAATTAACTCTCCAATTAAGAGACATAGACTGTCTAGTTGGATTAAAAAGCAAGATCCTTCTATCTGCTGCCTTCAGGAGTCACATCTTGTACATAAAGACAAACACATTTTCAATGGGAAAGGCTGGAACAAAATCTACCAAGCAAATGACCCCCATAAACAAGCGGCAGTTGCCATCCTAATATCAGATAAAATAGACTGCAAATAAAAATTAGTGAGAAGAGATAAAGAAGGTCGCTACATACTAATTAAGGTATCTCTCCTTCAGGAGGATATTACAATTCTAAATCTCTATTGGCCAAACAAGGGAGCACCCAAATTTATCCAAGAAACACTACTTTCCCTCAAATCCTACATAGATCCAAAGGCATTAATTGTTGGGGACTTTAACACACCACTTTCCCACTAGATAGATGAACTCGGCAAAAACTCAGAAGAGAAAATGCAATATTTTACTTCCTCTTTCCTATTTGGATCCCCTTTATGTTTGCTCTTGTTTTATTGCTGTAGCTAGGCATTCTAATACTAGGTTGAAGAGAAATGGAGAGAGTGGACACCATTGTCTTGTACATGAATTTACAGGAAATGCCTTTAACTTTTCACCATTAAGTGTAATGCTGGCTGTAGGCTTGTCATACACTGCCCTGATTATATTGATGAATGCTCCATGGATTCCTAGTTTTTCCAGAGCCTTCATTATATAGGGATGTTAGATCTTGTCAAGTGCTTTTTCTGCATCTATTGAGATAACCATGTGGTTCTTGTCCTTGCTCTTGTTGATGTGATGAATTATATTAATTGATTTGCATATATTGAACCAGCTTTGCAACCCTGAAATTAATCTTGTTTGGTTGTGGTATATGATTTTTTTTATAAGTTATTGAAGTCGATTGGCCAGAATTTTGTAGAAGAGTTTTCGTCGATGTTCATCAAAGAAATGGTTCTCTTTCTGTCATGAGTCCTTGCCTAGTTTGGGATGAGGGTTATGCTGGATTCATAGAAAGTGTTTGGTGGTGAACTTTCACTTTCAATTTCATTGAAGAGTTGGAGGAGTATTGATGTGAACTCTGCTTTGAAGGCCCTGTAGAATTCAGCTGTAAATCCATCTGGTCCTGGGCTTTCCTTGCTTTGGAAGTCTCTTATTGCTGTTTCTATTTTGATGCTTGCTATTGGTCTGTTAAGTTGGTTTAAATCATCTTGGTTTAGTTTGGGTTTCTCAGTATTTGCTAGAAATTCATCCATATATATCAGATTCTCAAGCTTATTAACATAAAGGTTTGAGAAGCATCCCCTTATTATATTCTGAATCTTGGCTGTTTCTGTAGTGATGTTTCCATCCTCATCTCTGAGTTTGTTTAATTGGGTGTGTGTATTTTTATAATATTTACTAAGGGGCTGTCAATTTTATTAATTTTTTCAAAGAACCAACTCTTTGTTTTGTTGATTCTTTCAATACCTTTTTTGTACTCTAATTCATTTAATTCTGTTTTAATTTTAATTATTTGTTTTTCTCCTTTCCTTCTTGCTGGTATTTCTTAATGGTGGCCAGTTCTATATTAAGGTTATCTTTTAAGTCTTGAATAGATTTATAGATTTTCTTACCTCCTGGAGTTGGTTTTCAGACTTCTTTTTCCACTCCTTTATCTGGGTTTCTATCTTTTCATTAGATTCTTTCTCCCTCTGCTGGAATTCCTTTATCCATTTATTTGTAGAGGCCATGAAGTCATCTATTAGCTTCTGGTTAGGCTCGTCACATTCTCTTATAACTCTATGCAGGGTGTCCAATCTTTCAATCAGCAGATTTAACAGTCATGCTTTTAAATTATCTTGAGTGTTATCTTTTAGTTCATTCTGGGACTGCTCTGCAGCTTGTTTATATGGAGATGGTATTGGGGTTAATTAATTGGCCATGTTTTTAGTGTTTCTGCAATTATTTCTACCCATTTGGAGACAAGAACCACATCAGTAAGACACTAGAACAGTCTTTTAGGACTGGAGCCCAACCTGATGTATAGATGTATAGATCTTAGTGTTTCAGAGTTATGGGTAGGTGTTTCCTTATTTAGCTCTCTTTTTCGTTGCTTGGAGAAAGATGTTGTGGCTCTGGGGTCAAGATTACATATAGTTGTAATGTACAGTCTCAACACATAGTTGAAACTATCTGGGTTTGGCTGATAAATAGTCTGCCCCTTTGAGTTAAAAAGACGGGCCCCTTGTATTCCAAATAGTCAATCAGAACCAATTTTGTTGTAGAAATAGAACCAACTGTAAGTTGAGTCAGCTATAAACCGTTAGGGATTAATGAACTGGAGCAGATAGAGAAGACAAGGGATGGGATTGGAGAGATATAAATTTAAGTTCAGAAGATAAATTGAGTGTAATGATAATAGAGGGATAAGAACAGCTTAGGGGAGGGGTTTATGTAGTAGAAGGGGAATAGACCTTGCATTGGTATTATGCTCACCTTTGTTCCTGCAGTTTGAAGCCAGCCCGGGAAGACAAAGGTCCCTGAGAGATTGTCATCTCTAGTCTGCCAGCAGTGTGTTCAAATGCAGAGTTGCTTTGGAACTCAAAGTGGCCAGTGCTGGCCCTGAGCTGATGAGCTGAGGGACAGCACTCAAACCCTGAGTTCAATTCCAGCAACTGACCGAGGAAAATGCCAAAGGTACATTTATCCCAACATATAAAAGCTATTGCAGGAACCCCAACAATGTTAAAACAACCAGAGGCAATAACAAGCAGTTGCTTGGATAACAAAAAATGGTATCAGATCCTGAGTTACTTGAGCTTGGCCCTCCAAAAAAATTGATCAAAGCAGGTGGTCATCGAAAGATAGTTCGTAAATATGCCTAACACCCATGTTGGTCTAACTGGGCAAAACTTTCTAATCATCTGTGATAGCAGTAAAAGCTAAGTTTGTAAAATGTAAATCCCCAACCCCTGTATCTGCTCAAAGTCCAAATTGACAGAACTTTTGAGCTGGTTAAATTCATCTGTTAAAAAGCTTGTAAAGCTGAGATTATGTCTATGTCCCTATTGAGACCTGTCTAAAGGCCTATGCATTGTTGGGGCCACTAAAAATCATGTTCTTCTGCCAGCCAAAAAGTGCTTTCATAAACCAAGGTGTTAAACAGGCTATACTGCTGTAGCCCAAGAAAAGGCCTGTACATTTGTTAAAGGTTGAATGTTTTTGATAAGCCACTTTAAACAGGCTGCCCAGAGGCAGTGGGTGGTATTTAGAGTGCCAATCAGGTTAAAAATATCTACTGGGTTTTATTTTTTTAAACTCTGACAAGTAATTGTTAGGCAATTATTAGTCAATTATAGGCAACCTCTATCTCGTTGATCTCCTTGTTGCTTTAATTGGAAATCAAAGGACTTTTGTAACAGAGACTCCTTTTGCCACAGTTAGAAAGCCATCCCAGGCACACAAAAAAATACTTCTAAAACTCCATCTCCCAGCTAATCAGCACAGAGCCAGGCTGGGGGCATGGCTCCAGACTCACCTCTAAGTATCCAGCTGAAGGCTGAAAGTGACATTATGACTCTAAGGGGTAGAACACTAGCCTCGAGCAGAAGTGCCCAGGGACAGTGCCCAGGCCTTGAGTCCAGACTATAAATGCCAATTGGGACAAGCTATCACAGCAATGGCTGCTGAGACACCCTCAGGACAAAGTCAATTCTCACAATGGAAAACCACGGAGAGGAGAAAGAAGAGATGACATCCTAAGTGGAGTCATTTTATGCTCGCCCTTTCTAAATTAATCAGAGCCTGGATAACAATAGAAATAGTTGCTTGCCTACCTAATGTCCATACCTATCTACCTTCCAACTGGACAAAAAGTAAGCAGTTTTGCCTTTATTGCCTGCTATTTGTATTTATAGTAGCTTCTAACATACTCCCAACCAGTCCATTATGTTCTTACCCATTTACTCAAAAGACCCTAGACATCCACTTTCTGCCTTCTTGCCCTGAATCCAGTTATTCCACCTTCCCTGTAATGGGCTACAACTGGAGTTTATACTCCAAATGAAACATTTCTGACCCATGGCAAATGTGTGTTCTCCTATGTAATTCATGTTAACTGACCTTGTCACTTTGTCAGCTTTTTGCTTGATCTTTTCTCAGCTTTTCACCTGATCTTTCCCAAAGTCTCTTTCAACAGGATAACCTCTCCTTCCCAGGATACCACTTGGGAACAAGTCCAGGCTATCCTGTTCCTACAGGCAAACAGATACATCACTTACACTGCCCTGCCTTGCCCAGCACAGACTCGGACCCTGAAAACCCCAGCTCTAGGATTTCCTTGATGTTCCCAGGCCAGCAGGAAGTAGCCAAAAGAGCCCATGTTACCCGTTGGCTCTATTACCTTTAAATATCTCTGCTACCCCCTCCTCAGGTTACTGTGAACCTAAAGCAGAAACAGTCTTACTCCCTCTCCTCCAGGATTCTGGGAGTCAGGTACCACTCTATGTCTCCAATCTGAGACAGAAAAGGCAATTTCAGGTCTTTGATAAATCCCTCCATGGCATATTCCACTCTTAGGGTACTAACAACATTTTTTTGCCTTTTATTAACTGTGTCTTACATTTTAGATAACTATTGCCATGGAAAAAGGAGGACCTTTACCAACCAAACTGTCAAACAGATGCTTCTTGGACGGTACCCGGTTGAGCAACAAAGCACAGACCCCTCTGTTACCTCATCCCTTGACTGCGGGAAGTAACTCCAGAAGAAACGACCTCTGCCCATAACCCCAGGCCCGATACCCCCTGTTTTTATTAAACAGAGTGGGAAATGTTAGTATTATGCTCATCTTTGGTCCTCAGCTCCACCAGACCTGGGCCTCCCTCCCATTCCTGGAGTTTCCTCCATACAGCTGGCCCCTCCCCTCTCCTCCCAGACCCACTTGAACTCCCATCTACCTCACTTCCTACCCCTCAGACCCTGCTGTTACCTAGATAGTGGAGGCTGCTATGTGCTCTCTCTGGGACAAATATGGCTCCTCTAATAAACCTTGTAATAATCTTTCTCCTGTGCCTATCTGCCTCTGCACGTTCCCCTAGGATAGATGTGGCTGTGGTTGATCCTTTCACCTTGTGTCTGAGTATAAGAGGTAGAGAATTCAAAGAAAGATTCTGTAGCTTAGAGATCTAGATGAAGTTAAGAAAAGAAGTTGTATACAAGTGTATTTGGGAGACTTGCTGAGATTAGAAAAAGTTTTATTCACAAATTGAAAAGTCTCTTACTCTAAGATAGCTCCTCTAATTATTGTTTACACACATAGAAGGAGACCTTACTTTGTGTATAGAACTAGACAGTGTAGCTCTGATGAGTAGTAGTATAATGCAGAGAGAAATGAGAAGGGGAGAGTGAGAGGAAAAGATAGAAAAAAATTGCAAATTAGGAAATTGGAAAGTGGACGAAAAAAACAAATAATGAAAAATAGAAGATTTAAGTGAGATAACAAATCCTAAGACACAATACACAAAAGTAACACACAAAAATAAAAACAAACAACAAATTATCAGATATAAAAACAAACAAAACAAGAACAAACAAAAAAGAGTGTGTTTTTCTGGTTGTTTAGGGGAGCTTGATTCTCCACGTAGTCCTCAAAGCCAATTCCTGATAGAATCCTGTATGGCTTGCAGTAGTGCACTTTCCTTGTGGCTTGGTTGGGAACAGATGGCCTTTTGACAAGGGAGGATGCCTGCTATCTAGAGTCTCAGGCCTGGTGGCAGGGAGTTTTGGGGGTTTCAGGTTTGTAGAATGCTATCATACCAGGAGCTGTGTTCCCAGGCTTTCCCATGAAGCCACAAGTGCCTTAGGAACAGAGCTTATGTCTGTGTTCTGCTCTGATGTTTGGGTCAGAGGGCTTTGGGAAACCACAGAGTTGCCATCCCCAGAAAGTGTACTCATTTGGGTTACTCACAAGGTCTGTAGCTGGTGGTGCATTGGACCACAGAGCCTGTATTGTGGTGGCCAAGATGGAGTTGGCAGGTTCTCAGTCGGAGGATTGGTGTGTTGGTAGGTCCAGGTGAGGAGGGTGGGTGGCTCTGCTGCAGTTGAAAAGTCTTCTCTGTGGCATGGGGAGTGCTAGTGCTGGGAGGACCCCAGGTGGAACTTGGTTCAGCAGGCTGGTATGGGCAGTGGGGACCTTGCTGGTGCAGCAGAAGCAGTGGGAGGCAGCAGGAAGCCTTGGGGGTGGCTGCCTGTGGCTGTGAGCTCTGTGAGTGGAGGTGTCTGCAGCAGTGTGATGCTGCAGTGGCTGCGAGAGCCTGGGGTCTGTGTCCAGTAGCAGCAGGGAGGAAACAGGTTCCAGCAGAGCGCCCGGTCAGCCTGTGAAGAGAGGGATTGGTTGTGGATGTGTTTCCTGGGGGCCATGTGCGGGTTTGGTTGAGGCCCACTGGGATCCCACCACCAGCGCTGCAGACATGGACTGGCTTTGGGGGCTTACCTGGTGGTGCCTCTTTCTTTCTTTCTTTCTTTCTTTTGATCCTGGAGCCTGAACTCTGGGGCCTGGGTGCTGTCCCTCAGCTCTTTGGCTCAAGGCTAGCATTCTACGACTTGAGCCACAGCACCACTTCCAGCCTTTTCTGCTTATGTGGTGCTGAGGAATCGAACCCAGGGCCTCATACATGCAAGGCAAGCACTCTACCACTCAGCACCTTCCCAGCACCTAGTGCCTATTTCTAACTATTCTAATGGTGGGACTGCTGAATTCACTCCTTACCCTAAGCCACCCTGAGCAGGGGGGCAGCGGGTTGGAGTAGGGGTCATTTGCTGACTTGGAGGTCTTTACCAGATTCCTTCCTAACTTTCTGCAGATCAGGTGGTGAGCTCTTTCTTCACTTTTTTGGTGCTTTTCTGCTTAAAGTCTGCAGAAAGTCCTGGACTGGTGCAAGCAGCTTGGCGCAGCTGCTCTGCAGGGGTCCTGGTCACAGTTTTTCTTTTCACTTTCCGAATTTGCCTGCTAGGATCATCCTCTTGTAGTAGTATTAAACCCACAGGCCATTTAATAGCTGAATGGATCAAGAAAATGTGGTATATATACACACTGGAATTTTTTGTTTCCATCAGAAAAAATAACATTATGTGATTCATAAAGAAATGGAAAAACTTGGGAAAATTATAGTAACATATATAAGACAAACACAAAGAAACGTAAGCTGCATGGATTCTCTAATATTTAATAACTAGAATGTGCCTACAAATCTACAAATAAATCCATTGGTCAGTAAAGACAAATAATTATACCTGGAAATGATTAAACAGCAATATAAACATTCACACAGTGAAGAACAAATGATGATATTCTTAGGAGAGGATCCAAAGGCCCAATAGCTATGTTCATAGGATCATATAAAATGATGCTTTTCAAGATGAACTCCAATGCAATAACTAGTATATGTCTGAGACAAGCAGAAATGGTCAGATAAGTTGATGTTAGGAGAATTGAACCCTAAGATAAGGATTCAAATATTTTTTTTCTTTCTTGCGATTGTTTCTAACATATTTATAGATGATTTCTTTGTTGATTGTATGTCCCTCCCCCACGGTATAATCCCTGTTTTAACTGTATTTTAACTGCATTTGATGTTGGAATACTTTGTGGAGGGGAAGGGAAAAAACAAACCGGTTAAATAGAGATAGAGGTGGACCCATTGCAACAATGAGATGTACAAATCGTTATGTGGAAAAATGAACTTTACAACTTTGGCTGGGGTTGGGAGGTGGGGAGGGTGGAGCGTGGTGGGGGGTAGATAGGAAAGGATGGGAAGGGGAAACAAAGGAGGAAGCAACAATGCTTGTTAAGAAATGTACTCGATACCTTGCCCATGTAATTGTAACTCCTCTGTACGGTATTTTCACAATTAAAAAGTATTAAAAAAAAAAAAGATGAACTCCAAGAAACGGAAGTAAGAATTATTTTTTTGTAGGTTTCAGAGCTTGAACTCTGGACCTGGATGCTGTCTCTTAGGTCTTTAGCTTAAGACTAGCACTCTACCACTTCAGCCAAAGTGGCACTTCCAGTTTTCTGGTGGTTTACTAGAGATAAGAGTTTCTCTGACTTTCCTGCCCAGCCTGGCGTTTAACTGCAATTCTCAGATCTCAGCCACCTGAGTAGCTAGGATTACAGTCATGAGTCACTGGCACTTGGTTAGAAAATTTTTATTATATTTTTTGTGGTTCTTTTCTTTTTTCCTTTCCTCTTTGTTTGTTTCCCACCCTCCTTCTGTTGCTGTTTTTCATTTCTGTTACCTTTGTCTTGTATATTATTTCATCTGATTTGGGGAGGGGAAGGGGAAGCACAGAAATATTAGGACAAAGGGTGAACCATTTCAGCCATGAAACATACTAGACACTATGTTGGAAATGAGGTATACAACTTTGGGGGTAGGAAAGTCAAGTGGGGAAAAAATGGGAGAAAATGAGGGATGGGGTGACACTGTTCAAAATGAAATGTACCCATCATCTGACACATGGAAGAGATAACTCATTACCTATGTACATTACCTTTACAAAAATAATAAATAAATAAGTGCTTCTTAACAGACTCTCATTCTTTTCTGTGAGAAGCAGATTTTTTTGATGAATTGAAAATTTGCTTTGAAAATAAAAATTAAATTTACCTAAAATAATGTGGTTAAACTAAACAGGAAGCATAAAAACAAACAATTGTTTAGATCATTTATGCTGTTCAGGGACAATTAGACCAAGACAGGAAATTCTTTTGTGGGGAAAAAAATAATTGTAAGAAAAAACAAATAAATAAGAATTGTGTGTGGGAGGCTAAACAAGCTCTCATAGAAAGCAGTTTTAGTGTTCCAGTGGACAGTCCTAGCCTAGAGAATCATATCACGTGTGTCATCACAGTACAGAGAATTTGACCAGAGAGGGAAAATCCAGGCAAGGAGACAGATCAGAACCCTTGCCAGTACCCATGGCTGTGGTGGCTGTGGTGGCAGCAGCGGCGGCCCTAGCCACTGTAACCTACAACAGAGAGACTCCGGGACAAAGGCACCAAAAACAGCAGGTGAGCAGATTCTACTCAACACCAGCAAGAACTTACAAGGAACAGATATATTCATCCTGCAGATCACAGACCAGAGACAGCCTAGGAACCAAGACTCTGACGTGAGTACATCCCTGACATCCTCAGTCCTTCTCAGGGAGCACAGGAGGGAAGGCCGCACCTCCCCCACCACCAGAGATCTCCATCTTTGATACTGACACAGGCCCAGCTGAGCAGCTAGCTCCAATTCAGGCCTTGGAAGAAAACAAGTCATTTACCAGGTTACAGGAACCTGACCTGACCTGCCAGGCTCAGCTCCACCCACGGAAAAGTCACCCAGCCCAGGCAGAGAAAGTTCTATTCCCGGAGGAGTCTTTCTTCACTGGGTAAACAGAGCCAGAGGCTCCCCTTCCCTACAGCAGCCTTGACAATCAATTAAAATTCAGTAAACATAAACCCTGAGAATGGCTCCAGACTGGGCTCTGTGAGTGTCTCAGGAGCTGGCCCCTCAGGGAAAAGATACTGTCTGCAGAAAGGCCTCAACCCTACCCAGAACCTAGCCTCATCACAGCATATCCAAACTAGAGGAAACACCATCTCGCTCTTTTGTGATACTCAAAGCCGATCTCCCTAGCCTGGGAAGAGGATCACAAAATCTTGGGTAAAGCAGAGCATTTTTCTGCCTGGTCAAACAAACTGACTTAAGAAACCAATCAAGCCACAGGAAAATCAAAAACCAAAAGAAGACCTGAGTCTCCACCAAGAAACAGGTTACAGACACAGGGGAGATACAGGATCTTCCCATTCCGACCCCCCCCCCCCAAAAAAAAGCCAAAGAACTTTTTTGTACCTCTTTATTAATTTTTAATTTTAAAAAACTATTTTCTATTAATCTTTTTTCCCTCTTATATTTTTTTAATTTTAGGTGTATGTGGGGGGGGGCTTTTTTTAAATCTCTTCTGATATTTTGGTCTTTTTTTATTCTTTTCATTTTTTCTTTCTTTCTTTTTTGTGGGATTTAATTACTATTCTGCTCATCCCTGGTATATACCTGTTGTCGATTATTAGACCTTATCCCCCATTGTGTACATACTTAATCCAGAATTTTATTACTCAACTCACAACCAATTAGGCTTAACTTCTTTAATAGCAGTATTATCTCTTTATACCTATATAAATTTCAAGTAACTAATTTTAAGAATTTTTATTTTTTAGTTTTTCATGTCTCCATTCTATCCCTCCCCACTGCTCATTCTATCTTTCTTCCCTAAATATCAATTTACATAATTTTGAAGTGTTTCACTTTTTAAACTTAAATTTTTGTTTTTCCATTTTTCTTCTTTTTTTTAAAGCTCTCTCCTATCATTTTGTCCAATCCATTTCCTTCTGTGAGATTAGGACTTGGTTAAATTCACTGTGTTTTTACCTCTTCATATCCTTCTAATCCTGTTTTTCCCCACATTTCTCCCTAAAGCTAATAATTTCTGGTTTGCCAAATTCTTCTTTGCTGATCTTAGCCTATTAATTCATAGTTGTTTGATGTTTTATAGACTGTATCTGTTGAACTAGATTGTATCTGCAGCCATTTCGACTGTGCAACTACAGGACTTTGGATGATGCTTGCCTTAAAATAGTGTTCTAGCACAAAATTGGTGTTACTTTCATACCAAATGGGCAGAACAAGCCAGAAAAAAAGGCAAGTCTAGGTATCTCAAATCCCACTCATGATAATCCGGTGACAGAACTGTTAATGAATAATCCAGATGAGAGTTCCCAAAAAGCTCTACAAACACTACTGGTAAACATGGTGAATGAAAAGATTGAAAACCTGCAAAGGACTCAGTGTGAGCATCATAGAGAGAGAGGAGGCAAACCAAAAATTAATACAGGAATCTTGTGAGTGTGAGGAAGCTATTCAAAGATTAATACAGGAATTGCGTGAGCTGCTTGAGAACACTCAAAGAGAAATAAAGGAATTACATGAGCAGGCTGAGAACAGACAAAGAGAAGCACAGGAATGGAGTGAGGAGGCTGAGAACGGTCAAAGAGAATTATAGGAATTACATGAACGTGAGGAAGCTAATCAAAGAGTAATACAGGAATTGTGAGAGCAGGATGAAAATACACAAAGATCAATAGAGGCATTCATGGAATCCATAAACAGACAGCTGAAAGAATTCAGGGAGACAACAAAGTGAATGCCCAATGGAGCCTGACAGAAGGAATGGGTGTCTAAGGAAACCATAACCAATCAACTAAGTGATTTGAGAAAAAACACTGAATACCAAACTAAGGAAGTAAAGAAGTTCATACAAGATCTAAAACAAAGCTCCAAAAAAGAATTTGAAGCCATGAAAGCTGACCAATTAGAAGGAAAAGAAATAAAAAACAAAGTAGAAAGTCTTCAGAGTAGGTTAGACCATGCAGAAGATTGAATCTCAGGGATTGAAGACAGCCTAGATATTATAGAGAAAGAACATATAACTATCCAAGACAAATCCAAGATATATGATAGATCTATTTAACATTTGGAAGACACTATCAGAAGGCCTAATCTGACAATTATGGGTATAGACGAGCAACTAGAGATAGAAGTTAATGGTCTAGGAAATTCGTTTAACAAGATCCTAACAGAGAACTTCCCAAACATGCGAAAAGATAGGCCTATTCAGATACAATAAGTGTTTAGAACCCCAAATAGACCAGACCAGAACAGGACATCTAACCGTCACATTAGAATCTGCACAGGATCAATTCACAGGAAGGGAAAGATCCTTAAAGCTGTCAATAACCTATAAAGCGAAACCAATTAGAATCACCTCAGATTTCTCAGCAGAGACAATCAAAGCAAGAACAGCCTGGAATGATGTATGCCATACCCTAAAGACAAACAGCTCTCAACCAAGAATATTTTATGTACCCAGCCTAACTCTCCTCCATAACTGAAGGTCAAATAAAAACCTTCCATAGCAAAGAAAAACTGAAACAATATATCTCCACCAAACCGGCCCTACAAAAGATCCTTAAAGACGTCCTACACATAGAAAACCAACAAGACCACAATAAAGGTTAAAAAAAAAAAAGCCGCACCCAAACAGAGAATCCAAGAACCATAGGAAGAACCCAGTTGCCCCAGCCCCCCAAGAAGGTGGATAAAATGGCAGGAACTCCCAAATACCTCTCAGTCCTATCTCTCAACATTAATGGAATTAACTCTCCAATTAAGCGACATAGACTGTCTAGACTGTCTTCAGGAGTCACATCTTGTACATGAAAACAAACACATTTTCAATGGGAAAGGCTGGAACAAAATCTACCAAGCAAATGGCCCCCATAAACAAGTGGCAGTTGCCATCCTCATATCAGATAAAATAGACTTCAAATAAAAATTAGTGAGTAGAGATAAAGAAGGTCACTACATACTAATTAAGGGATCTCTCCTTCAGGAGGATATTACAATTTTAAATTTCTATTGGCCAAACAAAGGAGTACCCAAATTTATCCAAGAAACACTACTTTCCCTCAAATCCCACATAGATCCAAAGACATTAAGTGTTGGGGACTTGAACACATCACTATCCCCACTAGATAGATCAACTCGGCAAAAACTCAACAGAGAAACCTCAGTTCTAAACAACTGCATAGATCAACTGCATAGATCTATCGAATATTTCACCCAGCAACATCAGAATACACGTTCTTCTCAGCAGCACATGGAACACTTTCCAAAATAGACCACATTTTAGGTCACAAAAAAACTTGTCCAAATTCAGAAACATTGAAGTTATACCTTGCATTCTCTCTGACCACAAGGGAATAAAATTAGAACTCAACACCAAAAGCCACCAAAGAAAGTCCTGTAACACATGGAGGCTGAACAACACACTGTTGAATCACCAGTGGGTCATAGAAGAGATTAGGAAGGAAATTCAAATGTTCATGATATTCAACAAAAATGCACACACAAATTACCAGCTCCTCTGGGTCACAGCAAAGGCAGTACTCACAGGCATGTTTATAGCTCTGAGTTCCTATATCAACAAATTGGAGAGATCTGAAGCCAACAATTTAATGAGACTTTTGAACCTCCTTGAAAAAGAGCAGCAAGATAAACTCAATCCATTAGACAGAAAAAAGTAATTAAAGTTAAATCAGAATTAAATGAATTTGAATCCAAAAGAAACATAGAGAGCATCAACAAAACAAAGAGTTCATTCTTGGAAAAATGAACAAAATTGACAAACCCTTAGCAAGGAGAGAACATACCCAAATAAACTCAGAGATGAGAACGGAAACATCACCACGGAAACCACCAAGATCCAGAACATTATAAGGGAATACTTCTCAAACCTTCATGCTAATAAGCTTGAGAACTTGGCAGAAATGGACCTTTTCCTAGCAAATACTGACATGCCAAAACTATACCAAGATTAGTTAAACCATCTCAACAGGCCCATATCAAATAGAAACAGTAATAAGAGACCTCCCATCTAAGAAAAGCTCAGGACCAGATGGCTTTACGGCAGAATTCTACAGCCAGCATTATACTTAGTGGGGAAAAACTAAAGCCATTTCCTCTAAACTCAGGAATGAGACAAGGATGTCCACTCACTCTACTTGGGTATGGGCAGCTACATCAATCTCAGGTGGATCAAGGTGGATCCTATTTTGTGGATTGTAGTGACCGTCTACTCAACCAGCGAGGAAAAACGACCACCACACCAGGAGTCTTCTCAGATCATGCTTTATTGGAGAGCCTTTTAGTTGTAGGAGAGCTTGGGCGCGAGAGAGCGTGCACCCGAAACACAGCCGCTTATAGATGAGAATCGGAACGCGGGTCTTTCTATTGTTGGTCGCCTGCCTTTCACCGTCACCAGGTGTCATGGGATTGGCTGGGAACTGTACCTGGCTCGTGCACGCGCACAGCCCAGGCGTCCCGCCAAGCACCAAGTGGGCGGAGTCTCGCCTCGGCTCCCTACAGTTCCCCCTTCTTTGTTTTATGGCAACAGGTAAGAGTAGAGGTTGGGCCTCTGTCTAAGACATTAATGAGAGGACCTTGCACTGGCCTTCGCCTGAGGGGCGCGCCTTCCCCAGTGATGACCAGGCCCGTCCGATGCCTTTTTTGCAGAGGTGGGATCTTGGGCATCAACCCACTTGCAACCCAGCATGCTCTTCTTGAGGAGATGAGAACCATCTCCTCAAGTGCAGTGCACTTGCCTTGCACCCTGTCCCAAATTGCAAATTGCATACCTGTCCCGGTGCAATGGGATCCCCTGATCCCTCGGGGTGCTAAGGCTATGCAGAATGGTAAGGCTTAACTGCCTCTTAGGGCCGACAGCCAAATCTGGGGTGAGGATCCACTCTCCAAAGTGGCTAATGCTTGCGAGATAACAACCTTGTCCCTTCTGGTTTGGGCTCGAAGGCGACAGACCAACCATAGGCAGACCACGCATCCTCCCAAGCAGCAGGCTAAAAACATTCTGACTCCCACCCGCTCTTTGGAAAAGGACACCGCAGAGGCAATCCAGTCATTAAATTGTAACAGCCCACAGCATCATCGGTTTAGCTATCACAGGGATTGCTATTAGCACTGTTGCTAACAGCAGGAAGATCAGCTGAGTGGATGGCATCTTCAAGATGGGGTTCTTCTGCAGTCTCCACCGGCCTGGTCAGTCTCATTGGCACCCAGTGAGGTACTTCTTGACTCTGTGGAAAAACACAAACAGCTCCCCTGGATCTCGTTATTACCGGATCCGGTCCATACCATTTATTATTAATAACATCCTTTCACATAACCATGTCTTTAGTATCCATGGAGTCTCTTGTCATATGCCGATCTGCGGCAGACTGATCGTTGTCATTTAGAATTAAAAAATTAAGGGTAAAGAGCGCAAGAGAAAGTCTTTCCCTGGGGGACGCGGACTCAGCAATTCCCCCTTTTTGCTTTTGAAGCATTTCTTTTATGCTTCGATTAGCTCTTTCCACTATACCTTGTCCTTGAGGATTGTAGGGCAATCCGGTGGTGTGGGCAACCTGCATTTGTGCGCAAAAGGCGCGAAAACCATGGGAAGTATAAGCAGGGCCATTATCCGTCTTAAGTCTAAGGGGCTTTCCCCAAGCTGCCCAAGCTTCTAAGCAGTGTATTCTGACGTGAGACACCTTTTCTCCTGCCAAAGGTGTGGCATGAATGACACCGGAAAAGGTGTCCACAGACACATGTAAATATTTCAACTTACCAAATTCCGTCAGATGAGTAACATCCATTTGCCATAGGGTATTTGGTCTCAACCCCCTGGGGTTTACCCCCACATGGGGAGGATGAAGAAAGGTGACACAAGATTTACAGGCTTTAACAATATCTCTTGCCACATGCCTGGACAAATTATATCTTTTCCTAAGGGTATTAGCAGGTACATGATACAATCTATGAAAGTCTTTTGCCAATTCTACAGGATCAGCAGCGACCAGAGCCACAGCCCGAGTTGCCTGGTCCACCAAATCATTACACTTTGCCATCGGGCCTGGCAACATAGAGTGGGCACGAATATGTCCAATATAAAAAGGATGTTTTCTGTTTAAGATAAGGGATTGAATCTGTAACAAAACATTAGAAATTGTACTGGCCTGCTTAATTGAAGCAGCAACTTCAAGAGAAGCAACGGCATTTACAACATATAATGAATCAGAAAATAAGTTAAAAGGTTGATCAAATCTTTTAAAAACTTCAAGCACAATTAAACATTCAACAGCCTGTGGGACATTCGGCAGAAATTTAAAGACTACCGGCTGTTTGTGTCCTTGAACAAAAAAAGCACCTTGTCCAGATTTTGATCCATCCGTAAAGATGGTTAGAGCATCAACCAAGGGCTCCTTTGAAGTGACAACAGGAAAATACACTAAATTTTTGTTAACTATGGCAAGCAGAGGATGCTTAGGATAATGATTATCAATTACATTTGGAAATGAGCAAACAAGAATTGCCCACATATCCATTGTGGCTGCTAAAATTTCAACTTGCTCACGGGTGTATGGAATAATTAATTTATCTGGAATTTTTGCAAAATGCATTAAACAATACTTCATACCCAAAATTGCCTCTTTTTTTATTTTTTTATTTTTATTTTTTTTATTTTTATTTTTTTTTCTCAGATCAAAATTGTCTGTTTAGCCACTAATTCAGGAAAATATTGAACAGTTTTTGCTCCCACAGAATCATAGCATTAATAGTTAGCCTTCGAAGCAAGGCAGTGGTATAATTGGCCGTCACTCCATAAGTCCTGACTGCCTCAACTAAATCTTTTAACTGGGAGTAGGAAACCGGCTCAAAATTTCTTTCAGCAGTAATGGGATTCTCAAAGACTGGGAAAGCGGCTGCTAATCGCGACCAGGTTTTTTCTTTTATAAAGTGACTCTTCCCTGCCGTCAGGCACGGCGGGGGTGCCGACGGGTGAGGGGCAGCTCCGTTTCCTCTCCCTGGCTGCTGCAGTACTCCCACCCCTAGGGGGCGCCACCCTCCATATCTGTCTGCCACGTGCTCCGCCGCAGCCTCTTCTAAGTCTTCACTATCAGCTGGATCGAGCTGTTCTCCCTCCTCCTCTAACATTTCTTCCTCTGAGTCACTCACAAGATTACTATATTCTTGGTCCCGCCCTTCCACATGTAGGGCTGAGAACCGGTTTGCTTTTAAAGAAGGGCGCGGGGGTCTCCTCGAGAGCCCCTCCCTAAAACCCTTCTCCTTTTGTGAGGGCTGCAGCCCCTCTTGCTTTAATTCTTTAGGATCCTTTTGTCTTTTTTCCCTTTTTCTTTTAGGCCTATTTTCCTCCCCCTTCCTGTATGCTGACTCTGATAGACTATCCTGATGCTGCGTTAGTACTTTGCGTCCTTCCTGGATTAAATCAAACCCTCCCTCCTCGAGGCAAGTGCGCATCATCAAAAAGACAAGCCACAAGGGAAGAAGCAATGCAAGCAACCAATAAATATCTAAATCTACAGTGAACAGCATACCGGGGGATATTTACCGACGTCTCCTCTCCGCGTGTTGAGTTCTGGCTCCAATTCGGCCTCTCGCGCGGGTCCCGTCCCAGGTTCGTTCCCGGGTCTCGGCACCAGTTGTAGTGACCGTCTACTCGACCAGCGAGGAAAAAGGACCACCACACCAGGAGTCTTCTCAGATCACGCTTTATTGGAGAGCCTTTTAGTTGTAGGAGAGCTTGGGCGCGAGAGAGCGTGCACCCGAAACACAGCCGCTTATAGATGAGAATCGGAACGCGGGTCTTTCTATTGTTGGTCGCCTGCCTTTCACCGTCACCAGGTGTCATGGGATTGGCTGGGAACTGTACCTGGCTCGTGCACGCGCACAGCCCAGGCGTCCCGCCAAGCACCAAGTGGGCGGAGTCTCGCCTCGGCTCCCTACAGTGGATCAGAAGAATCCTTTCCTACTCTGCTCTTAATAGTCAAGATAACAAGAAAGCTGTATTTATCAATCCTTCCTTTATCTAAACTACTTTTTTCGTCACCAACTCAGGGAACTTACCTACTTTTAACTAGTTTATTTAAAAATATAAGATTACTACTTTCTTTTCTTGTTTATGTGCCAATTCTGGGGCTTTAACTCAAGGCCAGGGTGCTGTTCCTGAGTACCTTTGCTTGACACTGTGCTCTACCATTTAAGCCATAGTGATTCTCATGTATATGAACTGTAGCTAGGATTACAGGCAAGAGGCACTAGTGCCTGGCTATGATTTCCCGTTCATATGGCAGATAATGAAATCTTCTGTCAAAGTAAACAGTTTTCAACTGTTCTAAATTATGTTTACTTATAATTAAGAAATATATATTATTTTATATAACTATGAAGAGGCACGTAGGCCTTACATCTTTGTGATTCTCTCTTAAGAGTATCTTCTTTTGGTCTTACTGTGTGTGGGAACTTAGAATCTGTATAGTTTATCATATCCCAGTGTACTTTAGATCTAATTTCCACATAGTAGAAAGAACATGTGCTGTTTGTCTCTCTAAGCTTTGCCTACCTTATTTAGCATTATTTGTCCTAGTTCTATTCATTTCCATGTGAATGGAGTTATTTTATATTTTCTAATAGCTGTGTATGAAAATGAACTATATAACTCCTGGGTGGAGACAGGGAGGGGGTACTAGATTAGAAGACACTATAAAAAGGAAATGTACTCACTACCTGACTCATGTAATTGAAATTCCTCTGTACATCACGTCTATAATAATAACAAACTAAATTACTTAATAAAAAGAAATAGAACTATATAAGCCTGAAACGAGCTAAGATTCTCTGTATAGGAATCTGATCTTATTGCTGCCAAAGTATACATGGGCACTAAATAAAGCTTTACAGACTGATTTTAAACATAAAATGTGGTTGAATATCTCTGGATGAAGGGATATGATAATTTAATTGCTTAAACATTTCTATATTCACTAAACTTTGTTGTTGGCATTAGGGATAGTGCTGCATGATAAGATATTATCTCTTTACTCAGAAAAAGTAATGCTATTTTAATTGATAAGGATCTAGTTAGCTTAACTTTAGGAAAATTAAATAATAAGATTGAAATGATCTATAATAAAACAGATATATGTATAACTATACTAACATATTTCTTTTTATTACATCAAAATTAATAGGTGTAGATAATTTATTTAGTATGCACCATCATAATTGGGAACTTTAGAAATGTTTTTTGTTCATTTTACATATAACACAAATATTTTATTTAGTCAATTATTTTAGTGTTATTTATATTTTAAGTAAAAATTAAAATATTGTTTTCTGTTTTTATTTTCTCACCTAAAAAGCTCTTTTTTATTTTATAATTATTAATTTTCCTAAAAATTACCATATGATTTATTATAGATGTTATTTTTAAAATGTAGAAAAGGCTTATAATTTTAAAAATCAATACTTAAATAAAATCCTTCAACATTAGTGATTGTGGAAAAAGTGTGTTAAGTAAGTTTCTAATATGAAGCTTTAAGAAGTAACAACTTCACATGGTACTTTTACTGGACAACGTTACAGTGCCATTGTTTGGTGAAGATGATTTTGAAGGAGAGTGTTCTTGTTGCAAATCCAAAACTTTAAAGAAAGAGAAATTACCTCATAGAAATTACAAGTATTACATGTTATAAGAAAAATAGAGTAATTAACTGGATTTTTCAACGTGAAGATAGAGATAAAGTAAAAGCATAACACATATTCTATCACTTTTTTTAAAATTTAATTTAATTTTATTTGTGAACATACTGTACAGAGGAGTCAATTACATAGGCAGGATAATGCGTACATTTCTTACCAAGCATTACAGCCTCCTCCTTTGTTTACCCTTCACATCCCTTCCCAGCCTCCCCCCTCCCCTCCAATCCCAATCCTTCTCCTTCCCCCCCTTCCCCCACTCCGCATCGACGTTATAAAGCTCGTTTTGGACATGACAACTTGTACTTCTCATTGTTGCAACAGGTCCACCTGTATCCTTAAACAACTGGTTTTTCCCCATCTCCTCCACAAGTTATACTGACATCAAATATAGTGAAAGCAGGGGTTATACTGTGGGGGAGGGACATACAAAGCAACAAAGAGATAATCTTATCAATGCGTTAGAAACACATGCATAAAAGAAAAAAACATTAAAATACACATATAAGGGTTCATTTTCCTGACATGACATTATCAGACCTTTTCCGCTTGACTCATGCATATACTAGATATTACAAATAAGGGAAACCATGGGACCTATGTTTCTTTGGGCCTGGCTTACTTCACTTAATATAATTTTTTCCAAGTTTTTCCATTTCCTAACAAATGGGGCAATGTTGTTCTTTCTGATGGAGGCATAGAATTCCATTGTGTATATATACCACATTTTCTTGATCCATTCATCTACTGAGTGGCATCTGGGTTGGTTCCATATCTTAGCTATGGTAAATAACGCTGCAATAAACATAGTTGTGCTGGTAGCTTTAGTGTGGTCTTGATTGTAAACATTTGGGTAAATGCCCAAAAGTGGGATTGCTGGGTCATAGGGGAGTTCTATGTGAAGTCTTTTGAAGAACCTCCATACTGCTTTCCAAAGTGGTTGAAAAAGTTTACATTCCCACCAACAATGAAGTAAGGTTCCTTTCTGTCCACATCCCCTCCAGCATCTGCTGTTGTTAGAGTTCTTGATTTTTGCCATTCTAACTGGAGTGAGGTGATATCTCAATGTTATTTTGATTTGCATTTCTTTTATGGCTAGGGATGTTGAACATTTCTTCATGTGTCTATTGGCCATCCTTCTTTCTTCTTCAGAGAAGTTTCTCTTTAAGTCTTTCGCCCACTTATTTATTGGGCAGTTGTTTCTTTGAGGATTTGTTGTTGGGGGGTTTAATTTTTTGAGTTCCAAGTATATTTGAGATATGAGACCCTTGTCCATTGTATGGTTAGTAAAGATCTTCTCCCAATCCGTGGGCTTTCTATTGATCTTGCTAGCTATGTCATTTGCCCTGCAGAAGCTCTGCAACTTTATGCAATCCCATTTGTCCAACCTATCTTTGATTTGTTCTGTTTCTGGGTCTCTATTCAGAAGATTTCGGCCTGAGCCAAGGAGACCTAGCGTTTCTCCTATTCCATCCTGTAATGTTTTCAGAGTGTCTGCTTTTACTTCAAGGTCTTTGATCCATTTGGAGTTGATTCTGGTGCAGGGTGATATATAAGGATCTAGCTTTAGTTTTCTACATGTAATTAACCAATTTTGCCAGCACCATTTAGTGAAGAGGTTGTCTTTCTTCCATTCTATTGTTTTAGCTCCCTTATCGAAGATTAGATGGCTATAGGTCTGTAGGTTCATTTCTGGGTTTTCAATTCTATTCCATTGGTCCTGAGGTCTGTTCTTATGCCAATACCAAGCTGTTTTGATTACTATGGCTTTATAGTAGAGTTTGAAGTTTGGTATTGATATTCCTCCAGCAGTGTTCTTTCCATTGAGGAGCGTTTTTGCTATTCGGGGTCTTTTGTTGTTCCATATGAATTTTTGGATTGCCTCTTCTATTTCCTTGAAGAATGAGGTTGGAATTTTGATAGGTATTGCATTGAATTTGTAGATAGCCTTGGGAAGTATTGCCATTTTCACGATGTTAATCTTTCCAATCCGGGAGCATGGGAGGTTTTGCCATTTTTAAAGTTTTGTGTTGATTTCCTTTTTTAAGATTTTAAAGTTTTCATCATAGAGGTCCTTCATTTGTTTAGTTAAGTTAATTCCTAGGTATTTTATTTTTTGTGGGGCTATTACGAATGGAGTTGCTTTCCTAATTTCAGGCACACTTTTCTCATTGTTGGCATACAGAAAAGCCATTGATTTTGGGGGGTTAATTTTATAACCTGCTACTTTGCCGAAGTTTTGAATCAGCTTGAGTAATTTGGGAGTTGAGTCTATGGGATTCTTTAAATACAAGATCATGTCATCTGCAAAGAGGGAGAGTTTTATTTCTTCTTTCCCTATTTGGGTCCCCTTTATGTCTGCATCTTGTCTTATTCCTGTAGCTAGGCATTCTAATACTAGATTGAAGAGAAGTGGAGAGATTGGGCATCCTTGTCTTCTTCCTGAGTTAAGAGGAAATGGCTTTAGTTTTTCACCATTGAGTATAATGCTGGCTGTAGGTTTGTCATATACAGCCTTTATTGTATTGAGGAATGTTCCATGGATTCCTAATTTTTCCAAAACCTTCATCATAAAGGGATGTTGGATCTTGTTGAATGCTTTTTCTGCATCTATTGAGATAACCATGTGGTTCTTATTCTTGCTCCTGTTGATGTGATGAATAATATTAATTGATTTGCGTATATTGAACCAGCTTTGCATCCCTGAAATTAATCCTGTTTGATCGTGGTGTATGATTTTTTGGATGAATTGTTGAAGTCGATTGGCCAAAATTTTGTTGAGAAGTTTTGCATCAATGTTCATCAAAGAAATGGGTCTATAGTTCTCTTTCTTTGATGAGTCCCTGCCTGGTTTTGGGATGAGGGTTATGATGGCTTCATAGAATGTGTTTGGTAGTGAGCTTTCTCTTTCAATTTCATTGAAGAGTTGGAGGAGTATTGGTGTGAGCTCTGCTTTGAAGGCCTTGTAAAATTCTGCTGTACAACCATCTGGTCCTGGACTTTTCTTAGCTGGGAGGTCTCTTATTGCTGTTTCTATTTCAATGCTTGATATGGGCCTGTTAAGCTGGTTTAACTCATCTTGGTTTAGTTTTGGCATGTCAATATTTGCTAGGAAAAGGTCCATTTCTGTCAAGTTCTCAAATTTATTAGCATAAAGTTTTGAGAAGTATTCCCTTATAATGTTCTGAATCTTGGTTGTTTCCGTAGTGATGTTTCCATTCTCATCTCTGAGTTTATTAATTTGGGTGTGTTCTCTTCTTTTTCTGATAAGATTTGCTAAGGGTCTGTCAATTTTGTTAAGTTTTTCGAAGAACCAACTCTTTGTTTTGTTGATTCTTTCTATAGTTTTTTTGGATTCTAATTCATTTAATTCTGATTTAATTTTGATTATTTCTTTCCGTCTACTGGATTGGGGTTTATCTTGCTGCCCTTTTTCAAGGAGGTTTAGATGTGTCATTAAATTGCTAGTTTCAGATCTCTCCAATTTGTTGATGTAGGAGCTCAGAGCTATAAACTTGCCTCTGAATACTGCCCTTCCTGTGTCCCAGAGGAGCTGGTAATTTGTGTGCTCATTTTTGTTCAATAGCAGGAACATTTGAATTTCCTTTCTAATCTCTTCCATGACCCACTCTTGATTCAGCAGTGTGCTGTTCAGCCTCCATGTGATACTGGATTTTCTTTGGTGGCTTTTGGTGTTGAGTTCTAATTTTATTCCCTTGTGGTCAGAGAGAATGCAAGGTATAACTTCAATGTTTCTGAATTTAGACAAGTTTGCTTTGTGGCCTAAAATGTGGTCTATTTTAGAAAACGTTCCATGTGCTGCTGAGAAAAACGTGTATTCTGATGCTGCTGGGTGAAATGTTCGGTAGATGTCTGTTAAGTCTAGTTGATCTATGCAGCTGTTTAGATCTGCGGTTTCTCTGTTGAGTTTTTGCTGAGTTGATCTATCTAGTGGGGAGAGTGGTGTGTTAAAATCCCCAACAATTAATGTCTTTGGATCTATATGGGAATTGAGGGAAAGTAGTGTTTCTTTGATAAATTTGTGTGCTCCATTGTTTGGCGAATAGATATTTAGAATTGTAATATCCTCCTGAAGGAGAGATCCTTTAATTAGTATGTAGCGACCTTCTTTATCTCTTCTCACGAATTTTAATTTGAAGTCTATTTTATCTGATATTAGGATTGCAACTCCCACCTGTTTATGGGGGCCGTTTATTCTATCACTTTGATTGAAGACTTTGCTGTATAAGGAGAGAAAGAATGAAAAGAGACAGACAAGAGCGAAAAGAAGGAGGAAGGAAAGAGGAAAGAAGAAAAGAAGGGAAAAGGGAGGAAGGAAGTATGAAAGGGCAATATTTCACACTATTTTTTCAATATGTTTTTCTATTTTATATATATTTATGAAGTCCTTTTTTCCTTAAGAATTATAAGTACATTATTCATATTTTATAGTTTTAAAATAATGCAAAATGAATGTGAAATGATAGATAATGGAAAATTAAAGGCCTATAGCTTTTATATAAAAACTCACTGTATTGTTTGTTATTATTTGTTGTTTTAAAACTGAACTGCTAAATCGTATCTACGCTCTTCTTCCTTTCAATTATCTTGGGGGAAATAGATTCTTGCTAACTTTTGCCAATGCTGGCCTAGAACCTTGTTATTCTTGTCTCTACTTATGAACCACAATTCCTATTCCTAGAACTAACTTTAAATGAAGAGATTTAAGTATCACAAACATTTGCATGCTAAAATTTATTAATGTAAAAATGGAAACTATTATAACATCAACAAAATTTCTCAACCAGTCCTACATTTCCTAAGAAAAATTGAATCAAGTGGGGGTAATACGGGGCTGGGGGGCAAGGGGTGGGGGAGATGGGAAGGGATGGTAAGGGGAAACAAAGGAGAAGGCAACAATGCTTGATAAGAAATGTACTCATTACCTTGCTTATGTAATTGTAACCCCTCTGTATGGCATTTTCACAATAAAAACTTAAAAAAATTAATAGAATGCTGGCATGATTTTTCAAACAAATCCCACACTCACACACACAAACCAACAACTGTGCCCTTGTGTGGCACATTCACTGTGGCACCACACCACCATACCACAAAACCTAAGCCTACTCAGTGGGTAATAGTGACTAAGTCGTCAGTAAAAAGCATGAATTCTATTGACATTTAGAAAAAAATGAGCTCATCTGAGAACATTTAGAGTCGAAATATAGAGACAAATTTAGTCTCATTCACACAACTGAAAGTAATAAACGTTACAGTAAAACAGCTGGTTTACAGAGAGCTATCTAAATGGGCCGAAATACTAAAACTCACATGAGTTGTTGATAAGTTGTCACAGAGACTCACTAACTAAGTTGAACTTTCCACCTCCTGTAATTCCAGAAGTTCCGCCTGTAATGTTATGATGCCTGAAATGAGTCCTGGACAATTGCTAGAATGATATCCTACTTAATTTAGTTAAGAACAGTAAAGTTGAAAACGTCTTTCTTAATGATGACTAATTTTATCCCAATGGGACTAAAGCTTATAAGACCTTTTTCTATCATAAGGATTCATTTTTAAAATCACATTCGTAATCTGAGCCAATTATAATAACTTATATAGCATTCATTTTCTGAGAAAACTTAAGATATGATTTTGTGTGTGTGTGTATGCATGTGTGTGTGTGCATGTACATGCAGCCATGGTATCAACTCAGAAGCTCTTACTCTTGCTCAGATTTTTTCATTCGAGGCTGTTACTCTGCCACAGGGATCACACCTCTACTTCCAGTTTTTTGATAATTAATTGGAGATAAAAGTTTCAGGTTTGCCTGTATGGGATGGATTCAAATTGTAATCATCAGTTTCAGCCATCTGCGTAGCCAGGATTATAGGCACAAATCACCAGACTATGACAGGGTTCTTATAAATGTAACTTTTATTCTCTAGGTAGATTTAGTTTTGTACCAATCACTACTGTTAAAGTCTTCTGAAGAACAATATCTCCTTTTTCTACACCACCCCATAAAATTTAATTTAGAAACATATGGTAATTATATATTTATTTCATGAAAATTGCAGCATAATAATTTAAAATGTAATAAGAAACTGCTTATCTGAAAATCTGCAATTTAGAAAGGTAATTTTAAAAATCAACCAATGTAACATATTATGTAACTGCTCACTATAAGAACCATGGGAGAGGGGTTGGGAAGGTGGCTCAGTGGTAGAGCGCTTGCCTTGCAAGCATGAGGCCTTGGGTTCGATTCCTCAGCACCACATGAGCAGAAAAAAAAGCCAGAAGTGGCGCTGTTGCTCAAGTGGTAGAGTGCTAGCCTTGAGCCAAAGAGCTGAGGGACAGTGCCCAGGCCCAGAGTTCAGGCCCCACAACTGGACCCAAAAAAAACCCAAAAAACATAAAAAGAACCATGGGAGAGAATACATTTCCTAGCATGGATTATGAAATGGCAGAATGCAAAGACAAATGATGAGGGTAGAGGAAGACATGTTCTCAATATCAAGAGTCTTAAAGTCAAAACAAAGTTTTAAAAGAGATGATGAATGAAAGAAAATTACACAGCATATCCAGAAAAAAATAAATCAATATGTGAGTGAAAAAAACTGCAACTACTCCAACTTGGGATGAGCACAATATATGTCATAGAGTTTTTCTGAGACAAAAATTGGAGCATTTTAATACAAGCCTTAAGATTATATAATTATCTGGGTATTGGTATCTCATGTTTGTAAGCCTACCTATTCAGGAGGCTGAGATGAAGCCATTCTGATGCTTGGATCAGCCTACAAGTCATGAAAATCAGTCCGTATAATACGTTCTGAGAAATTTAAATACACCTATATGATAGAGTATGCTGAATAATTCTGTGAAAGTTACATTCAGTTAGATGGGTTTCTCCATTAATCTGGGAGAACAGGTGTGTTGGGGTCATTGTTATTTCAATTTGAGGCAAATAAGATTTAGACAAATGATAGACTTCTATTTTTTGATAAGTTTTTTTAATTGTGAAAATATCGTAAAGAGGGGTTACAATTACATGAGCAAGGTAATGAGCACATTTCTTAACAAGCATTGTTGCCTCCTCCTTTGTTTTTCCCTTACCATCCCTGCCCTCCCATCTCCACAGCTACACTGCCCCCCCCATGATAGACTTTCATATCATGATGGATACACAAGCCTGGACTTTAAAGAAGAGTCGTATTAAAAATACCAACATATATCTCATAATTAAATTTTTTAAACTTTCAGCCAAATGAGTTAACCAGTAAAATGACATAGATGGTAGAATGAAATGAAGAAATGCGTTAGTGGAAAATATACCATTAAGTAGTCAGATGACTTATATTCAAAAGGAGCCTCCAAAAATGAGAGGGAAGAAAAAGAGTGCAATGTTCTAAAAGCCAAATAAAGATTTTGGGGAAGAAGATGTGATTAGAGATATAAAATATTTTTACAATTTATCAATCAGATAGGACAGTTGAGGGATTATTTCTGTATTCAGCAAAACGAATGACATTATCTAGATAAAAATGGTATTAGTGGGATATTGAGTATACAGTGTGCCTGAAGTAGGTTGAAAAAAGAAAGGAAAGAGAAATTAAACACAGTAAGTATGAACAATTCCTCAGAGATTTGCTATAGCTAGTTTGTTCATGAATAAATTATTTTTAAGTAATTAGATAACATTAAACACCACAACTTTTTATAATTTGCTTTATTGTTATCATAGAGGTAATGTACAGAGGGATTACACTTATGTGAGTCAGCTAATGAATACATTTCCTTTTGTACAGTATCTTCTGTTCACGCATTCTCTCCCAATCCTTCCCTCCTGTCTCCATCCAAGACTTGTATAGTTCACTTTCATCAGTGTCCAGTAGTTCCGCTGTTGCACTTTTTCACCCTGTTCCCTTGAGTTCTGTACCCTTCCCCCAACCCTGCCAAAGATGTACTCTTGAATAGACCGTAATAAGGTAAGGAAGACAGAGTCATCAAAAATTAAAAACTAAGAGAAAAGAAAAAAAGAGAAAAGAGGTTTCTTTTTCTGTATCTTGTAGCTTGTTTCAGTATGTATATTATTTTATACAAAATGAAGAGGCATTTAGGCATTGTACCTTTCTGTTTCTGTCCTAAGAGTCTCCTTTGAAACTATCACACAAAATCTGTGTGTGAGTGTCAAGAATCTTGTACAATTATCATACCCCTGCTTAGATCTACTTTCTTTATATCAGAAAGAACATGCACCATTTGTGTCTCTGAGTTTGACTTATCTCATTTAACATGATTTGTGTTCTCGTTCCATTTTTATTCATAGTCCTGAAAGCTGGAATGTTTAAGATATAGTTATTGGCAGATTTTGTGTCTGAGGACTGTCTTTTCACTCTAACACAAGTAACAGAAGAGCCAACTGAGCTATTTGGAGTCTTTTTTTAAAAATTCACTAATTAAAATATTGGAAATAACACTTTCATGAACTTTCAAACACAGCCTAATTTAATCCATTTATGAGTGAAGATTCCAATTTATGAATAAGACATAAACTTTCAAACTATAGCACTGGAGTAATATCATTATGGGATCCAGATCCTAATGTTCACTTTTATTTTTATTGTGAAAATACCATACAGAGGGGATACAATTACATGGGCAAGGTAATGAGTGCATTTCTTATCAAGTATTGTTGCCTCCTCCTTTGTTTCCTCTTACCATCCCTTCCCATCTGTCCCCCCTTCACCCCCCCCCCCGCAAAGTTGTAAAGTTTGTTTTTCAACATAACATCTTGTAAATCTCATTGTCGCAATGGATCTACCTATATCCCTAGTTAAACAATTTGTTTTTTCCCTTCCCCTCCACAAATTATACCAACCTCAAATACAGTAAAAACAGGGGTTATACCGTCGGGGAGGGACATACAAAGCAACAAAATTCACATGGTATCTGACTACCTAGAATAGCATAACTAATAATACAACTGTGCATTTTCTATAATTTCTTTCCTTTACTCCTAAAATAAATCTGTGGTTTTAGCACCATTATTATCTCCTTTATAGGTGCAGAAACTTGAGACTAAATTATCTTAAAATTTTTGTTCAATTTTATATTGTAATTTTATATCAGTAATAAGAGAACTGGAATTAAGTACTTGCAAAAAGACAACCAAGTCTTAGACTTAATCTCCACACTCAGGTATTATAGACCCTAAAGCTTACATGAGTCTAGGGAATCTATTCAAGAAAACGATCAAAATTGTTATAAAATACAAATATAAAGTATAAAATTATAAAATATAATTGTAGAAAATAATCAAAATTATTAATAAGATGGTGTTGGACCTATTGCAGGATCTTAGAAGAAACCCATGTAAGAAAAAGGTGTAAAACTTAAGCTTTCCTGGCCTCATGGAAAAGTCATCATCATTGAATTAGTCCTGGAATATTTTTAGAAGCAAACATAAATAATATTTTACTGGCCTACACATGTTTAATTTCCTAAAAATTATAATTTATATTGTCAGGTTTAATTGGTTTTTCTACCTGCATTCAGTTATGCTGTTTTATTTTACAAGTCTTCTTACAACTGGACTTTTGCACTGAAAAATGTACAGGTTTAGTGTTGTTAAGCTTCATTGCCCTTCAAATACATAGAAGATGAAACTATCCACATCCTGATATGTGTTCACATTCCATTATTGGTGGGGACAATTTCAAAATAGTACAAACCTTTAAAAATGTTCTTGGATTGACAAGTTTCTGTTAATTGATTTCTGGTCAGGTAGCATATTTTGCAAAATATCATTTCTGCCTGTGGACACACCTGTGATATTTGGTGCCATTCTTATTACTGATAAAGGAGACGACCATGGTTATCTTACTTGCCTTATCACTGGAAAAAAAGTATCAACAGCTTCTCAAGGAAATATAATATTTAAAGATACCAAATATAAAGTTTGTTTTCGACATAACGACTTGTACATCTCATTGTTGCAATAGGTCCACCTGTATCCCTATTTAAATGATCTGTTTTTCCCCTTCCCCTCCACAAATTATACTGACATCAAATACAGTGAAAGCAGGGGTTATACTGTGGGGGAGGGACTATATTTAAATTTTTAAATGTTTGTATAACACATATCTGGAATTATGATCCTTGGGATGAGCCATGAGAGAAAGTATTAGTAATTCTCTGTATGTATGAGAATTTCCAGAGGCTGTCTATAGCACTTTTAATTCTCAGATAGAAAGTCTTACTGTCAATTCAACTACTCAGTTTCAATGTCAAGTTGCATTATAGAACTGTGTGCTCTTTGATGATTTTGGCCATTTTTCATGAGTTTAAGAATTCTCCATAAAAGTACAGATGATATCCTAGTGCTGGTGGTTCATACCTGTAATCTTAGTCATGCAGGAGGCTGAGATCTAAGAATCATGATTTGAAGACAGCCTTGGCAGAAAAGTCCATGAGACTTTTATCTCCAATAAATTACTTTTTAAAAAGCCAGAAGTAGAACTGTGGCTCAAGATGTAGAGATCTAACCTTGAGCATAAGAAACTCAGGGACAGAGCCCAGGTCCCAAGGTCAAGCCCCAGGACTTGGAAATAAATAACTAAATAAATATAGATGCTGCGAAGCATTTCACAGCTAATATTTAGCAAGAAAATCATTTCCTAAAATATTCCCTGAACAAGTAAATACTACATAAAAGAAATATATGAGGTCCTTAAGACATCAGCTGAACATCATTTGCACAAATGAAGTTCTTAAACCTAAAAATGTTCCTTCATGGAACTGCAACAATGAAAACATTCACTCATACTACCTAAATTGATCAATTTGTATTGTCATTTATATAAATTTATGTAATTTTCTATGATCTACATATGTTGTGTGCCCATATTAATACTGTAGATATTTTCATCCACTGATTTCAAAATTGTAGCTTAAACACAATATCACATACATGGAATTACACACAAACTAATTTTTTTCTTGCAATACCCTAATGAAAAACAAGGAGATGAAAACAACACCTTCATTTTATGATTTGACTTACAATTATAATTTATACTTTCCTTTTGCTTAATTTTTCTCTCCTAATTGGATATGTATCAATTTTTTTCCCGTCAGTCATGGGGACTGAACTCTGGATCTAGGCACTGTCCTTCATCTCTTCAGCTCAAGGCTAGGGCTCTACCACTTGAGCCACAACACCACTTCTGACTTTTTCTGCTTATGTGTAGAGGTATTGAACCCAGGGCCTCATCATGCAAGGCAAGCACTCTTACCACTGAGCATCTTCCCAACTCTATTTATCAAATTTTTATGCCATTGTAACCTCTTTCCTTTTGTAAATACAATTTGGATATGTTTGAAAACATTTTCATAAATATTCTAAAACTTTTTTGTGCCAATCTGGGGATTGAACTAAGGGCGTGGGTGCTCTCTGTGAGCTTTTGTGCTCAAGGCTAGTGCTCTGCCACTTAAGCTATAGATCCACTTTCAGTCTTTTTGGTAGTTAACTGGACTTAAGTGTCCCTAGGACTTTTCCTACCAGGACTGACTTCTAAACACAGTCCTCATATTTCAGCCTCCTCAGCAACTAGGATTGCAAGAGTGAACCACTAGCACCTAGAAGACTTTAAATAACTATGAATTGCTTAATCTTTATCACCATTTTGCAAAGATGATTTGTGAATTACAAAAATTACAGCATTTCTAATGATTTTATATACTTGCAAGTTGTGTGATTACCAGCAGCTGGTAGTGATGCCTTATGGATTTTAAGGCTAATATTTAACAAAATTTATTGTATACAAAACCATGTGTACAATGACAGTGTATTAATAAATTTATTTTATCCAAACGTTAAAAAATCTTCCTTAAAATATAAAACAATGTAAATCTTTTAAAATAAAACATATACTAATTCCAAGTTTCATAATCTCATGAATTAAGTTTCTATGGCTCCTCTCTGAAACAAAGCATACTGCTTTGCCACTCATTTCATATTTTCTGCCTTGCAGAATTCTCCCACTTGTCTTGTACACTGTGCATTATTACCAGAATACAGATTAAAGCAATATGACCATTTTTGTTAGCTAAACTTTTACATCATTTTTATTTCATTTCATCAATATTTGCAATTAAATATATTCAGATTTTTCCTTAATAATAGTGAGCACCAATTGATTTGAATGTAAAAGAAGAATGATTCTGAGATATACATAGAAAAGTATACATACCTCTTTTGGCAAAAGCTGATTTTCTGAAGTAGTTTGGAATCCTAAGGATTATAGAAATCCTGCTATTTTGAAATGCTTAAAGGGGAAACCTCTGTATAACTTGCCAACTGTTTACTTGTAATTACAATTTTTCTCCCAGTTCTCCTTTAATGTGTACTTTGTCTTCTTTATTATTTCAACTTCATTGTTCATAATCAATGCGTACTCATCATTAATTCATTTTTAATGAGTTTATAATTGATACTGAATGTTCTAACTAGTTATTCCTGATATTTTTATAATTTTTTTCTTGGAAACATTATTTCCATTACACTGCTTTCCTGAAATTTCAAACATATTTTGGACACATGTATGAAGAGAGTTTGTATGAAGAGTTTGTAAATACACTGACCTATGGACATACAAGTTTTTGAAATTGCAATTTGATATGAAGTTTGAAAGCAAGAGCCTAGGACAGTATTGTAATCAAGATGGTTCTGGCATTGTACTTAAGGCTCTGTGTCACAAAATAATAGTACTTCACACTTATTATGTTAGAACTGAGAAACTTGAGAAGATGTGGGCTTACTGGAATTTAGAAACTTATTTTTGAACTTCATCATGGCTGTTTTTACATATTGATTTCGCAAAGTATAGATAACTGGGTTCATAATGGGTGTAAAGATGGTATAAAACACAGACAAGTTCTTCTCTGTCACAAAGCTGCTTTGTGGCCACATGTAGATGAGAATGCATGGCCCAAAGAACATGAAGACATCGATGAAATGAGCTGTACAGGTCGAAAGGGCTTTAGATGAACCTCTGGAGGAATGATTCTTGATAGTAACCAGGACAATCACATATTAATTAAATAAAAGAATAAAACAGGACAAAGCAATAATGCCACTTGTTGAGATCATAAAGAAGCCTTGAATGTAAGTATCCACACAAGCCAGCTGGAACACCACAGGAAGGTCACAGAAAAAGCTGTCTACCTTGTTGGGGCCACAGAATGGTAATGTGAGAGCAAATATAACCTGGCTCATTGAATGGATGATTCCCACCACCCAGGAAGCTACCACAAGGGCAATACATACCTGGGGACTAATGATTGAAGCATAATGCAAGGGCTTACAGATTACAATAGATCTATCAAAAGACATAACCATTAGTAAAATAATCTCAGTACAAGTGAAAAGATGCAAAAAATATCTGTGTAATACAGCCATTAAAAGAGATAGTTTTATGACCAGTTAGGTAGTCTGTAATCATCTTGGGAGTGGCAAAGGAAGCAAGGGACACATCAATAATAGAAAGGTTGGTAAGCAATAAATACATAGGAGAGGTGCAGGTGAGAGTCAGCAGCAACTGTGAAGACTATGAGGCTATTACCTACCACTGTTGCCACATAAAACAGTGAAAACACCATAAAGAAAAACATCTGTAGCTCCCAGGAATTAGAGAGCCCCAGAAAAACAAAGTCAGACACAGAAGACACATTGGCCATGACCAAAGTCTTGGCTAATAGATAGAAAGAAGTCTGTATTAACAAAGAAAATAATAAAAGGAAGCATTATTTAATTGAAGTAAAAGTTCTATTACTGACTGTCTATTTTCAAAGACTTTGTCCTCTTTGAAAATTTACAATTCTATTTTATCCTTCTATTGGCTTAAAAGGAAATTATGTAATAGTAGAGATAAATCATTCTGTAAAACATGTAATCATACGTATTGAAAAAATTTTTTGAGACAAAGTCTTACTATGTATTCCAAGATGGACTTCCCCTTCAAACTCCCAAAATTAGAGGTAAGTAATGCTCTAAAATTCCTTGCCTGGAAATATCCTTGTGATTCTCAATAACCAGCAAATGGAAATAATATTATACATATCTTTATAGTACTTTTATATTCATCCATCAACTCATTTTTATAATCAAAATGATAATGGCTAACATTTAATAAGCATTTATACTGATAATGTATTAAACACCTTCAAAGTTGCCACACACACAAACACACATATAATCATTTTGAATTTATACATGAAGATATTCTTACTGAAAAAAAATATATATGTAACTATATCACAACATCTTTTAAAGAACATTGTTTTGAGGCTTTAAATACACTCATAGGACAGTTATAAATTTCCAGAGAACTGTTAACACGTTTTCAGATAAAAATTTGAAACTCAGAAAGAATTCCTAAAACACACAAGATTGAATGTCAAGTTTACTACAAAAAATTTCATTTCTTTGGGTTGTCATTTTGCCTTTACTGAAATATCATACTCTTCCCTTTTATAATATTTGAAATTCTACAGTTTCAAAGTCTACCCTGTCTCCTAAAAGACTTCATGGAAAGAACTAGAAATATCAATCTCCTTTGTCTCATTTCTCTTTGACTTCTCCCATACAATATTCCAACATATGGCACTGTTATCTCAGCTTCATGGGATAAAGGTTAGAAATGAGAGTGGAATGGTCAAATGAGTGATGTCATCCACTAAATTATTTGTAATTCACCTTTGCTTACCAGGTCTATTGACAGAATCAGGACTTCAGATTATTTAGTATTAAGTAGCTTCTGACAAAGATCATAGACAGTATTCTTAAGCACATTTTAAATAACCTACCCAATTCATTAATTATTGAGCATCCATAGATAAAGTGGATGTTTAGGATTTGGGAATTGAGCAAGAAATAATTTTGCAATGGGATTTATTAAACAAGAACAATGTAGTAGTAAGCTCACTAAGAGAAGATTTTTCAAGAATCTTAAGAGAATTTACATTAATTCTTTTTTTTAATCTGGACAAAAGTAATTGAGAAAATGGAAGTTGGAGAAGTCTTTATTTCAAAAGATGATAGAGAATACTAAGTACAACAAAATACAAAGTACAAAATAAAAAGAGTGGTCTTGGTCAGTTGTTACTGTAAGTGAAAGCAATGCAGGATAAAATCCAAAGTCTTGGCTGTACTTCAATTAGAGTTCTTTGGAGATATTGAGCATCCATAAATAAAGCATTGGTTAAAATAGAACCAATCAAAACTGTTGCAAAACAGCTATACTCACAAGAGAATATGTTGGAAATGATCTATACTACTTGGGGGGGGTACGGATTGGAGGATGAGGGAAAATGTGAGAAAAATGAGGGAGGGGGTAACAAGTTTGACAAGAAATGTACTCACTACCTTACTTATGTAACTGTAACCCCTGTATATCACCTTGACAATAAAAATTTTAAAACAAAATTATTGTAAAACTAGTTTTCAGGGATCATGGATAAAAGCAAACTCATTCTATGCTGTATATGCTTACTTGTGGTGAGATCAGATATTAGCTAGAGATGTAGAAAAATAAAAATAATATTCTAAAATATTTTTGTCATAAAAGAAAACAAAATCTTATTGTAAAATTGTAGGCAGGATTATGATGTGTCAAAAGCTGTATTTTGTGTGGATTTATCTATGTAGTTATAAGAAAGGAGAACTTTAATGTGGGCTAGTATTAAGTGACATAGGTGTAAAGAATTAACTTTAGGGTATGAATAATATGAATGTAATTAGCCCTAATGGTAACTTTCATTATGAATAATAACTTTCATTATGAATAGATTCCTTTACTGGCTACTAACATATTACTATCCAGGATGTGTCTGTGTAGAGCCAATTTTTAGTAATAAATTTTGGCTACCTTTTAGTACATATCCTATCCCTCAAGGAACCTTCCCATGCTGTGTGAAAAGCATCATTCCTTGGTGAGATAGTTTTAAGTTTATGTGTAACTTTCATATTGTTTTTTATCCCACCACTACTTCCTAGGACAAAAAGAATAAATATAAGAAATATTTATTCTAGTGTAGTACTTAATGTAATGGAGTCCATTATGATTATAGACATAAGCAATATTGTTAAGATAAAGATCATCTTATAATTGCACATCATCTGAATGATTATACCAGCAGATTTTTTCCACTCTTGGGATTTGAAATTAGTGTCTGGGCACTGACCCTGATCTTTTTTGTTCAAAGTTAGTGCTCTACCACTACAGTCATAGCTCCTTGTGGCTTCTTAGTGCTTAAAGATAAGAGTCTCACAGACTTTCCTGTCCAGAATGGCTTTGAACTTGATTTTCAGATCTCAGCCTCATGAGTAACTACGTTTACAGACATATGTCACTGATGCCCAGCTTCCTGCACAATTTTTGAAGAAAAAATTGAATTAAATGTACACAAAATTATAAAGATCCCAAAAGCAATTATTTAAGAGCACTAGTTTGCTGTTCATTTTATCTATCTTTATCATTTAATAGAAAGCTACAATAATAAATTTAGCCTAGTTTTTATCTAATACTAGACAAGTGGATAATAGAACAGACTTGATGGTCAGAGAAATTTACACATTTTTAGTAACTGATTTTCCAAAATAGTATACTGATAAAGAATATACTTTTCAAGCTGGTGCCAGTGGCTCATGCTTGTAATATGAGCTCCTTAGGAAGACCTAAAATCTCTGTTCAAAGACAGCTGAAGTAATGAAATCTGTAGGCCACTATCTCCAATTAACCATTGAAGTTCCAGGCTGGAGGCATGGCATAGAGATGTGAGAAAGGAAGCCAAGCAAGTGTGAAGCCCTGAGTTGAAGTTCCAATGCCAGTATAATCATACACATATACACACCAATACTATAAATAGCATTGGATATCCTTGTAATTATAACTAAATAAATTCCTCACTTTCTCAGTATCTGAATACTCTGAGACAAGAATAATTTGAAATTGACATGGCTCTAAATTGTGAGCTATTTTATAATAGAACATTGGAGAAATGATTTTTGGCTGTTAGGCAAAAAATCAAAGAAAATAAAATATTAAAAAATTTGACTGATAAACAGCTAAATCATGATTGAAACTTATACTACCTAAAAGATACACTAAGTGAAAATATATGCTATTAACTTGAAAAAACATACTAGTATCAATAATGCAATAGAAATATATATGTATAATAAAGGAGTAACACTGACACATTGCACACACAGATTGACATGGTGAATTGAAACCCCTTGATATACATATATTTAGTAATACAAAAGAAACTAATGAATTTCTGGTGATAACGCAAAATATTCATACATTTTGGAAAACAGCTTGGCAATTTAGATTAAAAGAAATGTATAATAATCATATAACCTAGTGAAAATTCTTAGGCAGTTAACCAAAGGAAATAATACTTGGACATTGTTTATATCAAAAGTAGAAGGGTAGGCATGATTAGAGATCCAGCCTGCCAAAAGTAAGTGAGATGCCATCTCAACAAAAAAGAGCATAGTGAGTTTCACTTGTAATCCAAGCTACTCCTGAGACATAAGTAAGATGATTACAGTCAAAAATCAGCTCTATTAAAAACTTGGATAAACGAACAGTACTCCAAGCATTAAAAGGTCCTGAGATTAAGCCCTAGTATTTTTTAAAATATAATTAAGAGTGGTCAAAATGGTGGACTTTTTTCTCTCAAACATTTGGGGAGGAAAAAAATCAGTAAATTCATAGCTCTGGGAGAGTTGAGTGTTGTGGAAAGGAGAACAAGAATAAACAATTATAGAAAATAGATGAAAACAAAAATTATTGAAATTTAGATTTATAAACCAAAAAATGAACTTAGAGCACAAGAAGAAGAATGCAAAAGAAATAGAAAAAAGATGAGCTTCAGAGAGGTCCACAACTATATACCCTCTCTAGCTCTAAAAAAACATCTTTTAAGATTTGAGATCTACATGCTGTCAGTTCTAAGTGTTTGGGCTTCAATCAAGTGGAAGTTACTAATGCATGGAAAGGAGACACTGATGAAAAGCCCACTGGCATTGACAATCCCATCTTCTGGTGAAATGGAGGGAAGTCATTACAAAACTCATCTTCATCAAAACCTCTTGGCTCATTTTCTTTCCAGATTTCACGTCACCTTACTGCCAAAGTTTTGAACTGGTAAAAAAAAAAAAAAAAAAAAAAAAAAAAAGAGCCGTTTTTGCAAAATAACAACTCTAATTTGAATGATATCCCAAACAGGCTAGTTTTCAAAGGAGGATGATCAAGCAATGATGGAGGTGTTTCCTTTGGAATTCAGAAATCTTGGTTACAGATTTATTACTGGCTACATCCAGAGCTCCAGGCAGGCAAATAAAAACAGTCCAGGAGTTTGAAATATTGACTGTTGATTCCAAAGACAGATAGTTATGATCCAAAGGAAAATCGCTAAGCTAGTTCTGCCTGTCTAGTGGAAGACCTGCTCATTAGCCAGTTCCTAGTTGAGGTCAATAGACTATGTCTTGTTTATTCCAGTGACCTACGAAGTAGACCTTTTTTGTTTCAAAAGAAACTATGGTGAACTTTTTGTTTGTTTGTTTGTTTTTCCTATTCCATGGCCCTCATGCTCCCTTTTCTCTCATCTCTGATTTTTCTATTTCTGTTTCTCCCTGATCTATACACCAGTCCTCAACTGGCAACTATTGTTAAATATCAAACCATATCTTCCTTGTACAAACTACAATGTAGTTTCTGTCAACCTCTTCGCAAATTTTCATTTTGTAAGTACTTACAGGCAAAATTGTATCTGCCAGAGTAATAGATACTGAAATCCCTTAAAAGACAGAGATGATTCTGTTATGCTTCTGTTTTTCAAAGTTATTTATTCCATAATTTATCTAGAAGTCATGATGAAGTCAGTTGTCTGCCTAGTTATGTAATTCCCAGAGCCAGGCTCCTTAAAAGGAAATGCAAGAGATGCCATTGGTGATTATGAGTAGTTGTGTCCCTTCATGTCTCCCCATTTGAGGGGATTTAAATGTTGCTGTACTAAATGAATAAAAGGAAGTAAGCAGAACTTACCTGACAGGAAGTCATGTTTTGATTGTAGCCTCCATCAGTTATAGCACCAATCCTTGTTCCTTTGTTCAGAAGCAGAAACTATACAGAAATAGGTACCATCAGGGTTTCCTTGGAGAGGGTTCACCCAATCCTGTGCTGCAGGAATAGTCTAATCATTGGCCAAAGACAGGACCAGATAGTTGCTCTTCTTCTGCCAACACCTGGTAGGGACAGCGAGGAAGATCCCAAGAGTTAGAAATTGAGTGGATAGCCTTTGGCCTGCTGGTAGTGTTTTGACCTGAACTTGCCACAGTGCCCACAACCACATGAGCACCTCCTCAGTGGCATGTGCCAGGTGATGTTACAAAGGGCCATGTTGGGCATCGAATCCTTACCAGAGAAGGAAAGAGGGATAGCTCTGGCAGCTTCTCAATTTTGCCGATCATTAGCAGAGGATTAGATGTAATGCATAACATTCTCAGTAAATATATTCGTGGACTTTGCTACCCAACCTTATCTAGGAGGGGTTTATGGCACAGGACATAGGCTATCCCAGATCTCAGGTGGGTATCTTCTTCAGTTGGTCAACACGGGCCCTCTAAGAGGAGGTGCCCAACTAGAGGCCACAGACTCCACTCTGGGGAATATCTGTTTGGTATCTCGTGCAGACTCACCAAAAATAAAATATGTGCCTGTGCTACAAACTGGCTACTCAAGGACATTGAAACCCCAGAAGCATGCGGATGTTTATTCTCAACATAGATACTCACTTCTAATTTCAATACCTAAGCTCAGGTTGGGTAATAACTCACGCAGCCCCATGGCCTGGACTGCTGGGGGGGTAGCATCTAGAGGCTGCCCCACCAGGCTGGCCACTGGAGGGGCGTGCCATGTCGCCAAAGGGGTGGTGAATGATACCTACCGAAAGGTGGGAAGGGTGTTACTGAAGTGTGTGTGGCATAGAGCCCCACATGGTAAGCTGTCAAGAGGTGATTGGACAGTGAACAGCTTAGAAGAGGAGCATGAATGGCAGTTGGAAAACTGTTAGGGAGGAAAACCGTTAGTCCTGAGGAGAGCAGAAGGGAGAGCAATGAAGAAGTAGAGAGACTGAGAGCGAAGTAGAGAACAGAGAGACAGCAGGAGGAGAAAGCCTGCAGGAGTAGAGCAGGGCAAGCCTCCTCGAGAGGCCATTTGGGACCTTTCTCAAGAGAGGACTGTGGAGAGGCACCTCCCAGAGCAGAGCAGGGCCTGTGGATAGAGGAGAGGACTACAGAGAAGGAGGAAGGGAAGCAAAGGAAAAGCCTTCCCCTTTGGAGCTTTGGAGCTTTGGAGCTTTGGAGGTCTGAGGTTTGGAGGTTTGCAGACCGACTGATTGGTGGTTTGCAGACCAATTAATAAAGGTCAGGACTGCCCATTGGAGACTTGGAGGTTTGGTGGTCGAGGCTTCTCTTGGTTCTGGTGTTTAGCCCAGGACAAGGTAGTTGCAGGCCCCCTTTCTGTTGTAAATAGTGTAAATAAATTTTTGTCACTTTTAACTGTGCCTAAATGGATTGTCTTGCTTTTTGGAGGTCATAATTGTTGTGTACCGAAAGACGTCTTGTGACCTAACTTTCCCGTCACCCCTCAAGGGAAATAGAAGCAATAGAAGCCAAATGCCAAGAAGAGTCCTATGGGATGTTAAAAATTCAGGAGAGGTTAAGAACCAGGCTAGAGAGGAGTGTGGTAGACTTATCAATGGAGAAAAGACGCCATGCAGTCTGAGGAACATCAGGAGAAATTTTCTTGCCAAGGGATATTGTCCTCATCCTGAGTGACATACTGTTTTTTTGTCATCTAATTCTTCATTTGATCTTCAAATCTCACTTCCTTTCTATTGAAATGAGAATTCTGACTTGAAAATATTTTCCATGTATCCAGCACTCTTTCTTAAATTAGAAAACTAAGTCCTCTGATAGCAAGTATTTAATATTGCTTTACCTTCTTGCTGAGCCATAGTTAAATTGGGTATTTCTGTGATTACTTTGTTTCCTTGGGCTTTGTTAACTGTCTTCTTGGCATAATTTAAATTCCTTTCCTCTTTTTGACTTTTAAACTAACTTTATAATCTGCAAGATAATCATATTCATCACAATTTTTATGTAAATATTTTAGGATGGAAATTGAAAGGTTGAAAAAGTTGGAAAAAATTAAGTGACAGATTGCTCAAATAGCTGGTTCAACTTTTAGTAGTTGTTGCAATACTGGTTTGAGTTTACCAATGACAGAATGTGTCAACACAAAGAAGATTAAGGTGAAGGGTCACTGAGTGTCCAGTGATATAAATAAAACTTTTTTTTCTTGCAATAGCTTACTCTCATACCGGATTTTAAAAATCTGCCCATAATTAAAAGGGATCCATTGCCAAAAAGCAATGAAGAATAAAATTGTCACTTTGTCTTGGTGTAAAGAAAAGAGAGGGGATTTTGCTATAAGAAACTTTTTTGAATATCTCATTGTTAAAATGGATCCACCCATATCCCCATTTAAACAATTTGTTTTTTTCCCTTTCCCTGTAATATCCAAAATATACACAAAAATATATACAACAATAAACAAGTAGAGAAGGAAAATCAGAAAAAGTTCAATTCACAATACACTCAAAAAAAACCTAGATAAAATACCAAATTTCAAATTCTACTATAAAGCCATAGTAATCAAAACAGCTTGGTACTGGCACAAGAACAGACCTCAAGATCAATGGAATAGAAATGAAAACCCAGAAATGAACCTAAAGACCTATAGCCATGTAAACCTCAATAAGGGAGCTAAAAAATAGAATGGAAGAAAGACAGCCTCTTCAGTAAATGGTGCTGGCAAAATTGGTTAACGACTTGTAGAAAACTAAAGCTAGATCCTCATATATATCACCCTGCAACAGAATCAACTCCAAATGGATCAAAGACCTCGGAGTCAAAGCAGACATTTTGAAAACACAACGGGATGGAATAGGAGAAACCCTAGGTCGCCTTGGCACAGGCCGAAATTTTCTTAATTGAGACCCAGAAACATAAAAAAATCAAAGAAAGGTTGGACAAATGGGATTGCATGAACTTCCAGAGCTTCTGCACGGCAAAGGACATAGCTAGCAAGATCAATAGAAAGCCTACAGATTGGGAGAAAATCTTCACTAGCCATACAACAGACAAGGATCTCACATCTAAAATATACTTGGAACTCAAAAAATTAAATAACCCATTAACAAATCCTCAAAGAAACAACTGCCCAATAAATAAGTGGGCTAAAGACTTAAAGAGAAACTTCTCTGAAGAGGAAAGGAGGATGGCCACTAGACACATGAAGAAATGCTCAACCTCCCTCGCCATAAAAGAAATGCAAATCAAAACAACATTGAGATACCACCTCACCCCAGTTACAATGGCTATAATCAAGAACTCTAATAACAACAGATGCTGGAGGGGATGTGGACAGAAAGGAACCTTACTGCATCATTGGTGGGAGTGTAAACTTGTTCAACCACTTTGGAAAACAGTATGGAGGTTCCTCAAAAGACTCCACATAGAGCTCCCCTATGACCCAGAAATCCCACTTTTGGGCATTTACCCAAATGTTCACAAACAAGACCACACCAAAGCTACCAGCATGACTATGTTTATTGCAGCACTATTTACTATAGCTAAGATATGGAACCATCCCAGATGCCCCTCAGTAGATGAATGGATCAAGAAACTGTGATATATATACACAATGTAATTCTATGACTCCATCAGAAAGAATGACATTGCCCCATTTGTTAGGAGATGGAAAGACTTGGAAAAAATTATATTCAGTGAAGTAAGCCAGGCCGAAAGAAACATATTCCCATGGTTTCCCTTATTTGCAATATCTAGTATATGTCTCAGTCAAGCAGAAAAGGTCAGATAAGGTGATGTTAGGGAAATGAACCCTAAGATATGTATTTAAATGTTTCTTTTTTTCTTTCATGCGATTGTTTCTAACACATTTATAAGATTATTTTTTGTTGCTTTGTATGTCCCTCCCCCACAATATAATCTCCGTTTCACTGTATTTGATGCCGGTATAATCAGTGGAGGGGAAGGGGTAAAACAAATGGTTTAAATAGGGATACAGGTGGACCCATTGAACAATGAGATGTACAAGTTGTTATGTCGAAAATGAATTTTACAACTTTGGTGCGGGAGGAGGATTGGGTGGGGGGGCAGGGGAAAGATAGGAAGGGATGGGAAGGGGAAACAAAGACGAAGGCTACAATGCTTGATAAGAAATGTACTCATTGTCTTGCCCATGTAATTGTGACCCCTCTGTACAGTATTTTCACAATAAAAAAAACCTAGATATGAATTTAACTAAGGAGATAAAATACCTCTATAATAAAAATTATAAAACCTTGAAGAAATTCAAGAAGACATCAGAAGATGGAAAGATCTGTCTCATGCTGGCTCATGAATTCATAGACATAATATTGTGAAAATGAATATATTGCTAAAATTCAGGTTGAATGCAATATCAATCAAATACAAATTATTCAGAGATATAGAAAATTTCATTTTTTAAATTCATTTTTTTATTGTGAGAATAACATACAGAGAAGTTACAATTACATGGGAAAGATAATGAGTACATTTCTTATCAAGCATTGTTGCCTCTTTGTTTCCCCTTCCCATCCCTTCCCATACTGCGCCCCTCCCACCACCCGTACCTTCCCCCACCCCCCACCAAAGTTGTTAAGTCCGTTTTTCAACATAAGGATTTGTACATCTCATTGTTGCAATGGGTCCACGTTTATCCCAAGTTAAATGATGCGTTTTCTTTTCCTTGCCCTCCACAAATTATACCTACATCCAAAACAGTGAAAGTATAAGTTATACTGTGGGGGAGGGACATACAAAGCAACATAGAAATTATCTTATAAATATGATAGAAACAATTGCATGAAAGGAAATAAAAACATTTGAATACTTATCTTGGGTTTCATTCCCCTTACATCAACTTATCTGGCGTTTTCAGCTTGATTCAGACATATACTATTTATTGCAAATAAGAGAAACCATGGGACCTATGTTTCTTTGGGCCTGGCTTACTTCACTTAATATAAGTTTTTCCAAGTCTTTCATTACCTAACAAATGTGGCAATGTCATTCTTTGTGAGGGAGGCATAGAATTCCCTTGTGAATATATACCACATTTCCATGATCCATTCACCTATTGAGGGGCATCTGGGTTGGATCCATATCTTACCTATGGTAAATAATACTGCAATAAACATAGTTGTGCTGGTAGCTTTAGTGTGGTCTTGTTTGTGAATATTTGGGTAAATGCCCAAAAGTGGGATTTCTGGGTAATAGGGGAGCTCTATGTGGAGTCTTTTGAGGAACCTCCATATGCTTTCCAAAGTAGTTGAACAAGTTTACACACCCACCAACAATTCAGTAAGGTCCCCTTCTGTCCACACCCCCTCCAGCATCTGTTATTAGAGTACTTGATTGTAGCCATTCTAACTGGGGTGAGGTAGTATCTCAATGTTGTTTTGTTTTGTAATTCTTTTATGGCTAGAGAGGTTGAGCATTTCTTCATGTGTCTATTGGCCTACATTCTTTCCTCTTCAGAGAAGTTTCCTTTAAGTCTTTAGCCCACCTATTTAGTGGGCAGTTGTTTCTTTGAAGATTTGTTGTTGGGGGACTTAATCTTTTGAGTTCCAGGTATATTTTAGATATGAGACCTTTGTCTGTTGTATGGTTATTAAAGATCTTCTACAAATCAGTGGGCTTTCTACTGATCTTGCTAGCTATATCCTTTGCCATGGAGAAGCTTTGCAATTTCATGCAATCCCATTTGTCCAAACTTTCTTTGATTTGTTGTGTTTCTGGGTCTCCATTAAGAACATTTGGGCCTGTGTCAAGGAGACCTAGGTTTCTCCTATTCCATCCTGTAATGTTTTCAGGTTGTCTGCTTTGAGTCCGAGGTCTTTGATCCAATTGGAGTTGATCCTGGTGCAAGGTGATATATAACGATCTAGCTTTAGTTTTCTACAAGTAGTTATCCAATTTTGCCAGCACCATTTACTGAAGAGGCTGTCTTTCTTCCATTCTATTTTTTAGCTCCCTTATCTAAGATTAGATGGCTATAGGTCTTTAGGTTCATTTCTGGGGTTTTCAAGTTTATTCCATTGGTCCTGAGGTCTGTTCTTGTGCCAGTACCAAGCTGTTTTGATTACTATTGCTTTGTAGTAGAGTTTGAAATTTGGTATTGATATTCCTCCAGCACTGTTCTTTCTGTTTAGGATCGTTTTTACTATTCGGGGTCTTTTATTGTTCCATGTAAATTTTTTGATTGCTCCTCTATTTCCTTGAACCCCAATCCAGTAGACGGAAAGAAATAGTTAAAATTAAATCAGAATTAAATGAATTAGAATCCAAAAAAACTATAGAAAGAATCAACAAAACAAAGAGTTGGTTTTTCTAAAAAAAAATAACAAAATTGACAGACCCTTAGCAAATCTCTTCAGAAAAAGAAAAGAACACACCCAAATAAATAGACTCAGAGATGAGAATGGAAACATCACCACAGAAACAACTTAGATTCAGAACATTATAAGGGAATACTTCTCAAACCGTTATGCCAATAATTTTGAGAACTTGGCAGAAATGGACCTTTTCCTGGCAAATATTGACATGCCGAAATTAAACCAAGATGAGTTAAACGATCTTAACAGGCCCATATCAAGCACTGAAATAGAAACAGCAATAAGAGACCTCTCATCTAAAAAAAGCCCAGGACCAGGTGGTTTTACAGTGGAATTCTACAAGGCCTTCAAAGCAGAGTTCACACCAATACTCCTCCAACTCTTCAATGAAATTGAAAGAGAAAGTTCACTACAGAACTCATTCTATGAAGCCATCATAACCCTCATCCAAAAACCAGGCAGTGACTCATCAAACAAAGAGAACTATAGACCCATTTCTTTGATGAACATTGATGCAAAACTTCTCAACAAAATTTTGGCCAATCGACTTCAACAATTCATCCAAAAAATCATACACCACGATCAAACAGGATTCATTTCAGGGATGCAAAGCTGGTTCGATATATGCAAATCAATTAATATAATTCATCACATCAACAGGAGCAAGGATAAGAACCACATGGTTATCTCAATAGATGCAGAAAAAGCATTCGACAAGATCCAACACCCCTTTATGATGAAGGTTTTGGAAAAATTAGGAATCCATGGTACATGCCTCAATACAATAAAGGCTGTATATGACAAACCTACAGCCAGCATTATACTTCATGATGAAAAACTAAAGCTATTTCCCCTTAACTCAGGAACGAGAAAAGGATATTCACTCTCTCCACTTCTCTTCAATCTAGTATTAGAATGCCTAGCTACAGCAATAAGACAAGATGCAAACATAAAGTGGATTCAAATAGGGAAATAACACATAAAACTCGTCCTTTTTTCAGATGACATGATCTTATATTTAAAGAATCCCACAGATTCCACTCCCAAATTACTCAAGCTGATTCAAAACTTTGGCAAAATAGCAGGGTGGTTAATTAACGCTCAAAAATCAATGGCTTTTCTGTATGCCACCAATCAAAAAAGTGTGGCTGAAATTAGGAAAGTAACTCCATTCGTAATAGCCCCACAAAAAATAAAATACCTTGGAATTAATTTAACCAAAGAAGTGAAGGAACTCTATGATGCAAACTTTAAAAACCTGAAAAAGGAAATCAAAACAGAAGTTAGAAAGTGGCAAATACTCTCATGCTCCTGGATTGGAAAGATCAACATCATAAAAATGACAATATTTCCCAAGGCTATGTACAAATCCAATAAATAAGTGGGCTAAAGACTTAAAGAGAAACCTCTCTGAAGAGGAAAGAAGGATAGCCAATAGACACATGAAGAAATGCTCAACCTCTCTAGCCACAAAAGAAATGCAAATCAAAACAACATTGAGATATCACCTCACCCCAGTTAGCATGGCAAAAATCAAGAACTCTAATAACAACAGATGCTGGAGGGGATGTGGACAGAAGGGAACCTTACTGCATTATTGGTGGGAGTGCAAACTTGTTCAACCACTTTGGGAAACAGTATGGAGGTTTCTCAAAAGACTCCACATAGAGCTCCCCTATGACCCAGAAATCCCACTTTTGGGCATTTACCCAAATGTTCACAAACAAGACCACACCAAAGCTACCAGCACGACTATGTTTATTGCAGCATTATTTACCATAGGTAAGATATAGAACCAACCCAGATGCCCCTCAGTAAATGAATGGATCAAGAGAATGTGGTATATATACACAATGTAATTCTCTGCCTCCATCAGAAAGAATGACATTGCCCCATTTGTTAGGAGATGGAAAGACTTGGAAAAACTTATATTAAGTGAAATAAGCCAGGCCCAAAAAACATAGGTCCAATGATTTCCCTTATTTGCAATAACTAGTATATGTCTGAGTCAAGCTGAAAAGGTCAGATAAGTTAATGTTAGGAAAATGAACCCTATATGTATTGAAATGCTTTTTTGTCTTTCATGCATTTGTTCCTAACACATTCATAAGATTATTTCTTTGTTGCTTTGTATGTCCCTACCTGATGGTATAACCCCTGCATTCACTGTATTTGATGTCAGTATAATTTGTGGAGGGGAAGGGGAAAAACAAATCATTTAAATAGGGATACATCTAGACCCATTGCAACAATGAGATGTACAAGTCGTTATGTTGAAAACGAACTTTACAACTTTGGTGGGGGAGGAGGATTGGGTGGTAGGGTAGGGGGAGGCTGGGAAAGGATGGGAAGGGGAAACAAAGAGGAGGCTACAATGCTTGATAAGAAATGTACTCATTATCTTGCCCATGTAATTGTAACCCCTCTGTTCAGTATTTTTACAATAAATAATTGGAAAAAAAAGTAAAAAAAAAAAAAAAGAAATAGAAAATTTCTGAAACCCATATCAAAAGTACTCCTGATCAAAGAGGGCAATGCTAGATGTATCACAATACTAGACTTCAAATTATACTACAGAGCTATAGTAACAAACTAGTGTAGGACTGACACAAAAGACAGTCTCAAAGATCAACAGAGTAGAATTAAAAACACATTTTGACAGTTACACACATGTTATACTTTACAAAGGAACCAAAAATATACATTAGGGGAAAAAACATTCTCTTCAACAAATGGATCTGGAAAAAGTAGTTATCTACTTGCAGAAAACTGAATCTGAAGCCTATCTCTCATTTTGTAAAAAAAAAAAAAAAAAAAAAAAAAAAAAGCAAAATAATTCAGGAACAATTTGGGGATAAATGAAAATATATGCATAAGCAAGTATTTTCTGAAGGGGAATCTAATATACTAAATAAAAACAAGAATTCAAAAATGGGATAGCATCAAATTGAAAAGTATATCCATATCAAAAGAGATAACAGAATGAGGAAACAACTCATGGAATGAAAATCACCACCAGCTGTGAGGAACTACTGGTTTCACTGCAGATGAGAGCAATGTCATGGCAAATATGTCTTGATTGCATGACACTAAGTGGTTACACTGGAAGAGTTAGGCCAACAGCTGATATTGTTAGTGCTGTTGGGTGGCTCCCAAAGCAATTGTCATAGTATTGTCCATTGAATACCCCTAATGTGGGGTGAGGGATGGCTCTTCTACTAGGTAGTCAATATTGGGGCTTGTTCCCCTGAATGAGTTGGGCCTGTAAAAAACAATTGTTCGGGTCTTGCATGATAGGTGGTCAGAAGCAGAAGGTGCTTGGTTCAATACAGTGATTTTCATTAAAACCAGACAGCATTATCATTGTCCATGTATGGTTTAGTTGGTGGAGAGGAACGGCCTCCAGGAATGGGGGCAATGATGGGCCTGTAATGGGAAGGACTGAAGGACCAGCACTGTGCTGCTGCGCAACAACATTTGAGGACCAAGACTCCTTTGAGGATCAAAGGATTGGTTAAAAAGTAGAGAAGGACAGAACACCCTGAGTGAAGGGAGACTTATTGGGGGATGACTCCTTCACAAGCTGCCTCTGGTGCAGGCTACAGGGGACCTCAGCAAATAGATAGAGGTAGAGTAAAGGGGACCTGGAGAAATACAGTGGGGTATGGGTGGGCTAGTGGTTACTAGCCAAGTCAGACAGTTTTCCTGCTGCAGGCTAGAGGAGATCTGGGGAAAGGGAGAGAGGTCAATGCCAGATATTGAGGGAGGTCTGAAAATCATGCCCTCAAAAGACAGTATGATGTCCATATCAATAATATGATCTATAGCCAGCTGCCTGCTCACAGGAAAGGATACCCTGAGGATACATGTACAAATACAGTGGTGTTGCCAGTGTTCACATTGTTCCTGGTCAATAGAATTACAGTGCAGTAGGGAAGAAAAGAGGAGGAAGTCTATACACATAAAGGTGGTGTATTTCCTCGTGCAGGAAGCAAATATTCAGGGGGAGGATGTTTGAGGAAAAGAGGAGTTGGTGGGGTTGCAGATCTTGATAAAATGACCATGGCCTTCATTCTCATCATTCAGAACCCCCAAATTAGAAGGAGGCATACAGGGAGTAAGACAGCCCACAGGGGAATCAAAGGGGAACTGGGGACTTTAAGTACTAGTTCCTCTTTAGTGTTTGATGAGAGTCCTGACAGGATCTAGGCCTGGAAGCTTGCTCTTCCAAATTAGTGTTGTTAGGAAGAACTGGAATCTTTGAACTGCAAGTAGGCAGGGGCATGGAGCTGTAAGTCTTTGCATCAGGTGGAGGGAAAGGAGAGACAGTTTTGGTGTTACATCCATTTGTCACAACCTCTGTTATATGCTAGAGAATTCTTACAGATTTTATTTACTCTTACCAAACTGAGTGTTCTTCCAAATGTCCAAATCTTTATGCACTTCCACTCAATGAAGTTTATTGGGTAGGAAAGCTCAGAGACAGCCCATGGTACTGGTACTGACAGTGTCAGCAATAACACAAGCACTCCTGTCAATGATGCTTTCCTTTGGGGTGCAGCATGGCCTGCTGGTAGACTAGCTGTGAGCTTTTACCATCCACCTCCTTCCCTGACTCCTGGAAGACTGGGCAGCTATGGAAACTTTCCACAGTGGAGTTTTGTGACCTAGAGCTGTCATGGCCATGAGATAGGATATCCAAAGGAAGTACAGGTTCCTCTCCATCCTTTGCAGCATCCTTGGGAAAAATTCCTTGCTGCAGACAAGGACCACATCCTTTGAGAGTGAAATCTCTCCTGATATTCCACAGACTGCATAGTGCTTTTTCTCCATTGCTAGGTTGACATCTCTCCTTAGGCTCTCCCTGAATTTTGAATTTGCCCTGAGGATCGTCTTGGCATTTCACTTCTATTCACTATTGAAGAGGTGAGAGTGGAAGACTGAGATCACTAGATTTCTTTGGGTCAACCACCTGAGCTAGTGGCTTAGGTACTGAAATTAGAAGTGAGGATCCACTCCTGAAAAGGGATCCTCATGCTTCTGGGTGTTTCCAACATCCTTAAGTAGCCAGTTTGTAGCACAAGCAAACATTTTTTTCTTGAATCTTCTGGAGATGCAAAACTGGCATTCCTCAGAGAAGAATTGTAATAACCCGTGGGCCCCGATAGTCTGACTGGAGGCAGGGCGGGGCGGAGAGTCAGATGGCTGACTTCACTGCTCCACAGGGCATGCTGCTGGTGGGTGAGGAGTCAAGCCCCACATGTCAAGAGGTGGTTGGTCATTGGGCAGCTTGGGGAAGGGGCCTGAATAGCAGTTGAGACCTGTTGGGAGGGAGACCCATTGGAGTGAGGGAGGCGCACAGCCTATATATAGTCTGCAGGTTCGGAGCAATGGCAGTTCAGTTAGTTGACCAAGCTTGGAGAAAGGAGAGAGCAGTAGGGGAAGACCTGGGAAGTGAAGCAAGTTAAGCAAGAGCACCAGGGGAAGACCTGGGAAGTTAAACAAGTTAAGTTACTTAGTTGAGCAGGGAAAGACCTCGGAAGTTAATCTTGGAAGTTGAGGAAAGAGAGCAGGTAGAGAATGAAAGGAGAGATAAAGAACAAGTTGGCAAGTGGAGAGAGAGAGCAGGGGAGAGAAGAAGTTGCCTACCTGGAGGAAACTAATTTAAAAGTGAAACAAGCTACTGGAAGGAAACTAATTAATAGAGAGGAGGAGGGGAAAGAAAAGAAAAGTCTTGCCATTTCGAGCCTTGGAGCTTTGAAGTCTAGGGTTGGTGGTTGGCAGACCAACAACTAGAGGGCAGGGCTGCCCACTGGAGGCTCGGAGCTTTGGAGGTCAAGGCTGCTCTTGCCCTTTCTACTGTTAATAAAACTCTTGTTATTCTAACCATGCCTCAATGGATTGTCTCGCTCTCTGGAGGTCATAATAGAGTCTGCGGCCTCTAGCAAGAGATAGGTACCTACCTCCTCTTAGGTGTCCAGTGGTGATGGGCTGAAGGAGGTGCCTGCCTGAGATCAGAATTGGCCATCATATAATCGTCTGTGGGCCCAGATCTGATGGCAACTCTCCTACCTAAGGTTGGACAGCGAGGCTCATGCATATATTTAGTGAGAATGTTTCCCATTACAGGGAACCGTGTGCCAAATTAGCAGCAAAATCGAGAAGCCACCAGAGCTGTCCCTCTTCCCATTCTCCTCTGGTAGCTGAGAACACACTCCCCAGCCTGGCCCTTTGTGACATCATCTGGTTCATGGCACAGAAGAGGCACACATGTGGGCTGCAGGTGCGAGGCAGATTCAACTCGAAACATGAAAAGTTGTCCAAGGACCAGAAGGCCAAAGCCACCCTCTAGATTTTAGCTCTTGGTATTTTCCCACCTTCACTTTCAGGCGTTGGTAACAGAGAGGCAACTATCTGATGCTGTGTTTGACCAATATTTAGGGATATCTGATTTTTGTATTTGGCTTATCTCATTCCTCTGATGATTTCCCAATTCCATCCACTTTCCTGCAAAGAACATAATTATGTTCTTCTTATAGGTGAATAATATTACATAAAATATATGTCACATTTTCTAGATCCATTCATCAGTTGTTGGGTACTTAGCCTAATACCTATTGTGAATAGTGCAAAGATAAACGCACATGTAGAAGTATCATGCAACTAATTTACACTTAATGATATGTGCCAGAGTATTATAGAGGGTAGTAAGTCTCTGTTTTTTAAGGAACCTGCATAGTAATTTCCACATTGGTTGCACTGGTTTGCAATCCCAACCACAGCGTATCTGAGTTATTTTGCCCTGCATCCTCAGAGGTATTTCTTATTTTCTTGATGACTGGCATGAGTGAGGTGAGAATCTCAGTGTAATTTCTTTTGTATTGCTGTATGGCTATGTTGAATATTGCTTCATGTATTAGGCAATATTTCTTCTGAGATCTGTTTAGTTCATATATTCATTTAATAATTGGAGTTTTTCTTTTGAAGGTTTTTCTTTAGCCCTTTTTATATTCTGAATATTAACACCAAGCAGACCTCTTATAGGAACTCAATGTTTTTTTTCTACACTGCCAACTTACAACTACTGGTATCAAAATCTCCAGATTGACAAGCCCTGGTGTCATTGATTTGTCAGCTAACCAAATCACTCCTGCAGCATTAGGCCATAATGGGAAATGGAGTTTGATCAAAAGGCAGCTCACTTGAAATTTGGAATGTCTACCTAATGCTCACATTCCCAATCTAGATCACCCAATGTCTGAAAAAGACAGAAATTTCAAACTTCCTCAAAATCTCAGAGGGCCATTCAGCATGATTTCTTCTTTTCTTCTCACTTAGATAAATTAGATCTCATCTTCACACAGCATGGTTGTTTTGCTGTCCAGTTGACAGTACAAAAATGCTCTGTGTGACAAACCAGTCATCCTCCCTGGCTTGAGGACCAACTTGGCTATACCAAGGGGCTGGGCCTGTTTTCCGTAGCCCTAAAACTGGCAAGATGTCAAAATTCTTGCTTACAGATGGTACCTGTTGTCCTACTATTTATTTCAATAGCTCTATCTTTCTTCAATTAAAATAAAAAACATAAAAACCTAGTCCTGGCTTTAAAAATGTTAAAATAAACTTAGTAAAATTATTTGATCTCTTCATTCAGGGATTATATCATTCACACATTGGAGTTTTCACAAGACCAAAAACTACAGATTTGAGTGTGATTCAGAAAGAATAATGAAAGGTCTGTGTAAATAAGCAGTTTGGAGAGAAGGAAATAGGCATAGAATCAGAGCTGGAGAGTGAATATCAAAGAGGATAGTCAACAAAACTGTGAGGATATGTGAGTCTTCTAAAACACAATTTTAAAGAAGTTGCAAGGAAATATGTTCCCTATATCAACATCCACACACATTCTCAGACGTTCCAGGGACTACTTTTTCTTTTGACAGTAATCCCAAAGCTTTGAACTCAAGGAGCTTCATGCTTTCTATGTAATTGCTTAGTTGGCACCTTGTCACTTGAGCCATACCTCAGTCCAGATTGTTGCTGGTTAATTGGAGTTAGAATATCTTGGACTTATCTGCGTAGGCTAACTAAGCATTTTTCTCTGGGTCTTTGCCCCTGGAATACACAAGATTACAAGTATGAGCCCCTACCGTTTCTAGTTATTCCTTAGGTGTTCCTTGTTCTTGCCTTCACTTTGGGATTTTTATGACAGTTTCAGAGCTTAACATTTGGATTTCCCAATACCAGCAAATGCTTTGTTGCTTGAAGTAAGCCAGTGGAGAGAAAATATTTAGGAAAGAAATATTAGTAAATGGCATCAGCAAAACTATTCTGTAAACTTCTGTTTATTAAGCATCTGTTCTGCACTAGGCATAGTGGTAACAAAAAAATGATACAAGTTTTAAAGGAGAATAAAATAATGCCATCAAAATCATGAGAATTTTAAAGGGGAAGCTTGATGGATAAGGAAATATGGAAAGAGAGTTATTGAGCTTTGAATATCACCTTAGGGACACAAGTGTATGTATGGCTGTATAGTTGTCTTTGTGAGACTTTGTATGAAAATAGAAACATTTCTTAGCATTCAAACAGAAAAAAATGGAGTCAATATAAAAATGTAAATGCTTACAAAATCTTTGGGGATCTTGGACCCCTGAAGAGAAGACTGTTACTGGCTCTGAGTATTTTGCTTGCTTTTATGGATTCAGGGAGTTGGAAACACAAGAAATCCCCAGTAGATCTAGTTCCTTTCCTCCAAATTCTGTGAAGTACTTCTTTGGTAAAATACAATAAGCATCTCCACTGGAAGGGAGCTATGAGCATCTGATGTACCTCAGGCTCCCAGTACCTGTGATGTGAGGCATAAAGCTGAGCTGCCTGTCACTCAGTGACAAAGTGCAAGGAGTTACACGGAATCAGAGACTATGGAGTATCTGGAACCATGGACATAAAGTGAATTCATTGAAGGCCCAGTCTCCTGTAATATAAAATTATAATAATTAAGCAAACATAGAGGTCCATGTTGATTATCAAATTCTGGAGTTTGAAGCTCAGAATGGGCTCAGGTAGCCAAACATCATGGCTCAAACCTTTAATACTAGCTATTTGGAAAGCAGAGATTGAAGGATTGTGGTTTAAGACAAGCCTCTGCTTGAAAGTATATGAGACTCCTCAACAATGGCTAAGTGTGATAGCACATACTTGTTATTCTAATATATGGGGAAGCACATGGCATTTGCTTGTCACCAGTGATAAAAGGAAGCACAAACAGGAGGATCAAATCCAGGCCAACATAAAGTGAGATCTCATCACAAAATTAACCAATCCAAGCTAACAAAATAATTACCAGGAAGAGGAAACATGCTGTGGGAATGGGAATGAGAAAGGGTGACATGAATGGAGAAGGAAAGGTGAGAAAATTTTAAAATTCTAATCAAAGAAGGTGCAGGAAGCATGGCTCAAGTGGTACTTCTCTACTAAGTATAAGGCCTGAGTTAAATCTCCTATAGTAGGAAAAAAAGAAAGATACAAAGAGAGAATCTGAGATAGAGACAGAGAATCAGATAAAGACACAGAGAGTAACTAGAAGCAGAAGAAACAGAAGGAAAGGGTGAAAGGGGAGGTAGAGGAGAGACAAGGAGGGGAAGAAAATGAAGAGGAAGAAAAGACATGGAAAGCAAAAAAAAAAAAGATATGAGATTAAAATAAATTAGACTTAAAGATGTTTGGAGTGGAAGGGAAACATTTTTAAATGCCTGTGTTCTTGACAATTTTCTCCCAGAACCTCACTGTTTCTTTTTTGTTCTTCATTTTTCTAATATATTTTCCTTATATTTGATATATAGTTATAGCAGCAATAAGCCTGTAAAATTGATATGTAGAATACTTTTGGAGACTATGAGGCCTAATTAAACCTTAGTGGATTCCACACCCTGTTCCTTGCTGGTCTAAAGTTGAAATCACACAACCTAGCCTAATGTGCCTACCCATATCAGTTACTCAGTTAACACTGTTGTGCCCATGTCAGGGATCCCCAAAGACCACCAAGGAGCCGATTCGGATGCAAGCATACGAGAGTCATTTATTGCAAGCTCAAGCCAGGACTCCCAATTGTCCCTGACACAACGGTTCTGAATTGAGAGCCTCACCTTCTAGGGTGGCAGGGTTTTTAATCACAAGTAAAGTAGGGGAAAGCGGGGGGGGGGGTGTTCCAACTTAGAAGTTACATGATTGGCTAATAATTAGGTAGCTAAGGGTTAGTAAGTTTTGTCACATTCTTATTGGTAAGTACAATTGGTTATTCTTTACCAATTTTAGCATACATTTTCAGCGTTTTATAACAGTCTTGTAATAGTCTCATTAGATAGGGCAGAAGGTAAACCACAAAAAAAAATATGCTGGCAATGCAACACTTGGGGTCTCAGGGCTCTGGGGACTTTCCACCTTCTCGTTCATTGGGTGTTGCTAGGGTAACTTATCGGGTAGGGTGCAAGTGAGACATCTGTGGTCATCCCAGGAACCTAAGCTCATATGCTGGAAACAAGCCTTGTCTCAAATTGGAGTTTTTATGCACAAAATGGTGATTGTCTTGCTACGGCTCTACATTTCCCCCTTTTCCTAAGACTAGATAGGGGATCCAATAATGATCCCCTAATATTAAGTTCTATGTTAACTTTATCAATGGGCCAATATTGAGATCTGAGAACCAGTACCCAGACCAGATTAACCCACTCTTTTACAAAGATTATTAGCCTGTTAATCACACAAGGACCAATTGTGAGTATCAGGTGCCAGCCAGAGGCATTATCTATTGGGCCAAAGGGCTGTAAAGCCATACAATGTCCAGGTTGGTAGTGGGACATTTGTGAAGCCCCTTGCAAGACCCTCAAGACCCTCATGTTTTCTTCCACCAGTCCTGACTCTGTATATCATAGCTAACTTAACTTTATACCAGCTGTACTCATAAACTCCAATTTTCAGACACACTCATACCATTTGCTACATACTTAAACTTTCTGAGGTTTGTCTTCTCCTCTTTTTCACTCTGATACAAACACTTAACACACACCCAAGAGGAAGCAGGTTATTACCATACCAAAGCCAAACTAGGCTGTGACTGTAGAGTGCATTTCCAGCCCTATGCCCTAACATGCCTAAGGCAAACCAGTGATGTCCTTGCCCACAATATCCACTGTGGGAGTAGAGAGGGTTACTGGATATCACCAAAAGAATGTCCCACAAAAATCTTAGTTTTAGCAGACCCAAGGCAGCTTTCCACTGGGAAGCAGTCTCAGGTGATGGAATCAGGCAGGACTTCAGTCTACTTTTTCCATGGTGGAGGTGATCAGGTGATGATGTAGATTTCCTCCAGGTAACTGTCAATCTGTAGCAGCAGCAGGGTCTTTCAGTGGCTCCAAGGGACTGTCACACCTCATGCTGGGCTGTAAATTCCTACACAGACTGGTTAAAGATACATTATGCAGGCTTGGAAGGCTGTGGCCCCACTGGTTTTTAAGACCATTTAAACAATAGCTCAGGACAATTTACCAAGAGAACAACTTTTTACTCACCAGACACAGACACAGAAGGCCGGGTCTTATAACCATTTACGGCAGATACAGTCTCCACACTTGCATATCTGTTATCACTATTCTTTGTGTCTTTTTTTAAAAAATTATATTTTATCTATATTGCCTCATCCTTCCAAAACTTACTCTGGACTATAGATCTTAAAAAGGGGGATCATGGGCAAAGATACATCTTCTGTAGCTTCTTCAAGCTGACTTAAGAAGTTTTGATCCAGAACCTACGACCTCTTTACAAAAAGGTTACCAGGGTTATGCCACGCCGACCCCAGTAGAGTCTGCTTAGCATAGGAAACCATCTATCAGACCATGATAGGGGCCTCGAGACCTATCTCTGAGTTTTGGGACTTCACCGAAGTCTACCTCAGAGAATGGGGCTTTACAGAAACCTATCTCAAAGTTTTGGGACTTCACCGAAGTCTACCTCGGAGAATAGGGCTTCTAAGAGGCCTACTCCTGGGAAAAGGCTGGCAAAAACCCCTGGAAAAGATGTGTTTCTGCCTACCTTTTCCTCATAAGAGTGCCTATTAATCTTTTACTGTTTCTACTGCTCTTTGTACTTGCTCATTGTCAACGTTTCCCTTATTCAAAGCTCTTTCTTAAGAGTGTTGATGACTCCAATATCTGATGAGTGTCTTAAAAATATGACTAACTCACCAGAGTTAAGTGCTACCCTGAAACCCCTCTTATGGAGGCTAGTAGACAAGCCATAAGCAAATATAAAAGTATTGGGGGTTTCACAAAGTCACTTCAGCAGAAGGAATTGTTTGTAAGAGATTTACAAAAAGTTGTAGGCGCGGCTAGAACAGAAAGAATGTATGGCAATTGCTGAGATAACTACTTAGGAGAAAGGACTTCTTCATTTACTAAGAGACTTGCTAGATCTAGGCCTCCATGGTGCTTACTATTAAAGAAGAAACAGGAAAGATCTTAATGGGACAGTTAAGGCCTCTATCAGGAAAGATCTTAAAGGGACAGTTAAGGCCTCTATAGAGAAAAGTAGTGGTTAATTGGTGACAATCATCGAAACCAATTGTATTTCTTAAAAATAGAGGTAAAGCCGGAAACAAGTGCCTATCAGGCGACCAGTTGGTGACCACCCAAGGATGAAGTCCTGCAGCAAGGTTGTGTAACCTTTTGCCCTTTCAGGCGACCAGCTGGTGACCGCCCAAGAATGAAGCCCTGCAGCAAGATTATGTAACCTTTTGCCCTTTCTTATGGAGACTTTTTGCTATAAAAGTTTGTTATCCTCTGCATTAAATCGCACTCAGCACTCAGCACTCAGCATCCACTCCTAATGTGTGTGAGTTGTCTGTTTGCCATCTCCCCATCCTATTCCAGGTTCCTCCCCTAGGTATCCTCCGTCGTCCCGACAGAACCCGGTCCGCGGCAGGGTTAGATGTCATTAAGAACAATATTTTAACTTTTGACAAATACACAGACCTTTTCTCCAGCTACAGCAGTGTAGCTCGTTTAGCACTCTGGTTTGCAAAAGCATCTTTCTAGATGAGTTTGGAATGTGATCTCTAGTGACCCAAATAATGCCTAAGTTACCTATGAAGACCTTCAGGAAGATACAAATAGGGACACACTCTCAGGTTTACAAACTTTTTTCCTGAACAGATTAATTTCATGTAGCTGGTGTCAGCTCAAAAGTTATCACAAATTAGGGCTTTTGGCACATACAGGGGTTGGGACTTAAAATATCTCCCACATTTTATAACTTCAGCTTTTTACTACTATCATAGATGACTGGAAAGTTTGTGTCCCTTACAAGGTAAATAGTAATGGACATCAGGCATGCTTGCAAACTATCTTCCCATGACCTCCTCCTGGCTCTGACCAAATTTTGAAGGGCCATACACAAATGATTCAAGGATCTGACATTATTTATGCCATCTAAGCAGTGGCTTACTGCCTCTGGATGCTCCACCATTGCTTTAATCCCAGGAGTGTCTTCTCTACACTGGGATAAATGCTCATTGGCAGTTTCCTTAATTGGTCACTGGACTTGAACTTGGGGCCTGAGTGCTGTCCCTCAGCTTTCCAGCTCGAGGCTAGCATTCTGCCAGTTTGAGTCCCAAAGTAACTCTGCTTGCCCTTTCAGCACTCTGCTGGCTGATTAGAGGTGACAGTCTCACAGGGATCTTTTCCTACCCGGGCTGGCTTTGAATGAGTTTTCAGATCAATGAGTCTTTTTTTTTCATTTTTTTATTGTGAAAATACTGTACAGAGATGTTACAATTACATGGGCAAGATAATGAGTACATTTCTTATCAAATATTGTAGCCTCCTCCTTTGTTTCCTCTTCACATTCCTTCCCATCCTCCCCCAGCCCCTCGTACACAAACCTCCTCCCCCCACCAATAAAATTGTAAAGTTTGTTTTCAACATAATAACTTGTATATCTCATTGTTGCGATGGGTCCACCTGTATCACTAGTTAAACGATTTGTTTTTGCCCTTCCCTTACAAAAATTATAAAAACATCAAATACAGTGAAAGCACAGGTTATACTGTGGAAAAGGGACATACAAAGCAACAAAGAAATCATCCTATCAATATGTTAGAAACAATCACATGAAAGAAAAAAAAACATGTGAATACATATCTTAGGGTTCATTTCCCTAACATCAACTTATCTGACTTTTCCTGCTTGACTCAGACATATACGAGTTATTGCAAAAAAGGGAAACCATGGAACCTATGTTTCTTTGGGCTTGGTTTACTTCACTGAATATAATTTTTTCCAAGTCTTTCCATTTCCTAACAAATGGGGAAATGTCATTCTTTCTGAGGGAGGCATAGAATTCCATTGTGTATATATACCACATTTCCTTGATCCATTCATCTACTAAAGGACATGTGTGTTGATTCCATATCTTAGCTATGGTAAATAATGCTGCAATAAATAAAGTCGTGCTGGTAGCTTTAGTGTGGTCTTGTTTGTGAACATTTGGGTAAATGACCAAAAGTGGGATTGCTGGGTCATAAGGGAGCACTATGTGGAGTCTTTTGAGGAACCTCCACACTGCTTTTAAAAGTGGCTGAACAAGTTTACACTCCCACCAACAATGAAGTAAGGTTCCCTTCTGTCCACGTCCCCTCCAGCATCTGTTGTTATTAGAGTTCTTGATTATAGCCATTCTAACTGGGGTGAGGTGGTATCTCAATGTTGTTTTGATTTGCATTTCTTTTATGGCTAGGGACATTGAGCATTTTTTCATGTGTCTATTGGCCTTCCTAATTTCCTCTTCAGAGAAGTTTCTCTTTAAGTCTTTAGCCCACATATTTATTGGACAGGTGTTTCTTTGAAGATTTGTTGTTGGGGGATTTAACTTTTTGAGTTCCAGGTATATTTTAGATATGAGACCCTTGTCTATTGTATGGCTAGTGAAGACCTTCTACTGATCCATGGGCTTTCTACTGATCTTGCTAGCAATGTCCTTTGCCATGAAGAAGCTCTGCAACTACGTGCAGCCACATTTGTCCAACCTTTCTTTGATTTGGTCCTCTGCCAAGGAGACCTAGGGTTCTACTATTCCATCCTTTAATATTTTCAGAGTGTCTACTTTGATTCCGAGGTCTTTGATCCATTTGGAGTTGATTCTGGTGAAAGGTGATATGTAAGGATCTAGCTTTAGTTTTCTACAAGTAGTAAACCAATTTTGCCAGCACCATTTACTGAAGAGGCAATCTTTCTTCCATTCTACTTTTTGGCTCCCTTACCGAAAATTGGATGGCTATAGTTGGTAGGTTCATTTCTGGGATTTCAATTCAATTCCATGGATCCTGAGGTCTGTTCTTCTGCCAGTACCAAGCTGTTTTGACTACTATGGTTTAGTAGTAGAGTCTGAAATTTGGTATTGATATTCCTCCAGCACTGTTCTTTCTGTTGAGGATCGTTTTTGCTATTCAGGGTCTTTTATTGATCCATATGAATTTTTGGATTGCTTCTTCTATTTCCTTGAAGAATAAGGTTGGAATATTGATAAGTACTACATTGAATTTGTAGATAGCCTTGGGAAGTATTGCCAGGTTCACGATGTTAATCTTTCCAATCCAGGAGCATGGGACCTTTTGCCACTTTCTAACTTCTGTTTTGATTTCCTTTTTCAGGTTTTTAAAGTTTTCATCATAGAGGTCCTTCACTTCTTTAGTTAATTCCTATGTATTTTATTTTTTATGGGGCTATTACAAATGGAGTTGCTTTCCTAATTTCAGTCACACTTTTTTCATTGTTGGAAAAGAGAAAAGCCATTGTTTTGGGGGGTTAATTTTATACCGTGCTACTTTGCCAAAGTTTTGAATTAGCTTGAGTAATTTGGTGTGTGTGGGTTTTTTTGTTTGTTTGTTTGGTTCTTTTGGGTCCGGTCGTGCGCCTGAACTCTGGGCCTGGGCACTGTCCCTCAGCTCTTCACCTCAAGGCTAGCTCTCTACCATTTGAGCCACAGTGCCCCTTCCAGGGTTTTTTCTTTTTTTTTTGGCTTACGTGGTGCTGAGGAATCGAACCCAGGGAGCTTGAGTAATTTGGGAGTGGAGTCTGTGGGATTCTTTAAATAAAAGATCATGTCATCTGCAAAGAGGGAGAGTGGAGATCCTTGTCTCGTTCCTGAGTTAAGATGAAATAGCTGGGGAAGATGGCAGAGGAGAAGCTGTTATCTGAACAAGCTCTCACATAGAAAGCAGTTTTAGAGTTCCAGTGAACAGTCCTAAGCCAGAGAAACACACCAAGTGTGCCATCACAGGACAGAGAGTTAAACAAGAGAGGGGAAACCAAGGCAAGGAGACACATCTGAGCGCTTGCCAGCACCCGCTGCGACGGCGGTGGCAAGGTTGCGGCGCCCACCGCAGCCAGAGCCATACCTGAGCGCTCACACAGAGAGTCTGGGAAGAAGGAGCCAGACACAGTGGGCGAGCGCATTCTACTCAACACCAGCAAGAACTGACAAGGAGCGGACATCTTCATCCTGCAGTTTGAGGACCAGAGATGACCCAGGATCATAGACTCAGCGTGAGTAGAAGCCCGACGTCCTCACTCCTTCTCAGGGAGCAGAGGAGGGAAAGCCACCCCTTCCCCCCAGCACCAGTGATCTCCATCTTGGATACCGACAAAGCTCGGAGGAGCTCCCAGCTCCAACTCAGGCCTTGGAATAAAATGAGTCATTTAGCAGGTCATAAGAACTTAACGGCGAAGTGACCTGCCAGACTCAGCTCCATCCAAGGAAAAGTCACCCAGCCCAGGCGCCAGCCATTGGAGTGGCTTTCCTCACTGGGTAACCAGAGCCAGAGGCTGCCCCTCCCTCTAGCAACCTCAACAATCAATTGAAAAACAGAAACCCTGAGAATGGCTCCAGGCTGGGCTCTGTGAGTTTTTTTACAAAATAGCCCCCGGGAAAAGCTACTGATTGTTGAAAGGCCTCACCACTGCACCCCCTCTTTTGTGACTCTCAAAGCAGATCACCCTCCATTAAACTAATCTGGGAGGGGGATCTCAAAATCTTGGGTAAAGCAGAGCATTTTTCTGCCTGTTCGAACAAACTGACTTAAGAAACCAATCAAGCCACAGGACCTCAAGCTGACCAGAGACTCCAACAAGAGGCTGGTTACAGACAAAAGGGAGATACAGGATTCTTCACACCTCTCCCAAAAAAATAAAAAAATAAAAAATCAAAGAACTTTTTTTTTCTTCTTCTTTTCTTTCTTTTTTTTTTTTTGTTCTTTTTTTTGGTAACATATATATAAAAAAACTTTTTTCCTTTTCTAAAAATTTTATTAATCTTTAATTTTTGCCTTTTTTGAAAAAATAATTGTTTTCCAGTAACATTTTTTCCCTCTTATAATTTTTATTTCAGGAATACGTGAATGTGCATTTTTCTTTCTTTTCTTGTCTTCTTTCTGTTTTTCTTTCTTTCTTAACTATCTTTTTGTTTTTTGTTTTTCGTCTAGCTCTACTGAACTTCTGATCTTTTTTTCTCCCTTTCTAATCCTTTGCACCTTATCCTCTCTTTTGATCTGCTTTATGTGACTTAAATCTTGTCCTGCACATCCTCAGATAAACCCGTAGTTAACTAGTAGACCCTATCGCCCATTGTGTACACACTTAATCCACAAATTTATTACTCAATTCAAAACCTCTGAGACTTAAATTCCTTAATAGCACTTCTCCTCTATGTCCCTTCCCTTCCTTTTACTCACATTCCTCTCTAAATAGATGGTCTTTTAATCTACATAATAATATTAATTTTTACCTTTTTATTTTTTTCTGGTCTCTTTCCATTTCCCTTTCCCTTTCTTCTTTTTCTCTCTCTCTCTACTTGCATCCTACCCAACCTATTTCCTGCCTTGGGATTAGGACATAGTTGACTCTCCCTGTGCCTCCCCACACCAATCTATTCCTAATTTTTACCCACATCTCTCCCTAATCCTAATAATTTCTGGTCTTCCAAATTCTTCTCTGAGGTTCAAAGCCCATTAACATATAGTTGTTTGATGTTGAATAGATGTATCTGTGGAACTAGATTGTGTCTGTAGAATATTGACTGTACAAATGCAAACTTTGGTTAATGGTTGCCTTAAGATAGTGTTCTAGCACAAAACTGGTGCTATTTTCATCTCAAATGGGCAGAGTAAGCCAGAGAAGCACAAGAAAAATGGCAAATCCGGGTATCTCAATTCCCAATCTTGATAATCAGGGGTCAGATCAGATAATGAATAATCCAGAGGAGAGTTCCCAAATAGCTCTACAAACAGTGCTGGCAAACATGATAAATGAGAAGTTTGACAACTTACAAAGGACTCGGTATGAGCGTGATAGGGAGAGAGAGGAGGCATCCCAAAAGTTTATACAGGAATATCATAAGCGTTAGGAAGCTACTCAAAAGCTGATACAGGATTTGCGTGAACAACTTGAGAATACTCAAAGAGAAAGGGAGGAATGGCGTGAGCAGACTGAGAACACTCAATGAGAACTGCAGGAATCCCACGAATGGGAAGAAAGAGAACAGCAGGAATCCCACGAACGGGAGGAAGATAATCAAGGAGTAATACAGGAATTGAGAGACCAGGTAGAGGATACACAAAGATCACTAAAGGCATTCATGGAATCCATTAACGAAGAGCTGAAGGAAGTCAGGGAGACCACAAAGGGAATGCTGAATGGAACCCAACAGAAGGAATGGGAGTCCAAAGAAACCATAACCAATCAACTGAGTGATTTGAGAACAAACACTGAACACCAAATTAAGGAAGTAAAGAAATTCATACAAGACCTAAAACAGAGCTTCAACAAAGAACTTGAAGCCATCAAAACTGACCAATTAGAAGGAAAAGAGATAAAAAACAAAGTAGAGAGTCTTGACAGCAGGTTAGACCATGCAGAAGATCGAATATCAGGGATTGAAGACAACCTAGATATTATAGAGAAAGAACATACAACCATCCAAGACAAGTCCAAGAAATATGATAGATCTATCCAACAACTGGAAGACACCATCAGGAGGCCTAATCTAAGGATAATGGGTGTAGAGGAGCACCTAGAAACATAAGTTAATTTTCTAGGAAATTTGTTTAACAGGATCCTAGCAAAGAACTTCCCAAACATAAAAAAGATAGGCCTATTCAGATATAAGAAGCTTTTAGAACCCCAAATAGACCAGACCAGAATAGGACATCCCACCGCCACATTATAAACCACACAGGATCAACTCAGACCAAGGAAAAGACCCTTAAAGCTGTCAAGGAGAAGAGGGTAATCACCAATAAAGGGAAACCAATTAGAATCACCTCAGATTTCTCAGCAGAGACAATCAAAGCAAGAAGAGCCTGGAATGATGTATGCCATGCCCTAAAAACAAACAACTATCAACCAAGAATACTGTACCCAGCTAAACTCGCCTTCATAACTGAAGGCCAAATAAAAACCTTCCATAGCAAAGAAAAATTGAAACAATACGTCTCCACCAAACCAGCCCTACAAAAAATTCTTAAACATGTCCTACACATAGAAAACCAACAAGACCACAATAAATGCCAAGAAACTGCACCCAAACTGAGAATCCAAGACCCATAGGAATAACCCAGGTTTTGCAGCCCCCAAGAAGGTGGATAACATGGCAGGAACTCCCAAATACCTCTCAGTCCTATCTCTTAATGTTAACGGACTGAACTCTCCAATTAAGCGACATAGACTGTCTAGTTGGATTAAAAAACAAGACCCTTCTATCTGCTGCCTTCAGGAGTCACATCTTGCCCGTAAAAACAAACACATTTTCCATGTTAAAGGCTGGAACAAAATCTACCAAGCAAACGGCCCCCATAAACAGGCAGGAGTTTTGCAACAATGTACAATAATGAAATGGGTCTATAGTTCTCTTTCTTTGATGAGTCCCTGCCTGGTTTTGGAATGAGGATTATGTTGGCTTCATAAAATGATTTTGGTAGTGAACTTTCTCTTTCAATTTCATTGAAGAGTTGGAGGAGTATTGGTGTGAGCTCTGCTTTGAAGGACTTGTAGAATTCCACTGTAAAACCATCTGGTCATGGGCTTTTCTTAGTTGGAATGCCTCCTAGTGTTGTTTCTATTTCAATGCTTGATATGGGCCTGTTACGATGCTTTAACATTTTGGTTTAGTTTTGGCATGTCGATATTTGCTAGCAAAGGTCCATTTCTGCCAAGTTGTCCAACTTACTAGCATAAAGTTTTGAGAAGTATTCCCTTAAAATGTTCTGAATCTTGGTTGTTTCTGTGGTGATGTTTCCATTCTCATCTCTGAGTTAATTAATTTGGGTGTGTTCTCTTCTTTTTCTGATAAGATTTGCTAAGGGTTTGTCAATTTTGTTAATTTTTTTGAAGAACCAACTCTGTTTTGTTGATACTTTCTATAGGTTTTTTGGATTCTAATTCATTTAATTCTGATTTAATTTTAATTATTTCTTTCCATCTACTGGATTGGGGTTTACTTTGATGCTCTTTTTCAAGGAGGTTCAGATGTCTCATTAAATTGTTGGTTTCACATCTCTCCTATTTGTTGATATAAGAACTCAGAGCTATGAACTTGCCCCTGAGTGCTGCCTTTGCTGTGTCCCAGAAGAGCTGGTAATTTGTGTGCTCATTTTTGTTGAATAGCATGAACATTTGAATTTCCTTTCTAATCTCTTCCATGACCCACTCGTGTTTCAGCAGTGTGCTGTTCAGCCTCCATGTGTTACAGGACTTTCTTTGGTGGTTTTTGGTGTTGAGTTCTAATTTTATTCCCTTGTGGTCAGAGAGAATGCAAGGTATAACATCAATGTTTCTGAATTTGGACAAGTTTTTTGTGACCTGAAATGTGGTCTATTTTGGAAAATGTTCCATGTGCTGCTGAGAAAAACGTGTATTCTGATGCTGCTAGGTGAAATATTCGGTAGATGTCTGTTAAATCTAGTTGATCTATGCAGTTGTTTAGATCTGCATTTTCTCTGTGGAGGTTTTGCGGAGTTAATCTATCTCGTTGGGAGAGTTGTTTGTTAAAGTCCCGAACGATTAATGTCTTTGGATCTATGTGGATTTGAGGGAAAGTAGTGTTTCTTGGGTAAATTTGGGTGTTCCATTGTTTGGCAAATAGATATTTCGAATTATAATATCCTCCAGGAGGAAAGATACCTTAATTAGTTTGTAGTGATCTTCTGTATCTCTTCTCACTAATTTTAATGTGATGTCTATTTTATCTAATATTAGGATTGCAACTCCCACCTGGTTATGGGGCCGATTGCTTGGTAGATTTTGTTCCACCCTTTCCCATTCAAAATGTGTTTATTTTTATGGGCAATATATGACTCCTGGAGGCAGCAGATATAAGGATCTTGTTTTTTAATCCAACTAGACAGTCTATTTCTCTTAATTAGAGAGTTAATTCCGTTAATGTTAAGAGATAGGACTGAGAGGTATTTGGGAGTTCCTGCCATTTTATCCACCTTCTCAGGGACTGCAGCAACTGGGTTCTTCCTAAGGTTTTGGATTCTCCATTTTGGTGTGGTTTCTTGGCCTTTATTGTGGTCTTGTTTGTTTTCTATGTGTAGGACATCTTTAAGAATCTTTTGTAGGGCTGGTTTGGTGGAGATATATTGTTTCAATTTTTCTTTGCTTTCGAAGTTTTTTATTTGACCTTCAGTTATGAAGGAGAGTTTAGCTGGGGACAGTATTCTTGGCTGATATTCATTTGTCTTTAGGGCATGGCATACATCATTCAAGATTCTTCTTGCTTTGATTTTCTCTGCTGAGAAATCTGAGGTGATTCTAATTGGTTTATCTTTACAGGTGATTGATCTCTTCTCCTTTACAGCTCTAAGGATCTTTTCCTTGGTCTGAATTGATCCTGCGTGGATTATAATGTGACGGTGGGATGTCCTATTCTGGTCTGGTCTATTTGGAATTCTAAAAGCTTCTTGTATCTTGAATAGACCTATCTTTTTGCCTGTTTGGGAAGTTCTCTGCTAAGATCCTGTTAAACAAATTTCCTAGACCATTAACTTCTGTCTGTAGGTGCTCATCTACACCCATTATCCTCAGATTAAGTCTTCTGATGGTGTCTTCCAAGTGTTGAATATATCTATCATATTTCTTGGATTTGTATTGGATGGTTGTATGTTCTTTCTCTATAATATCTAGGCTGTCTTCAGTCCCTGAGATTCAATCTTCTCCATGGTCTAACTACGAAGATATTCTACTTTGTTTTTTATTTCTTTTCCTTCTAATTGGTCGGCTTTGATGGCTTCGGCTGCAAATTCTTTGTTGGAGCTCTGTTTTAGATCTTGTATGAACTTCTTTACTTCCTTAATTTGGTGTTCTGTGTTAATTCTCAAATCACTTAGTTGATTGGTTATGGTTTCCTTAGATACCCATTCCTTCTGTCGGGCTCCATTCAGCTTTCACTTTGTTGTCTCCCTGAAGTCGTTCAGCTCTCTGTTTATGGATTTTCCATGAATGCCTTTAGTGATCTTTATGTATTCTCATCCCGCTCTCTCAATTCCTGTATTACTCTTTGATTAGCTTCCTCATGTTTATGCAATTCCTGTAGTTCTCTTTGAGTGTTCTCAGCCTGCTCACACCATTCCTGACTTTCTCTTTGACTGATCTCAGCCTGCTCACACCATTCCTTTATTTCTCTTTGAGTGTTTTCAAGGTGCTCACGCAATTCCTGCATCAATCTTTGAGTAGCTTCCTCATGCTCATGATATTTCTGTATTGGTCTTCGGTTTGCCTCCTCTCTTTCCCTATCATGCTCATACAGAGTCCTTTGCAATTTTTCAATCTTTTCATTTACCATGTTTACCAGTAGTGTTCGTAGAGCTTTTTGGAAACTCTCTTTTGGATTATTCATTATCTGTCCTGTCCCCTGATTATCTTGACCGGGAGTTGAAATACCCAGACTTGCCATTTTTCTTGTGTTTTTCTGGGTGGTCTGCCCATTTGGGATGAAAGTAACACCAGTTTTATGCTAGAACTCTATCTTAAGGCAAGCTTCAACAAAAGTCTGTAATTGCACAGTCAAAAGTCTGGAGATACAATCCAGCTAAACAAATACATCTATTCAACATCAAACAACTATGGGCTACAAACAGCAAAGAAGAATTTTGCAAACCAGAAATTATTAGGTGTAGGGAGAGATGTAGAATAGAGTGATGTGGAAATGCAGAAGGAGAGTTAACTTAACAAGCCCTAATCTCAAAGCGGGAAATAGGTTGGATAGAATGATAATAAACAGAGAGAAAAAAGGAGAACTAGAAAGAAAAAAGAGAGAAGAAAAAGTAGAAAAACAAAAATTAAAAATTAAAAAGTGCAACACTGGAGGGGGGACCAAGATGGCGACGGAGCAGTAGGGAAACGCCACAGCTCTCTCCAACCAAAAAGAGAGTTTGAGTTCCAACGCTTAATCTCCCCAAGAGACCGACAACAACAAAAAGACGAACACTCAGAGAAAAACCAGAGGCGGAGAATAACAAAAAAAGAAAGAGAGGAAAAGAAGAATTTCAGAACACAGAAAAGCGAACACCCCTCCCCCAACCTTTACTGGCCGCACGGCAGTGCAACAAGCCGCCGACCAGCAAGCCCGGCGGGGGCTGCGGGAGCCCCCAGAGACACAGCAGAGACAGAGGGGGCCTCTTTCAGATCACCAGGTACCGGTTTGCAGAACAGCGGATCGCCAGGAACAGAGAAACCTACCAGCTGGGAGTCTCCACGAGGATCCCACCCCCCCCACTCTCCACCCGAGCAGAGAGGCTCCATCCCACCAAAGCTGCTTGGCACCAGCAGCGCGACAAAGGGACCTGTCGGCAGAACACCCGCCAGCCCAACCACCCGCCTGCCCGACCGATCGCGATCGCAGCGACCTGGCTGGGCCGCTTGGGCCCCAGAGGTACCGCGAAGAAGCTGCCTGAGTGTGGACACTTTTGACCCAACAGCTTCGGCAGAGGCAGAGGCAGAGACAGAAAAGAATCAGACAGAGCCACCACCGCCCAACCCAGCCCGGATTGCAACAACAACTGACGACCTACACCACACAGAAACAACCAGCTCCAGGGTGAGTACCCCACAGGGGAAGTGTATCCCTCAAGGGAGACCAGAGCTGGAGGGAATCCCCAGACCCTGACCTAGACTCCCTACCCCAACACCCGGACCACAGGACCCACTAAAACTGGGAATATTTTGAGAGCTCCACCAGCCCGTGGAGCACACTCAGCTGGCCAGGCTAGAGCAAGAGCACCCCTGGAAGGGAGCTTAAATGCCCAAGCCAGGAACAGCGCCCCTAGGTCAAGACTACCAACAGTAGAAGAAATTTGAACTGTGTCCCCCAGGCTGCATAACCTAGGTGGTATACACATCAGCACAGGCCTAACAAGCGCGCTCCAGGCTGGGGCTGGAACCAGGCCCGGGGATCCGGCACCTGAACAACACAAACAACTCCTCCCAATTGAAGTAAAAAGCTGAGCATACGCCTCAACAGAGGGGAGAAAACCAGGAAACAACACTCCCTGGGAAGCACGCCTGTGACAACAAAAGACCTGGAGGCCCAGGACAAGAGAAGCCCAAACCCCACCAAAACTCCACCCATATACCCTAGACTGGGAATTGGGCAACACAGGCTACCAGCACCTGATAGTAAGCAGGAGCTCAGACTGTTAAGGCCACTCAGCAATAGAGTGATAGTCTTGGATGTATGAGGCCCTGGATCTGATTCCTCAGCATCACAAAAGCAAAAAGGGTCAGAAGTGGTGCTGTGGCTCAAATGGTAGGGTGCCAGCCTTGAGCTGAAAAGCTGAGGGACAGCACCCAAACCTAGAGTTCAAGCCCACAACCAGCCCAAAACAAACAAACAAAAACACATCAGGAGCCCATAGCAGACTCCAGTATTTGGGAGAGTGCATCCAGAGCATCTGTTCTTCACAAGAGCACCCGTAGGAGCAAACACAAGCAGTCTAGGCTGCTCAACCCTTCCAAAGGCGGGAACTGCAAGCAATGTACAGCAGAGAGCTGAGAATCCTAAGTAAGTCAGAATAGCAGCTGGAAATAGGCTCCCAACAGAACCCATATCAGGCACAGACTCTCTCTACCAATACAGAATCAGCAACCAAGCAAAGACAGACACACCAAAACAAAATTGAAGAGCAGTCTCCTGAACCTCCATGCGAAAATCACAGAGAAAAATCACAAGGTTTACCACCACCCAGGAAAGCAAGCTCACCTCAAAAGCCAGGAGTCATGCAGGGGAGAGCCCCAGTGGGAGCAAAGCAGGAATGGAAGACAAAAGCTACATCCAAGGGTTTCTGGAGGCAATAACTCAAGAAATAAAGCGAGAAATTGATCAGAAATTGAAAGAGCACAAGGATGAACTATCCAAAGAGATACAGGGTATCAAACAAGAGATGCATGCAAAAATAGAAGCTGCACAAACCTCAGTAAGAAGTGAGATAAACGCCAAATTAGAGGTAATGCATACCTCATTGAGAGGTGAGATCAGTACTCTGAGAACCAACACTGAATCCATAAAGGGATCCATTTCCTCCATGCAAACCACAATAGAAGCCACTGTCAACAGAGTGAATGAAATGGAAGGTAGAGTGTCAGATACAGAAGACAGAATACACCAACTGGACCAAAAAGTGACAGATATGGAAAAATCACTCAAATTAAACCAAAGGGATATTCAAGAGCAAGCAGATAATGCTAAAAAATTTAACCTTCGCATAATTGGAGTGGACGAAGGGGAGGAATTCCAGAGCAAGGGAATGCAACACCTATTTAACAATATAATCAATGAAAATTTTCCCTACCTCAAAAACGACCATCTTAACTACATCACAAAAGCTTATCGAACACCCAACAAGCAAGACCCCAGGAGAAACACTTCTAGACACATTATAGTAAAAATGATAGATCTGAATAATAAGGAAACAATCCTGCATGCAGCAAAAATGAAGAAGGAGCTATACTACAACAGGAAAAAAATAAGAATTACTGCAGATCTCTCCACACAAACAATGAATGCAAGAAAAGCCTGGGAAAGCACCATACGAGCCCTGAGAGCCAATAACTGCCAACCCAAACTGATATACCCGGCAAAGCTAGCATTCACATTCGATGGAGAACTGAAAACTTTTAATAGCAAAGAAAAACTAAATGAATACATAAACATTAAGCCAGCATTACAAAGAATTCTAAGAGGGGGGACACACCCTGAAGAAAGCAACCAGGAACTGGGGCCTGCCCCAAACAGGCGTTACTCAAAGTCTAACTGAGCAAGCACAGGAGGAAAGGAAAGAAGAAAAACTTAGGAAAATGGAATGGCAGGGACAACAATGCATCTCTCTATACTTTCTCTTAATATAAATGGGCTGAATTCGCCAATTAAAAGAAAACGAACTGATGACTGGATCAGAAAACAAGACCCATCCATCTGTTGCCTTCAGGAGACCCACCTCTCAGCCAAACATACAAACAAACTCAGAGTGAAGGGGTGGAAAAGGATCTACCAATCAAATGCCCCCAGTAAGAAAGCAGGTGTAGCTATCCTGATATCTGACAAAATAAACTTTTCATTAAAATCAGTACAGAAAGACAAGGATGGACACTACATATTAATAAAGGGAACAATCCAAGAGGAGGATATAACCATCATCAACTTATATGCCCCAAATATTGGTGCACCCAGATATGTCAAACAAATGCTCTCAAACTTACAGAATAAAATAGATCCCAATACGATAATACTAGGAGACTTTAACACACCACTCTCACCAAAGGACAGGTCTACCAACCAGAGGATTGGCAAAGAAGCTACCGAATTAAGAGAGGCCATACTTCAAGCAGAATTACCTGACATCTACCGAGTATTTCACCCTAAAACAACACAGTACACATTCTTCTCAGCAGCTCACGGAACTTTCTCCAAAATAGACCATATCATAGTTCATGCAAGGAACTTAAGCAAATACAAAGGGATCGACATAATCCCCTGTATCCTATCTGACCACAGTGGAATCAAGCTAGCTCTCAATAACAAAGCATACCGCAGAAATTTCGCTAATACATGGAAATTGAACAGCACACTCCTTAACAATGCCTGGATAACAGAAGAGATCAGAGAAGAAATAAAGCATTTCCTACACCTCAATGCAAATGAAAACACCTGGCAAAGAAACTTGTGGGACACAGCAAAAGCAGTCCTGAGGGGCAAATTTATTGCCCTCAGTGCCCACATCAAGAGAATGGAGACAGACCAAGTAAATAATCTCATGTTGCAATTAAAACAGCTAGAAAAACAAGAAAAAATGGGACCTAAAGCTACTAGACGAAGCCAGATAACCAAATTAAAAGCAGAAATTAACCAATTAGAAAATCAGAAAACCATAACCAAAATAAACCAAACAAAAAGCTGGTTCTTTGAAAAAATAAACAAAATTGATGGCCCATTGGCTAGATTAATTAAAAAAAGAAGAGAGGAAACCCATATTAATAGGATTAGGGATGCCACGGGAAACATCACAACACATACCCAAGATATCCAAACAATTCTAACAGACTACTTTCAAAAGCTATACTCTCAAATGGAAGAAAATCGGGCAGAAATGGATGCATTTTTAGAGAAATACAAGTTGCCCAAACTGAGCAAAGAAGAAGTTAACCAATTAAATAAGCCAATATCCTATAATGAGATACAGGAAGCTATCAAAAGTCTTCCAACAAAAAAAAGCCCAGGACCAGATGGATTCACAGCAGAATTCTATAAGACCTTTAAACAAGAACTAATACCCATACTCCTCAAGCTCTTCAGAGAAACAGAGAAGGAGGGAGCTATCCCAAACTCATTCTACGAAGCCAATATCACACTCATCCCCAAACCAGGCAAAGACCCAACCAAAAAGGAGAATTACAGGCCAATCTCCTTGATGAACACAGATGCAAAGATCCTTAACAAGATTCTAGCTAACAGAATCCAGAAACACATAAAAAAATAATTCACTATGACCAGGTAGGCTTCATCCCAGAGACACAGGGATGGTTTAACATACGTAAGTCAATAAATGTAATCCAACATATCAACAGAGCCAAGGTCAAGAATCACATGATTATCGCCACAGATGCAGAAAAGGCCTTTGACAAAATTCAACATTCATTCATGCTAAAAGCTCTGGAGAAAATAGGAATAGAAGGAACATTTCTAAAAACAATAAAAGCCATTTATGACAGACCAATAGCCAATATTATACTTAATGGGGAAAAGCTACAACCAATTCTCCTAAAATCAGGAACAAGGCAAGGATGCCCAGTGTCTCCACTCCTCTTCTATATAGCCCTAGAACCCTTAGCCAGGGCAATAAGGCAAGAAAAAGACATTAAAGGGATCCACATAGGGAAAGAAGAAGTTAAACTATCCCTTTTTGCAGACGACATGATACTATACCTCCACGATCCCAAAAACTCCATCCCCAAACTCTTAGAAATCATAAATCACTTCGGCAAAATAGCAGGATACAAAATAAACCCACAAAAATCAGTTGCCTTCCTATACACTGATAATGTACAGGAAGAGAGGGAAATAAAGGGAGCAACCCCATTCACAATAACCTCCCGAAAAATAAAATATTTAGGAATTAACCTAACCAAAGATGTAAAAGAACTATTTAATGAGAACTATAAAAAGTTAAATAAAGAAATTGCAGAAGACACTAGGAAATGGAAAGACCTCCCATGCTCTTGGATAGGCCGACTTAATATAGTAAAGATGGTAATACTTCCAAAACTAATATACAAATTCAACGCAATTCCTATTAAAATCCCAATGACGTACATCACTGAAATACAGAAAACAGTCCAAAAATTCATATGGAACAACAAAAGACCTAGAGTAGCCAAAACAATTCTAGGGGATAAAGACAATATGGGAGAGCTATCCATGCCAAACTTCAAACTCTACTACAGAGCTATAATAACAAAGACAGCATGGTACTGGCACAAAAACAGACCCGAAGACCAATGGAACAGAATAGAAGATCCAGAAATAAATCCACAGGCCTACAGCCAGCTGATATTCGACAAAGGAGCCAAAGACATACAGTGGAAGAAACACAGCCCTTTCAACCGCTGGTGCTGGGAAAACTGGGCAGCCACATGCAGAAAACTAAAAGTGGACCCCAGCCTATCACCATGCACCAACATCAACTCAAAATGGATTAAAGACCTTAACATTAAACCTGAATCTCTGAAACTACTGCAGGACAGAGTAGGAGAGACACTTGAACTAATAGGCACAGGAAGGAACTTCCTGAACAGAGTCCCAGGGTCAAAACAAATTGGAGAGAGACTTGACAAATGGGACTACCTTAAAATAAAAAGCTTCTGCACAGATAAAGCTATCGCAACCAAGCTAGAAAGACAACCAACTAATTAGGAAAAAATATTTACCAACAATATATCAGACATGTGGTTAACATCCTGTATATACAGGGAACTCAAGAAACTAATCCCTCCCAAACCTAACAAACCAATTACTAAATGGGCAAGGGAACTAAAGAGGGACTTCTCAAATGAAGAAAAAAAATGGGGAAATGTTCATCATCCCTGGTGGTGAAGGAAATGCAAATAAAGACAACCCTGAGATACCACCTTACCCCAGTCAGAATGTCCCACATCCAAAAATCAGCCAACAACAAATGCTGGAGGGGATGTGGAGAACAACGAACGCTATTACACTGCTGGTGGGAATGTACACTCATACAACCACTTTGGAAAGCAGTCTGGAGGGTCCTTAGAAAGCTAAAGATTGACCTCCCTTATGACCCAGTCATACCACTTCTAGGCATCTACCCTGAACAACAGGAACCAATATACAAGGACACGTGCACCACCATGTTTATTGCAGCACTGTTTGCAATAGCTAGGATATGGAAACAACCTAGATGCCCCACCACAGATGAATGGATCCAAAAATTGTGGTATCTATACACAATGGAATATTATGCAGCCATTAGAAATGACAAAATAATGGCATTTGCAGGGAAATGGATGGAGCTAGAAGGAATCATGTTGAGCGAGGTAAGCCAAGAACGAAGAGACAAACAGTACATGGTCTCCCTGATAAGTGGATGATAAATCCAAAATGTTAGGTGATATGACAAAACTAACAGGACTTAAGAAACAAAGAACTTCCACTCATCTGGTTGAACCACTACCAAATATCCCCATGCTGCTGATCACATATATGGTATATAACATGTGAGCACCGTTATATATTACAGACTGTGATAGACAATTTGCTCCAGGAAAGTTAGAATGAACTTGTGACTTTAAATGAGCATCATTATTCCACAATACTGTGAATTACCGGAAATTAAGTAATCACTTAATCACAATCAAAAAAAAAAAAAAAGAACCTTGGGGAAGGGAGGGAGGGAGGGGATGGTAGGGGAAAACAATGGAGGGGGTACCAATGCTCAAGAGGAAGTGTACTCATTACCTCACTCATGTAACTGTAACCCTCTGTATAGTATCTTTACAATAAAAAAAAATTTTTAAAAAGTGCAACACTTAAAAATTATGCAAATTTAAAACGTAATATTCAGAATTATGTGGATAGGATAACAGAAGGTGAGGGATAGAAAGGAGATGTGAAAAACTTAAAAATAAAAATGCTTAAAATATTATATAGGTATAAAGTTGTAGTACTACTATTAAGGAATTGACGTCTACGAGGTTTTGTATTGAGTAATAAATTTCTGGATTGTGTGTACACAATGTGGGATAAGGTCTAATAATCGACTACGGGTATATCTGAGGATGAGCAGAACAGCAATTAAGTCATGGAAAGAAGAAGGAAAGTAAAGAAAAAGTGAAAAGAATGAAAAGGAAAGAAAAAAAAGGATCAAAAGGTCAGTAGAACTAAACAAAAATTTTTTTTTAAAGAAAAGTAAAAGAAGACGAAAAAAAGCACACACACACATATACCCCTAAAATAAAAATTATAAGAGGAAGAAAAAAAGTTAATAGAAAACAATTTTTAAGTTAAAAATATAAAAAAGTTTTAGAAAAACTTTTTTATAAAATTTACAAAAAAAGAGTTCTTTGATATTTTTGGAAAGATGGGAACCTCCTGTATCTCCCTTGTGTCTGTAACCAGTCTCTAGTTGGAGTCTCTGGTCTGCTTGTGGTGTTTGATTTTCCTCTGGCTTGGTTTGTTTCTTAAGTCAGTTTTTTTGAGCAGGCAGAAAAATGCTGTGCTTTACCCAGGATTTTGTGATCCTCCTCCCAGGCTAGTTCAATGGGAGAGAGACCTGCTTTGAGTAGCACAAAAAAGGGAGATGGCTTTTTCCTCTAGTTTGGAGATGCTGTGATGAGGCTAGGTTCTGGGTAGAGTTGAGGCCTTTCAGCCAACAGCAGCTTTTCCCTGAGGAGCTATCTTCTGAGAAATTCACAGAGCCCAGCATTGAGCCATTCTCAGGATTTATGTTTACTGCATTTCAATTGATTGTAAGGAGGGGCAACCTCTGTCTCTGTTTACCCAGTGAAGAAAGCCACTCCTGGGGCTGGTGGCCTGGGCTAGGTGACTTTTCCCTGGGTGGAGCTGAGCTTGGCAGGTCAGGTTAGGTTCCTGTGACCTGCTTAATGACTCTCATTTTCTTCCAAGGCCAGAGTTGGAGCTAGCAGCTCATCCAGGCCTTTGTCAGTATCAAAGATGGAGATCTCAGGTAGTGGGGTGGGGAGGAGTGGCCTTCCCTCCTCTGCTCCCTGAGGAGTGAGGATATCAGGCTTCTATCACACTGGAGTATTGGTCCCTGGGTCGTATCTGGCCTGTGAATTGCAGGATGAAGATGTCTGCTCCTTGTCAGTTCTTGCTGGTGTTGAGCAGAATCCACTCACTCGTTGCGTCTGGTGCATTTGTCCAGGACTCTCTGTGTTGCAGGAATGGAGGCTATAGCTGCTGTCGTCGCTGCCACAGCCGCAGCCGCAGCTGCTGGCAAGTGCTCAGATCTATCTCCTTGCCTGGATTTTTCCCTCTCTGGCCTAAGTCTCTGAACTGTGATGGCACACTTGGTCTGATTCTCTGGCTTAGGACTGTTAACTAGAGCACTAAAACTGCTTTCTATGCGAGAGCTTGTTTAGCCTCCAGCTTTTCCTCCGCCATCTTCAGGAACTCACCAATGAGTCTTATAAAAGGCCACTTTACTCCAATTAAAAGCAACAAGGTGGTCAACATAGAAGTAGCTTTTAAGCATGCTCTTACCTGGATTATTAAGAGCCAAAGTAACATCTGACAAACTTGCAAATATCCTCATTCCTTTTTGTGGGCCTTCTTGGAACTGTCACAAAAAACCTATAATAGCAAACTGCAATAGCAATTAAACAATTATTTTAGTAATCCTATTTTTTTCCTTTTTGCACTTTGAGGCAAATGTTAAAAACAATTTTACTTTTAAACTTTATATCTTGAAATCCATTCCTAATTTTTAAGCCTCTTATTAATCTGTTTTAATATTTTATACTTTAGTTTTCAGTTGCATTTTGAAAAATCCCTTGAAATCTTGAGTCTAGGTGTCACTTGTTGCCCCTTGGCGCTTGTTTTAAAACAGATACACATTAAAAACTTTTAAACTTAAATGACAATTTTTTCTTAATGTAAAACTTACAATCACCACCACTGTACCAAGAAGCTAGATGTCTTTTAAAAAAATCCTAATTGTAGAACATCATTGAAAGCAAATCATATTATACAGGTAAACTTTTTAACCCTCTTTTTAAGGCCTTTTTAATTTTAACACATTCAAGGGGCAGCTTTAGCAAAATTAATCAGATAATCACATCACTCATTTTTACCATCATGTTTCCAGTGTCTGTAAGGAAAGGGGACAGGACAAAGATGGACCACTTAGCCCTCCTAAAGAATGGGCACACACCCAGTCCAACTCTTTTAGGGTTAGATGAACTGCCTTAGTGCCAGCTTTACCTCTTCCACCATGCGTGAACTCACCCCAGGGTCTGTCCCACCATGCATGACCAGCTGAGTTGCACTTCTGCCTGATCACACCTAAAGATAGGTCTTCTGTTGGCTTCTAAGTTTATCCCTTTTCTTTTCTCTTGGTTCTTGAATGAAATACACAGTTTTAGACAAACAAAACAGATAAAGTCTTTGACAGTGTTAAACAAACCTTTACATTTAAATTTTGGATTTTATTCCCAAATTTTAGCCAAGGGAACTAAATCCCAAACAGCCAATGCCTTTTTGTTGAGCCAGATAACTTGATTACAATGTAAATAGCCTTATGCATTCTAAAATACCAGATTTTCTAATTTTCAAGTTTAAAAATCCTTAAAAATATTTTTAAAACAATGTGAAAAGTCTTTAAAAATTTTAGTAATGTCCAAACCTAATAGCTTTTTGAATTTTAAACTTAAACTTACCCAATTGTTACAGCATGCTGACAATTTTCATCTTGAACGTGTTCACACACATACAAAACACACACATAGATCTCAAAGCACACAAAAATGAAAATCAGTTATATGTATATTTTCTTAAAATTTTTAGATAACAAAGATGTAAGACAAGTACCTTTGTTGAGCTTCATTTTCCCAGGGCTTGCCTGTTTAGCAAGGCATTTCACCAATTGGTCTTTTGAATATCTTCAGTTGGAGGAAGGCTGGATGAGGGGGGGGTTACCCAAAACTAAACTGGCCTGATTTTTACCCAATTTTAGACAAGAGCACTTTACAAAATGTTACACTGTCAGGACCAGTTGAATAGTCCAAGCCAGGTCCATAGCCTTCTATACCCTCTCCTCTGGCAGCCTCCACAAGGAGAAAATGCAGCCTGAGGCTTGAAGAGGAACAAACTAGTCCAGCAACTTTCCATGCCCCACAGGGAGGGGTAGATAGCAGGCCTGTGAGCCAGCCCAGCAGAGGCTGGAACTTTTATTCCCCCAGAGATGTTCAAATAAATAACAACCATAAATAAACACAAAAACCAAGGATCCACATTTAAAACTGGTACCAATTCTAAAACAGAACAAGACAAGTCAACAAATGAAGGCTGAGCTGGGGACTAATGGGCCCCCAACTCATCCCTTCCAGAACTTTATGCCGCTCTCACTCAGCAAGCTGTATCCAGAGTCTGCTAAGTGAGACTGCCACTCTCACCCAGAACTTCCCTACCTCAGAAAACATAGAACAGAAAACATACCAAAATAAACAATACAGACAAGTGGCTACAAAGACAAAATCAGGTCTCAGTGAATGGAGCAATATCTCACCATCATTTACAAGTGGGACTCAATCTATTTTATCAGGGGACTCAAAGACCCTCTACTTACCTGTAGAGGATTTTTCTTTTAGATTCCTGTAAATGTTGATCCAGGGGCCTTCCAAGGCTGAGGAGAACTCTCAGTCATCTTGGGGCAAGGGAAATAAGTCCCTAGTGGCCGTCCCCTCAGACTGACAGGTTCTTTCCCATGCTCAGATGCCCTAGACCAAGGCTGGAGTCTAAAATCTCACTGGGGCCACTCCAACCTGCAAAAAGTAATGTTTTTCCTTTCTGATTTCAACACTCAGATTATAGTCTCCTTCTTTAACATCTTTAAAATTGTCAGTCAGGAGGGAAAGGGGTGTGTGATTTGAGTCTGTCCCATATTGTCAGTCACACAGAAATAAATAGCAACCAACAAATACAAAAGCAAATCTGACACACAAAAAGATAAGCAACAAACTCCTCCAAAGGGAGACTTCAGCCTCACACCACACCGTGGGAGTGACCCGCTTTGTTCAATCAGAATCTCCAGAAGAATGGGGGGCTTCCACTCCCTCTCAGAAGGTCCTGACTGATGACCGCCAGCATGTCCCCCTGAACACCATTAACAGATTTTCAGATTTTCAGATTTCAGGCCCAAGAAACGGAACAGAAATGAAACCACACAGAAACAGACAAATACAGCTTATCAATTGGTGTCTGACTCTCCAGTTCGGGGGTCCTTGGGTCTGGGGGATTCTGAAAGAGCCTCTAACTGTTGTGCCGAGGTCAGGGGTCCCAAAGACCACCAGGGAGCTGATTCCGATGCAAGCACATGAGAGTTGTTTATTGCAAGCTAGAACCTGGAGTCCCAATTGTCCTGGACACAAGGGTTCTGAATTGAAAGCCCCACCTTCTGGGGTGGCAAGGTTTTTAATCACAAGTAAAGCAGGGGAAAGCGGGGGGGGGGGGGGGGGTGTCCAACTTAGCAGTTACATGATTAGCTAACAATTGGGTAGCTAAGGGTTAGTAAGTTTTGTCACATTCTTAATGGTTAGTACAATTGGTTATTCTTTACCAATTTTAGCTTACATTTATTCAGCATTTTATAATAGTCTTGTAATAGTCTCATTAGATAGGGCAGAAGGTAAACCACAAAAAAAATGCTGGCAATGCAATACTTGGGGTCTCAGGGCTCTGGGGACTTTCCACCTTCTCGCTCATTGGGTGTTGCTAGGGGAACTTACCGGGTAGGGTGCAAGTGGGACATCTGTAGACATTCTGGGGACCTAAGCTCATATGCTGGAAATAGGCCTTGTCTCAAATTGGAGTTTTTATGCACAAAATGGTGATTGTCTTGCTGGGACTCTACAACACAAACCAGGGTCCTTGTCCCTTCCAGGATCTGCAGGAGAAGGAATAGTGAGCCTGCACATAAAGCAGACTGGCAGAGGGAGCTAAGTGACTGTTATGCTGTAGTTTCCTACTAGCTTTGTGTAGTAATTCTGAATATTAAAAATTAATTAGCATAAAAAGGTGACTCTGCTGTTCCCCTGAGTGATGTGATTTCATTATACAAACAGGCAAAGAGAGGCAAAGGGGGAAAGAGGAGTAGAACAGAGAGGTAAGTCAAGAGGAAGGACAGTAGAGGAGGAGAAAATGGAGGAAAGATGGAAGAAAGAAATAAAGAAGCAAAAACAAATGAAGGAAAGAAGCAAGGAAAGAAGCAAGGAAAAAAGAAAGAAAGGAAGAAAGGAAGGAAGGAAGGAAGGAAAGAGTTAGGAAATAAAGAAGAATATCTTTAAAACAGTAAGAAGCTGGGTGCTGGTGGCTCACGCCTGTAATCCTAGCTACTCAGGGGGCTGAGATCTGAGGTTTATGGTTCAAAGCCAGGCAGAAAAGTCCGTGAGATCCTGATCTCCAATAAACCACTAGAAAATCAGAAGTGACACTGTGGCTCAAGAGGTAGAGCACTAGCCTTGAGCTGAAGAGCTGAGGGACAGCGCCCAGGCCCAGAGTTCAAGCCCCATGACCGACAAAAAAAAAAGTAAGAAATAATTGAGCTTCAAACTTCATTGCAGGGGCTATCATGAGATGAGTTTAAAACACTCAGGCCCACAATGATATGCATATTTCAATATAACAGCACTAGCCAGTTCTCCTGTAAGCACTAAAGTTCTCTTAGATTAGCACAATGATTTAATTTAGCTAGCATTTTGTTTTCTTTGTGAAAAAAATTTCATAAAGTATCCTGTTTAGCCAAAATATGGATAAACCTAGATAGCAACCAATAGTTTTCTTTTTAAATATATATATATATATATATATATATGTATATATATACATATATATATATATATAATTTTAAAGATACCGTACAGAGGGGTTACAGTTACATGAATAAGGTAATAAGTACATTTGCTATCCAGCATTGTTACCCTCCTTTATTTTACCCCTACCATCCCTTCCCTCCCAACCTCCCCAACTCCTTCCTCCCCCCCCCCCAAAGTTGTAAAGTTCATTTTCAACATAGTCTCTTGTACATCTCGTTACAATGGATCAACCTGTATCCTTGTTTCATCATTTTGTTATTTCCCTTCGCCTCTCTAAATTAGAAAAATGTATATACAAGATGCAGGGCACTGGAATCAAATACAGTGAAAACAGGGGTTAACCATGGGGGAAGTACATACAAAAGAAACCAAAAAATCACACAGAACATTATAAGCACATTAAAAACAATAGCAACAATAATTTTCTTTGGCTTACTAAGTCTCTCCAATGACTAAAAAGATTCTTAGAAAAATGCCATTTTTCCATTTGCAGTGAAATGGATGGAGCTAGAAGGAATCATGTTGAGCGAGGTAAGCCAAGAGCAAAGAGACAAACGGTACATGGTCTCCCTGATAAGTGGATGCTAAATCCAAAATGTTAGATGATACGACAAAACTAACAGGACTTAAGAAACAAAGAACTCCCACTCATCTGGTCGAACCACTACTAAATATCCCCATGCTGCTGATCACATGTATGGTGTATAACATGTGTACACCGTTATATGTTATAGACTGTGATAGACAATTTGCTCCAGGAAAGTTAGAATGAACTTATGACTTTAAATGAACATCATTATTCCAGAATACTGTGAAATTCGGGAAAGTATGTAATCACTTAATCACAATCAAAACAAAAAAAAAAGAACCTCGGGGAAGGTAGGGAGGGAAGGGATGGTAAGGGGAAAACAATGGAGGGGATAACAATGCTCAATAGGAAGTATACTCATTACTTTACTCATGTAACTGTAACCCTCTGTATAGTATCTTTACAATAAAAAAAAGAAAAATGCCATTTTTCCAGTTGTGTCACAACTGAAGCACTGTACAGAGTAAAGTATTTTGAATAAGACAAAATGATTCTGATAAAAATATTTTGATGCTTTTTCTTGAAGAGTGAGAAAAACTTCTCTGTACTCCATCCTCTGGAAGTTTTTGAGAACCTGAAGATTTCATATAACAGGTTAATTAACAGACAACTATTTCCACATTGTGATTGAGTAGAAACTAGTTGTTTAATTGCTCTAATCTCTGTCATGAGAATTTCACAGCTGCTTTAGGGATTTTTGATGGGTGCAAATTCCATTGTATCAGCAATCTATGGCTTTGAGCTTTGCCATGAAAGTAATATCCAGCCAAGTAATGGTAAGAAAACCCAGAAAGGAATTCTCAGTCAGAAACTCAAGAGAACTGATGCAAGGGCAATTCTGTGACTTATTTGTATTACCTCAGGCAAGGTAAGTTGTACCTTCACCTTTTTTTTTACTTTTTTTGTTAATTGTGGGGCTTGAACTTGGGGCCTGAACACTGTCCCTAAGCTCTTTTGATCAAGGCTAGTACTCTACCACTTTGAGCCACAGCAGCACGTCAGTTGGAATTGAAGAGTCTCATGGACTTTCCTGGCTAGGCTAGTCTCAACCATTATTCTCAGATCTCAGCTTCTTGAGTAGCTAAGATTACAGGCATGAGCCACCAGCACTTGGTTTTTCTTTCAATTTAAAAAGTAACAACGTGCATCCCACCAGCAACTCTAAATTTCAGTCCGTTTGTGGACAGTTCTCATTCTTAATTGTTTTTAAGAACAAATATATATGGAACTGTGTCTCTCTGCCTCACTAAGTCTATTGTCAGACTTTAGTCACCTCATTGGGATGACATGTTATTGTGAATCTCCCAAAAATGTGCTGAATGTGTGGCCCCATGGTGACTGAAAATTGGAAATAACCATGGAGACAGTTGTACCACAACAAATTTTGCATATATCTTGCAGTATAAGGGCCTCATCTCAATTTCTTAGCTCATGGTTGGCCATTTGCCAATTGAGCCACTTCCTCCAGTCTGACTTTTTGATGGTTAATTGGAGATAGACTCTTGAAGACTTTTCTGCCTGGGCTGGCTTTGAACTGTGATACTCCAGAACTCATCTCCTAAGTAGCTAGGATGTCAGGTGAAAGCCACTGCTGCCTGACTTGTCCTGCATTTTTCTTCCTTCTGTAGTCAATCCTGCAAGGCACTTACTTCTGAAGGAACAGTTTTCAGAATTTGACAATAGTTTTTCTATGGTCTATGACATAGAATAAATAATTTCCACTTTAAAAACCTGAAAAATGAAATCAAAGAAGAACTAAGGGAGTGGAAAAACTTCCCTTGCTCCAGGATTGGGAGGATTAGCATCATGAAAATAGCAATACTGCCAAAGGCTAATATACAAATTCAATGTGATACCTATCAATATCCTAACCTCATTCTTCAATGTAATAGAGGAAGCAACCCAAAAATCCATATGTTATGATAAAAGACCCCGAATAGCAAAATGATTCTTAGCAGAAAAAAACAGTGCTGGGGGAATATCAATTCCAAATTTCAAACTCTACTACAAACTCATAGTAATCAAAACAGCTTGGCACCGGCACAAGAACAGACTGAAGAGCAGAAATGAACCTACAGACCTATAGTTACCTAATCTTTGATAAGGGAGCTAAAAAAATAGAATGGAAGAAAAGACAGTCTTTTCGGTAAATGGTGCTGGCAAAATTGGTTAAACACCTGTAGAAAACTAAAGCTAGATCAGTATATATCACCCTGCACCAGAATCAACTCCAAATAGATCAAAGGCCTCGAAATATAAGCAGACTCCCTAAAATATTACAGGAATGAATAGGAGAAATTCTAGGTCTCCTTAGCACAGGCTGAAATCTTCTTAATAGAGACCCAGAAACACAACAAATCAAAGAAAAGTTGGACAAATGGGATTGCATGAAACTGCAGAGCTTTTGCATGGCAAAGGACATAGCTAGCAAGATCAATAGAGAGCCCACGAACTGGGAGAAGATCTTAACTAGCCATAAAATGGGCAAGGGTCTTATATCTAAAATATACTTAGAACTCAAAAAATTAAATCCCCAACAACAACTCCTCAAAGAAACAATGTCCTGATTAAAGAGTGGGCTAAAGACTCAAAGGAAACTTCTCTGAAGAGAAAATAAGAATGGCCAATAGACACAACATCTCTAGCCATAAAAGAAATGCAAATCAAGACAACACTGAGATTCCACCTCACCCAGTTAGAATGGCTAGAATCAAGAAATCTTGTAAGAACAGATGCTGGAGGGAATGTGGCCAAAAGGGAACCCTACTGCATTGTTGGTGGGAATGTAAACTTGTTCAACCACTTTGGAAAGAAGTATGGTGGTTCCTAAAAAAACACTCCACATAGAGCTCTCCTATGACACAGCAGTGCTACTTTTGGGCACTTACCTAAATGACCACAAACAAGGTCATACTAAAGCTACCAGCACAACTACGTTTATCACAGCATTATTCACCATAGTTAAGATATGGAACCAATCCAGATTCCCCTCAGTAGATGAATGGAATGGATCAAAAAACGTAATATATATATATATATATATATATATATATATATATATATACTATATATATATATATACTATATATATACTATATATATACTACATATATATATATACTATGTATACTATGTATATACTGTGTATATATATTGTATATATATATATATATATATATATATATATATATATGTATACACACACACACAATGGAATTCTATGCCTCTATCAGAAAGAATGACACTGCCTCATTTGTTAGGAAATGGAAAGACTTGGAAAAAATTTATATTAAGTGAAGTAAGCCAGGTGCAAAGACACATATGTCCCATGGTTTCCCTTATTTGCAATAACTATTATGTATCTAGGACAAGCAGAAAAGGACAAAATTTATGTACATGTGACCATATGATGCTAAGCGAAGTGAGCCCCAAGACAGAAACACAAGTGATTTTATCTTTCTTGCTGTTGTTTTTAATGTATTGATAATATGCTGTGTCATTTTTTTGTTTCTTTTGTATGTCCTTCTCCCATGGTATAACCCCTGTTTTCACTGTATTTGATTCCAGTGCCTTACATCTTGTGTGTGTGTATATATATATATATTCCTGATTTGGAGAGTGGAAGGGAAATAATAAAATGATGAAATAAGGATACCAGTTAACCCATTTTAACAATGAGATGTACAAGACACTATGTTGAAAATGAACTTTACAATTTCAGGGGGAGGGAGGCATGGTAGGGGAAAAACAAATGAGGAGGTAACAATGTTGGATAGGAAATGTACTTATTACCTTACTCATGTAACTGTAACCCCTCTGTACAGTACTTTTACAATAAAATTATATACAAAAAGACTAAGTAATTTCCCATAACTAAGCAATAGCAGTACCACTTTTTTTCTCTTTCTCAAAAAGATTGAAGATAGGAACCACTTCAGGTAAACATTGCTAATTTGATCTTTTCTATCTTAAGTCATATCCATGGTACTAATACTATGAATTTCAGTTTTAGAAAAAAATATTTGTAACTTTATATTGTGCTTCCTTAGTCACTTTTTAGGTGGTGACAGCGTCACAGAATGGTAGGGACAATATGGGCAGAAAGCACCATCCTGTCACTGTGTAGAACAATACTAGTGCATTCGAGTGGGAATTCTCAAACCTGTCAGACATCTATTTTCCTGAAGCTACCTAGATGGTTGTTTAAGATTGCTACTTTTCTGCAAGGACAAACTTAACATCCTATATATCTGTAATAAACATTCAACTTGCTCTCCTCACTGTTGCAGTAGTCTGTCATTGAAGAAGAATGATGCTGAGAGGTTGCCAAAGGACAGAATCCCATTGCAGAAACACTGAAAGCTTAGATTATGGATATCAAAATAAAGTTACATAGCAGAAATTATTTATAGCACAGTAAAGGAATTACAATCTACCAAAATTGATTATGCATTTCAAACTATCTACAAAAGAAGAATATGGAAGTTTCCAATACACAGAAATAAATGATAAATGTTTGAGGAGTTTTAAGAGTTAATTGCCCTGATATGATCTTTGCACATTGTTTGCATGTGTTGACTTACAATACTGTGCCCTGTAAAGATGAAAAAAATATTAGGTGTTGATAAAAATTATATAGATTAATTTGTAATTAAAGAAGTTGGGATGGAAATAGATTGTAAAGAACTGGGAAATACACTGAAATATTAACAGGGAAGGAGTCTATCTTGATAACCAACTTTTTTGTGATGCACCTTTCAGATAATTTAAAGTTTCTGCCTTTTGAAGGAATTACATACTATTTGAGTTCTTTCTTGAATCTACTATATTTTAGTAAAGTAGGGTCATTGGGAAAGGGGTAGATGAATGAAGAGAAGAGGAAGTGGAAATGAAGTCAAGAATTCAATGTATCTTCCACAAAATTATGAAGAGTGAAGGAAGGAGGGGTAAGGAGGGAATGGATTATATTTTTATAAACTACTGAGTTAAATGCCAACTTCTTTGTACAAGTACTTAAAGATAATAAAAGGAAAAGAAGTGTAAAAAAGATTGCTACTTTTGTTCAAGCCCCATGACCAACCAGAAAATAAACAAAGATTGCCTGTTTTTAATGGGAAAGAGTTTCAAATGTGCTCTTGATTCTTTAATTCTTACAGTATACGTTTTTGTGAAGGTTTTTTTTCCAGTGAAGTATTGTACTGGAAAAAACCAGAAAACTGTTGAAAATAAAAAAGAAGTAGATGACAAATTTCCTTTCCATAACTATTCAATGAAGTTATACTTTCAAAGAGAAAACAAAGTTATACTTTCAAAGTATCTAAAATGTCATATAATGAGAAAAGTGCTTGGGAGAGCAACACTTGCATTTAGCTGACAAGACTCCCATTTTACCAGCTTTAATTTCAACACATGCCATTAGTAGCTATATTCTTCATTTTCTCCCCATCAATCCTTTCTTAATGCACCTGTGTGGCACATTACTTTGAATAGGGTGAACAACTGTTTCAGATCTAACAAACTTCTAGACCACAAGACTATTGCTGACACATTTTTCTCTTTATGTCTTCTTAACTTGAGCTATTTAAATACTTTCAATTCCATCTGAATGATTCTTTTTTTGAGTGTTAAGTGAACATGCTACAGTAACAAAGAATAGAAAACTTAAAACTTTTATAAATTAGTTGAACTTTCCTCAGTCTAGTCATTAAAATGAGAAAAAAAAGAGAATTGTGGAACATGCCTATATTTCAGCTAGTTTAGAGGCAGAAATGAGAGACTTGTAGTTTGAAGTCAGTCTAGACAAAAAATGTCAGTGAAATCTTACCTTAAAGAACAAGTCAGGCATAATAGTTCATATCTATAATCCTAGCTATTTGAGAGGTGAAGGTGGAAAGGTGGTGGCTAGAGCTGGCTAAGGAAGAATGTGTGAGCCTGTACATGAAAATAACAGCAAAAAGGGACAGGCTTGTGGTTCAGGTGGTTGAATACCTGCATAAGCACAAGGCCATTGGTTCCAATCCCTGGACCACGGGGGGAGGAGGGGAAGGGAAGGAGAGAGAGAGGGAGGGAGGGAGGGAGAAGGGAGGGAGGAAGGGATGGAGGGAGGGAGGGAGACAGAGGATCAATGGAAGAAGCAAACATAAACCTAACTGTATTTTTTCTCATACATATTTTCACTCCACATCTATTATAGCTGAAACATTTTCAGTCATTCTTATTATTCCTATACTTCTTAACTTTTCTTTCAACTTCTATTTGAAAAAGAGGACAAATATAATGTCCTTATATGCCCCCTAAAAAAGGGAACTCATGGTGTACAAAGTGTGTACAGTATATCTGGGGCCAGCCAGGGTAGATTTAAACTTAGAGCAGATGAAAAGCTCAGAGTGACATTTACCTGAGTGAAATCTCAGTGCTATCCTTAAAACTTTCTTACTTAGTTCATGAGACCAAAACATTCTTCCCTATTCCATTTAGAGGAGCTATATATCACTACAAAAATCAAGGAACTTGTACATCACACCTGTAATCCTAGCTACTCAGGAGGCTGAAATCTGAGGATTGAAATTCAAAACCAGTCCTAGCAGAAAAGTCTGTGAGACTCCTATTTCCAATTAACCAACAACACCAAAAAAATGGAATTGTAGGTATGGTTCAAATGGTAGAGCACTAGCCTTAAGTGAGAAAAAGCCAAGCAAGAGTGTGATGCTGATTTTTAGCTCTAGTATTAACACAACAAAGAAAGGTTAAAAAAAAAGAATATGCCAGGTGCTGGTGGCTCATGCCTCTAATCCTAGCTACTCAGGAGGCTGAGATATGAGGAATATGGTTCAAAGCTAGCCTGGGCATAAAAGACCATGAGACACCCTTATTTCCAATAAACCATTCAGAAAACCAGAAGTGGTGCTGTGGCTCACGTGGTAGAGCACTAGCGTTGAACTGAAGAGCTGAGGGACAGTGTCCAGGCCCGGAGTTCAAGCACCATAAGTGACTATATATATATATATATATATATATATATATATATATATATATATATATATATATATAATATATACAATATATTATATTATACATACATTATATTATATATAATATGTATACAATATTGTATATGCATATATACATACATACATATACATATACGTACACACACATATATATATATATATATATACATATATAAAACTAAACCCAAATTGATACATGGAGGCTTAGGCAAGGTCGAAGACACAACCATTATTAGAGTCTAAGGGCACATATAAGCCAGATAAAGATCATTTGATATTTTTGTCTCCCAAAATGTTGAGCAAACGAACATGTTAAAGGTAGTCATTGATAATGCATTTGAATATTAAGATGAATTGGGGTGATATACAGGACAAGGTAAAGACATGGCTTACAGAATTGGTGTAGTGATTCAGAGGAGAAATAACATAACTTTGACCTCTTTTTCTTTCAATTTATTCTTTTTTTATTGTGAAAATACCAAACTCTGACCTCTTATTAGAAATGAAAATGGAAATCCAACTTGCTGAGACTCTTACAAATTCTTTTAGAGATGATTGTCACCAATCTATGTAAAAGAGGTTCATCTTGGTGGTCACAGCAGCCTCTGTAGCATGGGGAGTGGTAGAGAATGAAGGAAAGGAAATCTGAGAGACTGCTATCGGCCTGCAGGCAATGCTAAGATACCAATCTGTTTCTATGTTTCTAAAGTCTATCTGCTAGTTGAGGGTGGGAGAGCTTCTGTCAGTGAAAGTGCCAATCAAAGGCTGTACCCTACTAATGAACTATATAAGGTACCTATCAATGTCCAAGGGTTGCATAGGTTTTCTCATTAGAATTTCAGGGCGCTAACCTACTCAGTATACACTATCCAGCTACTTTATGAGATCAGGTATATGTAAGCTCTGACACTTTGTTGCTTCCTGGAAATTCAAGGTGTACTCAACTGCTTACTGGTCTGAAAATGTGTGGAACACATGGCTATCTTGAAGAACTTGCATGGCTAAGTCTCAAGATGTTACTACAAAGGAGACGCCCATATGAGGCATGGTAGTATGTGATGTGCTCTTTCTCTGTAGCAATGCAGTGATGGGAAATTCCCAGAATCTCCCCCAAGTGGGACCAAGATATATAAGAGCTGCAGGCTTGGCCAACAAGTACTTCAAGTGTCATAGCATTGCTGGGGATTGCTAGTAACCACTTCCTTTTTTTCTCATTGCAGTGACATCCCTTTGGGATCACAAAGTTGCCATTTTATGTTCCCATCTATGAACATTGCTGCTATACACATTTATATACAACAAGCCACAATTTTATAAGTCCATTATCACAAACTCTATGGAACACTTCAGTAGAATATTGCTGTGATTTTATTTTTGTCTTTTTCTTATGGGGAAAAACATGATAGGAACATCTAGTCAGCTATTTTTTTCATGTCTCAAGTATCTCTTTGACAACCAATTTGTGGAAATAAAATCTGATAAACGTCCCAAGGGAGTTTATTTTAATCAAGTAAATGTATGAAAAATCAGGAGGAGAAACTTGTGCAGACTAGTAAATAAGTCTTAAAAGTTACAGAACATCAATTTTAAAATTGTATAACAAAAATACTTATATTTCAAAATACTGACTTAAATCTGTCTTCTAAAATTTGATGAATGTTTGTGATTGATCATGAGTTTATAAAAGTTAACAGTAAAGCAAAATAATAAGGATGTTAAACGCTAGTTACCTCAAGGAGGGAGAATAAAGGAAAGATTTTTTTTTCTTCTTATGTACTTGGATATTTTTGGTTTACTTTTCTGTTATGGTAAAAGGTACATAAAACTTACCAATGGTGACCATGCTGTGTAACCATAATCATCATCTAGTTACAGAGATGACATTTGTTGTGTTGTCATCCCCACCCAAGGAAAACTATTGTAAATTAACCAGTTACTACTCAACTCCTTCTACCAATCTTAAATCCTTGAAGCTCATAATCTATGCTCTAGCTTTATGACTTTCCCTAACTTGGACATTTTGTATAAATGGAGTCATAAAATTGTGGCTTATTGTATATAAACGTTTATAGCAGCAATGTATATGCATGGAAATATAAAATGGCCAATGTATAAAAAAGGTGGTATATCTATATAATGAAATAATAGTCATAAACTAGGATGCAACAAGTTGGATGGGAAAAAGACATTTCTTAATTTAGAAACTGAAAATATATTTAAAGAATTAAAATATGCATGTAATATTTTTTGAAAGGTTAGAATTACAAACCAATTTGATTTGGACACAAATATATGCAACTTTTTTATCTGAATTAACAGTATACCCTTAATCTAAAGATGTACATTCAAACTGAGGTTAAATGACAGATACAATTTTAGATTAACCTTTTCTATTTATGTAATTGTTAACTATAAAATCCTATAAAACATTTCTCCACTGACTGTACCTTGTGATGAAACTGTTTTCCTACAGCCAGGCACCGGTGGCTCACGTCTGGAATCCTAACTACTCAGGAGGCTGAGATCTGAGGATCGCGGTTCATAGCTAGCCGGGGCAGGAAAGTCCATGAGATTCTTTATCTCCAATAAACCACTAGAAAACCAGAAGTGGTGGTGTGGCTCAAGCGGTAGAGTACTCACCTTGAGCTGAAGAGCACACGGACAGCGCCCAAGCCCAGAGTTCAAGCCCCATGACCAAAAAAAAAAAAAAAAAAAAAAAAAAGTATGTCAGAATAGAGTGGTCAAAGGACTGTTATGTATTTACCTTTTGTTTCCCTTCAGTTTCAACTTCCATGTATATCACAATTATTTGATTATTGTCAGCGTGCACGGTGACAGAAGAAAATGACATCTTTTGGACTCAGATATCCATATGAGAAAGAGTTTTGCCATGTATACACACATATTATGTATACACATACAGACAAACACACATAGCTATACAACATTTACATAGTTTTAGGTATCCTGAATCATATAAATAGACATATATATATATATACAAAAACAAAATATGCATATATACATGCAATATATATACAGAGATATACACATACATACATAATTACAGATATGCCTTATAGATAAGATAGATGATAGGTAGGTACATACATACATACATTTACATTCACAGACACAGACATTTACTTATTGGAAGGAAGAACTAACACAGGAGAAACAAGCCTAGATTCTTTGTTAATGCTGTCATTGAATAAGACTTTGGGAGCTTTATAATTGAATGAGCATGTTTTTTACACAGGTAGGCTATAAATGTGTCCAAGAATTGATTGTGATAGATCGAAAATCATAACTAAAACAGTATACATCTCAAGTTCTTGAACCATTGTTGCTTTGTAAATTTATTTGACAAAAAAAGTCTAAAATGATGGGTGTTATATGATGAATCCTTAAGAGATTTACAACACTTACTTTTGTTTCCACTCCATTGGGATACATCCCTTGGCTTAAGAAATTTAGATTACATTATTCGATGATTAGATACCACATGACGGTCACAGTATCAGCTTCCGAGCCTGTGCTGTGGCCCTGGCTGGTCAGTGTAAGAACCTTCTCAATAAAGTTGCTTCTTTAAAAAAAAAAGATACTACATGACATAGGAAGTAGAAGCTGGGAACTAAGAATCTTGTCTACTCTAAGAGATGCAATAGATATATTAGAAAGTCCATCCTAGAGGTTTCAACATCATTTGAGATCCTAGATAGTTATGCCTGTAAGAGTATCTCCTTGCATCAATGATACTCGCAAAACACTATATTGGAAATGAACTTTATAACTTTGGGATGGGTGGAGGAGTGAGGTAAGGCAAAGGAGGGAAGGGATAGTGGGAGAACAACAAAGGAGGGGGTAATAATGCACAACAAGAAATTTACTCATTACCTTACTCATGTAACTGTAACCCCTCTGCACAGCATTTTTACAATAAAATAAAATTTAAAAAAGAATATCTCCTCTGTATCATGTAATATGTTGAATCTTTGTATTATACATTATCAGGTTAAGAAATACAGTTCCACCCATGCACTGGGGGCTCATGAATGCAATTCTAGCTACTCTGATCTGAGGATCAGAGTTCAAAGCCAAGCTCAACAGAAAAGTTGTGAGAGTCTTGCTTCCAATTAACCAGAAAAAAAAAGTAATGACATAGCTCAAGTGGTAGAGAATCAATCTTAAACAAAAAGCCAAATGAACCTCTGAGGTTCTGAATTCAAGTTCCAGTACAGAAACAGAAAGAAAAAATTACAGTTCTGAAGAAAACTATAATTATCTTTCCTGCATAATTATGCATTTGATTTATTTATTTTTAATCAGGGAACCACTCATCATTGTGGTTATATAGATGCAGAAGTGACGATTTCACATTGTCTTGTCATTCTGTATCCAACCTTTTCCTGACTGTTGAATAGAAGTATCCATCAGTAAGCTCAGGCTTCTTGGCTGCAGATCTACAGGAGTAACTTTACATGAATGTAAAGTTCACCTTTGCTTCACACATTTTTACCATCAATTAATCAATTCACTTTTCATAACCTCTACTTCTTATTTAGACGTACTTGGTGTTTTAGATTGGTTAGTATAAAATCTGGTTCTGAAATATCAAATTTCATGTCTTCACCTTCTCAGGTCATTCCATAGTTGCTCAGTTAGCTTTCCAATTTAAACTCTCTTTCTTAATCTACATGTAAACTAGCAATGTAGGTATGTCCACTGAAGTCTTCATTTTATACCTGATGCTTCAATTCTAACTTATTATTCATTCCTCTCTCCCTTGATATCAATGAAAAGGATGATGGGGTAAAACAAAGGAGAAGGCAACATTCTCAATAGGAAATGTACTCAGTACCTTGCTCATGTAGCTGTAACACCTCTGTACAACATTTTTACAATAAAAAAACAAACAACAACAAAAAAAGATTGGTTCGCAGACCCCCTTGGTCAAATCCTTATTGAACTGAAGGGCCATCTATACTCAAAAAGATAAGTTTGGCCCAGAGTGACCTTGACGGACTGAATCATTTGGTGTGTAAACAAACTTTTTTTATAACCAAGCAACTGAGTCTCATCCAATCATAACAGCAAAATTCACAAACAACCAGGGGCTAAATCAATCAAAATATGATGATATAAGGCAAATGCTAACCTCCATTGAATTATTCCTATATGTCATTTCTTTTTCTTGTTATTTCTTTATCTCATTCTAAACGTGAATGTGCATATACGTTCACACATAAAGGTGTGTATATATATATATATATATATATATATATATATATTTGTTCAATTCTCTATATGGTTGTTTTATATGTTATATATAATACATAATCATGTATATAGTTCTATAGTTTTCATATGTGTGCAGGAGTACAGCCCTCTAAACTGCCTTTTGTCTGAAAAAATTACCCTCTCATAAAACATTTTTCTTGTTCAAGAACTCACAGTCGTTTCTTTTAATATCCTTATATAAAATAATGTACTATTTTCAAATGTTTGACATCATTGGATATTTAAATTATCTTTAGATTCCTTATACATAATTCAAAATAAATGCTATGCCAAAAAGTTGCTTAACTGTACAATTTAGGAAGTAATGATTGAAGGGTTTCTATATGTTCTACACATGTGCAATTTTCAGACCTTTTAGATCTGTGGTTGATTGAATGTAGAAGTCATGAAAATGAAGTTAACTGCCCTTAAATATCTTCTATGGGTATTGTATTACCTCATATCTCTTCTGGAATTATACTATTAGAATATCACTTGGAGTTATTTTCAGCCAATTAGAACTCTTCAATTTAATAGATATAATTTTACAATATGGCAGATGACAAGTCTAATCTCAGTGGCATTTTATATACTTTTAGAATGACTCTGAGCATCTTTTAAATAGTTAATATCTATTTAAACATTATTTAAACATTATTTATTGTCTATTTCTTTCTTCTTTTTTATTGTGAACATACTGTACAGACGGGTTACAATTACATGGGCAAGATAATGAGTACATTTCTTTTTATATATTTTTTTTATTTTGTGTGAACATACTGTACAGAGGGGTTACAATTACATGGGCAAGATAATGAGTACATTTCTTATCAAGATTGCAGCCTCATCCTTTGTTTACCCTTCACATCCCTTCCAAGCCTCCCCCCGCCCCCCAGCCAAATCCTCCCCCCCACCCCCACATGAAAGTGGTAAAGTTCGTTTTTGACATGAAAACTTGTACTTCGCATTGTTGCAACAAGTCCACCTGTATCCTTAAACGACTTGTTTTTCCCCATCTCCTCCACAAATTATACTGACATCAAATTAGTGAAAGCACAGGAGAATATTACAATTCTAAATATCTATTCACCAAACAATGGAACACCCAAATTTATCCAAGAAACACTACTTTCCCTCAAATCCCACATAGATCCAAAGACATTAATTGTTGGGGATTTTAACACACCACTCTCCCCACTAGATAGATCAACTCGGCAAAAACTCACCTGAGAAACCGCAGATCTAAACAACTGCATAGATCAACTAGATTTAACAGACATCTACCGAATATTTCACCCAGCAGAATCAGAATACACGTTTTTCTCAGCAACACATGGAACATTTTCTAAAATAGACCACATTTTAGGCCGCAAAGCAAACTTGTCCGAATTCAGAAACATTGAAGTTATACCTTGCATTCTCTCTGACCACAAGGGAATAAAATTAGAACTCAACACCAAAAGTCACCAAAGAAAGTCCGGTAACACACGGAGGCTGAACAACACACTACTGAAGCACGAATGGGTCATGGAAGAGATTAGAAAGGAAATTCAAATGTTCTTGCTATTGAACAAAAATGAGCACACAAATTACCAGCTCCTCTGGGACACAGGAAGGGCAGTACTCAGAGGCAAGTTTATAGCTCTGAGCTCCTACATCAACAAATTGGAGAGATCTGAAACCAACAATTTCATGAGACATCTGAACCTCCTTGAAAAAGAGCCGCAAGATAAACCCCAATCCAGTAGATGGAAAGAAATAATTAAAATTAAATCAGAATTAAATGAAGTAGAATCCAAAAACACTATAGAAAGAATCAACAAAACAAAGAGTTGGTTCTTGGAAAAAATTAAGAAAATTGACAGAACCTTAGCAAATCTTATCAGAAAAAGAAGAGAACACACCCAAATAAATAAACTCAGAGATGAGAATGGAAACATCACCACAGAAACAACCAAGATTCAGAACAATTTAAGGGAATACTTCTCAAAACTTTATGCTAGTAAGTTTGAGAACTTGGCAGAAATGGACCTTTTCCTAGCAAATATTGACATGCCAAAACTAAACCAAAATGAGTTAAACCAGCTTAACAGGCCCATATCAAGCATTGAAATAGAAACAGCAATAAGAGACCTCACAGCTAAAAAAAGTCCACGACCAGATGGTTTTACAGCGGAATTCTACAAGGCTTTCAAAGCTGAGCTCACACCAATAGTACTCCAACTCTTCAATGAAATTGAAAGAGAAAGTTCACTACCGAACACATTCTATGAAGCCATCATAACCCTCATCCCAAACCAGGCAGGGATCATCAAACAAAGAGAACTATAAACCCATTTCTTTGATGAACATTGATGCAAAACTTTTCAACAAAATTTTGGCCAATCGACTTCAACAATTCATCCAAAAAATCATAAACCATGCATGATCAAACAGGATTCTTTCAGGGATGCAAACCTGGTTCAATATAAGCAAATAAATTAATATTATCCATCACATCAACAGGAGCAAGAATAAGAACCACATGGTTATCTCAATAGATGCAGAAAAAGCATTCGACAACATCCAACACCTCTTTATGATGAAGGTTTTGGAAAAATTAGGAATCCATGGAACATTCCTCAATACAATAAAGGCTGTATAAGACAAACCTACAGCCAGCATTATACTTAATGCTGAAAAACAAAAGCCATTTCCTCTTAACTCAGGAACAAGACAAGGATGTCCATTTTCTCCAATTCCCTTCAATCTAGTATTAGAATGCCTAGCTACAGCAATAAGACAAGATGCAGACATAAAGGAATTCCAAAAAGGGAAAGAAGAAATAAAACTCTCCCTCTTTGCAGATGACATGATCTTGTATTTAAAGAATCCCATAGACTCCACTCCCAAATTACTCAAGCTGATTCAAAACTTTGGCAAAGTAGCAGGGTATAAAATTAAGCTTCAAAAATCAATGGGTTTTCTGTATGCCAACAATGAGAAAAGTGTGGCTGAAATTAGGAAAGCAACTCCATTTGTAATAGCCCCACAAAAAAATAAAATACCTAGGAATTAACTTAACCAAAGAAGTGAAGGACCTCTATGATGAAAACTTTAAGAACTTGAAAAAGGAAATCAAGACAGAACTAAGAAAATGGGAAAAACTCCCATGCTCCTGGATTGGAAAGATTAAAATCGTGAAAATGGCAATACTTCCCATGGCTATCTACAAATTCAATGCAATACCTATCAAAATTCCAACCTCATTCTTCAAGGAAATAGAAGAGGCAATCCAAAAATTCATATGGAACAACAAAAGACCCCGAATAGCAAAAACGCTCCTCAATGGAAAGAACACTGCTGGAGGAATATCAATACCAAACTTCAAACTCTACTATAAAGCCATAGTAATCAAAACAGCTTGGTATTGGCATAAGAACAGACCTCAGGACCAATGGAATAGAATTGAAAACCCAGAAATGAACCTACAGACCTATAGCCATCTAATCTTTGATAAGGGAGCTAAAACAACAGAATGGTAGAAAGACAGCCTCTTCAGTAAATGGTGGGGGCAAATTTGGTTAACTATTTGTAGAAAACTAAATCTAGATCCTTATATATTATCCTGAACCAGAATCAACTCTAAATGGATCAAAGACCTCGGAGTCAAAGCAGACATTCTGAAAACATTACAGGAAGGAATAGGAGAAACCCTAGGTCTCCTTGGCACAGGCCGAAATTTTCTTTTTTTTTCTTCTTTTTTTTTTTTTTTTGTCGGTCGTGGGGCTTGAACTCTGGGCCTGGGCGCTGTCCCTCAGGTCTTTAGCTCAAGGCGAGTGCTCTACCACTTGAGCTACAGCGCCACTTCCGGTTTTCTGGTGGTTTATTGGAGATAAAAGTCTCAGGGTCTTTCCTGCTCAGGCTGGCTTTGAACCGCGACCCTCAGATCTCAGCCTCCTGAGCAGCTAGGATTACAGGCATGAAACACCAGCGCCCGGCGGAAATTTTCTTAATAGAGACCCGGAAACACAACAAATCAAAGAAAGGTGGGACAAATGGGATTGCATAATGACATTGCCCTATTTGTTAGGAAATGGAAAGACTTGGAAAAAATTATATTCAGTGAAGTAAGCCAGGCCCAAAGAAACATAGGTCCCATTGTTTTTCCTTATTTGCAATATCTAGTATATGTATGAGTCAAGCAGAACAGGTCAGAGAAGGTGATGTTAGGAAAATGAACCCTAAGATAATTTTTTTAAATGTTTTTGTTTTCTTTCATGTATTTGTTTCTAATGCAATGATAAGATTATTTCTTTGTTCTTTTGTATGTCCCTCCCCCACAGTATAACCCCTGCTTTCACTCTATTTGATGTCCGTATAATTACTGGAGGGGAAGGGGAAAAGCAAGTGGTTTAAATAAGGATACAGGTGGACCTGTTGCAACAATGAGAAGTACAGTTTCTCATGTCGAAAACGAACTTTACAACTTGGGAGGGGGGATTTGTGGGTGTGGGGAAGGGTGGATAGGAAGGGATGAGAAGGGTAAACAAAGGAGGAGGCTACAATCCTTGATAAGAAATGTGCTCACTACCTTGCCCATGTAATTGTAACCCCTCTGTACAGTATTTTCACAATAAAAAATAAATAAAAATTAAAAAAATTAGTGAAAGCAGGGGCTATACTGTGGGGGAGGGACATACAAAGCAACAAAGAAATAATCTTCTAAATGCGTTAGAAACAAATGCATGAAAGAAAAATCATTTAAATAGATATCTAAGGGTTCATTTTCCTAACATCACATTATCTGACCTTTTCCGCTTCACTCATACATATACTAGATATTGCCAATAAGGGAAACCATGGAACCTATGTTTCTTTGGGCTTGGCTTACTTCAATTAATAAAATTTTTTGCAAGCCTTTCCATTTCCTAACAAATGGAGCAATGTCATTCTTTCTGAGGGAGGCATAGAATTCCATTGTGTATGTACACCACATTTTCTTGATCTATTCATCTACTGAGGGGCATCTGGGTTGGTTCCAGATGGCTTTCGTTTTTCACCATTGAGTATAATGCTGGCTGTAGGTTTGTCATATACAGCCTTTATTGTATTGAGGAATGTTCCATGGATTCCTAATTTTTCCAAAACCTTCATTATAAAGGGGTGTTGGATCTTGTCGAATGCTTTTTCTGCATCTATTGAGATAACAATGTGGTTCTTATTCTTGCTCCTGTTGATGTGATGGATAATATTAATTGATTTGCATATATTGAACCAGCTTTGCATCCCTGAAATGAATCATGTTTGATCGTGGTATATGATTTTTTGGATGAATTGTTGAAGTCGATTGGCCAAAATTTTGTTGAAAAGTTTTGCATCAATGTTCATCAAAGAAATGGGTCTATACTTCTCTTTCTTTGATGAGTCCCTGCCTGGTTTTGGGATGAGGGTTATGATGGCTTCATAGAATGTGTTCGGTAGTGAACTTTCTCTTTCAATTTCATTGAAGAGTTGGAGGAGTATTGGTGAGAGCTCTGCTTTGAAGGCCTAGTAAAATTCCGCTGTAAAACCATCTGGTCCTGGACTTTTATTAGCTGGGAGGTCTCTAATTGCTGTTTCTATTTCAGTGCTTAATATGGGCGTGTTAAGATAGTTTAACTCATCTTGGTTTAGTTTTGGCATGCCAATATTTGCTAGGAAAAGGTCCATTTCTGTCTTCTCAAACTTATTAGCATAAAGTTTTGAGAAATACTCCCTTATAATGTTCTGAATCTTGGTTGCTTCTGTGGTGATGTTTCCATTCTCATCTCTGAGTTTATTAATTTGGGTGTGTTCTCTGCTTTTTCTGATAAGATTTGCTAAGGGTCTGTCAATTTTGTGAAGTTTTTCGAAGAACCAACTCATTGTTTTGTTGATTCTTTCTATAGTTTTTTTGTATTCTAATTCATTTAATTCTAATTTAATTTTGATTATTTCTTTCCGTCTAATGGATCGGGGTTTATCTTGCTGCTCTTTTTCAAGGAAGTTTAGATGTGTCATTAAATTGCTAGTTTCAGATCTCTCCAATTTGTTGATGTAGGAGTTCAGATCTATAAACTTGCCTTTGAATACTGCCTTTGCTGTGTGCCAGAGGAGCTGGTAATTTGTGTGTTTATTTTTGTTGAATAGCATAAATATTAGAATTTCCTTTCTAATCTCTTCCATGACCCACTCATGATTCAGCAGTGTGTGGTTCAGCCTCCATGTGATACCGTACTTTCCTTTTTTTTTAAATTTTATTTAATTTGTGAACATACTGTGCAGAGGGGTTACAATTACATGGGCAAGATAATGCATACATTTCTTACCAAGCATTGCAGCCTCCTCCTTTGTTTACCCTTCACCTCCCTCCCAGCCTCCCCCCTCCCATGCCACCCAATCCTTCCCCCCTCCCCCCACCAACATTGTAAAGCTCTTTTTTGACATGACAATTTGTACTTCTCATTGTTGCAACAGGTCTACCTGAATCATTAAATGACTTGTTTTTCCCCAGCTCCTTCATAAGTTATACTGACATCAAATATAAGAAAAGCGGGGTTTTACTGTGGGGGAGGGACATACAAAGCAACAAAGAAATCATCTTATAAATACATTAGAAACAAATGCATGAAAGAAAAAAACATTAAAATACATATCTAAGGGTCATTTTCCTAACATCACATTATCAGACCTTTTCTGCTTGACTCATACATATACTAGATATTGCAAATAAGTGAAACCATGGGACCTATGTTCCTTTGGGCTTGGCTTACATCACTTAATATAAATTTTTCCAAGCCTTTCCATTTCCTAACGAATGGGGCAATGTCATTGTTTCTGATGGAGGCATAGAATTCCATTGTGTAAATATACACCATATTTTCTTTATCCATTCATCTACTGAGGAGCATCTGGGTTGGTCCAGATCCTAGTTATGGCAAATAATGCTGCAATAAACATAGTTGTGCTGGTAGCTTTAGTGTGGTCTTGTTTGAAAACATCTGGGTAAATGCCCAAAAGTGGAATTGCTGGGTCATAGGGGAGATCTTTGTGTAGTCTTTTGAGGAACCTCCATACTGTTTTTCAAAGTGGTTGAACAAGTTTACACTCCCACCAACTATGCAGTAAGGTTCCCTTCTGTCCACATCACCCTCCTGCATCTGTTGATGTTAGAGTTCTTGATTTTTGCCATTCTAACTGGAGTGAGGTGTTCCTTTGATTTGCATTTCTTTTATGGCTAGGGATGTTGAGCATTTCTTCATGTGTCTATTGGCCATCCTTCTTTCTTCTTCAGAGAAGTTTCTCTTTAAGTCTTTATCGCACTTATTTATTGGGCAGTTGTTTCTTTGAAGATTTGTTGTTGGGGGATTTAATTTTTTGAGTTCCAAGTATATTTTAGATATGAGACCCTTGTCGGTTGTATGGCTAGTAAAGATCTCCAAATCTGTGTGCTTTCTATTGATCTTTTTTTTTTAATTTAATTTTATTTTATTTGTGAACATACTGTACAGAGGGGTTAGAATTACATGGGCAGGATAATGCATACATGTCTTACCAAGCATTGCAGCCTCCTCCTTTGTTTACCCTTCACATCCCTTCCCAGCCTCCCCCCTCCCCCCAATCCCAATCCTTCTTCTTCCCCCCTTTGCCCCCCCTCACACCAACGTTGTAAAGCTCGTTTTGGACATGACAACTTGTACTTCTCATTGTTGCCACAGGTCCACCTGTATCCTTAAAAAAATGGTTTTTCCCCATCTCCTCCACAAGTTATACTGACATCAAATATAGTGAAAGAAGGGGTTATACTGTGGGGGAGGGGCATACAAAGCAACAAAGAGATAATCTTATAAATGTGTTAGAAACACATGCATGAAAGAAAAAAACATTAAAATACATATCTAAGGGTTCATTTTCCTAACATCATATTATCTGACCTTTTCCGCTTGACTCATACCTATACTAGATATTGCAAATAAGGGAAACCATGGGACCTATGTTTCTTTGGGCCTGGCTTACTTCACTTAATATAATTTTTTCCAAGCCTTTCCATTTCCTAACAAATGGGGAAATGTCATTCTTTCTGATGGAGGCATAGAATTCCATTGTGTATATATACCACATTTTCTTGATCCATTCATCTACTGAGGGGCATCAGGGTTGGTTCCAGTTCTTAGCTATGGTAAATAATGCTAAAATAAACATAGTTGTGCTGGTAGCTTCAGTGTGGTCTTCTTTGTAAACATTTGGGTAAATGCCCAAAAGTGGGATTGTTAGGACATAGGGGAGCTCTATGTGAAGTTTTTTGAGGATCCTCCATACTGCTTTCCAAAGTGGTTGAACAAGTTTGCATTCCCACCAACAATGAAGTAAGGTTCCTTTCTGTCCACATCTCCTCCAGCATCTGTTGTTGTTAGAGTTCTTGATTTTTGACGTTCTAACTGGAGTGAGGTGATATCTCAATGTTATTTTGATTTGCATTTCTTTTATTGCTTGGGATGTTGAACATTTCTTCATGTGTCTATTGGCCATCTTTCTTTCTTCTTAAGAGAAGTTTCTCTTGAATTCTTTCACCCACTTATTTATTGGGCAGTTGTTTCTTTAAGGATTTGTTGTTGGGGGGTTTAATTTTTTGAGTTCCAAGTATATTTTAGATATGAGACCGTTGTCTGTTGTATGGCTAGGGAAGATCTCCTCCCAATCCGTGGGCTTCCTATTGATCTTGCTAGCTATGTCCTTTGCCATGCAGAAGCTCTGCAATTTCATGCAATCCCGTTTGTCCAACCTTTCTTTGATTCCTTGTGTTTCCTGGTCTCTATTAAGAAAATTTTGGCCTGTGCCAAGGACACCTAGGGTTTCTCCTATTCCATCCTGTAATGTATTCACAGTGTCTGCTTTGGCTCCGAGGTCTTTGATCCATTTGGAGTTGATTCTGGTGCAGGGTGATGTATAAGATCTAGCTTTAGTTTTCTACAAGTAGTTAACCAAATTTGCCAGCACCATTTACTGAAGAGGCTGTCTTTCTTCCATTCTATTGTTTTAGCTCCCTTATCGAAGATTAGATGGCTATAGGTCTGTAGGTTCATTTCTGGGTTTCCAATTCTATTCCATTGGTCCTGAGATCTGTTCTTGTGCCAGAACCAAGCTGTTTTGATTACTATGGCTTTATAGTAGAGTTTGAATTTGTTATTGATATTCCTCCAGCAGTGTTCTTTCCATTGAGGGGTGTTTTTGCAATTCGGGGTTTTTTATTGTTCCATATGAATTTTTTTTAAATTTAATTTTATTTTATTTGTGAACATACTGTACAGAGGAGTTACAATTACATGGGTAGGATAATGTGTACATGTCTTACCAAGCATTGCAGCCTCCTCCTTTGTTTACCCTTCACATCCCTTCCCAGCCTCCCCCCTGCCCCCAATCCCAATCCTTCTCCTTCACCCCCCTTGCCCCCCCACGGACGTTGTAAAGCTCGTTTTGGACATGACAATTTGTACTTCTCATTGTTGCAAAAGGTTCACCTGTATCCTTAAACAACTGGTTTTTCCCCATCTCCTCCACATGTTATACTGACATCAAATATAGTGAAAGCAGGGGTTATACTGTGGGGAGGGACATACAAAGCCACAAAGAGATGATCTTTTAAATGCGTTAGAAACACATGCATGAAACAAAAAAAAACATTAAAATACACATCTAAGGGATCATTTTCCTAACATCACATTATCTGACCTTTTCTGCTTGACTCATACATATACTAGATATTTCACATAAGGGCAAGCATGGGACCTATGTTTCTTTGGGCCTGGCTTACTTCACTTAATATAATTTTTTCCAAGTTTTTCCATTTCCTAACAAATGGGACAATGTCATGCTTTCTGATGGAGGCATAGAATTCCATTGTGTATATATACCACATTTTCTTGATCCATTCATCTACTGAGGGGCATCTGGGTTGGTTCCATATCTTAGCTATGGTAAATAATGCTGCAATAAACATAGTTGTCCTGGTAGATTTAGTGTGGTCTTGTTTGTAAACATTTGAGTAAATGCCCAAAAGTGGGATTGCTGGGTCCTAAGAGAGCTCTATGTGAAATCTTTTGGGACCTTCCATACTCCTTTCCAAAGTGGTTGAACAAGTTTACATTCCCACCAAAAATGAAGTAAGGTTCCTTTCTGTCCACATCCCCTCCAGCACTTGTTGTTGTTAGAGTTCTTGATTTTTGCCTTTCTAACTGGAGTGAGGTGTTATCTCAATGTTGTTTTGATTTCCACTTCTTTTATGGCTAGGGATGTTGAACATTTCTTCATGTGTCTATTGGCCATCCTTCTTTCTTCTTCAGAGAAGTTTCTCTGTAAGTCTTTCGCCCACTTCTTTATTGGGCAGTTGTTTATTTGCTGAATTGTTGTTGGGGGGTTTAATTTTTTGAGTTCCAAGTATATTTTTGATATGAGGCCCTTGTCCATTGTATGGTTAGTAAAGATCTTCTCCCAATACGTGGGCTTTCTATTGATCTTGCTAGCTATGTCATTTGCCCTGCAAAAGCTCTGCAACTTTATGCAATCCCATTTGTCCAACCTTTCTTTGATTTGTTGTGTTTCCGGGTCTCTATTCAGAAGATTTCGGCCAGAGCCAGGGAGACCTAGGGTTTCTCCTGTTCCATCCTGTAATGTTTTCACAGTGTCTGCTTTGACTTCAAGGTCTTTGATCCATTTGGAGTTGATTCTGGTGCAGGGTGATATATAAGGATCTAGCTTTAGTTTTCTACATGTAGTTAACCAATTTTGCCAGCACCACTTACTGAAGAGGCTGTCTTTCTTCCATTCTATTGTTTTTTCTCCCTTATCGAAGATTAAATGCCTATAGGTCTGTGGGTTCATTTCTGGGTTTTCAATTCTATTCCATTGGTCTTGAGGTCTGTTCTTATGCCAGTACCAAGCTGTTTGGATTACCATGGCTTTACAGTAGCGTTTGAAATTTGGTATTGATATTCCTCCAGCATTGTTCTTTCAGTTGAGGAGTGTGTTTGCTATTCGGGGTCTTTTGTTGTTCCATATGAGTTTTTGGATTGCATCTTCTATTTCCTTGAAGAACGAGATTGATAGGTATTGCGTTGAATTTGTAGATAGCCTTGGGAAGTATTGCCATTTTCACGATTTTAATCTTTCCAATCCAGGAGCATGGGAGGTTTTGCCATTTTCTAAGTTCTGTGTTGATTTACTTTTTCAAGATTTTAAAGTTTTCATCATAGAGGTCCTTCACTTCTATGGTTATGTTAATTCCCAGGTATTTTATGTTTTGTGGGGCTATTACAGATGCAGTTTCTTTCCTAATTTCAGCCACACTTTTCTCATTGTTGGCATACAGAAAAGCTATTGATTTTGGGGGGTAAATTTCATAACCTGCTACTTTGCCAAAGTTTTGAATCAGCTTGAGTAATTTGGGAGTGGAGTCTATGGGATTCTTTAAATATAAGATCATGTCATCTGCAATGAGGAAGACTTTTATTTCTTCTTTCCCTGTTTGGATCCCCTTTATGTCTGCATCTTGTCTTATTGCTGTAGCTAGACATTCTATTACTAGATTTAAGGGAAGTGGAGAGAGTGGACATCCTTGTCTTAGTCCTGAGTCAAGATGATACCGGACTTTCTTCGGTGGCTTTTGGTGTTGAGTTCTAATTTTATTCCCTTGTGGTCAGAGAGAATGCAAGGTATAACTTCAATGTTTCTGAATTTAGACAAGTTTGCTTTGTGGCCTAAAATGTGGTCTATTTTAGAAAACGTTCCATGTGCTGCTGAGAACAATGTGTATTCTGATGCTGCTGGGTGAAATGTTCGGTAGATGTCTGTTAAGTCTAGTTGATCTATGCAGCTGTTTAGATCTGCGGTTTCTCTGTTGAGCTTTTGACGAGTTGATCTATCTAGTGGGGAGAGTGGTGTGTTAAAATCCCCAACAATTAATATCTTTGGATCTATATGGGATTTGAGGGAAAGTAGTGTTTCTTTGATAAATTTCGGTGCTCCTTTGTTTGGCGAATAGATATTTAGAATTGTAATATCCTCCTGAAGGAGAGATCCTTTAATTAGTATGTAGCGACCTTCTTTATCTCTTCTTACGAATTTTAATTTGAAGTCTATCTTATCTGATATTAGGATTGCAACTCCTGCCTGTTTATGGGGGCCTTTTGCTAGGTAGATTTTGTTCCAGCCTTTAACTTTGAAAATGTGTTTATTTTTACAGGCAAGATGTGACTCCTGAAAGCAGCAGATAGAAGGGTCTTGTTTTTGAATCCAACTAGACAGTCTATGTCACTTACTTGGAGAGTTCAGTCCGTTAACGTTAAGAGATAGGACTGAGAGGTATTTGGGAGTTCCTGCAATGTTATCCACCTTTTTGGAGGCAGTGAAAACTGGGTTCTTCCTATGGGTCTTGGATTCTCAGTTTGGGTGCAGTTTCTTGGCCTTTATTGTGGTCTTGTTGGTTTTCTATGTGTAGGATATCTTTAAGAATCTTTTGTAGGGCTGGTTTGGTGGAGATGTATTGTTTCAATTTTTCTTTGCTATGGAAGGTTTTTATTTGGCCTTCAGTTATGAAGGAGAATTTAGCTGGGTACAGTATTCTTGGTTGATAGTTGTTCATTTTTAGGGCATGGCATACATCATTCCAGGCTCTTCTTGCTTTGCTTGTCTCTGCTGAGAAATCTGAGGTGATTCTAATTGGTTTCCTTTTATAGGTGATTAACCTTTTCTCCTTGACAGCTTTATGGATCTTTTCATTGGTCTGAGTTGATCCTATGTGGAATATATTGTGATGGTGGGATGTCCTATTCTGGTCTGGTCTATTTGGGGTTCGAAAGCTTCTTGTATCTGAATAGGCCTATCTTTTGTATGTTTGGGAAGTCCTTTGCTAGGATCCTGTTAAACAAATTTCCTAGACCATTAACTTCTGTTTCTAGATGCTCCTCTACACCCATTATCCTTAGATTAGGCCTTCTGATGGTGTCTTCCAGGTGTTGGATAGATCTATCATATTTCTTGGACTTGTCTTGGATGGTTGCATGTTCTTCCTCTATAATATCTAGGCTGTCTTCAATCCCTGAGATTCGATCTTCTGCATGGTCTAACCTACTGTCAAGACTCTCTACTTTGTTTTTCATCTCTTTTCGTTCTAATTGGTCAGTTTTGATGGCTTCAAGTTCTTTGTTGAAGCTCTGTTTTAGGTCTTGTATGAATTTCTTTACTTCCTTAATTTGGTGTTCAGTGTTTGTTCTCAAATCACTCAGTTGATTGGTTATGGTTTCTTTGGACTCCCATTCCTTCTGTTGGGTTCCATTCAGCATTCCCTTTGTGGTCTCCCTGACTTCCTTCAGCTCTTCGTTAATGGATTCCATGAATGCCTTTAGTGATCTTTGTGTATTCTCTACCTGGTCTCTCATTTCCTGTATTACTCTTTGATTATCTTCCTCCCGTTTGTGGGATTCCTGCAGTTCTCTTTCCTCCCGTTCGTGGGATTCCTGCAGTTCTCTTTGAGTGTTCTCAGTCTGCTCACGCCATTCCTCCCTTTCTCTTTGCGTATTCTCAAGTTGTTCACGCAAATCCTGTATCAGTTTTTGAGTAGCTTCCTAACGCTTATGATATTCCTGTATAAACTTTTGGGATGCCTCCTCTCTCTCCCTATCACGCTCATACAGAGTCCTTTGTAAGTTGTCAAACTTCTCATTTATCATGTTTGCCACCAGTGTTTGTAGAGCTATTTGGGAACTCTCCTCTGGATTATTCATTATCTGTTCTGACCCCTGATTATCACGATTGGGAATTGAGATACCCGGATTTGCCATTTTTCTGTGCTTTTCCGGCTTACTCTGCCCATTTGAGAGGAAAATAGCACCAGTTTTGTGCTAGAACACTATCTTAAGGCAACCATTAACCAAAGTTTGCATTGGTACAGTCAATAGTCTACAGATACAATCTAGTTCCACAGATACATCTATTCAACATCAAACAACTATATGTTAATGGGCTTTGAACCTCAGAGAAGAATTTGGAAAACCAGAAATTTTTAGGGTTAGGGAGAGATGTGGGTAAAAAATAGGAATAGATTGGTGTGGAGAGGCACAGGGAGAGGTAACTATGTCCTAATCTCAATGCAGGAAATAGTTTGGGTAGGATGCAAGTAGAGAGAGAGAGAAAAAGAAGAAAGGGAAAGGGAAATAAAAAGAGACCAGAAAAAAAATAGAAACGTAAAAGTTAATATAATTATGGAGAATAAAAGACCATCTATTTAGAGAGGAATGTGAATATATTGAGAAAAGGGGAGGGACATAGAGAAGATGTGAAAAACTTTTAAAATATGCTTAAAATATAATATAGTTATAAAGCGGTAGTACTGCTATTAAGGAATTTAAGTCTCAGAGGTTTTGAATTGAGTAATAAATTTGTGGATTAAGTGTGTACACAAAGGGGGATAGGGTATACTAGTTAACTACAGGTTTATCTGAGGATGTGCAGGACAAGAGTTAAGTCACATAAAGAAGAACAAAAGAGAGGAAAAGGTGAAAAGGATAAGAAAGGGAGAAAAAAGATCAGAAGTTCAGTAGAGCTAGACAAAACACAAAAAGATAATTAAGAAAGAAAGAAAAAGAGAAAGAAGACAAGAAAAGAAAGGAAAACGCACATTCACGTATTCCTAAAATAAAGATTATAAGAGGAAAAAAAAGTTACTGGAAAACATTTTTTTTCAAAAAAGGCAAAAATTAAAGATTAATAAAAGTTTTAGAAAAGGACAAAATTTTTTTTTGTATATATAAGTTACCAAAAAGAAAAAACAAAAAAGAAAAGGAGAAGAAGAAAAAAGAAAAAAAAGTTCTTTGATGTTTTTTTATTTTTTTGGGAGGGGTGGGAAGACTCCTGTATCTCCCTTTTGTCTGTAACCAGCCTCTTGTTGGAGTCTCTGGTCACCTTGAGGTCCTGTGGCTTGATTGGTTTCTTAGGTCAGTTTGTTTGAACAGGCAGAAAAATGCTCTGCTTTACCCAAGATTTTGAGATTCCCCTCCCAGATTAGTTTAATGGGAGGGTGATCTGCTTTGAGAATCACAAAAGAGGGGGATGCAGCGATGAGGCTAGGTTCTGGTAGACTTTAGGCCTTTCAACAAACAGTAACTTTTCCCTGGGACTATTTTGTGAAAAACTCACAGAGCCCAGCCTGGAGCCATTCTCAGGGTTTCTGTTTTTCAATTGATTGTGGAGGCTGCTAGAGGGAGGGGCAGCCTCTGGCTCTGGTTACCCAGTGAGGAAAGCCACTCCAATGGCTGGCGCCTGAGCTGGGTGACTTTTCCCTGGATGGAGCTGAGTCTGGCAGGTCACTTCGCCGTTAAGTTCTTGTGACCTGCTAAATGACTCGTTTTATTCCAAGGCCTGGGTTTGAGCTGGCAGCTCCTCCGAGCTTTGTCGGTATCCAAGATGGAGATCACCGGTTCGGGGGGGGGGGGGGAGGGATGGCCTTCCCTCCTCTGCTCCCTGAGAAGGAGTGAGGACGTCGGGCTTGTACTCACGCCAAGTCTTGGATCCTGGGTCGTCTCTGGTCTGCAAACTGCAGGATGAAGATGTCCATTCCTTGTCAGTTCTTGCTGGTGTTGAGTAGAATCTGCTCGCCTGCTGCTTCTGGCTCCTTTGTCCCGGACTCTCTGTGGCTCAGGTATGGCCGCGGCTGTGCTCAGCTCCGCGACCCTGCCACCACTGCGGCAGCTGCTGGCAAGCGCTCAGATGTGTCTCCTTGCCTTGGCTTCCCCTCTCTTGTCTAACTCTCTGTCCTGTGATGGCACACTTGGTGTGATTCTCTGGCTTAGTACTGTTCACTGGAACTCTAAAACTGCTTTCTATGCGAGAGCTTGTTCAGATTCCAGCTTCTCCTCCGCCATCTTCCCGGAACTCTGGTATTTTATTTTTTTATGGGCTATTGTAAATGGAGTTGCTTTCCTAATTTCAGCCACACTTTTCTCATTGGTGGAATATAGAAAAGCCATTGCTTTTGGGGGGTTAATTTTATACCCTGCTACTTTGCCAAAGTTTTGAATCAGCTTGAATAATTTGGGAGTGGAGTCTATGGGATTCTTTAAATACAAGATCATGTCATCTGCAAAGATGGAGAGTTTTATTGCTTCTTTCCCTATTTGGATCCCGTTTATGTCTGCATCTTGTTTTATTGCTGTAATTAGGTATTCTAATACTAGTTTGAAGAGAAGTGGAGAGAGTGGACATGATTGTCTTTTTCCTGAGTTAAGAGGAAATGGCTTTAGTTTTTCACCATTGAGTATAATGCTGGCTGTAGGTTTGTCATATACAGCCTTTATTGTATTGAGGAATGTTCCATGGATTCCTAATTTTTCCAAATCTTCATCATAAAGGGGTGAGTTGTCTATTTTTTATGTTCTCTCATAATAGTTCTTATGATTTAATTCACCAATGATTTGGTGTATCATAAGTGACGGAATTAAGACTCAGAAAAATAATATGGTAATTTCTCAGGGAAATATAATAGTCATTCCCTGCAATATAAAGCTCAGACCTCTATCCTGAGATCCAATAATCTTTATATTACATTATATATACATATATATATGTGTGTGTGTGTGTGTGTGTTTCATCAAAGTATTAAATTTATCATATGAGAACAATGTAACTGTTGTAGCCAAGTTAAAAGGGAAATCTGTTTACATTGCTGGTATCTCAAATTTATTAGTCATTATTACAATTTTTGCATAAATATTAAATGATTTCATGGATCACTTGTTTTTTCCATAATTAAACTTTATAGTGCAGATTTTTATTATTCATTTCTCTTTTCCTCCATGATCATACAAATGAATATTACAAAATTTAAAGCTACAAACATAAACTATTTCATCACTATATGAATTTTTCTCCAAATCGGAAGGAGGGAATTTATGCATATTTACTAGTGGAAAAACTGCAAAATAATACTTGTAATTCTGAAATACAAATAATAAATTCTGTTTGTTTTATCTGCTCAATTCCTTTTAACAATTATTTTATTAATCTACTCCAACTCATAAAAATCCACTCCCTGCTCATTAATCACTTAATAGCTATCATGTGTTTTATAATCCACTTTTAACTCTGATCAAATTAACTTGATTACTTTAATAATTCCCACTGCAATTTTAACATTTGTTTATTCCCCAAGAAGTAGTTTGTCCTTTAATGTCATTCCTGTAGTTCATGTAATTCATAACTTCAGACATTATAAATACAATGATTTCAACAACTTTTACTTATTTCGGGGGAGGGGGTTATGGGGCTTGAAATCTGGGCCTGGGTAATGTCCCTCATCTCTTCAACTCAAGGCTAGCCTTCTACCCCTTGAGCCACAGCACCACTTCTAGTTTTCTGGTGGTTTATTGGAGATAAAACTCTCACGGACTTTCCTGCCCAGGCTGGCTTTGAACCACGATCTCAGATCTCAGCCTCCTGAGTAGCTATGATTACAAGTGTGAGCCACCAGCACCCCGCTACAACTTCTACTTTCTTTTCACCCAAGTTCACTCTGGAGTAGTTGTTACTGCTTTAAAGAAGTAGCTGAGTAATAACTATTTGTAGAAGATCTTTCTAAAAATCACATAAATCAACCCACCTAACTTATGCATGAAGAACTGGGTGCACCAATTGACTTAAATTGCCCAGCTGCAAACTTTAAGTAGGTTTGAATCCCATTTTCTGAGTCCCAGACAAATACTATTCTGATATACCAATTGCAACAAGAGTTGTGCTGGAGACATCTTTCTAAGTAACAGGTGGGTGAGTTCAGAAGACATTTATAATTTCTCGGAATAAAAATGCCAAGAGAACAGTGCAGAGTTAAAGAAAGGTAACAGAACAAAATGTCAGTGAGTGAGAGGTAGTTATAAATGTGAACTTGGTTTGTTCTTAAAATAATTTGTTTAGTATATATGTGTGTGTATGTATATATATATGTATATATATATAATTTGTTTAGAATATACATAGAGAGAATATATACATATGTACATGACATAATGTAGATAAGTGTGTTTACAATAGAGTTTTGAAAAAGCAATAGCTTGATTTACTGATGAGGTAAAAATGGTTTTGTCATAAAGTTTCAGATCACATCATTGAAACTGAGTTCCAGTGCAGTTTGGGAAGTTTTTCCCTTTTTTAGTGAGAGACAGTTTCCCTAACCACTTTCATAACTTTGAAACCTTGTTATGTTACAGAAATTCTCTGTTCACTTTTACTATTACTTTTATCTCTATAAACATGTTTTATCATGTTATTTAACTTGCCAAAAATGAAGTCTGCTGTTCCAAATTGTGATTGTGCAAGTCAATCAACTACAGCAGTTAAAAATAAAAATTATCTGGCTTCAGATGGCAAGGCCTGTGATAGTTTCTTTACAATGAATTTGGAAAAGTCTTTCAGACTTTATAGAGAACATGCTCATCAGGCTTTGAGGGAAAAAGTCTAGCATCAGTCACAAATGTCATTCACATGTACATCTGGAAAATCTAAGAATTAATGAGAATTTCAATTACATTCTTGATATTTATTAGAAAATTGAAGTGGGTTCTGTTTCTCTATAGTCATTTCCTCTTTTATTTTCTATTGATTTTCCCCAGCCACTCCAAGAAATCATACCCCTCATTTATTTCTATTACTGTATCCCTTCCACTATGGCATTCCCACTAATAACCAGTCACAGTTCTCAAATGTTTCTTGTCAGTCTGCCATCTATCATGATTCTATGAGAAAGAATATTAATCACTTCTTTCAAACCCTGTTAGCATTTAGCTGTGAAATTTTAAAAACATCACAAAAAATTTCACAAACTCAGTGGTACATATTTGAATATACTACATTTTAATATTTTTATAATATTTAAATTTGTAACACAAATTGCTGTTATAAAGTATAATATTTAGTTGAAAATATCTAAGTAGTCAATTGGAGGATGTATTTAACACTGATGAACTGGGCAAGGATACAATGAGGAAACAACTGGTGGTAAGCTATAATTAAATCATCTATGTAAAAAATGTCTTACTCTGAGTTTTATTGCTGTATTTTTCCTAGTTTATCTTTCATCTGGAAATGTCAGAGTACTTGCAGAAATCAAGGTGAATGAATGTCATGGAGTAATAGTCAATCGTGACTGAATTCATTCTACAAGGTCCATCTGGCTCTTCAGAACTACAAATCTTCTATTTCCTGTTTTTCTTCCTAGTCTATGTGGCTACTGTGCTAGGGAACCTCTTTATCGTGCTCACGGTCATATTAGAGCCACAGCTTCATTCACCCATGTATTTTCTGCTGGGTAATCTCTCCTTCATTGACATGTCCCTAGCCTCATTTGCCACCCCCAAAATGATTGCAGACTTTCTCAGTGAACACAAAGTTATCTCTTTTGAAGGCTGCATAACCCAGATATTCTTTCTACATCTCTTAGGAGGGGCTGAGATTGTCCTGCTGATTTCCATGTCTTTTGACAGGTATGTGGCTATCTGTAAGCCTTTACACTACTTAACCATCATGAGCAAGCAAATGTGCATTTAGCTGGTAATACTTTCCTGGATTGTGGGCATCTTCCATTCATTGAGTCAGTTAGCATTTACTGTGAATCTGCCTTTCTGTGGACCCAGTGAAATACATAGCTTCTTTTGTGACCTCCCTTTGGTGATTAAACTTGCCTGTGTAGACACATATATTCTAGCAGTGTTCATGATCTCCACCAGTGGTATGATTGCCCTGGTGTGTTTCATCCGTTTGGTGATTTCCTACACTGTCATCCTGGTCACTGTACGGCAGTATTCCTCTGGTGGGTCTTCTAGAGCCCTTTCCACTTGCAGTGCCCATTTCACTGTTGTAACTCTATTCTTTGGCCCCTGCATTTTCATTTATGTGTGGCCTTTCACAAACTTCTCAATAGAAAAGGTATTTTCTATATTTTATACTATATTTACTCCCCTGTTGAACTCAGTGATCTATACTTTTAGAAATAAAGATATCAAGGTTTCTATGAGGAAACTTAGCAGCCATATCTTTAAATCTATGAAAATTGATTGTCTTTCTTAATTTTCCTCCTACAAAATGAAATATTTATTCAGCACTTATCCTCATTAATTTATTGGCCAACATAATGCCACTACTTTAAGAAATCAGTGAGTTCATAGCTCAACCTACACAGCAGTCACTGAATTATGCTCATATTTTGTGACACACTCAATATAACCTTTACTAAGAGGCATGATCTAATTCATGCTCAACATTTTAAAGTATAAGGACAAACATTTTAGAATATTTTACATTACATTACATTTTAGAATAAGGACATAACATTTTACAATATCTGACTTTTGTTAGATATATGAGAGTACCAAGATGTGGTATAGCACCAGTGAACCAAAGTAATGATATTCACTACTCACAAAATGTTGAGGAATTATTTTTAATTCAAACCAGAAAGGAATAGTTTAGGTTGAGAAAAAGTATTTGCTATTTATTATGCTTGCAACCCTATTTAATAAGAAATTATATTTTCCCTTCACTGCCTAGAATATATTCCATAGCTTTAAAGCATTATGGTAGACTTCTGTTATATATTTCAAAGTATTAAAGGATTCTACAGTCACATATAACAAACCGTTACCTATAAAAAAGATACAAAGGACCCATGAAACAAAGTCTACCACCTTATTTGATATAACTAATAACTGCTGTTTTTAGAAGATAAAAATCATCTATGAATCTCTTTAATAGGTGAAGAAGTTGGAAATCCAGTATGATGTTGCTTCCCAATTTCATGTAATTATTGGATAACAGAGTCTAACCCAGAAGGAATATTCTCTATCTCTTTCTCCTTATTCTCTCCTTCTTGCCAGATTATCTTCCAGAAAAAAACTCTGTATGAAAAAGCATTTGCCTCATAATATTCAACTCCTGTAAACATTAATGATTAACTATAACTACTAGCTTTTTATTTTTAGTTTGTATAATTTTTTGTATAACGTGATCCTGGTAGACGAAGGCAGATGGATAACTGATAACTGGTAGATTTCAGGAACTGAATAAAATTATTAATCAATGAATCAATGGTTATATAGATGATAATAGATGTTTATGGCAATATAAATTGGGGGAAGATAGATACACAGATAGGTAGATACACATATCTTTATCTGTCATAAAGAAATTATGTTTCTATATTGTCTGGATATTGAACCTATGTCAATTGTAACTATTAGGAAAGTTATTGGATTTGGTAGAGTAAAACATATATAGTTTTAAATGAGTTTCTTATGATAACTAAAGTCAGTAGCGCTTATTAATGCATTTAATGGTAACTGGAGAATTATTGAATTAATGTCATTGTGAAAAAACAAAATTTTTAGATGATTCTGAAAATTATAACCCCCTCTCCCATTCTCTAACCTATTAATAAGTCCAAGTCTCTAAATTAGATTATTTATATTTCATCCTAACCAATAGTATATGTTAATCTTATCAGGGTAAGAAGCACTGTACATGTTTTCAACATCAAGAAATGATTTTTGTTCCTTGTAGTGACCTAATATAAAACATGCTAGAATTATAACTAAATATAGGCCATGTGATATATTATATGAAAACCCACAATTTTAATTTAATCCAACAATGGGATCTTCGTCTTACAACTGTTCTACAGCTTCCTCATCAGCCCATATACAGTGCTAAGTCTTGATCATTAGAACACTTGGCTAGCTTATATATCTGCCTAAATCTTTAGCTTCTGGTCTTTTACTATCTCAAAAAGAAACAGTAGCAATTTTTTTAATAATGGAGAACTCCATTTCACAACATACACCATGTTGTTTTATATCTCCACATTTGCATATATCCTTCCTTTTGTTTTGAATGCTCAACCCTCATCTATGTCTTCCCTAACATTTTGCAATTCCAATTTAATATTCACATAGATTATCACTGAAGTCTGTTAAATTTATTAACATATTGGCAAATCCTTTCTCTGTACTCCAAATCTAATGTGCAGGTAGTTATTATAGTGTCTTAAATAATATTTCAGTAGGTATACATGCCAAGCATTGTAACTTTTAAGAGATAGTGAGTAATACAAAATCTAGTTTCACACTCATGGAATTACAGGATAGAAAATCAAAAAATCACTCAAAAATAATAATACAAATATTTCTGATTATATCTTTATAGAGTATGAGAAGATGCATTAAAAAAAAGAACACATTCTCTTCCATATATATGTATATATGGAATACATTTATATTTATCTGTAATCCATGCTGCATACATATATGTAATATATATTTAAGTATAATATATACATATACATATATAAGATATATATATATATATATATTAAATATTTTAGCTTCATTTGTTTTTCTTACTGTGAAGAATGTGTTCAGAATTTTTCTGGAAATTACTTTCAACTTGCTTATCATTTTTAGTACTATGTTCATTTTAAAAATATTAATTCTGCCACTCCATGAACATGGTCTTTCCATATTCTAGAGTCAACATCAATTTCTTTCTTAGGGTTTCATAATTTTCGCTTCATCACCTTAATTAGGATTAGTAGGTATTTGGGGAGGTATTGTAAATGTGACAGTTTTCCTGATCTTTCACAATATTTTTTTTTTGTATACTGAAAATCTACTGAATTTTGTGTGTTGATTTTGTAACTTGTAACCTGAAACATTATTAAAAGTGTTTATCAGTTGTAAGAGTTGTGAAGTCTTTATGTTTTTTTCAGAATCATATCATTTGCAAATAAGAAAAATTTGACTTCTGAAATTCTTATCTGGGCAAGAATTCAAGCATTTTGGAATCACAAATATGAAATGGATTTGTTGTGATCTAGATTTTCAAAAACCAAAAGTAGAAGGAAGACTATTTGGGTGTTTGATGAAGCACAGGAGAAAGAAGGGAGACAAGAGAAAGAATAGAGATGACAACGATCAAAACACGTACCATTTATATACACAAATTTCAAGTGAACCCAGTATTTTAAACAAAATTTAATTAAAGTAAATTAACTTAAACAAAATGGATTTCAGGAAGTGGAACCATGTTCAAGGATGTGGAGAGTATTGAGGAAGGAGGACACAAATGAGAGTAAGGAAGGATGAGCAGATTAATTCATTATATTCATTTACATTGTTTAAAAATTGAGCTATGTCAAAAATTAAACCCCCAAAAACAAATTCTCAAAGAAATAACAATCCCATCAGTAAGTGGGCTAAACACTTAAAAAGAGACTTCTCCAAAGAAGAAATGAGAATGGACAATAGGTACATGAAGAAATGTTCAACATTGCTGCCCATAAAAGAAATACAAATCAAAACAACATTGAGATTCTACTTCACCCCACTTAGAATGGCAATTATCAAGGTAACTGGTGGGGATATGACCAAAGAGGAGTGCTAATGCACTGTTGATGAAAATGTAAATTTGTTCAACCAGTCTGGAAAGCAGAAACATAGAGGTTTCTCAAAGACTAAGCATAGAGTTCCCCTACGACCCAGCACTCCTGGGAATTTACCCAAAAGACCACAAACAAGGCCACACTAAAGCTACCAGCACAATCATGTTCATGACAGAAATATTTACCACAGCTAAGATATGAAACCAACTCTGATGTCCTTCCATAGGTGAATGGCTCAAGAAAGTGTGATATATCTATATATTTATATCTATAATCTAGCTAGCATCTAGCTAGCTACACACACACACACACACACACACACACACACACACACACACACACACACACACACAATGGAATTCTATGCGTCCTTCGAAAATAATGGCATTTCCTCATTTGTAAGGAAATGTAAAGACTTGGGAAAAAGTATATAAAGTGAAATAAGCCAGAAGAATGGCTAATACAATATGTTGTACCAGTGCAGAAACCTTACCTTACCTTAATGAGAGAGGCAGTAAGGTTGCATTTCGGACTCAAACGTTTCCCTTTGTATTCTTGGGTGGACATTAAGTATTCATTCTCCAACTTCAGACTGCTTTAGACTTACTTGCCAAGTGAAATCTTAAAAATAATCTGGTAAAGGCAATATACCATAGGGGTTACTGTTACATAAGTAAGGCCATGAGTACATTTCTTTTTGAACAGTGTTTCCCTCTCCCTAATTTTCTCCCACTTTTTCTCCCCAACCTCACCCAAGTTGTAAAATTTATTTCCAACATTGTGTCTAGTATCATTATTGCATTAGTTCATCCTTTGTCCCACAAATTCTGTGAATCCCCTTTTCTTCCCAAATCAGATAAACTTACATACAAGACAAGGAAATCAAAAACATTGAAAACAGGTAATAAACCAAAGGAACGAAAACTGAAAAAAAAAAATTACTGCAAACAATACACAAAAAAGAGAAAAAGGAACCTCATTTCCTTTTTTTTTTTTTTTTTTTTTTTGTCGGTCGTGGGGCTTGAACTCTGGGCCTGGGAGCTGTCCCTCAGCTCTTTAGCTCAAGGCGAGTGCTCTACCACTTGAGCTACAGTGCCACTTCCGGTTTTCTGGTGGTTTATTGGAGATAGGAGTCTCACGGTCTCTCCTGCGCGGGCTGGCTTTGAACCGCGATCCTCAGATCTCAGCCTCCTGAGTAGCTAGGATTACAGGCGTGAGCCACCAGCGCCCTGCTCATTTCCATTTCTTGAAGCTCATTTTGATAACCATCATTTTATGTAGTAATATGAACATATTGTGATCTTCTGTTAAAAATATGCTAGATATATTCTAGTGATTGCAAATTAGGGAACTCATGCAGCCTGTATTTTCTGGACCTGGCTTGCTTCACTTAATACAATTTTTTTCCAAGTTTTTCCATTTTTTTTTACGAATAAGGCAATGTCATTCTTTCTAATGGAAGCATAGAATCCATTGTGTATGCATCCTACATTTTCTGATCCATTCATCTACTGAAGGACATCTGAATTGATCCCATGCCTTAGTTATGATACATGATGCTGCAGTAAGCATGGTTGTGCTGATAGCTTTAGTGTGGCCATGTTTGTGGTCTATTGGGTAAATGCTCAGAAGTGGGATTGCTAGATGATAGGGGAGCTCTATGTTAAGTCTTTTGAGGAAACTCCACACTGCTTTCCAGAGTGGTTGAACAAGTTTACATTCTCACTGATAGTGCAATAGCATTCCCCTTTGGCCATATCCCCACCAACATATGTTACCATTAGATTTCTTAATAATGACCATTCTAACTGGGGTGAGGTGGAATCTCAATGTTGTTTTGACTTGCACTTGTTTTATGGCCAGAGATGTTGTCTATTGGCCATTTTTATTTCTTCTTCAGCAAAGTCTCTCTTTTAATGTTTAGTCCACTTTTGATGGGATTATTGTTTCTTTGAGGATTTGTTGGGGGTTAATTTTTTGAGCCCTAAGTATATTTTAGATATGAGGCCCTTGTCTGATGTATAGCTAGTAAAGATCTTCTCCCAGTCTGTGGGCTTTCTATTGATCTTGCTAGCTATTTCCTTTGCCATGAAGAAACTCTTCAGTTTAATGCAATCCCATTTGCTCAGTCTTTCTTTGATTTGTTGTGTCTGTGGTTCTTTATTCAGGAAGTTTAGACCTGTGCTAAGGGGCATAATATTTTCAGGGTGTCTGGTCTTACATAGATGTCTTTGATCCATTTGGGATTGATGCTGGTGCAGAGCGATATACAAGGATCTAACTTCAGTTTTCTGTACATGTGTAGCCAATTCTTCTGGCACCATGTGTGAAGAGGCTGTCTTTCTACCCTCATTTGTTTTTGGATCCCTTATCAAAGATTAGCTGACCATAGGTCTGTAAGTTGATTTCTGGGTCTTTGATTCTATTCCAGTGGTCCTCAGGCCTGTTCATGTGCCAGTACCAAGCTGTTTTTACAATTATGACTTTGTAATAGAGTTTAAAGTTTGGTATTGATATTCCTCCAACACTGTTCTTCCTGCTAAGGATTTTTTTTCTTCAGAGTGTTCTTTTATTCCATATGAATTTTTGTATTGCTCCTTCTATATTACTGAAGAATATTATTAAGATTTTGAGGGGTATTGCATTGAGTTTGTAGATAGCCTTTGTGCAGTATTGCTACTTAATTCTATTATTTATAGCTCTAGTTGAATAATTTCCATAATGATACATTTTCAATATTTCCAAACATGCAATTTATTATATTTTCATAAATTTATTAAGTCTTTGTGTCTGTATAAACATATTTATTAATTGCTATATATAAAGTGATTCTAAATGTCATCATTCATTTTCCTGTTAACATTTTAGTAAGTCACATCATGTAAGAATTTGAAGCATTCTCATTACTAACCATTTGAAAAAATGCAAGAGATGAAATGTCAAATAATACTTCATACGTGTTTATTTAAGACATTATTTGATTTTAAAAGGCACTGTCCTATTACCCATAGTGAAATTATTATTTTGCCTCTTTCATGCAATCCTGGGACATGTTTCAATAGTTTTCCAAATTATTTGTATTATCTTTAAATAGTTGTACTATTTAAATGTCACTATTCAATATCAGTTTATAAGTACAATGCATCTTGACCATTATTTCCTTTTCATCCTAATCTGTCTTACCAATTTTCCTAGTTTCATAGGCTATACATTGAACATTATGAAAAATCTGCACATTATAATACTTCTTCCAAAAATTACAGGCACACAAATGAAAGCATTAAACTATAGAAATGCAGCAAAAATAGTCAACATTGGCACAGATCCAACATTAGATAAATTCAAACTCCATTCACTAAAAACCTATGTAATTTAAGTTCAAGTATGTACTTCTATCTCTGTTTCTGTAACTTCAACTTGTGTATATTTATCCCAATAGTAACAGCAATAATTATTAGACTTTGTATGAATGCCAACCACTGCAGAAAAATCCACATGTATTTTTTGCATTATCACGATAGTGATAAAATACTATTAACAAATTTTACATGTGAAGAAACTAAAGATTAATAACACCATAAAAATTTACTCAAACCTTCACAAGTGCTAGGACTGGAATTCAGACCTACTATAAACTGACACTAGCTAATTATTGGATAAATGCCACTTAAGACAGATTGTATATTTCAATAGGGTATCTAATACTCAGAAAGGGCCTGCAATAGAGTACGTGTCAACCAATAATTAGAAAATAAAGATTGATATCTAAAGACCAGAGACTCACACTAATAAAAGAAATAATGTGGAAGAATGAAAATGAGGGGAAAATACCTTTCCAACTTAACCTGTTTTTATTTGTTCAACTAACCTAAGATAATAAGAAAGGGTTTCTGATTTGGTTTAAAATAGTAACTAGTATTCTGATTGAGACTCAGTGACTCACGCCTATAGCCCTAGTTACTCAGGAGGCTGATACCATGTTTCAAAGCCAGCCTGAGCAAGAAAAGCACAGGAGACTCTTATCTCCAATACACTACCAAATAAAAAAGAGACTGAAGGAGAGTTGTGGCTCAAGTGGTCAAGCATTACCCTTGAGCAATAAAAGCTCTAGGACAGTGCCCAGACCCCGAGTTGAAGTCCTAGGGTCAGAAATAAATAAGTAAACTAGTTTTTAAATTTCTTTATAAATGTCTAAAGAGTAGTATATTTTAAATGTAAAATATCTTAGAAGAAATGTGTTACTATTGAAACATACAGAGATCTTTTTGTTTGTTTATTTGTTTTTCTTTTTTCAGCTATTTTTGTGAAAATACCGTACAGAGGGGTTACAATTACAGGGGCAAGGTAGTGAGTACATTTCTTATCAAGCATTGTTGCCTCCTCCTTTGTTTCCCCTTACCATCCTTTCCCATATCCCCACGCATCCTTCCCCCGCCCCCGCCCTGTGCCAAAGTTGTAAAGTTCGTTTTTCAACATAAGGTCTTGCACATCTCATCATTGCAATGGGTCCACCTTCCCCTCCACAAATTATACCAACCTCAAATACAGTGAAAACAGGGGTTATACCGTCGGGAGGGACATACAAATCAACAAAGAAGTATCTTATAAATATATTAGAAACAATAGCAAGAAAGAAAAACCATTTGAGTCCTTATCTCCTTATCTTGGGGTTTATTTCTCCTAACATCAACTTACTTTACCGTTTCATACAGAGACCTTAAAGGTCCAAGTTTAAAAAATTGTGAACTATGTAACTTGGTGGGGATGGAGATGGGAGGCAAAACTGGGAGAAAGTGAGGGAAGGGGTGACATTATTCAAAAAGAAATGTACTCATTACCTGACTTATGTAACTGTAAGCCCTCTATACATTGCCGTTACAATAACAATAAAAATATATAATGTCTTGTAGAATAAAGATAAATGTAATGAAATAATAGATTTCATTTGTTTAAGAAAGTATGAAATTGTTAATATTTCATTCTTTTTCTAAGGTAAGGGCTTATGTTTTTCTGATTGTACTCATCATCCAAATTCCAGACATCAATTACTCTCAGAATTCTTTTCATATAAGTCAATTCAAGGAGACATAATCAATTAGTATGTCACAATATCAAGCAATCTAACCTAGTTTTGCCACACACCCTCATTACAAAGGGAACGTGGAAAATGTTCTCTCTTGTTTCTTTTTATGTCAGTTGTGGGACTTGAACTCTGGGCGTAGGTGCTGTCCCTGAGTTCTTCAGTTCAAGGCTAGTGCTCTAACACTTAAGCCACAGCGCCATTTCCAAATGTTCTTATCTTCTTCTGTCATATGTCTAAATTAAGTCTTAGAAACATCCAGAAAATAGAATATCAAAGATTACAGAAATGGAGCTTTGACTTTAATGAAGTTATTCTTCAAAAGCATAGCACTTAAAAGTCAGCTGCCAACTGACACCAATGGCTTGTGTCTGTAATGCTAGCTACTCAGAAGGCTGAGATCTGAATATCACAGTTTGGAACCAGCCTGAGCAAGTAGGTTCATAAGACCATTATCTCCAATTAACCACCCAAAAGGCTGGAAATGGAGGTGTGACACAGTGGTAGAGCACTAGCCTTGAACAAAACAAAACAACAACAACAAAAACCCAAAACTCAGGGACAACATTCAGACTGAGTTCAAACCTCAAAATCAGCACAAGAAAGAAAGAAAGAAAGAAAGAAAGAAAGAAAGAAAGAAAGAAAGAAAGAAAGAAAGAAAGAAAGAAAGAAAGAAAGAAAGAAAGAAAGAAAGAAGGAAGGAAAGAAGGAAAGAAAGAAAGAAAGAAAGAAAGAAAGAAAGAAAGAAAGAAAGAAAGAAAGAAAGAAAGAAAGAAAGAAAGGAAAGAAAGAAAGAAAGGAAAGAAAGAAAGAAAGAAAACAGATGCATTTGAACTAAAAGTCAAAGAGAAAAGGAAATGACATTTTTAGAATTTATTCTGTGTAATTTCTATAAAATAGTCACAGGAAACATTAAATCCTTTCTGTAATCCTTGGATATGAATTTATTATTTTTTGGGGTCCAGTCGTGGGGCCTGAACTCTGGGCCTGGGTGCTGTCCCTCAGCTTGCAGCTCAAGGTTAGCACTCTACCACTTGAGCCACAGTGCCACTTCCGGCTTTTTTTCCTTTTTGCTTATGTGATGCTAGGGAATCGAACCCAGAGCCTCAGGCATGCAAGGCAAGCGCTCCACCACTGAGCCACCTTCCCAGCCCCAATCCTTGGATATGAAAAAAAATACTACAACTAGGAAATGATCTACAACTCAATCTAAGGTCCACATTGATGTAGGACAATGTTCTTTGTTCCTAGTAGTGACTCAGCCTTAAACTAGCTCTATGAGTCCCCAACCTTTTTGTCCTTTAGCTGTGAAGAAAATAATTGGTTAGCTGATTTCTAAAGAAAACAATAAAAAACTATGTAACATAATCCATAATAAAGCAGGAAAAGTAAACTATATATGTCATAAATTATTTCATATTGTTTTCACTAATCAAAAAGAACATTAGAAGCAACGTTTATACTGAGGCTAATAATATTTTGAAAATGAAAAATAGGTCATGAATTTAAATAGCTTAATAGGACTCAAAAGCATTTAGTTTTGTAGCAAGTGTTTAATCATACTTACACATTTTCCACTGACATCTTTCTAAAATTCAATTCTATTTAAGTAGTATTTTACCTTCTATAATTTTAAACTTTACAATCCATTATTACTTTATTTAGTATGTCTACTATCAAGTGACAATTACAGGTTTAAGAACTTGGGCTGTTAAATTTTAAATCCTCCAAACTATCCTCATGTTCAAACGACTGAACTCAAACAATTTGACCCTCTCAATCAGCATTATTCGACAGCATTCAAAGTTTTTTCTTTACAATGTCAATTTTCTCATGGAAAAACTCTAAGCTATGAAAAAATCTATTATGCCCTAAACTCCTAATAAAACTATGAATTAAAGTGGATGCTATCAAGATACCACCATATGTCTGATAGCAGAGTGGAATGTTCCTGGCTAGAAAACAGTCCTCTCTATGTAGGATCTGTGAATCTATAAAACCCTAAATTTATGTTCACAATTTTGATAACATATGTATTTTCTTTGAAAATAAACTTCAGATTTCAACAGATTATCAAATAGAATTACAATCTCTCAATAGGTTTGTAAGCATTGTACTTTTAACCCAAGTGTTACATATTTTCATCACTGGCTTTTTATTAAACATGCTTTTAGATAGATGGATTCTTCTGTTGACAAAACTCAAAAGTTGTATCTCAGAATATTTCTGTGCATTATACTGGATATTGTGTCCCATAATTGCCATACTGGTTACTTAGTTTCTTCACTGCTGTCTTTACTTCATGGTTTCTCAATGTATAGATAAGAGGATTCAGAAAGGGAGTAAAAATGGTATAGAAAACAGAGAGAATTTTGTCCACCAGGAAGCTTGTGAAAGGCCACACATAAATAAAGATGCAAGGCCCAAAGAACATAAACACAACCATAAAATGTGCGGTACAAGTAGAGAGAACTTTAGATGATTTTGTGGAGGAGTGATCCCTGAGAGTGACAAGAACAACAATGTAGGAAGTGAGCAAAAGCAGAAAACTTACAAGAGCAATAACACCACTGGTTGAGATCATGAAGATCCCAAGAACATACATATCTATACAAGCCAGCTGGATAACCAAAGGAAGGTCACAAAAGAAACTATCTATAACATTAGGACCACAAAATGGCAAAGAAAGCATAAATACTAACTGGCTTGCTGTATGTAGGAAGCCCACTGTCCAAGAAGTTATCACAAGCCCAACACAGAGCTTTCGGCTCATAATTGTTGAATAATGGAGAGGTTTACATATGGCAATATACCTGTCAAAAGACATGGAAATCAGTAGTACAATCTCAGTCCCAGTGAAGAGGTGTAAAAAAAATATTTGAGAAATGCAGCCTTCAAAGGAGATGGTTTTATGCTGAGTCAACAAGTCCATGATCATCTTTGGTGTGGCAAAGGAGGACAGGCACATGTCAATGAGAGACAGGTTGCTGAGCAAGAAGTACATTGGGGAGTGGAGATAGGAGGTGAATTTGATTGTGAGCAAAATCAGACAGTTGGCAAGCATGGTCATTAAATAGAAAAGAGAAAATATAACAAAGAAGAATATCTGAAGCTCAGGAGAATCAGTAAGTCCAAGTAACACAAATTCAGGTACTCTGGTTTGGTTGAATCCCTCCATTGATTTATAGCTAGATCTGCTTTATCATCTTGAAAGGAAGAAAATTACAGAATTGGAAAACTGTGACACTCTTATATCCATATCTAATGGACTGATGGCATCATTTATTATCTAGAATCCTCTAAAAAGCTTTCACAATAAGTGTTAAATAGACCAATTCCAACAGATGTTAACAAATCAGTATAATAATATTGTGCTGATAACACTATAGTTGGAATTAACATTAATATAATTAGAAAAGAATAAGTTAGGTCATTTTATCTGTTCAGAGAATAATCTAATAGAAAGGGAATCAATAAATGAGCTATGTGATTTTAGTTTCCTACATCTGTTCCATTATTTTCAGATTATCCCTCACAATGTGCTTAAAAATAAGTAGTAATAAACATGAAAACTTACATTATGAAAATGTGAGACCACTGATAAAATGTATTAGGCTATAGATCAACATTCGTATCAATTTAACTGTTGTGAAAGTAACGATGTTCTGATTCAGTGAAAGGGTGAATTTTGTGATTTTAAATTAACAGACTGGTGGAAATAATTTCAAATTAGCTGGATGTTTTCATTTAAGAACACGCAATGGTTTTCTAGGTTAAAAAATACGTTTTAGTTAATGTGCAGTAAAATCTGAAACAAATATTCCAAAGCAATCTAGCTTCCTTATTGGAAAACTATCACAAAATCAGAAATTCAGAAACCTGACTTAAGAAAATGGCTATCTGGGACTGGGAATCTGGCTTAGAGGTAGAATGCTTGCCTAGCATGCATAAAGCCCTGGCTTCAATTCCTCAGAACCACATAAACAAAAAAAGCCAAAGTGGCCTTGTGGGTCAAATGGTAGAGTGCTAGCCTTGAGCAAAAGAAGTTCAAGTTCAGTACTCAGGCCCAGACAGAGTTCAAGCCCTAGGACTGGCAAAAAAAAGAAAAAGAAAAGAAAATCATAGAAATCATTTTGTTACAGCAAATTTCCCAGTCCTGAAAGGAGAATGATAATGAAGGAAAAAGACCCTCAGAATTTTTTTTTAATGCTACAATACCCAAAAAAATGTACTAAGGATAAACTGTACTTTTAAAATTACAATCTATCTCCTTATGCCAAATTAAATTTAATTATTAGCTTCAATATTTTTAAGTGAGTCTTGTTTCATCATGTGGAGGAAATCTGGTTACTTCCCCCATTTACTTGTGCATACTCAATTTTTTTCAATACTAATGCTTCCAAATTCATCAAAAAATAATTTTCTAACATTCTTAAAATAGAACTGTTTACGAATGGTTAGAGTTTAAGGAATTTGTTCCATTATCATATCTTAGAACCTGCCCTCAGATTTGGCCTCTTGTAAGAATTACATTAGATTATCTAAAATTCTAAATATAGTTACTGAAAAAATATTTAAGAAACTTCCTAGTCTTCAGAATCTAAATTAAAAATTTTGTTTCAAAATAATCAGCCTCTTTGACATTATTAATAGCAATAATATACTTAATGAAATTTTCTAATCTAGTTTCAATTTAAGGACTCAGAAGAAGACAATATGCTACAAAAATAATTTCATATTTATGAAGTTTAGGAATTTTTGTTTCATATGAAAGTGACATAAATTTCTTTTATAGTAAGTACAGTGGAATTTTCAGCTTTACAAAATTTATCAATTCTATTTTTCTAATAATTTAAATGGTAATGGAAATTATTATTATATCACTTTTGTCAGGTTATTTTAATCTTCTTTTATCTAGGAAGGCAGTTTTAATCACTATTAACCATTAGGAAGGTATTTTTATCACTAGGACTATCATCCTCTTTATTTAAAATTTATACATTTTTCTTTACTGCTCCTCCATTTTTGTTTATAATTATTAAGTAAATGTTAATGTTGGTACCTAAAGAATATAAGCCATAGCTATTTCTCAAGAGCTTTAGAATCATATCCAGGTTTTAACCTACCAGATGGGAAGCCAGAACCAAAAACACCACACCCTCTGAGAGTCAGAAGCTTACTGAAATTATCACATGTTTTATATAGTATCAGAAGTCTGGGCTTCTGATTTATATCTTATTTTATCTTGGCTAAAAAATGTGATACTTAGGGCATCAGGGATTACACACTAAAATCAACTTGCAGTGGGGGTTATTAAAATTGGAACCGGTTTTCACAGAGTTGCAATAAGAATTGTGAAGAATTTCTTGGCTATTTAAAGTGAAAGTAAATGTCGTGATGAAGAAGAGGTCACTGGAGGGAAGAATACAACCAGAATTCACCTAGGTGAGGAACATGCCTAAGCAATTACTTCAGGAGCAAAACAATCACTTCCTTAAGTAAGGAGAGTATCTATGTCCTAGTGTTCAAAATACCCATAGATAGAAAATATTCATTTAGAATAAAGCAACTTACCTTCACCAAGTACTTGCTGGAAGTGTTTCATATTAAAGGAAACATAACACATTAATATGTCTGTCAAGAATTTGGGGTTAGCCCTGTTGTCTATGTATTTGATTCTGGTGCCCTGCATCTTGTATATATATTTTTCTAATTTGGGGAGGGGAAGGGAAATAACAAAAGAAATAAGGATACAGGATGACCCATGTAACAATGAGAGGTACAAGACACTATGTTGAAAACAAACTATACAACTTTGGAGGGGAAGAGGAAAGGGATGGTAGGGGAAGAACAAAGAATGGAGTAACAATGCTCAATAGGAAATGGACTCATTACCTTATTCATATAACTGTAACCCCTCTGTACAGTATCTTTACAATAAAAAGCATATATTTAAAAAATAAAAATAAACCTCAAAAATGAGGGTTAGTACAGGCTAATCATATTATGAAAGCTTTATGAATGCAGAAAGTGTAGGAAGTAGGACATGAGAAATCTAATGTTCTGATAAGGGGTGAAAGTACTTCACAAGATAATTATAAAAATGAAATTGTAAAGATACGTATGAACCTGAGCAAAGCAGATCATATTTCTAATCTTAGCTATGCATGAGGATAAAGTTGAGAGGACTGCAGTTGGAGGACAATGTTAGGAAAATGGAGGAGAATGGAAAAGGAACAGGTCAGAAGTGATCATCAATAGGCGAAGACTGTTTATTGAGAACAGCGAGGGGCACAGACCTTCCTGTTGGTTTGGAGGTTGTGCCAGACAGTTGTGACAGGAGCTGGGTTTTTATATGAGATCCTGCGAAAGGAGACAGAATTTAATGAAAAAGCCACTAGGTCAAGAGAGGTGGGGGCTTTTCAGTTGGGCCCACAATGGAATATTTACAGCTGGGCTTAGGTGGATTGCCCTGCCAGCATATCAAACAAGTTTTCACATACCGGATATATGTCTGGCATCTGTATGGGCCTGGGACAATAGGGTGGGGGTCAAGCCTTCATATTCCATCTTTAGATACATAAAATGATCGGGCCAAGAAGGGAAGGGCAAGTCCTTCATATAGGATCTTTGGATACCTACAAAAGAATTAGGCTAAGTGGGGTGGGACCCCATCTACAACTATAGCTGGGCCTGGTCATACATGCCTGTCATGCCAGGAAACATGGAAAACACAAATGGGAGGCTCATGACAAAAGCTGTCTCCAAAAAAAAGCAAGATCCTTCTGAATATAAACAAAAAATGAAAAAACAAAAACAAAAACATGAAGATAAAAGGGCTGGGAGCATGTCTAAAGTGGTAGAGTACCAGCTGAGCAAGTATAAGATCTTCAGTTCAAGGGCTGGGAATGTGGCTTAGAGGTAGAATGCTTGCCTAGCATGCATAAAGCCCTGAGTTCAATTCCTCAGTTCCACATAAACAGAAAAAGCTGCAAGTGATACTGTGGCTCAAGTGGTAGAGTGCTAGCCTTGAGCAAAAAAAAAAAAAAAAAAAAAAAAAAAAAAAAAAAAAAAAAAAGCTCAGGGACAGTGCATAGGCCATGAGTTCAAGTCCCACGACAGGCAAAAAAAATAAAAAGATCTTCAATTCAAATCCCAGAACTGATAGAAAAAGAAATATTCAGCATTATGCCAATTACAGAGAAAATATTAACAATATACATGGAAGAAATAATAGGACTGATTATAATTATTAGAATTATTGATTGATCAGTGTGGATCCTAGATGTGAATTGACATCCTAAAGCCACATACTGAGGGGCTTTTCACGAATAGGCCAAATACTCCTAAGAGGTTTGTTTATTACACACATTCTTCCCAAATACCACAGTGATTTGAATTCTTTACAAATCTCATACTGCCAACATTCCTGCAAGTAGCTTTGAGATAAAAATACATTAATTCAGTTGTAAGGGACTATAATAAGTAAAAGAAATAATTTCTTAAAATGATCTCTTACCACAATCGTTAGCAAAAATTCTGTAAAACTAATGTGAACAATAGAAGAGTAAATGTATGTAATTATCACTACAGTAATCCTGGGGAAAGTCAAAGAAAAACTGCAAGAAAATGTAAAAGGAGGGAAAGGAAGAAAAGAAATAAAAGGCAACTCTGAGAGGTTGGTGGGGCATGGAAGGGCTTACAGCATTTTAAACCTGATGGTTGGTGGTGTTGTACACATGAGCTAAAACTGCCAAGTAAAACAAACCAATTTGCCTTAAGAATTTGTAAAATAGGGGCTGGGAAGGTGGCTCAGTGGTAGAGCGCTTGCCTGGGTTTGATTCCTCAGCACCATATAAGCAAAAAGAAAAAAACCCAGAAGTGGCACTGTGGCTCAAGTGGTAGAGCTCTAGCCTTGAGCTGAAGAGCTGAGGGACAGTGCCCAGGCCCAGAGTTCAGGCCCCACAACCAGACCCCGCCCCCAATAAAAGAATTTGTAAAGTAGTATTGTTTAAACCCAAATAATACAGTACAGTAGCTATTATTAAATTAAGCAGATAAAACTAATGCTTTCTGTTTGGTTTGGTTTGGTAGTAGCAGGTTGTGAATTTGCTAGAAACATGTTCTATCACATAAACTATACTTCTGGCCTTTTTAGAATAAAGATATGCTTCAGTCACCATCCCAAGCTTTTGCCTGGGATTGGCCACAGACTATAGTCCTCCTACCACCATCTCCCACATAGTCAGAATTACAAGCATAATGCACAACATCCAAAGATATATGCATATATATGTATATACATATATATATACATTACATAGATGTATACATATATATACACTATATATATGTATACATACATATACACTGTATACATATATATGTATACATAATATACTGTATACATATATATGTATACATATATATACACTGTATATATATGTATATAGTATATATATGTATACATATATATACATGATATATATGTATACATATATACACTTATATATATATGTATATACATACATAGTATACATATATACATATATAGTGTATATATATGTATATACATATACAGTAAGCTCAAATTCATTTTTTTACTTTCTAATAAGTGAAAACATGCCATTTCTGAACATGTCAGGGGTAACGAATTCTTTTTTTTAACATTATTTTCAAGGTGATTTATATTTAAGAGAGTCTTACTAATGTTTTCTCTTGGCTGGTCTCAGGCTATGCTTCTTTTTTTTTTTTTTTAATTGTATTTTATTTTATTTGAGAACATACTGTACAGAGGGGCTACAATTACATGGGCAGGATAATGCATACATTTCTTACCAAGTATTGCAGCCTCCTCCTTTGTTTACCCTTCACTTCCCTTCCCCGCCTCCCCCCTCCCCCCACCCAATTTTACCCCCCTCCCCCCACCCAATTATACCCCCCTCCCCCCCCACACCGACATTGTAAAGCTGGTTTTGACATGACATTTTGTACTTCTCATTGTTGCAACAGGTCCACCTGAATCCTTAAACGACTTGTTTGTCCCCATCTCCTCCACATGTTATACTGACATCAAATATAGTGAAAGCGGGGGTTACACTGTGGGGGAGGGACATACAAAGCAACAAAGAAATAATCTTATAAATGCGTTAGAAACACATGCATGAAAGAAACGAAAACATTAAAATACATATTTAAGGGTTCATTTTCCTAACATCACATTATCTGACCTTTTCCGCTTGACTCATACCTATACTAGATATTGCAAATAAGGGAAACCATGGGACCTATGCTTCTTTGGGCCTGGCTTACTTCACTTAATATAATTTTTTCCAAACCTTTCCATTTCCTAACAAAAATGGGGAAATGTCATTCTTTCTGATGGAGGCATAGAATTCCATTGTGTATATATACCACATTTTCTTGATCCATTCATCTACTGAGGGGCATCTGGGTTGGTTCCATATCTTAGCTATGGTAAATAATGCTGCAATAAACATAGTTGTGCTGGTAGCTTTAGTGTGGTCTTGTTTGTAAACATTTGGGTAAATGCCCAAAAGTGGGATTGCTGGATCATAGGGGAGATCTATGTGAAGTCTTTTGAGGAACCTCCATACTGCTTTCCAAAGTGGTTGAACAAGTTTACATTCCCACCAACAATGAAGTAAGGTTCCTTTCTGTCCACATCCCCTCCAGCATCTGTTGTTGTTAGAGTTCTTGATTTTTGCTGTTCTAACTGGAGTGAGGTGATATCTCAATGTTGTTTTGATTTGCATTTCTTTTATGGCTAGGGATGTTGAACATTTCTTCATGTGTCTATTGGCCATCCTTCTTTCTTCTTCAGAGAAGCTTCTCTTTAAGTCTTTCGCCCACTTATTTATTGGGCAGTTGTTTCTTTGAGGATTTGTTGTTGGGTGGTTTAATTTTTTGAGTTCCAAGTATATTTTAGATATGAGACCCTTGTCCGTTGTATGGCTAGTAAAGATCTTCTCCCAATCGGTGGGCTTTCTATTGATCTTGCCAGCTATGTCATTTGCCCTGCAGAAGCTCTGCAATCTTATGCAATCCCATTTGTCCAACCTTTCTTTGATTTGTTGTGCTTCCGGGTCTCTATTCGGAAAATTTCGACCTGAGCCAAGGGGACCTAGGGTTTCTCCTATTCCATCCTGTAATGTTTTCAGAGTGTCTGCTTTGAGTTCAAGGTCTTTGATCCATTTGGAGTTGATTCTGGTGCAGGGTGATATATAAGGATCTAGCTTTAGTTTTCTACATGTAGTTAACCAATTTTGCCAGCACCATTTACTGAAGAGGCTGTCTTTCTTCCATTCTATTGTTTTAGCTTCCTTATCGAAGATTAGATGGCTATAGGTCTGTAGGTTCATTTCTGGGTTTTCAATTCTATTCCATTGGTCCTGAGGTCTGTTCTTATGCCAATACCAAGCTGTTTTGATTACTATGGCTTTATAGTAGAGTTTGAAATTTGGTATTGATATTCCTCCAGCAGTGTTCTTTCCGTTGAGCAGCATTTTTGCTATTCGGGGTCTTTTATTGTTCCATATGAATTTTTGGATTGCCTCCTCTATTTCCTTGAAGAATGAGGGTGGAATTTTGATAGGTATCGCGTTGAATTTGTAGATAGGCTATGCTTCTTCTAATTCTAGGTTGTAAGTGGCTGCTATGCTTCTTCTAATTCTAGATTGTAAGTGGCTAGGACAGGTGTGTGACACAAATGTTAAAACCCAATAGCTGTCTTATAAATTAATAATACTCAAATAAAATAGAGAGAGGAGTTCCAGGAAGATGGCAGAGGGGAAGCTAGAGGCTAAACAATCTCTCCCATAGAAAGCAGTTTTAGTGTTCCAGTGAACAGACCGAACAAAGAGAATCACACCAAGTGTGCCATAACAGTACAGAGAGTTAGGCCAGAGAGGGAAAATCCAGGCAAGGGGACACATCTGGGCACTTGCCAGCAGCCCTGGCTGTGGCGGCAGCGATGGCAGCGGCCGTAACCACCATACCTGCAACACAGAGAGTCCAGGAAATAGGCGCCAGACCCAGTGGGCAAGCAGATTCTACTCAATACCAGCAAGAACTGACAAGGAGCAGATATCTTCATCCTGCAGTTCACAGATCAGAGAGGACCCAGGAACCAAGACTCCAGTGTGAATAGAAGCCTGACATCCTCATTCCTTCTCAGGGAGCAGAGGAGGGAAAGCCACCCTTCCCCCTCCCACTACCAGAGATCTCCATCTTTGATACTGACAAAGACCTGGAGGAGCAGCTAGCTCCAACTCAGGCCTTGGAAGAAAACTAGAGTTATTTAGCAGGTCACAGGAACCTAACCTGACCTGAAAGGCTCAGCTCCACCCAGGGAAAAGTCACCCAGCCCGGGCCACCAGCCCCAGGAGTGGCTCTCTTCACTGGGTAAACAGAGAAAGAGAATGCCCCTCCCTACAGCAGCCTAGACAATCAATTGAAATTCAGTAAACATAAACCCTGAGAGTGGCTCCAGGCTGGGCTCTGTGAGTGTCTCAGAAGCTAGCCCCTCAGGGAAAAGCTACTGTTTGCTGAAACCCCTCAACTCTACCCAGCACCTAGCCTCATCACAGCATCTCCAAACTAGAGGAAAAAGCCATCTCCTTCTTTTGTGATACTTAAAGCAGATCTCCCTCCCATTGAACTAGCCTGGGAGGAGGATGACAAAATCCTGTGTAAAGCAGAGCATTTTTCTGCCTGCTCAAACAAACTGACTTAAGAAACCAACCAAGCCAGAGAAAAATCAAACACCACAAGCAGACCAGAGACTCCAACAAGAGACTAGTTACAGACACAAGGGAGATACCGGATCTTCCCATCCCAAACCCAAAAAAATCAAAGAACTCTTTTTGTTTATCTTTTATTAAAAATTTTTTCTAAAACTTTTTTTAATTTTTAATTTTTAACTTTTTTAAAAAATTAGTTTTCTATTGACTGTTTTGTTTTTTCTTCCTCTTATAATTTTTATTATAGGGGTATATGTGTGTGTGCTGTTTTTCTTTTTTTTCTTTTTTTTCTTTTTTTAATTTTTTTTCTTTAGCTCTACTGACCTTTTGATCCTTTTTTTCTTTCCTTTTCATTCTTTTCACCTTTTCTTCTCTTTCGTTCTTTTTTGCATGACTTACGTGCTGTTCTGCTCATCCTCAGATATACCCATAGTCAATTATTAGACCTTATCCCACATTGTGTACACACTAAATCCAGAAATTTATTACTCAATTCAAAACTTCTTAGACTTAAATTCCTGAATAGCATTACTACGTCTTTATACCAATATAATATTTTAAGCATTTTATTTTTAAGTTTTTCACATCTCCTTTATATCCCTCCCCTTCTCTCGTTCTATCCACGTTCTTTTCTAAATATATCGTTTTTATGTTTGTATAATTTTTAAGTCTTGCACATTTTAACTTTTAATTTATGCTTTTCTATTTTTTCTTGAATCTTTTCTTTCTTTCTATTTCTCTTTATTTCTCTCTCTCTCTATTATTCTATCCAACCTATTTCCCACTTTGAGAATAGGACTTAGTAAGTTAAATCTTTCTCTGCCTTTCCACATTCCTCTATTCCTATTTTTACCCACATCTCCCCCTAAACCAAATACTATCTAGTTTGCCAAATTCTACTTTGCGGTTTGTAGCCCATGAATATATAGTTGCTTGATGTTGAATAGATATATCTGTTGAACAATATTGTATCTGCAGACTTTTGACTGTGAAACTACAGACTTTGGTTGATGCTTGCCTGAATATAGTGGTCTAGCACAACATTGGTGTAACTTTCATCCCAAATAGGCAGAGTACCCAGAAAAACACAAGAAAAATAGCAAGTCTAGGTATTTCAACTCCCACTCAGATAATGAATAATCCACAGGAGAGTTCCCAAAAAGCTCTACAAACACTAATCACTAACATGGTAAATGAAATGATTGAAAACCTGCAAAGGACTCTGTATGTGCATGATAGGGAGAGAGACAAGGCAAACCAAAGGTCAATACAGGAATATCATGAGGTGAGGAAGCTACTCAAAGATTGATACAGGAATTGCGTGAGCATCTTGAGAACACTAAAATAGACATAAAGGAATGCCGTGAGCAGGCTGAGATCGGTAAAAGAGAAAGTCAGGAATGGCATGAGCAGGCTGAGAACACTCAAAGAGAACTACAGGAATTGCGTGAACTTGAGGAAGCTAATTAAAGAGTAATACAGGAATTGAGAGAGCAGGATGAGAACACACAAAGATTACTAAAAGCTTTCATGGAATCCATAAACAGAGAGCTGAAAGAAGTCAGGGAGACCATAAAGGGAATGCTGAATGGAACCCAACAGAAGGAATGGGAGTCCAAGGAAACCATAACCAATCAAATAAGTGGTTTGAGAATTAACACAGAACACCAAATTAAGGAAGAAAGAAGTTCATACAAGATCTAAAACAAAGCTCCAACAAAGAATTGGAAGTCATCAAAGCTGACCAACTAAAAGGAAAAGAAATAAAATACAAAGTAGAAAGCCTTGATAGTAGTTTAGACCATGCAGAAGATCGAATTTCAGGGATTGAAGACAGCCTAGCTATTATAGAGAAAGAACATACATCCATCCAAGAAAAATCCAAGAAATATGACAGATCTATTCAACACTTTGAAGACACCATCAGAAGGCCTAATCTGGTGATAATAGGTGTAGAGGAGAACCTAGAGAGAGAAGTTAATGGTCTAGAAAATTTGTTTAACAGAATCCTAGCAGAGAACTTCCCAAACATGTAAAAAGATAGGTCTGTTCAGATACAAGAAGCTTTCAGAACTCCAAATAGACCAGACCAGAATAGGACATCCCACCATCACACATATTCCACACAGGATCAATTCAGACCAACGAAAAGATCCTTAAGCTGTCAAGGAGAAAAGATCAATCACCAATAAAGGGAAACCAACTAGAATCACCTCAGATTTCTCAGCAGAGACAATCAAAGCAAGAACAGCCTGGAATTATGTATGCCATGCCCTAAAAACAAAAAACTATCAACCAAGAATACTGTACCCAGCTAAACTCTCCTTCATAACCGTAAGTCAAATAAAAAACTTCCATAGCAAAGAAAAATTGAAATAATATATCTCCACCAAACCAGCCCTACAAAAGGTTCTTAAAGATGTGCTACACATAGAAAACCAACAAGACCACAATAAAGGCCAAGAAACCGCACCCAAACTGAGAATCCAAGAACCATGGGAAGAACCCAGTTGCCTCAGTCCCCAAGAATGTGGATAAAATGGCAGGAACTCCCAAATACATCTCAGTCCTATCTCTCAACATTAAAGGACTTAACTCTCCATATAAGCAACATAGACTCTGCATTTGGATTAAAAAGTAAGATCCTTCTACTGCTGCCTTCAGGAGTCACCCCTTGCCCATAAAAACAAACACATTTTCAATGGGAAAGACTGGGACAAAATCTCCAAGCAAAGGCTCCCATAAACAGGCAAGAGTTGCAATCCTAGTATCAGATAAAACAGACTTCAAATTAAAATTATTGAGAAGAGATAAAGAAGGTCGCTACATATTAATTAAGGGATCTCTCCTTCAGGACGATATTACAATTTTAAATTATCTATGAACCAAACAATGGAGCACACAAATTTATCCAAGAAACACTAGTTTTCTTCAAATCTCACATTTATTAAAAGACAATAATTGTTGGGGACTATAACATACCACTTTCCACACTAGATAGATCAACTTGGCAAAAACTCAACTGAGAAACCGCAGATCTAAACAACTGCAAAAATCAACTAGATTTAACAGACATCTACCGAACATTTCACACAACAGCATCATAATACACGTTTTTCTCAGCAGCACATGGCACATTTTCCAAAATAGACCACATTTTAGGCCACAAAGCAAACTTGTCCAAATTCAGAAACATCGATATTGTACCCTGCATTCTCTCAGACCACAAGGGAATAAAATTAGAACTCAATACCAAAAGCTACTAAAGAAAATCCTGTAACAAATCGAGGCTGAACAACACACTGATGAACCAGTCATTGGTCATGGAAGAGATCAGAAAGGAAATTCAAATGTTCATGATATTCAAAAAATTGAACACACAAATTACCAGCTCCTCTGGGACACAGCAAAGGCAGTACTCAGGGGCAAGTTTATAGCTCTCAGTTCCTACATCAACAAATTGGCGAGATCAGAAAACAAGAATTTAATGAGACATCTGAGCCTACTTGTAAAAGAGCAGCAAGATAAACCTCAATCCAGTAGACGGAAAGAAATAATTAAAATTAAATCAGAATTAAATGAATTAGAATCCAAAAAATCTATATAGAAAGAATCAACAAAACAAAGAGTTGGTGCTTCAAAAAAATTAACAAAATTGACAGGTCCTTAGCAAATTTTATCAGAAAAAGAAGAGAACACACCCAAATAAATAAACTCAGAGATGAGAATGGAAACATCACCACAGAAACAACCAAGATGAAGAACGAAATGTATAACGAAATACTTCTCAAAACTTTATGCTAATAAGTTTGAGAACTTGGCAGAAATGGACCTTTTCCTAGCAAATATTGACATGCCAAAACTAAACCAAGATGAGTTAAACCTTCTTAACAAGCCCATATCAAGCACTGAAATAGAAACAGCAATAAGACACCTCCCATCTAAGAAAATCAAGGACCAGATGGCTTTAAGGAAAATTCTACAAGGTCAACAAAGCAGAGTTCACACCAATACTCCTCCAACTCTTTAATGAAATTGAAAGAGAAAGTTCACTAACAAATAATTCTATGAAGCCATCATAACCCTCATCCAAAAACCAGGAGGCACTCATCAAACAAAGAGAACTATAGACGCATTTTTTTTGATGAACATTGATGCAAAACTTCTCAACAAAATTTTGGCCAATTGACTTCAACAATTCATGCAACAAATCATACCCCACGATCAAATAGGATTCATTTCAGGGATGCAAAGCTGGTTCAGTATATGCAAATCAATTAATATAATTCATCACATCAACAGGAGCAAGGATAAGAATACATTGTTATCTCAAAAGATGCAAAAAAAAGCATTTGACAAGATCCAACATGCCTTTATGATGAAGGCTCTTGAAAAATTAGGAATCCATGGAACAGTCCTCAATACAATAAAGGCTGTATATGACAAACCTACAGCCAGCCTTATACTTAATAGTGAAAAACTAAAGCTATTTCCTCTTAAATCAGGAACGAGAGAAGGATGTCCATTCTCACCACTTCTCTTCAACCTAGTATTAGAAGGCCTAGCTATAGCAATAAGATAAGATGCAAACATAAAGGGAATCCAAATAGGGAAAGAAGTAAAACTCTCCCTCTTTGCAGATGACATGATCTTGAATTTAAAGAATCCCACAGACTTCACTCCCAAATTACTCAATCTTAGTCAAAACTTTGACAGAGTAGCAGGGTATAAAATTAACCCTCAAAAATAAATGGCTTCTCTGTATGCCAACAATGAGAAAAGTGTGGCTGAAATTAGGAAAGCAACTCCATTTGTAATAGCCCCACAAAAAATAAAATGCCTAGGAATTAAATTAACCAAAGAAATGAAGGACCTCTAGTATGAAAACTTTAAAAACCTGAAAAAGGGAGTTCAGGAAAGATGGCATAGGAGAAGCTGGAGTCTAAACAAGCTCTCGCATATAAAGCAGTTTTAGAGTTCCAGTGAGCAGTCCTAAGCCAGAGAATCACACAAAGTGTGCCATCACATGACAGGGAGTCAAGCCAGCGAGGGAAAACCCAGGCAAGGAGACACATCTGAGCTCTTGCCAGCAGCCGCCGCAGCAGCGGCAGCAGAAGTGGCAGCGGTGATCGCAGGCGCCATACCTCAGCCACAGAGAGTCCGGGACAAAGGAGCCAGATGCAGCGGGCGAGCGGATTCAACTCAACATCAGCAAGAACCGACAAGGTGTGGACATCTTCAGTTCGCAGACTAGAGACGTCCCAGCAACCAAGATTTGGCGTGAGTAGAAGCCTGACATCCTCACTCCTTCTCAGGGATCAGAGGAGGGAAGGCAACCCCTCCCCCACCCAGTACTGGAGATCTCCATCTTGGATACCAACAATGCTTGGAGGAGCTGCTAGCTCCAACTCAAGCCTTGGAACAAAACGAGCCATTTAGCAGGTCACAAGAACTTAAAGGCGGCGTGACCTGCCAGACTCAGCTCCACCCAGGGAAAAGTCACCCAGCTCAGGCACCAGCCCTAGGAGTGGCTTTCTTCACTGGGTAATCAGACCCAGAGGCTGCCTCTCCCTCTAGCAGCCTCCACAATCAATTGAAATTCAGGAAACAGAAACCCTGAAAATGGCTCCAGGCTGGGCTCTGTGAGTTTTTCACAAACTAGCCCCCAGGAAAAGCTACTTTTTGTTGAAAGGCCTCAACTCTACCCAGAACCTAGCCTCATCACTGGATCCCCCTCTTTTGTGATTCTCAAAGCAGATCTGCCTCCCATTGAACTAGACTGGGAGGAGGATCGCAAAATCCTGGGTAAAGCAGAGCATTTTTCTGCCTGTTCGAACAAACCGACTTAAGAAACCAACAAAACCACAGAACCACAAGCAGACCAGATACTCCAACAAGAGGCTGGTTACGGACACAAGGGAGATACAGGATTTTCCCTATCCCTCCCAAAAAAATCAAAGAACTTTTTTTTACTTCTTCTTCTTTTTTTCTTGATATCTTACATAAAAAATTTTTTTTTCATTTCTAAAACATTTTTCAATCTTTAATTTTGCCTTTTTTGAAAAAAAATTGTTTTCCAGTAACTTTTTTTCCTCTTATACTTTTTATTTTAGGGATACATGAGTGTGTGTTTTTCTATCTTTTTTTGTTTTCTTTCTCTTTTTTTCTTTTTTAATTATCTTTTGGTTTTTTGTTTAGCTCTACTGAACTTCTGATCTTTTTTTCTTCCTTTCTTATCCTTTTCACACTTTCCTCTCTTTCGTTCTTCTTTATCTGACTTGACTCTTGTCCTGCACATCCTCAGATAAACCCGTAGTTGACTATTAGACCCTATCACCCATTGTGTACATCAATTCAAAGCCTCTGAGACTTAAATTCCTTAATAGCAGTACTCCCTCTTTATACCTATATAATATTTTAAGCATCTTTATTTTTAACTGTTTCACATCTCCTTTATATCCCACCCCATCTCTCAATATATTCATGTTCTTCTCTAAATAGATTGTTTTTGTTTCTGTATAATATCATTAATTTTTGCTTTTCTATTTTTTCTTGTCTCTTTTCTTTTCCCTTTCCCTTTCTTCTTTTTTCTCTCTCTCTCTACTTTCATGCTACCCAACCTATTTCCGGCTTTGAGATTAGGACTTAGTTAACTCTCCCTGTGCGTCCCCACATCAATCTATTCCTATTTTGTACCCACATCTCTCCCTAACCCTAATAATTTCTGGTTATCCAAATTCTTCTTTGCAGTTCATAGCCCATTAACATATAGTCGTTTGATTGAATAGATATATCTGTTGAACTAGATTGAATCTGTAGACTATTGACTGTGCAAATTCAGACTTTGGTTGATGCTTGCCTTAAGATAGTACTCTAGCACAAAACTGGTGCTATTTTCATCTCAAATGGGCAGAGTAAGCTGGAAAAAAAACAAGAAAAATGACAAGTCCAGGTATCTCCACTCCCACTCATGATAATCAGGGTACAGAACAGATAATGAATAATCCAGAGGAGAGTTCCCAAATAGCTCTACAAACACTGCTGGCAAACATGATAAATGAAAAGACTGAAAACATACAAAGGACTCTGTATGAGCATGATAGGGAGAGAGAGGAGGCAATCCAAAAGTTTATACAGGAATATCATAAGCGTTAGGAAGCTACTCAAACACTGATACAGGATTTGGGTGAGCAGCTTCAGAATACTCAAAGAGAAAGGCAGGAATAGCGTGAGCAGGCTGAGGACACTCAAAGAGAACTACAGGAATCCCACGAACGGGAGGAAGCTAATCAAAGAGTAATACAGAATTTGAGAGAGCAGGAAGAGAATACACAAAGATCACTAAACGCATTCATGGACTCCATTAACAAGGAGCTGAAGGAAGTCAGGGAGACAACAAAGGGAATGCTGAATGAAACCCAACAGAAGGAATGGGAGCCCAAGGAAACCATAACCAATCAAATAAGTGATTTGAGAACAAACACTGAACACCAAATTAAGGAAGTAAAGAAGTTCATAAAAGACCTAAAACAAAGCTTCAAAAAAGAATTTGAAGCCATCAAAGCTGACCAATTAGAAGGAAAAGAGATAAAAAACAAAGTAGGGAGTCTTGACAGCAGGTTAGACCATGCAGAAGATCGAATCTCAGGGATTGAAGACAGCCTAGATATTATAGAGAAAGAACATACAAGCACCCAAGACAAGTCCAAGAAATATCATAGATCTATCCAACACTTGGAAGACACCATCAGGAGGCCTAATCTAATGATAATGGGTGTAGGGGAGCACCTAGAAACAGAAGTTAATGTTCTAGTAAATTTGTTTAACAGGATCCTAGCAAAGAACTTCCCAAACATACAAAAAGATAGGCCTATTCAGATACAAGAAGCTTTTAGAACCCCAAATAGACCAGTCCAGAATAGGACATCACACTGTCACATTATAATCCACACAGGATCAACTCAGACCAAGGAAAAGATCCTTAAAGCTGTCAAGGAGAAAAGAATAATCACCAATAAAGGGAAACCAAGTAGAATCACCTCAGATTTCTCAGCAGAGACAATGAAAGCATGAAGAGCCTGGAATGATGTATGCCATGCCCTAAAAACAAAAAACTATCAACCAAGAATACTGTACGCAGCTAAACTCTCCTTCATAACTGAAGGCCAAATAAAAACCTTCCATAGCAAAGAAAAATTGAAACAATACATCTCCACCAAACCAGCCCTACAAAAGATTCTTAAAGATGTCCTACACATAGAAAACCAACAAGACCACAATAAAGGCCAAGAAAGTGAACCCAAACTGAGAATCCAAGAACCATAGGAAGAACCCAGTTGTCACAGCCCCCAAGAAGGTGGATAACATGGCAGGAACTCCCAACTACCTCTCAGTCCTATTTCTTAACATTAACGGATTTAACTCTCCAATTAAGCTACATAGACTGTCTAGTTGGATTAAAAAACAAGACCCTTCTATCTGCTGCCTTCAGGAGTAACATCTTGCCGATAAAAACAAACACAATTTCAATGTTAAAGGCTGGAACACAATTTACCATGCAAACGGCCCCCATAAACAGGTGGGAGTTGCAATCCTAATATCAGATAAAATAGACTTCAAATTAAAATTCATGATAAGAGATAAAGAAGGTCGCTACATACTAATTAAAGGATCTCTCCTTCAGGAGGATATTACAATTCAAAATATCTTTTCACCAAACAATGGAACACCCAAATTTATCCAAGAAGCACTACTTTCCCTCAAATCCCAAATAGATCCAAAGGAATTAATTGTTGGGGATTTTAACACACCACTCTCCCCACTAGATATATCAACTTGGCAAAAACTCAACAGAGAAACCGCAGATCTAAACAGCTGCATAGATCAACTAGATTTAACAGACATCTACCGAATATTTGGTGGGAATGTAAACTTGTTCAACCACTTTGGAAAGCAGTATGGAGTTTCCTCAAAAGACTTCACATAGAGCTCCCCTATGACCCAGCAATCCCACTTTTGGGCATTTACCCAAATGTTTACAAACAAGACCACACTAAAGCTACCAGCACAACTATGTTTATTGCAGCATTATTTACTATAGCTAAGATATGGAACCAACCCAAATGCCCCTCAGTAGATGAATGGATCAAGAAAATGTGGTATACATACACAATGGAATTCTATGCCTCTATCAGAAAGAATGACATTGCCCCATTTGTTAGGAAATGGAAAGATTTGGAAAACAATTATATTAAGTGAAGTAAGCCAAACCCAAAAAACATAGGTCCTATGGTTTCCCTTATTTGCAATATCTTGTCTATGTATGAGTCAAGCAGAAAAGGTCAGATAAGGTGATGTTAGAATAATGAACTCTAAGATACGTATTCAATTTTTTTTCTTTCATGCGATTGTTTCTAATGCATTTATAAGATTATTTCTTTGTTGCTTTGTATGTCCCTCCCCCACAGTATAACCCCTGCTTTCACTGTATTTGATGTCCGTATAATGTGTGGAGGGGAAGGGGAAAAACAATTCGTTTAAATAAGGATACAAGTAGACCCGTTGCAACAATGAGAAATACAAGTTGTCAGGTCGAAAATGAACTTTACAACTTTGGTGGGGGGGTGGGGAGGATTGGGTGGGAGGCTGGGAGGAGGATGGGCAGGGGAAACAAAGGAGGAGGCTACAATGCTTGATAAGAAATGTACTCATGGGGCTGGGAAGGTGGCTCAGTGATAGAGCGCTTGCCTTGCATGCCTGAGGCCCTGGGTTCGATTCCTCAGCCCCACATGAGGAAAAAGAAAAAAGCCGGAAGTGGCGCTGTGGCTCTAGTGGTAGAGTGCTAGCCTTGAGATGAAGAGCTGAGGGACAGTGCCCAGGCCCAGAGTTCAGGCCCCATGACCGGATCCAAAAAACAAAACAAAACGAAATGTACTCATTATCTTTCCCATGGAATTGTAACCCCTCAGTACAGTATTTTCACAATAAAAAATTAAAAAATTAAAAAATATTAAATTCCCCAACAACAAATCTTTAAAGAAACAACTACCCAAGAAATAAGTGGGCTAAAGGCTTAAAGAGAAACTTCTCTGAAGAAGAACTAAGGATGGCCAATAAACACATGAAGAAATGCTCAACCTCCCTAGCCATAAATGAAATGCAAATCAAAACAACATGAGCTACCACCTCACCCCAGTTAAAATGGCTATAATCAAGAACTCTAATAACAACAGATGCTGGAGGGGATGTGGACAGAAGGGAACCTTACTGCATTTTTGGTGGGAATGTAAACTTGTTCAACCACTTTGCAAAGCAGTGTTCAGGTTCCTCAAAAGTCTCCACATACAGCTACCCTATGACCAAGCAATACCACTTTTGGGCATTTATCCAAATGTTTACAAACAAGACCACACTAAAGCTACCAGCACTACTATGTTTATTGCAGTACTATTTACTATAGCTAAGATATGGAACTAACCCAGATGCCCCTCAGTAGATGAATGGATCAAGAAAATGTGATATATATATACACAATGGAACTCTATGCCTCCATCAGAAAGTATGACATTGCCCCATTTGTTAGTAAATGGAAAGGCTTGGAAAAATTATATTAATTGAAGTAAGCCAGGCCCAAAGAAACATAGGTCCCATGATTTCCCTTATATGCAATAACTAGTATATGTCTGAGTCAAGCAGAAAAGGTCCGATAAGTTGATGTTAGGGAAATTAACCCTAAGATATGGAATCAAATGTGTTTTTTTCTTTCATGCGATTGTTTCTAACACATTTATAAGATTATTTCTTTGTTGCTTTGTATGTCCCTACCCGACAGTATAATCCCTGCTTTCAGTGTATTTGATGTCGGTATAATTTGTGGAGGAAAAGGGAAAAAAGAAATTGTTTAAATAGGGATACAGGTGGACCCATTGCAACAATGGTATGTACAAGTCGTTATTCGGAAAAAGAACTTCACAACTTTGGTGCGGGAGGTGGGGGGGGGGAGGATTTGATTGGGGTTTGGGGGAGGATGGGAAGAGATGGGAAGGGGAAACAAAGGAGGAGGCTACAATGCTTGATAAGAAATGTACTCATTATCTTGCCCATGGAATTGTAACCGCCCTGTACAGTATTTTCACAATAAAAAATATGAAATTAGGACAAAAAATAAAATAGAGAAAAAGGCCTACTCGTATTGAAAATAGGATATAAAAGGTAAAGAGGAACAAGCTCAATCTGAAATGTGCTAGGTTTACATGCCAAAAGCTATCCTGCTCCATATAAAGAAAAACTGGCTTAAGTAAATAAAAATAAAAATGTTATCAAATGAAAAACCTAATGTTCAGCACATAAATTTTCCTACATAGAAGATTTTAATGAATTTTCTTTTCCATTTCTTCTTGTTTTCTTTCTTATGGTTGATCTTGAATTCACGGCCTGAGACACAACACCAGTTCAGTTTTACTGAGTAGATCATTGGAGATAAGATTCTCACAGACTTTTGTGCCCGGGATGGCTTTGAACTGTGATTCTCAGATCTCAGCCTCCTAAGTAGCTAGTATTATCAATGCAAACTACTAGTGCCAAGCTATCTATAAGATAGTTTTCTCTATTTTTTTGTGTTTTATAAAGAGGAAGAGTTGAGATTTACTTTAGAAGATTAAAAAGGAGGGGCTAGTGAAGGGGTCAAGTGAGAAAGAGGATGGGGTCTTTTAATTCTTTTTTTGCCTGTTTTACTTTTTAAATTAAATTTTAAGAAGTCAGACAAAAGGGTTTCAATTACACAAGTCATGTTATGAGTATAATGTATCTTGACCAATGTTATCCTTTCTATCATTCTCCCCCATCATTCCCACCCCTTCCCTACCCTTAGGTTGCAGAGTTCAACTTTACATAATGTACACTGAATGTTATGACTATTATTCACCCTTCCTTCCTCCATTCATTTGTCCCCCCCCCCCCCGCATCTTCTCCTCTCCACAAAAACACATGCTTCAGCTTCTTGGTATTCATTTATTATTCATTATTCAGAGTAGCTTGAAGTTAGAAAAAATGTCTCAACTCTGGAGATATCAGAGGAAAGCAGAAATTTAAAATGTCATTTCTATTAGTATAGAACCATAATATTTAATAATATGGAAAACATAACAATAGGCAATGAAAGAAACTTCAGAATAAAAATAATACAGAGCAAGTTTATGAAAGAGCTTACAATGTTATGTGAATGTCTGACTTGAATTGACATAATGGACTTTGCAGATGAAATTAATAGTGCTTTAACAGCAGGCTTTATGATAAGGAGAGTATCCAATAGTATATGAATAGACTTAATATTATGACAGTAGTGTTCAAAATTAGAAGTTTTATAATTATTGAAAACAGATTCTAAAGTTTGTAGGGTAAGAAAAAAATCTGCAACAGCCAATGTAATACTTAAGAAAAAGAACAACATTAGAGGGTTTATACTGCCTGATTTCAAGACAAACTGTAAATTTACTACAATGAAGAAAGTTGCTTGTCTCAAGCTGACTGCTGGTTGACAGGTAACACTTTCCCAGTAAGTTCAGGGATCAGAACTATAATCCTACATACATGGATGATACAAGAGGAGGCAAACTAGTAGAGAAAAGATTATCTAGAGAAATGCAAAATATACAGGACTCGAACTCTGCACTAGATCTCTAAAATAAACAATGAAAAAACCTTGCCTGTTGGAAATCAGAACTATCACTCAGATCTGCTCCACTTGTATCTGTTATGATATCCCTTCTCTCCCTAATTTCTCCTTTTTGTAAACATACACAGTGTCTTAAGCACATATACACACATATCTTAACTCAAGTATGTCATGTGCATGTAAAGATTCCAATGGTGTAACCCTATTGAACAAGTTACAGTTTTAAAACATGAATACAAAGAAGCTAGATCATGTGTTGTTGGGGGATGAGGTCAAGGGAAGGCAGACAAATGGTACAAGGAAGGGTGGAGAGAGGCAGCCATAATAGTCAATACGTTTATGTGAAAACAGAACTAACTAAATTGAAAGAATAGATGGGGAGGGGAAGATGGGAAGAATGATGAAAGGGATGAAATTTATCCAAATGCACTGTACTCACAAATGGAATGTTGAATTGAAAGTCCTTTGTACAACTACTTAAGAATAATAAAATTAATAGCTCCCCAAGAATCAACAACCCAGTTAATAAATGGACAGTGAACTGAACAGATAATTCTCAAAAGAAGTAAAACTGGCCAATAAATATATGAAAAATGCACAATATCGCTGACCATAAAGAAACTGCAGGTCTGGGAAGGTGGCTCAGTGGTAGAGCACTTGCCTTGCATGCCTGAGGCCCTGGGTTCGATTCCTCAGCACCACATAAGCAAAAAGAAAAAAGCCGGAAGTGGTGCTGTGGTTGAAGTGGTAGAGAACTAGCCTTGAGCTGAAGAGCTGAGTGACAGTGCCCAGGCCCAGAGTTCAGGCCCCACAACCGGAACCCCCCCCCAAAAAAAAAGAAACTGCAAACCCAAACACTGAGATTTCATCTCACTCTAATCAGAATGGACATAATCAATAACACAATCAACAACAAACACAGGTACAAATACTAGTAAAAGGAATCTTTATATACTGTTGGTGGGCATGTAAACTAGTATAACCACTGTGGAAATAAGTATAGAGGTCCCTCAAAAGAACTAAAATTTGAATATATAGATCCAGTGACATGTGCATATTTGCCAGTCTAGATTAGGTTTAGCTATTCTGTTTGTTTGCTTGATTGTTTACTAGCTTTTCAAACTTGATCTCCATAAGTAGAGACTAGTCACAAATCTGCTATGTAGTCCAAGCTAGTCTCAAACTTGAAATCCTTCTGCCTCAGCCTCATCAATACTGGTAAAAATAAATGCAATTATTTCCTTATGTTTATCAGACACAAATATTAAGTACTATTGAAGAGCCAAGTAGCTATTTCCAAAGATGACTCACATTCACTTGAACTTTAAAGTCTAGCATACCCCTTGAACAGTCTTGAACTAACCTGGGTATTTACCATCTTCATTTTGAAGTCTTGAAAACTTAGGAAGCAAAGGCAGGCTAGCTATAGAGTAATAGCTGCTGAACCATTAGTATGTGAGTAGGTTTGAATCCTAAGCTATCTTTGTCCTCTAAGGATAAACCCCTTCCAAGGACTCAAATGTTTTTTCTTTCTTGCAATTGTTTCTAACATGTTTATAAGATGATTTCTTTGTTGCTTTGTATGTCCCTCCCTCATGGTATAACCTCTGTTTTCACTGTAGTTGATGTTGGTATAATTTGTGGAGGGGAAGGGAAAAAACAAATTGTTTAAATAGGGATACATAGTGGACCCATTGCAACAATGAGATATACAAGACAAACGTTAATGTTGAAAAACGAACTTTACAACTTTGGCAGGGGAGGGGGTGGGAGCGGAGAGATGGGAAGGGATGGGAAGAGGAAACAAAGGAGGAGGCAACAATGCTTGATAAGAAATGTATGCATTACCTAGCCCATGTAATTGTAACCCCTCTGTACGGTATTTTCACAATAAAAAAAAAAAAACCTTATGGTGTACCTAAATGACAGAAGGGTATTTCAGACAATCTAGCTCTCTTAGGTGAAACGATGGACTATTTCTCTTCCAGTTTTTTATGCTGTCAATTCCCATATAACTTCTGAAATTTCACTTCTACAACATAGATTAGCAGTCATGACTTCCTCCTGTCTTTATCACTGTGGTCTAACACACTTAGTCAAATGGGATCATGAATGAATGTTTGAGCCAAATAGACTGATAATATAGAATTCAAACCCCATGACCTATGAGAGAAAGAAAAGGTAAAGAGGGAAGGGAGGAAGGAAGGAAAGAAGGAAGGAAGGAAGGAAGGAAGGAAGGAAGGAAGGAAGGAAGGAAGGAAGGAAGGAAGGAAGGAAAGAAGGAAAAAAGGAAGGAAAGAAGGAAAAGAAAGAAAAAGATAGGAAGGAAGAGATGAGAATGTACAAATTGCAACAGGAAACTTCCCATTTATCTTACCATTTATCTGTGATTAACAAACACAAAAAGATGTTATCATTATGTTTTCTTCATCCTTTGAGGTCCTACCATCCTACTATATCCTTTCCCTTCCTTATCTGCAGATGAGCATGATATTGTTTAGGAATGATTTCACATTCATTAGTAAAGCTACTATATACTGCAGTGGGTTCAATTGTCCCTAAAAAACATGTCCACGTCCTAAATTAATATATCTGAGAGTCTTTATTTGGAAAAAGAACTTTACCTATCTAATCAAGTTAGGATACAAGCATGTTAAATCGTATATATTCTAAGTCTGATGACAGGTGTTTTTACAAGAGAAAGAAGGGAGAAATTTGAATACAAAGGCACAGAGTCCTATAGATTCAAAGGCCAAATAACAATGGAGCAGATGTTCTACAGATGCAGCTGTAAGCCAAGAAATTCCAACAACTGCTATCAACCTCAAGGAGCTGGAAAAGGCTTGCGGAGATTGGATTTCACACATCTAGTCACCAGAACTATGAGGGAACAACATTCTGTTATAATATAAAAAGAAAAAGAAGTAATAATGCATTCAATTTAAATCAATACACATTGCTTGCCATAGTCAAAAGTGAAATTGTAAAATATAATAGACATAATGCCTTATTCAAAATGGAAATCTTTCAAAGAAAGTTTTCATATTAGAAGTAGAAAGGAACAATAATATTACATATTACTAGTAAGAATTAACTTGATATAATGGGCACTAGATAATGTCTTGTGATTTAATATTTGTAATGCTTCTAAAGGTGTATATCTCAAACATGATCAAACTGCTTTAAAACTTACATTTATAGCATTTTATGTAAATGACCTATAGCAGTATAGATTTAATTATGCAAAAACTGGAATAATTTAAATAATTACCAGAAATAATAATTGCCTAATTCATGGTATTTTAAAGATTCTTTGATTTGTATTAATTTAAAATGTACATAATATTTTAACAATTATAAAATACATGAATACAACCTAAGTTTTATTAAATTAATTTGGTTACACATACAAACCTGATCATCTTTATTATAACTACATGAATTACATGTATTTATATGGTAAGGTATCACAATTTGATATTAATATATAATGATCAAATCAGGGTAAGTGGTATTTTTAATTTCTTTAGTGTTTTTTAAATTATTTATCAACACAATACTTGTACATATTTATGAGATAAATGTAATGTTTCAACTTAATACTGATATTTTACATCAGTAATACTTTAACAATGATTACTCTTAAAACAAATAATAGGTTATTATGAACTGTAGTCACTTTACTGTTCTATAAAACTTTATATTTCTCAGGAATAGAATCATAAACCTTTCAAATTATTCTCTCCTGTATTCAATAAATATTTAGCGCCACCTCCTTGAGCACTTTCTTTGTGTCAAGTAATAGACAAAATGAATCAGCCTTTTTTCATCCAAGTCTTATATCAAAGTGAGGAAAGAGTGGTGTGCTGTCTAGTAACAAGTGTTTTGAACAAAAGAACAATATGAAGCATTGTAGATAACATATGTCAGCAAGCCGATGAGAAAAGGTCAAAGTCAAAGTGACACTTGAGGTTTAAAACGCCCAAGTAGGAAAGTCCATGAGACATTTATCTCCAAATAACTGGGGCTATGGCTCAAGTAATAGAGTTCTAGCCTTGAACTCAAAAGCTCAGGGGTCTTAGACCCAGAGTTCAAGCCTCAGGAGCTGTATAAAAAGAAGAAAAAAGAAAGAAAAAAATTATGAAGTCGTCATAGCAACATCTCAAAGATACCCCTCCAGAAAGAGGGAAAGGCAAGTCAAATCCTTCGTCAGAGAAAGCCTGGCATATTTAGAGCTCATCAAGTAGTGGCCAAACAAAGTGAGAGAGAGAATGGATGCTGTAGTGCATAAAAAAGGGAAAGAAGGATCAAGGGTATATAGACAGAGTCATGAGAACTTGTAGATAACAGAGACTTTGACTCTTTAGACAGATGCTTTTGAGAAGAGAAATGGGATGAGACATTTTTTAGCCAGAAAATTCTGATCAGCTAAGAATAGACTCCAGTGGAACAGAAAAATATATACAAATATTCATCCAAATATTTGTACCAGAGATTAAAAAGATAGACTTGGTACTAATGGAGATTAGTTTATATGTTGGAGAGTGGAAATTCTGTCAGGTTTCAAGTTGGTTTATTACACAAGGAGCAATGTGAAGTCTTGAAAGGGGGCTATGGTTTAGGCATAAATTTGGGTGCAAGGACAAAATTTCACAGAAAGGACTAAGTGAAGAGGTTACCATTGCATAGATGGAATTTAGCACAAAGGCAAATGGATTACTGAGGAGAAACTCCAAATGGAAGGAGGTAATGTATTGTCTAGGAGAGTGGAGAATCCTGAGAAGACAATGATTGAAGAAGTAGGAGGCTGTCCATTGTGTCAATGCTCAAGGGTCAAATCAAATACCATTACAAAGCAGGGAGGAGACAAATAGAGTGACTGTAGATTTTAGGACAGAATATTCTATGGAGTACTCTAATAGTGACAAGCATCTGTCAATATCTATAAAACTCTCAGCACACAGAGTAAATTAGTCTAAAATAAATTCTGAACTCTAATAGTAGAGAACTAATGCTCATCAATTATAACTAAATTTGTGTGTGTGTGTCTATATTGGAGCTTGAACTCAGGACCTCAGACTATCATTTAGCCTTTTCACTCAAGACTGGCAATCTACTTGAACTACAGAACCACTTTCAACATTTTGCTGGTTAAGTGGAGATAAGAATCTCTCCGATTTGCCTGTCTTCCTGAGCTAGCTTCGAACTAGGACTTTCAGATCTCAGCCTCCTGAGTAGCTAGGATTACAGATATTAACTAATTCTGATTAATTCATTACACTAATGCAAGGTACTAAAGGTTGTGTACACACATGTGTATGTACATTTGTGTTGAAGAAAGGACATGTATTTTCTGCTCAACATTCTTTTCAAAGTTGTAAAGAGTTTATTTAGCAAGGAGGGAATAAATCTGTTCAAGTTTTTAACAAACATAAACTACTCTTTACAAAGAGCTTTACATTTTTAAAAATATAAACAGAAAGTGGTGCTGTGGTTCAAGTAGTAGAGCGATTGCCTTGAAGTTGAAGTGCTCAGGGACAGTATCTAGGGACAGAGTTCAAGCCCTAACACCAATATAGATAGATAGATAGATAGATAGATAGATAGATAGATAGATAGATAGATAGATAGATAGATAGATAGATAGATAGATGATAGATAGATAGATAGATAGATAGATAGATAGATAGATAGATAGACAATTGTTGAGATTCTTTAAACAGAAGGAAAAGATAAGATCACAGAAGGAAAATTAGGTAAAAGAGTTCTTAATTAAGATTAAGAAATTGTGGACCAAGTGCCATAGCCCACTCATTAGCCCAGTTACTCCAGAAGATAGAGGTTTAAGGTCAGCTCATGAAACCATTTGTGAAAAGCATACCTTTAGCAATGAACAACCCTGGGCATTGTGATTCTAAGTAGAAGTTCTTTAGCCCACTTCTGTGATGGGAGTGAAGATATAAATAACTAAAGCAAAATGGATTATAAGTATGATTCAAATGGTAGAACACTTGTTTACAAAATTCCATTCTCAGGACCACCAAAAGTCAGGAGCAGAAGGGAAAAGAAAAAGAATTACATGACAACACCCAATGGAGAAGTCAGTTGCTAGTGGTTCACACCTATAATATGAGCTATTCAGAAGCTGAGATCTGAGGATCTTGATTCAAAATCAGCCTGGGCAGCAAAGTCTGTGAGACTCTTACTTTCAATGAGCCACCAAAAAGTCGGAAATGGAGCCATAGCTCAAGTGGCAGAGTGGTAGCATTCAGCAAAATGCTTAGGAACAGAACCCAAGCTCTGAAGTGCGAACACACACACACACACACACACACACACACACACACACACACACACACACACACACACACACACACACACTGAAAAGGATTGGAAAAGAGAAAGGGGAAGAGGGTTCCAGAATGCACCTGAGAAGTGGACTGGGTATCTGCTGGGAGGAGTGAGCTGAAACTCACAGGCTTAGAGTCTCTTTTTGCATCCCTCTTTTTGCATCTCTTCTGTTGGCCACCCAGAAAGCCACTTCCACCATTGTTTACCCTCCTAGATTGGGAAACACCAAGCACCCATGAGCGGAAGCCCTTGCTGATATCAGAAGTTGCTAGGTTCCAGTTCTCTTTGTTTCCACAAATTCCTGTCAGTGGTACTTTCTATCCTCTAGTGCCGTGGATATTCTGAGTGACCTTAATATACAAGGTATTAGCAAAAATGTCAGCTCCTCAAGACTTGTTTGACACTGAAAGTAAATTACTTACCCACAATGCAGAGGCAGAATGTAACTCTTCACTTTTCCTTTCAACTCTTCAAGAACAATATTTTTTCCTGAAATGTTGCTAATTATTTTCTACCTATTGATTATCCAATAAAAGGAATACAATGTAGTGAAAATGCCAACTAGATTACCTCCAAGAAGGCAATGAATTTACTTATCTCAGTAACTCTTCTGTTGGTGCCTTAGAGCAGTAAAACAAGACAAATGGGAGGTGACCAATAAATGCAACATTTGAATACAAATAAACCAACCTCAGCTGCAATTCCATATCTTTGTCTTCATTAACTATTTAATCCTTCATTGGGCTAACTGCTGGCTAAACAGGTAAACCTCTGCTTTCTCCTTACACAAGATGTAAATTACAGGATTCAATGAAGAAGTCACTGTGAGGAAGACAAAACCCATCTTGCCATCTAGGAAAGTCCTGAAAGGGTGGGTGTAGATAAAAATTCCAGACATAACCATGAGCAGTAAAACGCCTTGTGTGTGAAGAAAAGGTCTTTCTTTCTAATAAAGACTGTCAGAAGTTCTACATGGTGTTTGTGCAGATCAACTTGATAACACTTTGAATGTCTCATTATAAAATCCTCTAACAAATTATATACTGAATCAATAATTTTTTCATGGAAGTTTTTACTTCTTGGTTTCGAAGTGTATAAATCACAGGGTTCATCAATGGAAATATCACTGTATGAAAGAAAGAAACAACTTTGTCAGCTGGTAAGGCCCTGAATGGACGAGTATAAATGAAAATTGCAGGTCCAAACATAAGAAATATAATAATAACATGAGTGGTGCATGTGGATATGGCCTTGCTCTTCCCTTCAGAAGATGGCTTCCTAATGTGACATAGGATGATTGCATAGGAGGAAAGAAGCCCCACAAAACACAACAAGGTAAGCAGGCCACTGTTGAAAACCATAAGAATTTCCACCACAAAGGTATCAGTGCAGGCTAGCTTGATGACCTGAGGAACATCACAGAAGAAGTTATCCAATTGGTTTGGACCACAGAAGGGCAAACGGAGAATGAGGACCACCTGGATAATGGAGTGCACAAATCCTCCAAGCCAGAGAGCCAAAAGCATTACATAGCAGGCTCTAGGGCTCATGACAGTAGAATAGTGTAAAGGTCGGCAGATGGCCATATAACGGTCAAAGGCCATCACAACAAGAAGTAAACCTTACCCTCCTCCAAGAAAGTGCAAGAAAAACAGTTGAGTGATGCAGCCTGGGTAGGAGATCACCTTCTTCTCAGAAAAGAAGTCCACCAACATCCTGGGAGCCACAATGAAAGAGTAGGAGGCATCTAGGAAGGCCAAGTTGCCCAGGAAGAAATAGAGTGGGGCTGTGAGTCCAGGGTCTGATCTTATAGTGAGAATGATGAGAATATTCCAGAAGAATGATGAGGTAGAAAATCAAGATGAGAGCAAAAACCAAAAGCTGAATATCTCTAGAGTGGGTCAGGCCAAGGAGGATGAATTCTGTCACCACTGTGTTGTTCTTGCTCGCCATCTTCCTGCCCTATATGATATCATGTACATTGTTTAGTCTTATTACTCTATGGAGCAGAGTTACTATCATTACCTATTATCCCTTCTAGCCTATATAGTTAACATACCTCTAGCTAAGTTTTGGCAAGCCTTACATCAGCTAACATAGCATTTTTATCAGAGAGACCCAATATGGGGGTCATTTTCATCCCCTGCATTTCTCTAATTTAAAATTAAAAACAAATAAATACTTCTCTGAAAGCTTCATTGATATTCCCATTCAAGCATGCTTTCCTAAAGGACTTCTCCATTTTAGAGGCCTAGCTTCTTCTTTGCTAAGTCAAACTTTTTAAACTATAAAAGATGTTTCCTAATTGAGACATAACATAATTTCAATCATCAAGTGAATATTTTTTTATATATCGTGTGTTTAGCCTTTGTCTCAAGTTAGACCCTTTTTCTCCTCATTCAGTCTACACAAATAGATTTTTATTTCTTCTTTTTCTGTGAAATACACATGTTCTATCCTCTTGATTTCTATATTTGCATTAATTTGTAAATTTTCATGGTTTCTATGACAGACATCCTTATATAGTCTGACCACAATGTATCTACCAGGACCTCAAATAGTAAGTCTGAATATTAGAACACAGAGATTTTGCTCTGTTTGTTACCCTGGTCAAGCACCACTTCTTTCACTAATCCACATGTTCTTCATGCACTGCATTGTCATTTAGTCTCATATATTTATATACTCAGAATCCACTTGCTTCTTTGTTCCCAGATTAAATTAATTATGATTATATAAGTAACTCACATTAGGATACTATAGTTTAGAGCAGTTAAAATTGGAGGAAGAGGGAAAGGTAACTTCAGTCTAATTCCTTCATTCCAAAGATGAGAAAAAAGAATCTCCTGTGATTAGGTTACTTAAACTTACAATGAATTTTAGTTTTGCTCTGACTGACAAACACTAGAAGAATACAAGTGTACATAACACAATTTAGATGAATTTCCATCACAGCTTTCATTCTTCACTTTGCTGATTTAGAATGAGAAGTTCAACTTAATCTAAATTAAAAATATTATGCATGCTGGGTGAAAATTCTCATCCAACATTTAGCCTGCTTAGTGTAAATAAATATTTTTAAAGGTACTTATCGGTGGATTCATTAAGGTTTGAAAAGGATATTGGAATGTGTTTACATATATAATATATATCATATCATATGTATTATAAACAATGTGTATATTACATTATACATAATAGAAAATAAAATAGAATAATGTAATAATATAATTGTATTTATATAAAGAATATATAATTATATAACACATGATAACATGTATTATATATTATATAATTTTATGTATTTAATATATAATCGATTTATATGTTTATATATTATAAACTATTGCATTATTTATAATATATAATTATATATAACATATCATTATATATGTGTATATAATATATAGTATGTTGTTATATAAATATATATTACATGTAACATATTATATATATTTCCTATATATCATCATAGTTATATCACTAAATTCTTTTTAAAATTCCACATTTAATATTTGTAAATATGTAAATAGATAACATGTATTCATATATTAAATACATGATATATAAGCCTTATAAATAAATGTATTTACAACACATATTCTTTCTTTCCTGTACCTTCTCTTTTTCTGCATGCTTCTTGTCACTTTCCCATTTTCTGATGTACTTGTTTATCATATGAGTGCTATTTTTATACATAAGGAAGGTGATTAAACATTGTTATATTTTGTTGGAGTCACGGGTTTGAACTTTAAAATGTTTGTCTATGCTGTGAAAGAAAAGAAGCAGCTAACAAACCATGTATCAAGATGCAACTTATTTTCTAGCACACTAACACTAAAATCTTCTAATAAATTCAGTTTATATATCTGAAATCATCTGTTTAAATAACTGTAGAACTGAAAGAGAAATCTTTATGCACACTTCATATTCAAATTGTGGTTAGAACTGATCCAGGACTCAAGGGTTCAGGGGCTGACTGACCTCTGAATCCTTGATTTTTGCTCTTTCCTCTCTCTTTTTATTCCTTACAACTAGATTATTTTCCTTCTTTTTTTGTTTTTTTGTTTTTTTTTTTTTTGGTCCTGTCCTGGGACCTGAATTCTGGGCCTGGGCGCTGTCCCTCAGCTCTTCAGCTCAAGGCTAGCACTCTACCACTTGAGCCACAGTGCCACTTCCAGCTTTTTTTTTTCTGCTTATGTGGTACTGAGGAATCAAACGTAGGGCCTCAAGCATGCAAGGCAAGCGCTTTACCACTGAGCCACCTTCCCAGACCCCACAACTAGCTTATTTTCTTAGTTGATTTATCCATGTTAATAATTCCTTTTTCTTTCTTAATTTTTGGCTTTGTTTCTTTCCTCATCATTTTTCTACCCTACTAATTAGCCCTTATTCTTCATTATTTTCTTTTTATTCCTAAATTTCACCATGTTCTTTCATTCTAAAATTAATATGAAAGTGACCTTCCATTCTAGTCATTTACTATTAAATAACATTCTTCAAATTTACAAAATTGAGCTTCTAATGACTTTTCATTTCACTGTACATATTTTATGGCATATATACCAACTTGAATTCAATAAAACAAGTTGATATTTTTACTATTTGTGGTAATGGGGATTAAATTCAGAGCCTCTTTTAGGAGCCAAGCTCTCTACCATGACACAGACTCATTTTTTATTTAAAAGTAAATCTCATTAGTGCTAACCAAATGTTTAGTGGAGAGTCAAACGATAGAGAGGGAATATCTGTCAGCATCCTAACTAAAACTTTTAAGGTATCTAGAATTACAAGATCAATAGAATTACAAGTTTTATAGATATTCTTAAAACTGTAAATCAAGCTGGCTAGCACAATTGACTATTAATTCATTCCAATGCTGCTGGTAAATATGTAAAATTCTAATACATATAGAGATCTTTAGGAAAAATATTTCATTATTAATAAAATAAAAAGGTTGGAAAATATCCTCTAAAGTCTTTCTATGCTAGCTTTTAAGACAATATGATAGTCCAGAAAATTCCCTTTAGCTATCTGAAGCCTGAGTATTCTTCTATGAAATAAAATATTGACTCTTTCAACCTAATAGGGTTATGCTGATGTGAAGTAATGAGGTAGATCTTTTACTACTATCTTTCAATAAAGCCTGAGCTGAGTAATTAATTACTTAATTTGAGTAAGTAATTAATGAGATAAAATATAAATATTCAGTAAAGATTTCATGCTAAATTATGTATCAAGATTTTGTCATTCTATAACATTTCCTGGCAAAATCTTACATAGCGCTATGGAAAACAGAAGAAACTCCATACCTGCACAGGATGGAAGATGTCCTGATGTATATTCTGAAAAAATTATAAAATATGCTTAGTTTTCCTCAGGAACTTATGACCTACCATTTCTACATATTTCTTCCCTTTCTGCATTACAGAAAAATAACATATTTCAGTTATTTGTGTGGTCCTTAATACAGATGTCAAAACTAGTAATAATTTTATTTAGTTATGCTAATAGAATTATTGTATCTACAATTAAAGCATCAGAAATTGAAGATGTATTGGAGCAGAGGATAGAAAGTAACACACTGCTGATTTTCAGCCTTGGCTTTGATGTTTCCTACTGGAAATCTGATTTCTACTGCCTTGCTTTCCAAAACAGCAGATGAACCAGTTAAATAATTACAACGCATTTTTAACTATCTTTCCTGGTTTGGGTCTTGTAAAGTGAAGCACCCAAGAAACCTGAGCATTTAGAGATTTTGTACAAGTCTCAAAATGTATGTTTCCACCCAATTTCAATGAAGTATTAACTGATCATTGTGAACATTATTCCAAGTATTTATTGCCACATGGAAAAAGATTTCGAGGTCTTTTTTCTTTATTCTGTCCTACAGATAGCTTTTGGGATTTGAGGCTTACCCAACACATTCAATATCTCCAAAGGGAGTTATTAGCTTAACAATATTATCCACCAAAAATAGCCAAAAGAAAATATCTGAGATCAGTAAAGACTAATTTTTTTAGTGTCACCTAGTACCAACATGATTAATTCTGAGTCTGAAAAGCAACCTCCTTCCAGAAAGGACACTATATGGAAGCATATTTATTTAAAAACATTAGATCCTGAGAATAATATTATGACAAAATTTTAAATAGAGGATGATGAGACATTATTTTATATATGTATCTATGTATGTATATGTGTATATATGTATATATATGTAAAGAAAGCAAGCAGTATCAAGATGAAGCAAAAATATAAACATGTGATATCTAAATAAAATATAAAAGGATGTATCATGACGTTAGTATTTTTGCCCATTTACTTTTATTCTGCATAGCTAGAACAAAAATTAAGAGCACTTTATTTTTCCTCTAAAGACTGGGAATAAAGAAAATTAATAGATTATCAAAGAAATTGAATGTAAATCCATTCAACCTTTATACCTTTTTCTCTTTGTTTTAAGAGAAAATTGAGTTTACAAGTCAATTTATTGTGAAATACTGAACACATGTCTGTGAAATTAACATAATTCACTACCACATATGTGTTTGTTCTAATTTATTTTCACTCAAAGGCACATACTGAGAAGTAGAAAAGAGAGAGAATTAAGAATGAGAAAGAAAGAAGTATAAGAAAAGTTAAAGTAATCAAAATGCATATGAGAAGAAAGGACAAAGAAAAAAGAACTTAGACATAAAAGGAAAGACAATTCCATATATTTACATATGTAAACATATCTATACATATCTATGTATATACATGTACATATGTATACATGCATGTGTGTATATAAGTATATGTGTGCATATATATGTACATCTGTACATATATATTCATATTTACTTGTAAATGACACAGACACTAGTTCAGCCCACAGTACAAAAAGCACATAGCCATAGTAGAAAACAAATGATAAAGGATGTTATTTAAAGACAATAAGAAGTCTTTGGCTGTAGCTCAATAGTAGATCTTGAGTTCAATACATAGAATTTAAAAGAATCAAAAGACCTGAGAAAGTGAAGCAAAATGCATGAACTCCAGGAATTACTTACTGACTTACCAACTCCATCTTAGATTCAAATCTTGTCCCCAAAGATTATTTATTAAATGATAGTTTCTTCTATCTTCACAATAATAAAAATAATCCAGGACCGGGCTGGGAAGATGGCTCAGGCCTTGCATGCCTGAGGCCCTGCGTTCGATTCCTCAGCACCACATAAGCAAAAAGAAAAAAGCCGGAATGGCGCTGTGGCTCAAGTGGTAGAGCGCTAGCCTTGAGCTGAAGAGCTGAGGGACAGCGCCCAGGCCCAGAGTTCAGGCCCCACGACCGGACCCCCCCAAAAAAAATTTTAAAAAAAATTAAAAAAAAATAATCCAGGAACATACACGCCTTTTACACTGCAAAATGTAAGCTAAAATTAGCTCAATGATCAAAATTTGTACTAGAGTGGAGAGCTTTTAGTCCATCCAGGAAAGCTTTACTTTCTTCAACAGATTCAGAACTTAAAAAATAGCGATCCTTGGGCTGGAAAGGTGGCTCCGTGGCAGAGTGTTTGCCTTGTATTCCTGAGGCTCTGGGTTTGATTTCTCAGCACCACATAAGCAGAAGAAACCCATAGTGGCACTCTGGCTCAAGTGGTCGAGCACTAGCCTTGAGCTGAAGAGCTGAGGAACAGTGCTGAGACCCAGAGTTCAGGCCCCACAACTGACCAAAAAAAAAAAAGCAATCCTTGCAAGAACAAAGAAATAAGAACCCATTATATTCATTAAACATTTATAGTTTGGATAAGATAAAACATTATTCATTATTAAAATAAAACAAACAAAAATATCTGAAAAATTAAGAATATAAGGAAATTTCTTCAACTGTTTATAGAAAATACACATAGACAAAGGTGAAAGATTGATTCCCTTCAAAGACTGGGAACAAAGCAAGAGCACTGTCTGCTCTCACTATTTTTATTCAGTGTTACATAGAAGCAGTAAAAGGAATAGAGTTTCATAAGGAAAGATAGAAGAATAGTATTAGAAAACATAATTTTAAATTAAAATAATTAGAATATAAGTTTCCAATATACAACTGTGATAAGTTCTTAAGGAGATTAAAATGCTGGTTTATCTAAACTGATCATAATATATTTGGTGCATAAACTAAGTTACCACAGGTACTCCATAAATAGAATGTTGTAAATTAAATGTTTCAAATAAAATGAAAAAAAAAGGCAATCAAAGTAAACAAATGTGCTTATTAAAACTATAGGAAGGGTCAATATATTAAATTTACTGTATTTTTGTGCAATAAAAACAAGAAAATCTATGTTCAACAGTGATATGTACAATAACAGTACAGATAAACTAGCAAAATACTTCCTTTCATCTGTTTCTTTCACATCATATCAGTAAGCCATTCAGAAATGCCTCATGCTTTTGCAATCTAGAGGACAAAAAAAAGATGTGAAAGTGGTAGATGGAAAGAGCAAAAGGATGAGGAAGAGAAGGGAGATGAGAAAGGGTAATAAGTGGTGGGCAGGATCAAATCATTTTGTATACATGAAAATAAAACAACCAAGTCCATTATTTTTGTCTAATTGATATACATTGATATTTCATACAAGAGCAATGTGTGGCTGACTGAAGAATTAGGTATGTAGAGTAATTTCATACTTAAAATAAGTTCAAGTCAAGATGAGAGTAAAACAATAGGGAATCACCCTGGATCTGTCCAGTCAGAGATTTAGGGTTCTAACACACTTAGCCCCCAAGAGATTGACAAAAAGGAAAATATAAACAGAGAAAGACAAGAACAAAAGAGAATTTATACCTAACACACACAAGGACAGAAAACTGCTAAGTACCTATTCTTTATCCCCATGCCACGCCTGCAATGCTCTGGCCCAGGTCCTGACTACCACACACAGCAGCACAGATCAGCAAAGTAAGACCACAGCCTCCAAATGCAGAAAACTTTCACAACACTGCTGGTCAGCCTAGAACCAATGCCAGGAACTGTGAGTACCCTGCCTAGGACTCATCCCATGGAAGACCAGCAGTGGTGGTGGCCCAGAGTGCTTGGCTTCCCTCCCTCCCTCCTGCCCAAGAAAGGACACCATTCCTGAAGAACGCAAAGAGGCCAAAGCCTTTCCTCACACCTGCTCTACTTCCCAAAAAAAGACCACCAGGTCCAATACTAGCACCCTGCATCCTCCACAGCCCTGATCTGCTAAAGAACAGCCAAGACAATCTCCCCACATCAGGGGGAAACCACCTCTTCCAAAGCTCATGATCACCCCAAGGCTGAATCCAGCCTTTTGAGCTCCCACCTCAGATGAGAACAAGCACCTGCCAGCCCTAGAAGACCTTGCCAGCCCTGGGCTGAGCCTGGACCAGTCCACCCAGTGCAATTTAGCAGGGGGCAAACAGGCACCACCCACCAGGTGTGAGCAAGCCAGCCTGGGGGAAACAAACCACCAATCCAGGACTGCAGCCCCTCAACCCATGGGAGGTAGTTACTAGTCCAGGACCAAAAAGGTGGCAGCCTGGGATTCGGATTTGGGACAATTTCCCCCACCTCCCTGTGGGAGCCCACCCCCTCTGAGGCTCATGGAGTGCATGAAACAAAGAGCTGGTTCTTTGGAAAATTTAATAAAATTGACAGATCATGAGCAAATTTGATGAAGAAAAGATTCAAATCAACAAAATCAGAGCTGCCACAGGAAACATTACAACAAACATCCAAGAAATCCTAACAATTAAAAAGGACTACTTTCAAATCTATACACAAAAAATAGAAATAAAAAAGAAGGAAACCCTATCAGAAATGGACAAGTTTCTAGAGACATACAAGCTGCCTAGGCTGAACCAAGAAGATATAAACCAGTTAAGCAGGCCAATAACACACAGAGATAGAAGAAGTAATCAGAAGTCTTCCAACGAGGAAAGGCCTAGGCCCAAATGGATTACTACTGAATTCTAGAAGACTTTTAAAGATGAACTAACACCAATACTCTTCCAGCTTTTCCATGAAATAAAAACAGAGGGAGAAATTCCAAATTTATCTTATGAAGCCAGTATCACACTCATCCTCAAACCAGGTACAGTTCCAACAAAAAAGAACTACAGGCAAATTTCTCTAATGACACAGATGCAAAGCTCTTCAACAAAATACTAGCCAACAGAATCCAGATGCAAATAAAAAAGAACATACATTATGTTCAAGTAGCCTCACCCAACAGATGCAAGGCTGGTTTAACATATACAAATCAATAAATGTAATTCACCATGTCAATAGAGCCAAAGACAAGAACCACATGATAATGTCAATAGTTGTACAAAAATCCTTCAAAAAATACAACATCCATTCATGTTAAAAGCTTTGGAGAAGGTAGGAATAGAAGGAATATTCCTTATTATAATAAAGGCTATATATAGCAGACTGACAGCCAACATCTTACTGAATGAGAAGATTAAACTAAAACCATTTCCCCTAAAATCAGTAACAAGGCAAGATTATCGACTATTCACAATAGGCAAGATATAGAAACAGCCTATATGCCCCATAACAGATAAGTGTATCAAAAAAATGTGGTACCTATACACAATGGAATTTTATTCAGACATTAGAAAGAATAAAATGTCATTTGCAGGGAAATGGAGGGAACTAGAACAAATCATGTTAAATGAGGTAAATCAAGCTCAAAGAGACAAGCAGAGCATGTTCTCTTTGATATCTGGAAATTAGATCTAAAATGCAATAGGATATGATAAATTGTACAGTATTCTAGATAGTTTCACACATCAGACCAACAGAGGATAATCTTAGGAGAGAAACACAAAGGCTCAATGCCTAAGTGTCTCTTCATATTTATATAAAATAATATACATTGTATGGCTAGTGAAGATCTTCTCCCAGGGGAAGGGAAAAAACAAATTGTTTAAATAGGAATACAGGTGGACTCATTGCAACAATGAAATGTGCAAGATGCTATGTCAAAAAATGAACTTACAACTTTGGCAGAAAGCGGGGTGGAGTGGGGTGGGGGTAGTCTTGGAGATGGAGGGCAGAGATGGTAAGGGAAAAACAAAGGAGGAGGAGGCAGCAATGCTTGATAAGAAATGTACTCATTACCTTGATCATGTAATTATAACCCCTCTGTATGGTATTTTCACAATAAAAACACTCATTAATAAAAATTTAAATAATATACACACTGAAATGAACTCCAAGTTATGGAAACCAGAGAACCCCCTTTCAATTTTTAGTTTTTGGTGTTTTTATCTTTACCTATGAATGATGTATGCAAGAGTACATCCTCAGAAGGGTTGGGGGAAGGGTACAGAACTCGAAGGAAAAAGGATGAAAAAGTGAAGCAGTGGATCTCACTGGACATTGATTAAATTGAACTAACTACACAACTCATGGGTAGAGACAAGATGGAGGGAATGTAAGAGAATGAAGAAACAGAAGATCCTGTGTGCAAGGAAATGTATTCATCACCTTAACTCATGGAATTGTAATCCTTCTGTATATTACCTCTATAATAAGTAAGTTAGTTTAAAAAATCAGTGCAGGCTGGTTGTGAGAGGTTCATATCTATAATTGTAACTACTCAAAAGGCTGAGATTTCAGGATCACAGTGAAAAGCCATACTAAGCAGGAAAGTCTGTGAAACTCTTGTCTTACCCACCAAAAAGCCAAACATGGAGCTGTGGCTTAAGTGTTAGAATGCTATTGAGGCAGAAAGGTCAGGGATTGACCTTTAAGACTGACCATAGGCTGAGACTTCAAGCCCCAAGACACCACCCACCAAAAAAGAAAAAAATTAAAGAAAAACTAGCTCAATAGACTTCTTGTATTCATAAATATTTATTTGACAGATACCATATATATTAATGTGTGAAAAGTAATTAGTTGATGTGCATATATTGTATACATTGTATAGCAGTATCTCGACAAATAAGCACCCCTGTCACAAAGTAACCATTGTATGGAGGAAGGGAGGGAAGAATGAAGCTATTTAATGTCTATTCTCTTACTACATTTCAAGTACAAAATCAACTATTTCTTACTATAATCACAGTGTAATATGTTCAGCTCACAGAAATTGTTCATCTTATAACTGAAAGTTTCTACTCTGATAAGCATTTTGCCCATTTCTCCAACTCCTGTCTTCACCCAGGCAACCATCATTATACTCAAAGCTTCCATGAGTTACACTGATTTAGGATCCACAGGTAAGTGATATCCTACATCACTTATCTTTGTATCTGGGTTTGATTTATTTTGATTAAGGTATCTTCTAGGTTCATCTAATTTGTCACAAATTCCAGGATTCACTTTTTAAATGTTGTACTATGTATTTGTATGTATGTATTCTAACATATATATACATAAATGTGTGTATATATGCACACTCACACACATATATAAAACATTTTTATTCATTAATCTGTTAGTGGCCAAACTGTTTTCCATATCTTGCCTTTTGTGAATAGTGCTATAATGAATATGGCATAATTGATATTTCTTAGAGACACCGATGTCCTTTCCATACCTACCCAAAAGGGGCATCGCTAGATTGTATAGTAGCTCTATATTTCTTTTCTTAAGCTAGTTACATGTCACTTTCCAAATTTTCCCTTTTGTCTGCCTCATAAAAAGCACTTTGTAGCCAGGTGCCTATGACTTATGCCTGTAAACTTAACTACTCAGGAGGCTGAAATATGAGGGTTTTTATTTGAAGTCAACCCAAGCAGGAAAGCCCATGAGACTCTTATCTCCTGTTAACTACCACAAAGCCAGAAGTGGAGCTATAACTCAAATGGCAGAACACTAGCCTTGAGCTAGTGCTCAAGGACAGCACCCAGGCCCTGAAATCAATATCTAAGTTCCAAATAAAATGCATACATACATACAGACATATATATATATGTATATATACATATATATGTATATATGTGTGTGTGTATATATATATATATATATATATATATATACACACTTTGTAAACCTTTGACATATGGGTTTAATAAAACCTTAATTGTGGTTGGGGATTTATCTCAGTGGAAACATGCTTGTCTGGTGAGTGCAGGGCCCTGAGTTCAGTCTGCAGCTCTGAAAAAAAAACTGAAATATTATATGGAATATTTTTTCATCACCCAAAAATATCTCCATGATCTTTTTCTATAAATATACTAAAAAAAAGTCACTTTGTCACTACAGATTAGTGTTTTCTGATATGAAAATTAAAAGATATTTTATTTTTGAATTTTTGATTAACATATTATTTTATTTTGCATTCAATGATACCATTGGCAGCATTTTATTCAACATAATTAATAATGAGCAGTTTTGCTTGATACCACTAATATCACTACTACATCTTTAAGAGAAAACCATGTTTCATTAAATATTTAGGTTAGATATCCTTGATGTTTAACTCCATAGTTAAAGTTATTATGCCATATAAAAATAAATAATTTACTTTTGGGTTTTAAGCAGGAGGTGTCAGAAAAGTTACCACAGGGATAACTGGCTTGTGGTGGCCAAGCATTCATAGCAATGTAGCTTTTTGATCCTTCGATATGGGCTCTTCCTATTATTGTGAAGCAGAATTTACCAAGAGTTGGATTGTTCACACACTAATAGGGAACGTGAACTGGGATTAGACCTTCATGAGACAGGTTAGTTTTACCCTACTGATGATGTGTTGTTGCCATGGTAATCCTGCTCAGTAGGAGAGGAACCACAGGTTCAGACATTTGGTGTATGTGCTTGGCTGAGGAGCCAGTGGGGCGAAGCTACCATCTGTGGGATTATGACTGAACACCTCTAAGTCAGAATCCCGCCAGGTGGAATGATACCACAGGGCCTTAGGAGCCTGGGTTGGCCTTGGATAGCTGGTCCCCCTTTAGTCCCCACCAGCCCGGCCTGGCCGGCTCTGGCATCCTTGAGGGGTCATCGCCCCACCACCGCATGTCTGGACCAAGGTCCGGTGGGGAGAGCCTCTCATCCTGGGAAACGGGTGCAGCTGGAAAGGGCGCCGCCCCCACTCCCATCACACAACTCACGTTCCTGTGGAACCTGGCGCTAAACCATTCATAGATGACCTGCTTCTGGGTCGGGGTTTCGTACATAGCAGAGCAGCTCCCTTGCTGCGATCTATTGAAAGTCAGCCCTCCACACAAGGGTTTGTCTTTAATCCCACCCCACCCCCATGTGGGCGGGCAGTCATCCCAAGCCAGTCCCATCCCATCTGGTCCCAGTGGGGTGGGGTTCAGGGGCGGTCCCCTTCCCATCCATCCTGTTTCAGGTGGGGCCTCCTCCTTCTACTCCCTCTCTCGACTCTCCCATCCCGGCCTGAGGGCCTCTCACCTGCACAGCCCCGCCAGCCCAAGGCTGGGGTTGTGTATGTGTGAGGCTCGGCCAGTGTCGGCATTGGGGAGGGGGTGGACGTGCAGTTCCCGGTTTTGCCCTCATCCCCCCCTTTGCCGCCCGGGTTGTGGTTCCCGTTCCGCGTCCCCGGCGCCATGGGGAGGGGCGGTCCCGTCCATCCATCTGCTCCATCTGTCCACTTTTTCCCCCCTCTCCATGCACGGAGAGGGTGGCCGCCTGGGCGCCCCCTTCGCCGTCTTCCTCTCCGAGACACACATCGGGTTGATCAGTTGCCACGCAGGGACTTAACCAATTTCCTCCCTGCCCCCCTTCACTTTGGCACTGCTGTCAACCAATTGTAGACTTAGTTTTGGACTTAGTCTCTGGGGCTCTGGCCCCTTGTGCCTGCTACCTTCTTCCCTCCCACCAAGCCTGGGGGGGGGGGTGGTACACGCCCTGGCAGTACGGCGGGCAACCAGTTGTCTTTTGTGTGTTGTAACCATGATGACGGGGAGGAGGGCGAGTTTTCAGGACCCTTTCCAACAGTCAATGTGTTGGGAAGAGGGAAAGGGAAGGGAAGGGGAGGGGAAGAGACAGGGAGTCGGTTGATCGATCCGTCTCTCCTCTCCTCTCATACCCCCAACCCCCACACCCCCACACCCCCACCCCACCTTCGGGCTTCCCTGGAGTCCTGCCTGAACAATTGTCTTGCCCTAATATCTCTTTAGCTTCCAACCCCTGCCTGACCAGATAGTGATACCTGAAGCACTCAGCAGAAACCAGCCAGCCCAGCCAGCCAGAGGGGAATGCGAGCCATCCATCGCCCTGTCGGGGTGTACGTATGCAGGTGGCATAACCGTCCATCATCCCCACCCCACCCCACCCCACGCAGGCGATCACTCGACCTCTGCCTCTGCCCCCACCCCCACCCCTGCACCAAAATTCACAACCCTACCCTCAGAACAAAATAAAACAAATTTGCTTGAATCTCAAAAAAAATTTAAATAAATAATTTAACCACATAAGAAACTTAGTCATATTTACAGAAATGTGTCTCCACTAGAAGTAATTTATAATTTATAGCCATACTCTTTCAGAATAGTGTTCTTCTTATGTTTCCGTTTGTTTAATGAAAAAGGTAGTTGAGGGTTTTTTTTTTCTATCAACTATTTTCTTTTTTCATTCTTCCTTTCTTTTTTGTGCTGGTTCTGTGGCCTGAACTAAGAGACAAGACTGTCCCTTAGCTTTTTCCATCAAGGTTTGTCCTCTACCACTTGAGCCATACCTCCACTCCTGTGTTTTAGATGGTTAATTGGAGGTAAAGGACTTTCCCTGACTTGGCTGTCTTTGAACTGTGATCTTCAACCCTGTAAGTATAGGATTATATATTAAGCTACCAGCACCCTGACTTCACTTTTTTTTACTACAGAAAAATTTTTTTTGTGGGTCATGGAAAAGAAACGAGGACTGGTCTTTGATAATAAACATATCCATATAGTTTCCTGAATAGGAACCATATGGATATCAAGAGGGACAAAGTCATACTGCCAAGATAATGAATCCTCCTCATTTAGTAGTCTGAAAGTATAACTAAATCAACCAGAAAGGTCATAAGTAGTTAGACAAACCATAAGTAATGGCTATAATATTAAAAACACAATTATGTGTTATCTAAAACAGGCATGCTGAAAGCCTACTACATGATAGAAATGTGTGAGAAAGATATATATTTCATGCCAGCAGAGCCACAGAAAGATGGAATAACCAAGAATAACCAGTCAATGATACTTCAGGATTTTTCTTTAAAATGTATGTGTTTGCATGCAACTGGAAATGATATTGAACAGGGATAAAAAGTCAAGGTTTCCTCTCTTGGTTCAGGAAACTTATGAAAAACAATGGGCAAGGGAAATGAGAAATATATAAAGGTCTGAGATGTGATCCTTGAAGGAGTCATCTAAAAGGGGCCATCAAACAACTAGCACACACAAAGCATGGGAGCCAAATGCCCATGTGAAGAATTGGATTACATTTTGCTGCCAAGAATCAGGAAGAGTTTCTCTAATTCTCTACTCTTGGTTCTAAATAAGATCTTTGTACCTGTTTGCATTATGGCCTAATTTTTCAATGTCTCTCAAATAAACTATTACTCTTCCTTAACTTTCTTTTAGTTTGAAAAATGGAAAATTGAAAGGACTACTCCTATTTCATAAGAGCCTAAAATTGTGTATGGAGTTAATATGTAACAGAATTATTACTCTAAGTTCATAGAGGTGAAAAATGGGTAAAGATAATGAACACGTGTATAAACTGTTCTAACCAGAAGCTAAGCACAAATGTATGTTAACAAACCCAGGCACCAATTGCTCACTCCTTTAATCCTTGCTATTCAGGAAGCTGCGATTTGAGATAGTGGTTTGAAGCAAGCCCAGTGGGAAAGTCCATGACTCTTATCCCCGATAAAATACCAAAAAAAAAGTAGGACTGTGGATCAACTCGTAGAGTGCTAGCTTGAGCCAAAAGAAACTTGGGAAAAGAGCCCTGAATTCAAGCCCCAGGTCTGGTACAAAAGAATAAAATATGCCAACAGGAAAATTTGCTGTGTTTGAACTGTAACCTATAACAACTGCACACACACACACATACAAAAGAAAGAACAATTGTGGCAAGAAAAGTGAAAAGTTAATAGTAATACCTAAATATTTTCAGAATGCCTTTGCAACTTGGCACTGGTTGCTCATGCCTATAAGTGTAGCTGCTCAAGAGGCTGAGATGTGAGGATTGAGGCTTAAAACCAGCAGAAAAGTTATTTTCTTTCTTGTCAGTTGTGGGGTTTGAACTCAGGGCCTGGACACGGTCCCTGAGCTCTTTACCTCAAGGCTAGTGCTCTATTACTTTGAGCCACAGTGCCACTTCCTGTTTTTTTGTGTGGTTAATTGGAGATAAGAGACTCACAGAAAAACAAAGGAGGGGGTAACAATGTTCAATAGGAAATGTACTCATTACCTTACTCATGTAACTGTACCCCTCTGTACAGTATCTTTTCAATAAAAAAATTTTTTACAGGGCTTCACAGAGACATTTTTGCCCTATCTGGCTTCAAACTGTTATACTCAGATCTCAGCTTCCTGAGGAGTTAGGATTACAGGTGTGAGCCACTAGCACCCAGCAGCAGAAAAGTTCTTGAGATACTTATCTCCAATTAACCAACAAAAAGCCAAAAGTGGAGGTGTAGCCCAAGTGGGAGAGTGTTAGCTCTCACTCCCAAGTGAAAATAAGAGCCCCCGAAATCATGCCCCAGAATCTCCAAAAAATAAGATGATAAAAGGGAATGTCTTTGAAAAGATTTTTTTGTAGTAAAAGAGAGTTCTAAACAAAACTGGGAGGTGTGCCACAGCCTAGATTGTAAGAATGAAGCTGGACTACAGTGATTCTGATGGAAATTGGAAAAAGGCCTAACATGTCAAAAGAAAAGTAATGACTATCCCCAAAAACTTGACAGAAAATAGAGAGAAATGTCCACAACAATGACTATTTGTTGGGCAGGTAATGGGAAGAACACCTACAGACAAGAACAAGGACCTCAAGAACTTAGCTGGGGACACTTTCATTTAACTGTTGAATTCTACAATGTATTAGTCCATAATCACTTGGACATGAATCTCTGAGATGATCTTTTTCTTCTTTTTTTCTTTTTTCTTTTTTTTATTGTGAAAATACTGTACAGAGGGGTTACAATTACATGGGCAAGATAATGAATACATTTATTATCAAGCATTGTAGCCTCCTCCTTTGTTTCCCCTCCCACTCCCTTCCCATCCTCCCTCCGCCCCCCAACCCAATCCTCCACCCCCACCCCCGCACCAAAGTTGTAAAGTTCATTTTCTTTTTTTTTTTTATTTTTATTTTTTTATTGTGAAAATACAGAGGGGTTACAATTACATGGGCAAGATAATGAGTACATTTCTTATCAAGCATTGTAGCCTCCTCCTTTGTTTACCCTTCCCATCCCTTCCCATCCTCCCTCCCCCCAACCCTCCCCCCCCAAGTTGTAAAGTTTGTTTTCGACATGACAACTTGTACTTCTTATTGTTGCAACAGGTCCACCCGTATCCTTATTTAAATGACTTGTTTTTCCCCTTCCCCTCCACAAATTATACCAACATCAAATACAGTGAAAGCAGGGGTTGTAAAGTTCATTTTCGACATAACGATTTGTACATCTCATTGTTGCAATGGGTCCAGCTGTGTCCCTATTTAAACGATTTGTTTTTCCCCTTCCCCTCCACAAATTATACCTACATCAAATACAGTGAAAGCAGGGGTTATGCTGTGGGGGGAGGGACATACAAAGCAACAAAGAAATAATGTTATAAATGTGTTAGAAACAATTGCACGAAAGAAAAAAAAATTTGAAGATGATCTTGAGGATGTTGCCCTAAAAAAATTGTAGATGAATTATTTCTTGCTTAAAATATTAAAATGTATAATTATGATAATAAAAGTATAGGAAATCTCAATCTCAGCAAAAATAAATATTTTAATGACTTGATCCTTAAAATATAACTGCTACAACTCTCATATATACTTATTATATTTCTACACTTCTGAGATTTAAGTTATAATCTTTAAATATATTACGTTTAAACTTTTATAATGTATAACTCTCATCTACCAACCTGTGGACTACCCTACTACCAGACAAATGAAAAGAATTTAAGAAAAATAGTATTCTTTAAATAAAATGAATTCCAGCCAGCATTGTCATTTCTCATAGCATCCATTCACTATAACATCCATTAACATACTATAGGCCGAGTCAATAGCTTTAGCATGGAAAATTTTACTTCCTGGTTTCGAAGTGTATAAATCACAGGGTTTAGCAGAGGAAATATCACTGTATGAAAGAAAGAAACAACTTTGTCAGCTGGTAAGGCCCTGAATGGACGAGTATAAATGAAAATTGCAGGTCCAAACATAAGAAATATAATAATAACATGAGTGGTACATGTGGATATGGCCTTGCTCTTCCCTTCAGATGATGACTTCCTAATGTGACATAGGACGATTGCATAGGAGGAAAGAAGCCCCACAAAACACACCAGGGAAAGCAGGCCACTGTTGAAAACCGTAAGAATTTCCACCACAAAGGTATCAGTGCAGGCTAGCTTGATGACCTGAGGAACATCACAGAAGAAGTTATCCAACTGATTTGGACCACAGAAGGGCAAACGGAGAATGAGGACCACCTGGATAATGGAGTGCACAAATCCTCCAAGCCACTGAGCCAGTACCATCACATAGCAAGCTCTAGAGTTCATGACAGAAGAATAATGTAAAGGTCGGCAGATAGCCATGTAACGGTCAAAGGCCATCACAACAAGGAGTAAGAACTCCCCTCCTCCAAGTGCAAGAAAAACAGTTGAGTGTTGCAGCCTGGGTAGGAGATCACCTTCTTCTCAGAAAAGAAGTCCACCAACATCCTGGGAACAACAATGAAAGAGTAGGAGGCATCTAGGAAGGCCAAGTTGCCCAGGAAGAAATAGAGTGGGGCTGTGAGTCCAGGGTCTGATCTTATAGTGAGAATGATGAGAATATTTCCAGGAAGAATGATGAGGTAGAAAATCAAGATGAGAGCAAAAACCAAAAGTTGAATATCTCTAGAGTGGGTCAGGCCAAGGAGGATGAATTCTGTCACCACTGTGCTGTTGTTTCTCTCCATCTTTCTTCCCTGCAGGAAATTATGGATCATTGTTTAATCTTATTATATTATGGAGTACAGTTTAGTGTTTTTACTGTGTATGCCTTCTAGATGTTCACTTTTCTTCCAGCTAAAAAATATGTGACAATCCTTATTTCAACTAAAACATTTTTATTAGAGAGGTTCAATGTCTTGGGTAACCTCCTTCAGTTCATTTCTCAAAATTTAAAAGGCAAACAAAAACACTGACCCCAATACTTTGTTCATATTATGTACAGATTTGTTTCTAATAAATTCCTTTGCTTTGGAAGTCTGGCTTCTTCTTCCTGCAAATCTTAACCTTGATAAGTCATAAAAGTAGTTTTTAATTGAGATATAACTTCAATTGTCAATTAAATATTTTAGATTCATCACACTTGAGGCTTAGCATTTGTCTTAGTATTATATCACTTTTTCAATATTTACACAGACTATAATGTTTTTATATTCTTTGCTTCTTTTAATCCCTGTGAAATACCTTCCTTGATGTCTATATGACTTACTAATTTGTATATTACCAAGTATATATCAGATATTTCATCTGATATCCTAAATAGCCTTATCAGAAACTGTTTTACCAGAACTTCAAAAAGTAAAATGTAGAGTCACAACTTAGAGATTTTGTCTTGTCTGGGACCCTGGTTAAGCACCCCTTCTGTGGCCACTTCATACCTTGTTCATACTCTGAATTGGCATTATTTGAGCCTCACATACTTATCTACTCAGTACCCACTTGCCTTTCTTTGCATAATTAGTCTTATTAATAATTATGCTATAACCATAGCATAAAAGAGTTAGAAATAAACACAAGATAACTTGAAATTCCTTCATTCCAAACAAGAGAAAGCAATCTCCTGTGATTAGATAACAAACCTAGTGATTTATTTTTGTTTTAATTGTAGTAGAATATTGCAAGTATATACAATTCATTTTAAATAAATCACAATTATGGCTCTAATCAATAGATTTTCTTTTCTCTGTAGTTTAATAAGTAAAAACATTACTACTAAACTCAACTCTCTTCTGATTTGGAATTCGATATCTAGTCTGGTGTAAATAAAATAGTTACTATTCATAGTAGAAGCTACTCAGAAGCACAGAGTTGTTTTAAGGTTTTAAAATTTAAAGTTTTAAAGTTCAGTTTGTTTAATTTTTATGGATATTTTAGAAGATGCATACAGTAATCCATTGAGGTACTGAAATAAATGGTTATCTATGTATGTGTATATTAATTTCATGTGCATCATTTAAAATTTCTTTTAATCTTTTTTTTGTCACTGGTGAGACTTGAACTCAGGCTGGATGCTGTCCCTTAGCTCCTCAGCTCAAGGCAAGCACTCTACCATTTGAGCCAGAGCACCACTTCCAGTTTATTGGAGATAAGAGTCTCATGGACTTTAGAGCCCGCGCTTGCTTTGAATCTCAATCCTCAGATCTCAGCCTCCTGAGTAGCTCGGATTACAGGTGTGAGCCACTGGCACATGGCTTCCACTTTTAATCTTGTAATGTACAGCATGTATATATGATGCATGTCTTTTATTTCTCCCACCTCATTTTCTTCATCTTAATTTTCTCTTTAGTCCTTGTTTTCTTCATTTTTTTCTCCCCGTTTCATTACTTCTTTTATTCTGATATTAATGTGTGTCTCTTCCATCCTCATCACTTAATATTAAGTGGTATTCTTCCAATTTACAGTGTTGAGCTTCTAATATTTTATATCACAATACATATTTAACTACTTATAAATGAATATTGACCATATAAAATATGGTGATATTTTTACCTTTTTTGAAGTATGGGTTGAACCCAGAGCTCCTTGGTAGCTAAATAGTCACTTCTGTATGAGCCAGACTACTATGACTTCTCTTTATTATTTAAAGGTAAATCTCATTAAAATTATTCTAAAAATTTATTTGATGATGATTCAAAACAGTAGAAATGGAATGTATGTGAGCATGACAACAGAAATTTGCAAAAAAGTAGAGAATTACAAGTTTTAAACTTATTCCAAAAAGGTGAATCAAGTTGAATAGCATAACAAAATACTACTTGATTCCAAATACACATATATAATATAATATAATATATACGTATATAAAATACTAAAAAATACATAGAGCTACAATAAAATATTTCTTAATAAAATAAAAAGGCTGGGTTAAATAACCTGGAAATTATTTTGAATGTCAGCTTTTCAGATTAAATCAGCACACAAAGCTCTTGGTTTGGGAATCAATTATCTGAGTCTCAGGTCTTATGTCAGTAATTGGCTGTGAGTGATACCGAGAAATTTCCTTAGCTTTCAGAAGCTTGAGATTTTTTTCTATCAAATAAAAGCATATCTATTTAAAGGGAGAATTAGAAGTAATGATATTAAAATATGTCTCATAAAATTATAAGCAAATGAAAATAATCTTGAAATATTTTCATGTTAAGAGGTAACTTTAGGAAAAGGACACAATGTTCCTAGATCCTTTAACAGTATCTTTCAGTAAAGCCTGGGCTAGATATTGTAGTGCCAAAATTTGAGTATTGATGAAACAAGAAATTATGAATGTTCAGTAAATATCATGTTAAATTGTCATTGTAGTTAGTAATGTGAACATCAAGTATTTTTCATTCTACACTTTTTCTATCAAAATCCGAAACATAAATGATACAATTGAAGGAAACAGAAGAAACTCCATACCTGCTCAGGGTGAAAATCAAAAGTCCTGATCTATCTTGTAAAAATTATAAAATATATTGTTTCTCTGGAACTCATGGCCTACTCTTTCTGCAGTTTTTTTTCTTAATGCTTAACACCAGAGGCCAGTAGGATTGTATTCATACTGAAGCTAATCTAAAAATTGTAAGATTATAAAAATTCCAAAGATTCTGAAGATGCTCAAGTTGAAGGCCTATTGGAGAAGAGGGTAGAAAGTAATTCAGTGCTGACTTTCAGCCTTAGCTTCTGGCTATTCCTATTGAAACTCTGACTTCTAGTGTTTTGCTATGCAAAACAGCAGATTAATCAGTTGAATAATTGCAATATAGTTTCTATTATCTCATCTGACTTAGGTCTTGTAAAGTGAAGCACCCAAGAAACTCAAGTATCTAGAGATCTTATGATACTCTTTCAAAGTATCTTTTCTCCCAGTCTTGATACAGTATTAACTAATCATTTTGGGCATTGCTCCAGATATTTATTGTCACATAGAAAGGCTTAGATTATGAAATCATTCTTCTTTCATCTGTCTTGCAAAAAATGCAGTTGGGATTTGGGAGTACCTTCTTCAATACATTGAGTGAATCCGAAGGGAAATATTAAGCTAACCATAATAGTTATCAGCAAAAATAGCCAAAGAAAAATATCAGAACTTTTTAAATATTAATTTTTAAGTAGGTTAGCTAATGCCACACTGAGGTGATTCTGAGTTTGAAAACAAAAATTCTATCAGATAGAATATTATGTGTAAGCATATTTTTAAAGAAATGACAGATGAAAGAAATTAAATTATATTATAACAGCATTCAAAAATAATATACTACATATAATACTATATATATATATATATATATATATATATATATAATGCAAGCAGTGTCAGAATAAAACAAAAACATAAATATACTAAAATATTTAGGGAAGCTTCAGTTTACTAATTTTTTTCCAGCTACCTTGGGTTGTAATAAAGCTTAGTATGGCACAATAATTGATCCTGCCTTTATAATATTTAATATTTACTTATTTAAAATGCTTTATTCTTAATAATTCTAAAATACTAAAAATATGGTACCTATACACAGTGGAATTTTACACAGCCATTAGAAAGAATAATCTTAAGTCATTTGGAGGGAAATAGAAAAGACTCAAGCAAATAATGTTAAGTGAGGTAAGCCAAGCTCAGAAAGACAAATGACAAATATTTTCTCTCATATACTGAGGTTAGATGTAAAAATACATTGGTATATAATAAATTATACATGATTCTAGGCATTTACATACAGTGAGACCAAAGGAAGAAATTCTTAGGAGAGGAACAAAAGGCACAATGCCTACGTGCATCTGGTAATACAAAATAGTATTTATTAAAATGAACGCCAGGAAATGAAAACAAGAGGTTTATTTCTTTTTCGCTGTTTGTGTTTTCTGTACTTCTTGTCTTGTTTGTTTATATATCTTTGAGAGTCTAAGAGAAGGCACAGAAATGGAGGGACAAAAGGTGAGCAAATGCAGTAACAGTATTCACTGGTCACTATGTTGAAAATGAACTATACAACTTGTGGGTGAGATAGAAGGGAAAAACAGAGACAGTGAACAAGCGGTGACATTATCCAATAGCAAATGCTCTCTTGCACTGACTCATGTAACTGTAACCTTTCTGTTTTTAGGATTTTCAAATATTTTTTAAAAGGAAAACAGTTTATAATCCACTTTACAGTGGAATAGCAAACATATATTTGTAAAAGTAAAATAATTCACTATCTCATTGGTCATTGTTCTAATTTATTTTCATTCAAACACACAGAGTCAAAAGAAGGAAAAGGGGAACAATAAGAAAGGAGACAAAAAAGCATAAAAAGTTAGAGTAATCAAAATGCATATGAGGAGAACAGACAAAATAAGGAAGAGCTAAATGGAAAAATAGTTACATAATTTTAGAAAATGACAGAAAGATACTGATATATAGGAATACTCAATCCACAATTCTATAAAGCCATAATAGAATATCAGTGATAAACAAAACTATTCTAAGTTAAAAAGAGGACTTGAGGTATAGCTTAAATAGTCAAGGGAATGCAGAATGGAACCTGACAGAAGGAATGGGAGTCTAAGGAAACCATAACCAATCAACTAAGTGACTTGAGAATAACACTGAACGCCAAATTAAGGAAGTAAGAAGTTCATACAAGATCTAAAACAAAGCTCCAACAAAGAGTTTGAAGCCATCGAAGCTGACCAATTAGAAGGAAAAGAAATTTTAAAAAGTAGCAAGTCTTGAAAGTAGGTTAGACCATGCAGAAGATCGAATCTCAGGGATTGAAGACAGCCTAGATCTTATAGAGAAAGAACATACAACTATCCAAGACATATCAAAGAAATATGATAGATCTATTCAACATTTGGAAGACACCATCAGAAGGCCTAATCTGAGGATAATGGTGTAGAGGAGCACCTAGACACAGAAGTTAATGGTCTAGGAAATTTGTTTAACAGGATCCTAGCAAATAACTTCCCAAACATGCAAAAAGATAGGCCTATTCAGATACAAGAGGTTTTTAGAGCCCCAAATAGACCAGACAAAAACAGGACATCCCACCATCACATTATAATTCGCACAGGATCAATTCAGACCAAGGAGAAGATCCTTCAAGCTGTGAAGTAGAGAAGATCAATCACCTATAAAGGGAAACCAATTAGAATCACCTCAGATTTCTCAGCAGAGACAATTAAAGCAAGAAGAGCCTGGAATGATGTATGCCATGCCCTAAAGACAAACAACAATCAACCAAGATTACTGTACCCAGCTAAACTCTCCATAACTGAAGGTAAAATAAAAACGTTCCATAGCAAAGAAAAACTGAAACAATATATTTCCACCAAACCAGCCATAAAAAAGATACTTAAAGATGTCTTATACATAGAAAACCAACAAGACCACAATAACCACCAAGAAACCACACCTAAATTGAGAATCCACAAACCACAGGAAGAACTCAGTTGTTGCAGCCCCCAAGAAGGTGGATAAAATGGCAAGAACTCCCAAGCACCTCTCAGTCCTAACTCTCAACATCAACGGACTTAACACTCCAATTAAGCAACATAGATGGTCTAGTTGGATTAAAAAGCAAGATCCTCAACAATGCTTGATAAGAAATATACGCATTGCATTGCCCATGTAATTGTAATCCCACTCTAGGATATTTTCACTATTTAAAAAAAATGGTTTACATGAGGGGAAAAAAGGCAAGATCCTTCTATATGCTGCCTTCAGGAGTCATAACTTGCATATAAAAACAACATATTCTGAAAGTGAAAGTCTGGAACAAAATCTACCAACCAATCAGTCCCCATAAACAGGCAGGAGTTGCGATTCTAATACCAGATAAAAAAGACTTCAAATTAAATTAGTGAGACGAGAGAAAGAAGGTCACTACGTACGGATTAAGGGATCTCCCCTTCAGGAGGATATTGCAATTCTAAACATCTATTCACCAAACAATGGAGCACCAAAATTGATCCTAGAAACACTACTTTCTCTCAAATCTCACATAGCTCCAAAGACATTAATTGTTGGGAACTTTAACAAACCACTATCCCCACTAGATAGATAAATTTGGCAAAAACTCAAAAGAGACGCCGCAGATCTTAAAAAACTGCATAGATCAACTAGATTTAACATAAATCTACCAAATATTTCACCCAGCAGCATCAGAATACACATTTTTCTCAGCACCACATGGAACATTTTCCAAAATAGACCACATTTTAGGTCACAAAGTAAACTTGTCCAAATTCAGAAACATTGAAGTTATACCTTGCAATCTCTCAGACCACAAGGGAATAAAATTAGAACTCAACACCAAAAGACACCAAAGAAAATCCTGTAACACATAGAGGCTGAACAACACACTGTTGAATCACCAGTGGGTCATGGAAGAGATTAGAAAGGAAATTCAAACGTTCATGATATTTAACAAAAATGAGCACACAAATTACCAGCCTCTCTGGGACACAGCAAAGGCAGTACTCAGAGGCAAGTTTATAGCTCTGAGTTCCTACATCAACAAATTGAAGAGATCTGAAACCAATAAATTAATGACACATCTAAACCTCCTTGAAAAAGATCAGCAAGATAAACCCCAATCCAGTAGATGGAAAGAAATAATTAAAATTAATTCAGAATTAAACGAATTAAAAGGTGAAAATCTATAGAAAGAATCAACAAACAAACAGTTGGTTCACCGAAAAAATTAACAAAATTAACATACCCGTAGCAAATATTATCAGGAAAACAAGAAAACACACCCAAATACATAAACTCAGAGATGAGAATGGAAACATCACCACAGAAATAACCAATATTCAGAAATTATAAGGGAATACTTCTCAAACTTTTATACTAATGAGTTTGAGAAGTTGGCAGAAATGGACATTTTTCTGGCAAATAAGGACATGCCAAAACTAAACCAAGATGAGTTAAGCCAAGTTAACAGGCTCATATCCAACATTGAAATAGAGACCTCCCATCTAAGAAAAGAACAGGACCAGATGGATTTACAGCGGAATTCTACAAGGCCTTCAAAGCAGAGCTCACACCAATACTCCTCCAACACTTCAACGAAATTGAAAGAGAAAGTTCACTGCAGAATTCATTCTATGAAGCCATCATAACCCTCATCCCAAAACCAGACAGAGACACATCAAAGAAAGAACTTTGATGAACATCAATGCAAAATTTCTCAACAAAATTTTGGCCAATCAATTTCAACAATTCATTCAAAAAATCATACAACACGATCAAATAGGATTCATATCAGGGATGCAAAGCTGGTTCAACATGCGCAAATCAATTAATATATTTCATCAAATCAACAGAAGCAAGGATAAGAACCACATGGTTATCTCAATAGATGCAGAAAAAACATTTGACAAAATCCAACACCCCTTTATGATGAAGGCTCTGGAAAAATTAGGAATCCATGGAATATTCTTCAATACAATAAAGGCTGTATATGACAAAACTACAGCCAGCATTACACTCAAAGGTGAAAAACTAAAGCCATTTCCTCTTAACTCAGGAATGAGACAAGGATGTCCACTCTCTCCACTTCTCTTCAATTTAGTATTAGAATAACTAGCTACAGCAATAAAACAAGATGCAAACATAAATGGGATCCAAATAGGGAAAGATTAAGTAAAATTCTCCCTCTTTGCAGATGACAAGATCTTGTATCTAAAGAATCCCACGGACCCACTCCCAAATTACTCAAGCTGATTCAAAACTTTGGCAAAGGAGCAGGGTATAAAATTAACCCTCAGAAATTAATGGCTTTTCTCTATGCCAACAATGAGAAAAGCGTGGCTGAAATCAGGAAAGCAACTCCATTTGTAATAGCCCCACAAAACATAAAATATCTAGGAATTAACTTAACCAAAGAAGTGAAAGACCTCTATGATGAAAACTTTAAAAGCCTCAAAAAGGAAATCAAAACAAAAGTTAGAAAGTAGAAGAATCGCCTATGCTCCTGGATTGGAAGGATCAACATCTTCAAAAATGGCAATACTTCCCAAGGCTATCAACAAATTCAATGCGATACCTGTGAATATAACAATCACATTCTTCCAGGAAATAGAAGAGGCAATCCAAAAGTTCATAGGGAATAATCAAAGACCGTCAATGGTGGAAACGATTCTTAACAGAAAGAACAGTGATGGAGGAATATCAATACCAAATTTCAAGCTCTACTACAAAGCCATAGTAATCAAAACAGCTTGGTACTGGCACAAGAACAGCCCTCAGGAACAATGGAATAGAATTGAGAACCCACAAATGAACCCACATGCCTATAGCCATCTAATCTTCAACAAGGGAGCTAAAAAACAAATCGAATGGAAGAAAGACAGCCTCTTCAGTAAATGGTGCTGGCAAAATTTGTTAATCATTTGCAGAAAACTAAAACTAGACCCTTATATATCACCCTGCATCAGAATCAACTCCAAATGGATCAAAGACCTCGGAGTCAAAGCAGACACTCTGAAAACATTATAGGGTAGAAGAGGAGAAACCCTAGGTGTCCTTGGCACAGGCCTGAAATTTTCTTAAAAGAGACCCAGAAACACAACATATCAAAGAAAGGTTGGACAAATGGAATTACATGAAATTGCAGAGCTTCTGCATGGCAAAGACACAGCTATCAACATCAATAGAAAGCCCACAACAGACAAGCCCACAATAGAAAGCCATACAACAGACAAGGGTCTCATATCTAAAATATACCTGGAACTAAAAAATTAAATCGCCAACAACAAATCCTCAAAGAAACAACTCCCCAATAAATAAGTGGGCTAAAGACTTAAAGAGAAACCTCTCTGAAGAGGAAAGAAGGATGGCCAATAGACACATGAAGAAATGCTCAACCTCCCTAGCCATAAAAGAAATGCAAATCAAAACAACACTGAGATACCACCTCACCCCACTTAGAATGGCTATAATCAAGAACTCTAATAACAACAGATGCTGAAGGGGATGTGGACAGAAGGGAATCTTACTGCATTGTTTGTGGGAGTATAAACTTGTTCAACCACTTTAGAAAACAGCATGGAGGTTCCTCAAAATACTCCACATAGAGCTCCCCTATGACCCAGCAATCCCACTTTTGGGCATTTACCCAAATGTTTACAAACAAGACCACACTAAAGCTACCAGCACGACTATGTTTATTGCACCACTATTTACTATAGCTTAGATATGGAACCAACCCAGATGTCCCTCAGTAGATGAATGGATCAAGAAAATGTGGTATATATACACAATGGAATTCTATTCCATCAGAAAGAATGACATTTCACCTTTTGTTAAGAAATGGAAAGACTTGGAAAAATTATATTAAGTGAATTCAGCCAGGCCCAAAGAAACTTAGGTCCCTTGGTTTCCCTTATTGGCCAAAGCTAGTATATGTCTGAGACAAGCAGAAACGGTCAGATAAGTTGATGTTAGGTGAAATGAACCCCAAGGTAAGTATTCAAATGTTTTTTTTCTTTCATGTGATTGTTTCTACATATTTATAAGATGATTTCTTTGTTGCTTTGTATGTCCCTCTCCCATGGTATAACCCCTGCTTTCACTCTATTTGATGTTGTTATAATTTGTGGGGGGGAAGGGAAAAAACAAATCGTTTAAATAGGGATACAGGTGGACCCATTGCAACAATGAGATGTACAAGTCGTTATGTCGAAAACAAACTTTACAACTTTGGTGCTAGGTGAGGGAGAAATGGTTGGGGGGTCGAGGGGAGGATGGGATGGGAAGGGGGAAAAAAGGAGGAGGCTACAATGCTTGATAAGAAATGTACTCATTATCTTGTCCATGTAATTGTAACCCCTCTGTACAGTATTTTCACAATAAAAAAATTTTTTAAAAATAATAAAAAGAAATGTACTCATTATCTTGCCTATGTATTTGTAACCCCTCTGTAAGGTATTTCCACAATTTAAAAAAGGCATGTATGGCCAGAGGTCACATCCAAAAAACAGAAGTTAAGCTTAAGAGGTTGTGAATTGAGTAATAAATTTCTGGATTTAATATGTACACATTGGGGGATAAGGTCTAATAATCGATGATGAGTATGTTTCTGGGCATTAGCAGAACAGCAATTAAGTCACACAAAAAAGAAAGAGGAAAAAAAAGAAAAAAAGGAACAAAATTCAAAAGAGATTTAAAACCACACGTAAAATAAAAATTATGAGAGACAAAAGTTATTTTTTATTATTTTAATTATGAGAGTAAAAAAATTTTTTAATTTTAGGTTTCAGATGTTCCTTTTTTTAATTGTGAAAATACTGTACAGAGGGGTTACAATTACATGGGCAAGATAATGAGTACATTTCTTATCAAGCATTGTAGCCTCCTCCTTTGTTTCCTCTTCCCATCCCATCCTCCTCCAGCCCCCGCAACCAATCACCACCCCCCAGCACCAAAGTTGTAAAGTTCGTTTTCGACATAACGACTTGTACATCTCATTTTTGCAATGGGTCCACCTGTATCCCTATTTAAACGATTTGTTTTTCCCCTTCCTCTCCACAAATTATACCGGCAACTTTTTTAAAGGTAGACAAAAGAGTTCTTCGTTGGGATTTTTTTGGGGGGAGGAGAGAGATCTTTTATCTCCCCGGTGTCCATAACCAGTCTCTTGGTGGAGTTTTTGGTCAGCTTGTGGTTTTTGGTTTTCCTTTGGCTTGATTTTTTTCTTGCCATTTTATTTGAGCAGGCAGAAAAATTCTCTGTGTTACCCAGGATTTTGTGATCATCCTCCTGGGCTAGCTAAGTGGGAGGAAGATCTGCTTTGAGTATCACAAAAGAGGGAGATGGGTATTTCCTCTACCTTAGAGTTAATGTGATGAGGCTAGGTTCTGGGTAGGGTTGAGGCCTCTCAGCAATCAGTAGCTTTTCCCTGAGGGACTATCTGCTGAGACACTCACAGAGCTCACCTAGAGCCAATTTCAGGGTTTATGTTTAGTGAGTTTCTATTGTTTGTCTAGGTTGCAGTGGTGAGCCTCTGGCTCTGTTTACCCAATGAAGTAATTCACTCCTCCCAGGACAGAGCTTTCTATGTCTGGGTGACTTTCCCCTGGGTGAAGCTGAGCCTGGCAGGTCAGTTCAGGTTCCTGTGCTGTGCTGAATGTCTCCAGTTGTTTTCTTTCAAGGCCTGAGTTGGAGCTAGTTGCTCAGCCGGACCTGTCAGTATCAAAGATGGAGATCTCTGGTAGTTGGGACAAGGTGTCCTTCCCACTGCTGCTCCATGAGGAGCGAGGATGTCAGGGTTCTACTCACCTTTGTCCTGGACTCTCTTTGTTGGTATGGAGGCCACAGCTACCACCACTGCAACTGCCATCGCAGCTGGGACTACCAGCAAGTGCTCAGATCTGTCTCCTTGCCTGGATTTGCCCTCTCTGGCCAAACTCTCTGTACTGTGATGACACACTTGGTGTGATTCTCTAGCCTAGGACTGTTCACTGGAACACTAAAATTGCTTTATACGTGAGAGCTCCAGTTTAGCCTCCAGCTTCTCCTCCACCATATTCCTATGGTCTCCTTGCTTTACTTTTAATGATACCATTTGCAGCATTTTATTCAAAGTAACACATTCTGATTAATAAATAATAATCCTTTTTTTACAACAATAATGTTATTATTCTACCTCTATGAGGCAAAGTTGCACTTCATTAAATAGAAATATTTATTATATTTAATTCTATAGTCAGAGTAATCTTTCCTCATCAAAAATCAGTACTTCCCTATCCAGAGTGTTTACTTGTAGATTTATAGGCACATTCCAGCTACTAGAAATGAAGGAATCCATGCAATCTATGTTTCTTTGGCTATGGTTTACTTTGTTTAATATAATTTTTCAACTCTTTCCATTACCCTTATGAATGGCATAATATCATTCTTTCAGATGGATGAGTAAAATTCTGTTGTGTTTATATACCATATTTTTATCCATTCATACATTGAGGGAAATCTGGGTTGATTTCATATCTTGGCTATAGTAAGCAATATTATAATGAACATAGGTGTGCTGTTAGCTTTATTGTGGTTTTGTTTCTGGACTATTGGATAAATGCCCAGGAGGGGAATTGCTGGATCATAGGGAAGGTCTATGTTTAGTCTTTTGAAGAACCTCCATACTTCTTTCCACAGTTGTTGAACAAATTTACATTCCCACCAACAGTGTAATACAGTTACCTTTGGGCTAGCATGTTATTGTTAGTTTTCTTGATGATGGACACTCTAACTTGGGTTTATTACACACAGTGAGGCCAAAGGCAGATATTCTTAGGAGAGGATCACAAAGGCACAATACCTATCTGATCATATAAAATAGAATTTATTGAAATGAACTTCAGGAAATGGAAGCAAGAGATTTTTTCTCTGTTTCATTTTTGTTTTCTTTTTTTTTCATCTGGTTTATTCATATATTTGTCCTTAGGAGGTTAAGGGTGGGGCACAGAATTGGTGGAACAAAGGGTGAACAAATGTAATAGTGGTACTCACCAGACACTTCATTGCAAATGAACCACATAACTTGTGGGTGGGCACAGGAGCGAAAAACTGGGAAAGACTGAGGGAAGGTGTGACATGCTCAAAAGGGAATGTACTCATTATCTGACTTTAACTGTAACTTTAATTGTAACCCTTCTGTACATCACCTTTATAATAACAACAAAAATGCATAAAAATCAGTACTTTAATCAATCAAGAAGCAGATGAAAAACTATGTCATATTTGCAACAATTTCCACTCAAAATGGTGCACAGCCACAATCTTACAGGGTAGTACTCTTATGGTTGTGTTAGGTACTAAAGAAAGTGGAAGTTTATTCTCACGATTATTTTCTTTCTTTTTTTTATTTTTGAAGTTCTAAAGCTTGAACTCTGGGACTGGGTACTGTCCCTTAGCTTTTTCACTCAAGTCTGGCCCTTACTACATAAACCACACCTATATTTTCAGCTTTTTCATGATTAATTGGAGATAAAAGACTTTGGGCTGTGATAAAATGAGCTATTTATGGAAGAGTCAATAGAGGTTGTTTCTCTCAACTATATTTTTACTATGAAAAACATGTTGTACTATGCCATGGAAAAGACTGAGTACTGGTCCCTGACTGATCCTCCAGAAATGGAACAGTATTGAAGATGACAATATCATGCTGCCAGAATAATTATGCCAAGTTAATGACTTCTTTCTGGATAGTCAGTAAGAATAGAATATAACCAGTCAACCAGAATAGGAGTCACTAGCTGGACAAACCAGCTAAACAAGCCATAGGCTATAATCTTTAAAACAAAATTATTCATCTTCTTGACTAAATCAGAGCTTTAGTAGACACTGCGGAAAATGACGTAGTAGAAAAATGTGAGAAAGATAACATGTGTAACGCCAGAGGACCCACAGAACGATGGGGCAACTAATCAACAAAAGTCCCAGGTCTGTCATTGAAATATATGAGTTCAGCAGTGTTTAAATACTTATTCAACTTCTGCTAAACAAAGAGAAAATGAAATCAAGTTTTCCCTCCTTGGTTCAGTAAACATTATTTTGTGCAAACCAAAAAGACAGGTGCTGTGGAGAAATGTAAAGCTGTTTGAGATGCAGTTCTAGTCTGAAGGAGCAATCTTGAAGTGGCCATCAGACCAGTGGTACACAGATAGTATTGCCTTATAGGGATCAATTCGCCATGTGAAAAACCAGATCAATTTGTTACTGATTCAAGAAGAGATTGTCTAATTTTGTATAATTCTCTCCACTTGTTTCTTAGTAAGATCTTTGTGCCACTTCCCATTATATGAACTTCTACTCTTCACTTTTTTTTGGTAAATTGAGAAACAGAAGCTTGAAGGGATATAAGATTCTCTTTCACAAGAGACTAAGAAATGTGTGTAGAATTAGTATGTTATAGGGAAGTGAAGGGTAAACAAAGGAGGAGGCTGCAATGCTTGGTAAGAAATGTATGCATTATCCTGCCCATGTAATTGTAGCCCCTCTGTACAGTATGGTCTCAAATAAAATAAAATACAATTAAAAAAAGAATTAGTATGTTATAGATTATTATTCTATGTCAATTTAGAAAAGTGAAATAAAATTGGGTAAATGAATGTTAAGATAATAAAGATGTTGATAAAGTGTTTTAATCAGAAGCCAAGCTCAAAGGTATGCCAACAGAAAAAATTACGATTTGTTTGTATGACAGGCAACCTATTTTAATGAGAAAGAACAATTTTTCTTACATAACAGTGATGGTAAAATGATAGTCTCCTAAGTACCTGATTAGGGTATCTACCATTTATATTAGGATGTCTGTAGGTTTGAAGGAAAGCAAATGATCCATTTTAAGGACTTTGAAAATATTCTTTGGTAGGGCAATGGAGTGCAAATAAAACTTAAGAGGTTTCTCCCATAGATTAGATGGTAAGAATTGTGTGGGACTACAATAACTCCAGTGGACACAAAAAGAATTCTTTAAAGGTCAGTAAAACTCCTTGATTATCTTGAACAGTAATGAATAATAAAAAGAAATGTCAACAACAATAGTTATATTTGTAAGCCAGACAACATATAGAACGCCAACAAGCAAGGACAGGAACCTAACAACACTGTCTTTTGACTCTTGCTATTCCCAATATCATAAATTACTCAGTAGTAAACTCTGAGTAAATCTAAATATGTTTTAGATGAGTTCTTTCTTGCTTAAAATATTAAAATTGATTACTATTATAACAAAAGTGCACTAAATCTCTGGCAACCTGTAAGACTCGTGATTTTATCATTTAAAATTTAAAAAATGAAACTTCATTTAAAATTTAATTTCTATATCTCTCAAATTTACTCTTATAATGTAGTTACTCTGGGATATCCTCTATGGCCTTTAAACATACAAGGTTTACTCTCTTATAATGTATAACATTCACCCTTCCTCAATGGCCTACTTAGTATTGGACAATGGAGAAATTTTAAAACAAACAGTATTCACTAGATAAATAAATTCCAATCAGAATTTCTTTTCTTTGGTTCTCATAATAATATCCATGTCAATGGATATTTTTACTTTCTGGTTTCTAACTGTATAAATCACAGGATTCAACAAAGGAAATATCACTATGTGGAAGAAAGAAACTAACTTGTCAGTTACTAAGGCCCTGAATGGACAAGTATAAATGAAGATGCCAGGCCGAAACATGAGGCATACTACTGTGACATGAGTGGTGCATGTGGACATGGCTTTTTTCTTCCCTTCAGAAGATGACTGAGGTATTCGACAGAGGATGATTTCATATGAGACCAGAAGCCCCAAGAAGCACATAAGTGTCATTAGATCACTGTTGAAGACTATGAAAATTTCCAATATCAGTGCAGGCTAGTTTGATAACCTGAGGAATATCACAGAAGAAGTTATCAAACTGGTTTGGACTACAGAAGGGCAAAGGATAAGGACACTTGGATAATGGAGTGCACAACCCTCCAAGCCACAAAGCCAAAAGTAATACATAGCAGGTTCTAGAGCTCATGACAGTGGAATAGTGTAAAGGTCAACAGATGGCCATATAACAGTTAAAGGCCACCACAACAAGAAGTAAGCCTTCCCCTCCTTTAAGGAAGTGGAAGAAAAACAGTTGAGTGACACCTTCTTCTCAGAAAGGAGTCCACCAGTATCCTGGGTGCCACAATGAAAGGGTAGGAAGCATCCAGGAAGGCCACGTTGCCTAGGAAGAAATAGAGTGGGGCTGTGAGCCCAGGGTCTGACCTTATGGTGAGAATTATGAGAACATTTACAGGAAGAATGATGAGGTGGAAAATTAAGATGAGTGAAAAGACCAAAAGCTGAACACCTCTAGAAGGGTCAAACCAAGGAAGAGGAACTCAGTGATCACTGTGTTGTTTGCTGTTTCCATCTCCTGCACCTTTAAAACATTAAACAAACAAAGCATAGACATATGTACTTAGCTTTTGACCTTTTCTGCTTGTTCCTCCCCCATGTTATAACCCCTGTTTTCATTGTATTTGATTCTCGTGCCCTGTATCTTGTATATATATTTTTCTAATTTGGGGAGGGGAAGGAAAAAATCATAATGCTTAAATAGGGTTACAGGTTGACCCATTGTAACAATGAGATGTACAAGACACTATGTTGAAAATGAACTTTACAACTTGTTGGGAGGAGGGAGGGAGGAGATGGGAAAGTGGGGAGGGAAGGGATGGTAGGGAGAAAACAAAGGAAGAGGTAACAATGCTCCATAGGAAATGTACTCATTACCTTACTCATGTAACTGTAACCCCTTTGTACACTATTTTTACAATAAAAAACAAAGCATGGTTTTCTTCTTTTCCATCTTTATCATATATCTTCATGAGCTAAAAGCAGTAGACTCCACATCTATATCCTATCTCATTCCACAACCTAAAATCCTAGTGTCTAATATACCTTCTGTCTTTTATCCTTTCTTGGGGGATAGCAGGGGGCTATCAGACCTGGAGTTTGAATTCAGGGCCTGGATACTGTCCCTGATCTTTTTTGCTCAGGCTAGCACTCTACTACTTGAGCCACACCTCCACTTGTGGCATTTTTGGTGTTTAATTGCAGATGAGTCTCAGGATCTTTCCTGCCTAGGCTGGTTTGAACCATGATCCTCAGATCTTAGCCTCCTGAGTAACTAGGATTACAGGCATGAGTCACCTGCACCTTGGATTGCCTTTTATTCTTCTATACTTTATAACTTCCAACCCCTGGTCTTCAAGCCAGACCTTATTTTCACCTGTATAGCTATTTAACTGTTCTCTCAAAGTGATCTAGGATTCTCCTGACTTGGGTGTTTTTCTTAGTTTGCATGAATCATAAGCATTTTCCCCTTTCCCCATATTTTTATTATTGATTAGATTTACAGGTGTTTCATTTTGACATACAATGTACCTTGATCAGACCTACTCCTCTGGCAGTCTTCCTTATCCTCCCTCTCCTCTTCCCAAACCAGTTTCAATATGCCTCACTGTTCCATGTTCACACATGTACATAACATGTTCTGACCATAATTACCCTCCTTCAATCTTTAAAATTGCCCTCCTTGGCTGCCACTAGTAGAAGATCCTGACAGGTCAAACCTGTTTTATGTTACTATGATTCATCACTTTTTTATTATATGCTATTTTTTCAGAAAGGTTTTACCATGGTGTTTCATAAGTACATGTAAAATATTTAAATCAGATGAACTTTCTCGTTTACTCTAACTATTCCAATCCTATCTTTCTTATTCAACAGCTTAAAGTAAATTTTATTTTTCCCATCCTCGTGTCCAGAATCAATATATTTAGGTAGCACTCACTATCATCCTATTTTCTCCACCCAACCTCTCATACATGAAGTGTTTTTCTGATGGAAAGAAGACCCTAACCACAGGTATTAAGGTCTCTAGGTCTTCATGCGAATAGTTGGGAATTGAAAGAAAAAGGGAAATGAATAAGCTTCTTAATGGGAGCTTTTTAATTGTAGTGTAAGATATATCTCATATTAAATTATATTTCAGTGCTGTCATATGTGTATTTATGAAAATATTAAGTTGTATATATTTATTATATATAAATTGTACCTCATGAATAAGCTTCTTAATGGGAGCTTTTTAATTGTAGTGTAATTAAGATATATCTCATATTAAATTATATTTCAGTGCTGTCATATGTGTATTTATGAAAATATTAAGTTGTATATATTTATTATATATAAATTGTACCTCATGAATGTTGCCATAAAAACACTTTAAAATATTCTACTTACAGGAAATACTTTCTTTTTTTTTAATAAAACACCAAACTGTTATCCTGGTTTAAATAAAGGTTTGTGAACACTAGAAGAAATGAAATAAAAGTTTTGTTTATATAGTGGCCTCTAACTTGGGAATGTGCTCACCATTAAAGATGAGCAAAATAATTTATTGGTATGAAAACAATACACTAAGGTTACCATATATATCTAATTTATCGTATTTTAAGTCCTTTTTCTGAATATTAAATTTTGCATAGATTTTGAATATAGTTTACATAAAACTGAATATAAAATATGTGAATATTGCTGGTGCATGCACAAAATTATGATTAAGATAAATTTTAAATACATTTCTATTGTAAAAATAGTGTACAGAGGGGTTACAGTTACATGAGTAAGGTAGAGTACATTTCCTATCGAGCATTGTTACCTCTTTTCTTTTTCCCCTACCATCCCTTCCTTCCCCACCTCCTCAACTCCTCCCGACCTCCCCTCCCACAAGTTGTAAAGTTCATTTTCAACATTAAGTCTTGTACATCTCATTGTTACAATGGGTCAAGATAATTTTTTAAGCTAGATGTTCATGAGCTGGAAAAAAAGACTACAGTGTGATTTCCTTTTTCTTTTGTTGGTCTTGGGGCTTGGGCACTGTGTCCCTCAGCTCTTCAGCTCAAGGCTAGCGCTCTACCACTTCTGGTTTTCTGGTGGTTTATTGGAGGTAAGAGTGTCATGGACTTTCCTGCCAGGGCTGGCTTTGGATCTCAGTCGTCAGATCTCAGCCTCCTGAGTAGCTAGGATTAAAGGCATTGAGCCACCAGCACCCAGCTTACAATGTGATTTTTGTATGGCTTTAGCTACTCATCACAACTTGAATAATGTCACTGAATATGGAATACAGACTTACAGGGAATGAGGGGTTCATTAACCTCACCTGAAAGGAGAGACAAGGTAAAAGAGGAGAAAGAAATGAGGAAAAAGTAATAAAGTCCCAATTAAGAAATCAAAGCCAAACATCTTTCTACTTACTCTTAAATTGAATACATCTTGTTTATTCATATGCGGTTGATAATTTCATAATCCCTTAAAAATTGAAGATGTATTTAAGAAGAAACTTCTTAAATATCTATGAGGTTAGATGCTGAAGAATCTGCCATGGTAGCTAGTTTTTTTTGGAGCATTCACTTCTATTCTATTGGCTCCTTAACACACACAGGACTCGGTCCCATATAACGTTTTTGACTCACTGTTTTCCTCTGTGCTCCCATGGTGCCTGTGATTTTCACATTATGTTCATCACATATTCAGAGACTGAAGATACATATCCATAAAACTAACATTTCTTTCAAGAAAATGAAACCTCTGAAAAATAAAGGCACAGAATCTCTGTAAAGGCACATTTCCTGTTCAACTATATTGAGAAGAATTGCTGTCATAGGAATTGAAATAGAAAAATGAAGGAGCATCTCTCATATTTCCATCTCAACTGATACAAATATTTATTGGGTTGGTAATATGGGAACATTGCAGTATTACATGATCCACCGAGGCCAGATTGAGGCCAGAGGGGGTGGGGACTGGTTCAGTCTTGGGGCCAACCCCACTCCAGCCACTGCTTTAAGTATATCTCCTTCACTCCTGCAATTTTTTAACCATAATATCTTGGGACAATCACTTATTCTTCCTTCACCTGAATTTTGTCACCTTTACATCCTTTGAGAAGTGAATGAAATAATATTAATAGATTGAACTTTTATGAGTTTTAAGTGCATGTGTACCAAAGATTTTATTTCCCTATTTTTGGTGTGAATCCTTAATGTTAACTAACAGATTACAGAGTAAAATTTAGGGAGGTTTAACTTCAGTAAGCTATTAACCATCCCAGACTGATGTATGCTAGGACCATTAATAAAAGGAAGCTCTGTCCAAGCTAGACCAAGTCAAAAGCTGGCCTTTTGCAATATTTTCAAACTGGTAAATGTTCTCACTGCCTAGCATTTACATTGACTGACTCTCTCGATTTAGTAATGTAAATTTATTACTTAGTACTCACATTCCCAAGACAATTGATATTTCAACAAATACTGTATTGATACTCAAAAAATTCTAAGTATTCTAAAAAGATGCTAATGTATTATTGAATTCATATTTACATTTAAGTCTAATTCTTATCATTGCATTACAAGATAGCAGGTATCACACCTGAAGAGGTATAGTATGTTTCCATTTTCTTCTACTTTTTTATTTTTTCACAAGTAGGAAGGATGGTCAAAATGTATACCTCTCTAACAATCCCAACACTGCTTTCACACAGCAGTCCTTACTTCCTTCCAATGGAAGGGTAAATATCTATCGTTTCTGCCTTTTCTCTTAAATATCCCTTTGCATAGATGAGCCCCTTGCTTGCACTTTTAAAAGGACAAGTAAGTTGTGATACAATGGAGGAAATATCTTGGGAATTTATTTTTAAATTTTATTGTCAAGGTGATGTACAGAGGTGTTACAGTTACATAAGTAAGGTACTGGTTACATTTCTTGTCTAACTAGTTACCATCTCCCTCATTTGTACCTTGGGAATTTGAAGGCTAACAAAGCTTTAGAGACTCTCACTGTGAATTGTCAAAATGACAACAGGAATAGTTAAATAATAAGATAGAACTGCTCATGACATTTTCATCCATGCATTCCAGTTAAAGATGTGCATAGCACAATGAGATGAAATTACATCTTAAAATTTTTTAAAGATTCATTCTTTAGCTACTGAATTCGAAAATCAACATTTACAACATTGAAAAAGCTATATGCAATAACAGTTGATCACCCTGTTTTATCATAGCATGTTTGAAGTTTTCTCTTTATTGTATGTCTTTATGTGAGAGGTGTTTAAAAGTTGTTTTCTGCTAAGAAACAGTGATGCCTAACTTGGACCCATAAATTATCTAGGAATGGGATAAAGACTAGTCATGCCAAGACTCTTCTGTTTCTTATCCATGTCCTTTGCACTGAGAATTTTCTACTGCAGTCACTTTACAGCCACCTTGGATTGGAGGAAAAGAATGAATGGAAGTCTAAATCTCAATGACTTTTGTTGTAACTAGGCCTTACTAGACCAACTTGAGATGATAGACAACCAGAGGCACCTCTGATGCCTCCTCTGACCATGCCACTGGGCATACCTTGTGAATTGGCAGAGAAAAGAAATATACTACACAGCAGCATGAAAGGGTAGCACTTCAGCACATCTTCACCCACCTTTGGGGGAGTAGATATTTTAATAGGAAGATTTAGAGGCAGGATTAGAGAATTCTGTGAAAATAGTCCCAAGTTTCTGGCAAACCTAACCAGAAAAATCTGTAAAACTACAGTCTATAGCCAACTAGCAAAAATCCAAGCTGGAGTTGTGGCTGAAGTGAGAGTCAGCTAAACAGGACTCTGAGTTCAAACCTCAGTGACAGCAAAACAACAAACAAAAGCTTTCTTTCTCATATTGGTATGAGTTTTAAAAAAATAAATTTTCCTCTCAAGGGAGTCATTGTCTGTATACTCTATTTGGCTGCATATATATATATATATATATATATATATATGCATATATATATGCTTATCTTTACTTCCATCCTATGTTGCCTTGGTCTCTGTAACCTTATAACAAGTCCTTATAAGGGGAGGGGTGGGGGAGGAGGAAGCGGGGAGATGGGAAGGGATAGGAAGGGGAAACAAAGGAGGAGGCAACAATGCTTGATAAGAAATGTATTCATTTTCTTGCCCATGTAATTGTAACCCCTCTGTATGGTATTTTCACAATTTAAAAAAAAAGTCCTGACATCCAATAACAGAATATCTCAGATTTTATTCGTCCTTTCTTTTTACCAATAGGTATGAGATGAATGCAGTCTTACCATCATAAAGTGATAAACCTTTAAAAGTACAAATGCTATATTTCCAAAAGTGTAGATGGTGAGGGGAGGAGAGGTACAGGACAACCTATCTCTGGGGTCATCATTATGTACCTCACTCACCACTACTCCCTGCATTTCTGGCCTTGAAAAAAGAACATCTTCATTCCAAAAGCAGCTATAAAACTATTTGTGTTGACTTATTGCTCTGAATTCTCAATTTCATTGAGACTTAATCCTATGTATAGTTTTAGGGTTTAATTCTGACAGGTTATGAAGAATTTTCAAAGACATTTGACTAACATTATTTTCTTTTGCTTTTAACAAGTTCGGTAAAGCTATCCAACATGCCACAGGATGGAAATGGAGTGTATATTCATAGTTTCTGTAAAGTATTTTATATCCAAACAAAATAATTGAGGAAATAAAGCACCTAAGTCAGACTCCTGTGACTTACAGGATGATTAGGAAGAGACAATACCGGGAATACTCCAGTTGTGACCACCAAAAATGTTTTCTAGTCACTGCCCTATATCCCCTGGTATAGATGGCAGAATTATTCCCAGTTTGAATGTCTTCCATGAATTAGGCTAGGTCTATAATAGGCCAAAAATTACCCACTTTCTTCTCAATATTAGTTTCTAACTACAGATAATATGTTATTTCTGTGTTTTTATTAATAATTTCAATGTTACCAGCAAGAACTCTATTTAGTAGCAGTATACTAATGTTCAAAAAATACATCATCAGTGGTCTTATTTTAAGAACATTTATACTGATTATATTAGATATAGTTACAAAATGAAATGAAGTCCAGCTAGTTCAGATTTAGAGAAATATAAAATCAGGAAACATAATTCATTATTTATTATGTATATTTTTTTTGTTTTACATTTTTAATGTTCACTTGCAAAACATATGAGAACAGTAGTTCTATTCATTTCCAAGTGATGAGAAGTCAATTCAAAATTCAGGAATCATAACTCCATTCTGGGCCAGTCTGTTTCTAGTAAAGGAGGCCTGTGGCATTGAAGAAAGAAGAAGGTCATCATAAAGAAAAATCTCCAAAGGAAAAAAATAAACTTTATGTCCTAATACTCTATCTTTGTACCAGAAGTGCACTTGGTCATGAATTATCTCTTCAACTAAGAAATAGGTTTATTAATATAAATGGTAAGCCTGGAATTGTCTTTCATATATATATACATATATATGTATATATATATATATATATATATATATATGAGCAAGATAATATGTATACACATATTCTCAATGCTGACAGGAATCAAGAATCATGTCCACAAAATCAAAGCAAGCATATTTCAACATCAAGTAAAATAAAATACTAAAACATTGTATACAAGGTGAATGTTCTTATCCTTTTATCAAAATACCCCAAATATTTATGATTTATTTATTTATTCTGCAAATTGAATAACACTTTATTCTTCACAAAGGAAACTTTAGAATCCTTTATTATAATCCTTGCTCCATAGACTATACTATGATAGCATGTGTATTGCATGTATTTGTTTTGACACATTCACATCTTTCCTTGAAAGCTATCTACTGAGTTCTGCCCCAGAAGAAACTCATGCTATGTTGCAAATTTAATTATGTATAGTTTGAACACAAGTAAAGCAATATTCAATTTTTTGATATAGCCAGAATCACTTAGTAACAGACAGTAAGTCACAGGTTAGACATCTTATTCATGTAAGTTTCTAAAATTGAAACGAGAAATGGGAAAATGAACTTTAGTTCCTTGGAACAGTTGTAAGGGACATAGTCAGAGGCTGTTACTAATAATTCATGGCAGAAACCGTTCATATTCTAAGAATGGATCTTATGTCCTTTGGAACACAAATTCAATCTCCTTGACATGCTACTTTTTATTTTTATTTTTTTTTGGGTCCGGTTGTGGGGCCTGAACTCTGGGCCTGGGTGCTGTCCCTCAGCTCTTCAGCTCAAGGCTAGCACTCTACCACTTGAGCCACAGTGCCACTACCGGCTTTTTTCTTTTTGCTTATGTGGTGCTGAGGAATCGAACCCAGGGCCTCAGGCATGCAAGGCAAGCGCTCTACCACTGAGCCACCTTCCCAGCCCTACTTTTTATTTTAACACAATAACTGACACAACAGGGAAATTTTATGAATATGGGTGTGGTTTTAGCTTAGCAGGGATAGAAACTCACTCCTGCTTTTTAGTGTAAGCCAAAGTAAGTTTGGCCAATTGCAGGCCACTGGGAGTTGATAAGAGCCTCAGACCAACTTCCGTTTTTTCTAGAATATTCTTTTCCATACAAATTCCTGTCCTTCTCCCAGAACTGTTTCTCACAAACAAATGGTAAAGAAATTTGATGAATAAATATATTCCCAACAGTCCAAGGATCTAAAATACTTTCATGAATGTTCTCATGTATAAAAATTAAATCATTGGGCAGAATTTTTAAAATATTAAGCCATTTATGCCTGTTTATTTACTAACATTGCATATAAGATTGTTACTCATCAAAGAAGTTTTATTTAAATCACCTATAATTAGCTCATTTTTCTAGCCAAAATTGTCTAATTTCCTTAACAATTCTTTATTGACAATACTGTTGGCAACATGATTCACAAAGGAAGTTTCACACATGTATTTTCAGTAACTAAGGCTAGGATAAATAGCTTCCACATAATCTACCTGAATTTCCCTGTATTTTCCCAATGAGAGGTTATTTCAAACACCAAGAAGTATAAAGGTTTGTAGACCTTTAAGAATTCTGCTTAGGTTTCAGTATGGCACTCTGTCAACTTATTAATTATATTGACCTGGAATTGTTTTCATTGTTTCTGTGACTTTGTATCTATAAAGATTCCTGAAATAGGTTGGGCATCATGATGTATGCTTACTTGAGGCAAAGATGAGCCTACTGAAGTTTAAGATATATTCAAGCAAAGTTCACTGAGGCTTTTTCATACAGCCAATCTAATGGCAAAAGGACTTGAGGATGTAGTATAATGGGTTGAGGACCCTGACAACCCCTCATTTTGAAATTGAAAACTTAAATTTAAGTAAATAAGAGGTCATAAGCGATATCTTATTAACTCATAGACTGAATCTACTTTTCAAATACTCAATCAAGGTCAGTAATTGAGTTATTAGTGTCAGGGAATAGAAAATCAACCCCTAATAAATAATTCACTAGATCATCATGGGAGTCAATACATCTAAGTATCACCCATGTTAATTAAAAAATTGTTTCCTGAGAAATAGATCTAAAATAATTCAGAGCAATAACAAAAGCAGTACCTTATAATTAATATGAGATAGAATTAGTAAGACAAAAATAAAAAAAATTAGCAAAAGAGATAGTTCTGTAAAAACTCACAGAGCTGTGGGCTGGGAAGTTGGCTCAGTGGTAGAGCGCTTGCCTTGCATGCCTGAAGCCCTGGGTTCGATTCCTCAGCACCACATAAGCAAAAAGAAAAAAAGTCGGAAGTGGTGCTGTGGCTCAAGTGGTAGAGCGCTAGCCTTGAGCTGAAGAGCTGAGGGACAGCGCCCAGCCCAGAGTTCAGGCCCCACAACTGGACCAAAAAAAAACTCACAGAGCTAAATATCCTTAATACCAGCCAAACTAAAGCCCTCTTCTTAAAACTAGCTTTCCTTCTGAAGATAATAAGTAAAAAATGGTGGGGGAAAACCAGTTGTTTAAGGATACAGGTGGACCTGTTGCAACAATGAGAAGTACAAGTTGTCATGTCCAAAATGAGCTTTACAATGTTGGTGGGGGGGGAGGGGGGAAGGAGAAGGATGGGGATTGGGGGGAGGGGGAGGCTGGGAAGTGATGTGAAGGGTAAACAAAGGAGGAGGCTGCAGTGCTTGGTAAGAAATGTACGCATTTTCCTGCCCATGCAATTGTAACCCCTCTGTACAGTATGTTCACAAATAAAATAAATTTTAAAAAAATAAGTAAAAAATGGTAGGAGTTCTATATTGCAAAAGAATTGCACTCTGTTCTGAATTCATAAAAATTGTTTTCACAATGTGGTAAATTATTGAGTTCTATTACCAACACTGTTATGTAAATACCACTTGAAATACAAGTGGAGACAGCTTTTATAAAAGAATGCTAAATCGTAGAAGACAGAAGACAAAGTAGATCATCTGATTTCCAGAACTGAGAAGATAGTTTACGAAATATTCTTACTGGGTCAAGATTAAAATAGCATTTATTTAGGTGCTAGTGGCTCATGCTTGTAATCGTAGCTACTCAGGAGGCTGAGATCAAAGCAGCCAAGATAGGAACATTTGTGAGAATCTTATCTTCAACTAACCAGCAAAAATCTGGAAAGGGAGGGATAGCTCAAGTATTAAAGCACTGGCCATGAGTGAAAAAATGAAGTAAAAGTGCAAGGCACTGAATTCAAGGCCCCCCAAAATAAAATTTAATTGGTTATATGAAACTAGTCACATTTGTAAGCTGAATGCCTCTTCACATTTAGTGTGATTCTGTCTTAAGATCTTATTTGTTTTGTTGGTTTTCAACACTTTTTCTCTTCAGAGCCAATTTCTCCCAAGTAGTTATTCAATGAATAATTTAGCAGGTGCTACTAAATCTGAATTTCTAGTGATGATCTGTCAGAAATTCCAGGTTGTCTGAAGTGTAAGTACATTTATTTCCCTCTCAATGCCTTTGTTTTCTCACTATAAAGAGAAGTGGAGAAAAAAGATCATTTGTGAAGCCAAATAAAAGGAGGAAATGAAAATAGCATTATTACCACCATAAATGTTTCCTTCTTTGGAACACTGATCCTCAGAAGGACAATAAAATGTATCATCTAGCTTTCACTTTTCCCTACGTAAATAATATCTGCTGAGCAACTTCCTCATGGCTGTTTTTACTTCCTTGTTTCGTAATGTATAGATGATAGGATTAAGTAGAGGGAATATCACAGTATGAAACACAGATACCACTTTATCTGGGGAAAAGGAGTCAAAAGGGCGAGCATAAATGTAGATGGATGGACCAAACATTAGCACCACTATGGTGATGTGGGAATAGCATGTGGATATAGCCCTATTGGTACTCTCACCTGAGCCTGAGTGTTTCTTGAGCATGGCCAGAAGGAAAGCATAGGACACTAAAAGAGCAATGAAACACACCACAGAAATCAAACCACTGCTGAAGATCATCACTAACTCCTCTGAGAAGGTGTTGGCACAGGCAATCCGTACAACCTGTGTGATGTCACAGAAATAATTGTCTAACTCATTGGGTCCACAGAAGGGAAGTCTAACAATGAGAACCACCTGAATTATAGAATGAATGAAGCCTCCCATCCAGGACAGAGCCACCAGGATACAGCACAGACGTCGATTCATGATGGTCGCATAATGGAGAGGACGGCAGATAGCAGCATAGCGGTCAAAGGCCATCACTGTGAGCAGGAACATCTCTGAAGCCCCAACAAAGTGCAAGAAGAAAAGCTGCGCAATACACCCCCCAAAGGAAATAATCTTCCTCTCCACAAAGAAGTCTACAAGCATCTTAGGGGCTGTGATGGAGGAGTACCAAATATCAAGGAAGGCCAGGTTAGCCAGCAGGAAGTACATAGGAGAAGTTAGGTGTGGGTCAAGCTTGATGGTACAAATGATAAGGATATTCACTGGAAGGATGAAAAAATAGAAGGATAGAAATATAACAAATAGGATTAGTTGCATCTCCCGAGTCTGAGAAAGACCAGTAAGAACAAATTCTGTCACGCTGGTATAATTTTCAGGTTCCATTTCTTCAGGTTTTTTTCATCATACAGCTATGAAAAATAAACAAATTATATTTATTTCAAATAACATTTAACTAGAATGATATCATTGCTTCCAAACTTGTCATATGTTCTCTGACATTAGGTTATGTGTATTTCCCTTATTGACTTTGAAAAAAATCAAGATAGAAAGTACCTGATAAATTAGAAACATCTAAAACCATATAAAGTATATTACATGTTTGAAAGTATGAAATCCATCCAGATTTTTAGGAAACTCAGAAGTAATCCTTTATCTGCCCACAATATTCATTAATTTGTGCACTTTCTTCTGAGTCAAAATTTAGACTTCTAATTGGAAATTTAGCTCATTCCTTTTCTTTTTGTTGAGAAAAAGTATCAATTTACACAAACATTCCCAACGTTTTGTGTGTAGTTAATAATCACAACTTTACTGCTTAATCCTTTATAATACCAATTAATACTTTCAAAAATTCACAATTGACAGTAATATAGTTTATCTTTGTAAAAATCATCTGACTATGACCAGATCCTCAATATTCAACACTACATTGACAATGATGTTTACCCACTATTTCAGGAAGGTTGAAAGCAGCTACATTCATCTGAAAACTAGGCATATTTCTCATAAAAAATGCATTGTATTTTACTGAACAACAGCCATTTCAAAGAGAAAATGGGAATATATTATTTTTAAATTTTTCTTTACGTCCAGTTACAAGGAATGCTAGAAAATATTAAGTATTCTTATCTACTAGAGATACTAGAAAGTCTCTTGTCTTCTCCTGAACACTATATCTACTACCATGTAAAGAAATCCAACCTATCTTTCCTAGAACCTACTGACTGAATTTGTACTTAATTTAGCCATAATGGAAATAGATGTAAATGAATGGGTTATTTGTTCTTAATTAAACAATTGTTCCCTTATTATTGGAAGGAGGTGAATATTTCAAAGCAGTAAACACCATTACAAGACTCTAAGCTCCAACTGTGTTTATTGCAGCATTATTTACCATAGCTAAGATATGGAACCAACCCATATGCCCCTCAGTAGATGAATGAATCAAGAAAATGTGATATATATACACAATGGAATTCTATGCCTCCATCAGAAAGAATGACATCGTCCCGTTTGTTAGGAAATGGAAGACTTGGGAAAAAAATATTAAGTGAAGTAATCCAGGCCCAAAGAAACATAGGTCCTATGGTTTCCCTTATTTGTAATGACTATTATATGTCTGGGACAAGCAGAAAAGGTCAAAAGCTATGAACATATGAAAAGATAAGATGATGTTAAGCAAAATGAACCCCAAGATAGGGACACAATGTTTTTTTCTTGCTTGCTTGCTATTGTTTATAATGTATTTATAAGGTACCATGGGATTTTTTTGTTGCTTTGTATGTTCCTCCCCTATGGTAAAATCCCTGTTTCCATTTATTTTATGTCAGAGTAATTTGGGAGGGGAAAGTAAAAAAAAAAAAAAAAACGTTTAAATAGGGACACAGGTTGACCCATTGTAACAATGAGATGTACAAGACACGGTTGAACAATGAACTTTACAATTTAGGTGGGGGTCGGGGGGGAGTGTAGTTGTGGAAGTGTGAGGGAAGGGATGGTAGGGGAAAAACAAAGGAGGAGGGAACAATGCTTGATAAGAAATGTAATCATTACCTTGCTCATGTAACTGTAACCCCTCTGTACAGTATTTCCACAATAAAAAAAAAACTTCTTTAAAAAAGACTAAGCTCTCCAAAAAGAATTTAATGGAAGAAAGCAATCTAATTCTATTTTTTTCATATGGATACCTCTTTCTCCTTAATCTTACTCTGTGCTCTTACAAAAGAGGAAGTGGGAAAATACAAGTAATTGAAGGCAGGAAGGAAGGAAGGAAGGAAGGAAGGAAGGAAGGAAGGAAGGAAGGAAGGAAGGAAGGAAGGAAGGAAGGAAGGAAGGAAGCAAAGAAAGAAGGAAAGAGAGAAAGAGAAAGAAAGAAAGAAAGAAAGAAAGAAAGAAAGAAAGAAAGAAAGAAAGAAAGAAAGAAAGAAAGAAAGAAAGAAAGAAAGAGAAAGAAAGAAAGAATGAGAAACTAAGGAAGGAAAAAAGAATTTAGAAGAATGAGTGGTAATATTTTGGAAAGACACTTTAAATATTAGAAACATAAAGGGTTATTTCACCAGGGAAAGTGTCAAATACATTTCTTTGGCATTTCAATGTTCAAGGTACAAGATAATATTAGAAAATACTGATACATACTCCCATTTATTTATTTGTCTTAGGAAAGATAGAGCTTTCATACCTCCCCTATGCCTCATAACCATAAGTTGAGAAGAGACATTTTACTGCAACATCTCCATTCAGTAGTCAGTCAGCTAAGGAGGCAGAGTCTTCCCCAAGTGTTCAGTCACTACACATAAAACATATACACCATTAACCATGCCCATTTCTCAATAAGGGACTAATGTATCCTTTATATTAACATGGTCATAAATTCATAAAACATGAAATTCTGACAATACCCAGCATTATTTATTTAGTACATGTCCAAACAAAACTCAACACATGATATCTCTTTTAAATAGAGATCTATGCCACTTCTCTAAGTTATTCATTTGCTTATTCAGCAACATATATTTAGTGAGTATCTACTGTGTGCTATGTGCAGACTACAATAAACAAGGAAGCACAGCTTCTACCTCACAGCTTCTACCTCTTCTAGTCATATAGACAAACAAATAAGCAAATAAAATATAAGTAAGTGAAATAAAACCATTAATACTTGTGAAAAGAGACAATAATATAATAAAAAGATAATTACAATAAGACAGTGAATGGTGGTGACGTGTAGTGATGGGAGTCATAATACAATATTTTAGAAATGCATTTTACAAAGGGAGAAGAGTAACTACAAAGGCCTTATGTCAGGAAAAAGCTTCAATGGCTGAAGATGGCTTTCAAATAACCCAGGATAAGAACAGTATGTAGAAGTAACCAACCGAATGTGGCTCGCAAGAAGAAATTTGACTTTAACAGTTTCCAATATATTGTAAAGTAAAATTTATATAATTGCTTAATAAGATTTACCAAAAATAGATCACTTTTAAACTGAACATTCAGCAATAGTTGTTTACACAAATTGTTTGTTTAGAAAATATTTAAGAATATATTTAATAAAATATTAATATCAGGTTGCCTGTACTGTTCTCACCCTACTAAAGATAGGTAGAATTTGAGCTTCACAATGACCAATAAAATAAGGATTTACAGTCAGGCACCAGTGGCTCATGCCAGTAATCCTAGCTACTTATAAGGCTGAGATCTGAGGATTTTATTGTTCAAAGCCCAGCCTGGTCAGGAAAGTCTGTGTGACTTTTACCTCCAAATACCAAAAAGCAGGAGTGGAGCTCTGACTTAAGTGGTAGAATAGCAGCCTGTGAAAAATCTAAGGAACAGTGCCTAAGTTCAAGCCTCAGTAGTGACACCAAAAAGAAGAAAAAGACAAAGTAGAAGGAGGAGAAAAAGACAAAAGAGGAGGAGGAGGAGGAGGAGGAGGGGGAGGGGGAGGAAAGGAAAGTACATCTTCTGGGTCTACAGTGGGCTCATCAAGGAGCATACCAGGTCTTTAATACAGCTTGGTAGAATCAACCATGAAGATTCAGGTAGGTCTTGCCATATTCCTAGAATGTTTGGGAACTGTGCCATTAAAATGCCAAATAAGAAACTACATTTGTGGAAAATTGGTGATGAACCATCCTTGGAGACCGAGTTAGGGTGTATCTTTCCAAAGTTTTCACTTACAAGTGCCTATTCCAACCAAGTGCTTACTCTAAACAACTAGGTGAATTAGATTAAAGGAGTTTTACTTCACTCTACAACTGTCAACTGCTTCTAGGTTTCTAGATGCAAGTCTGATCCTTTTCAAACAGCACCTAATTAGCCATCTTTTTTTAGCCTGGAGGGATGAAGTACCTAGAGGGTACCTATAAAAATACCCAGGAGTAAAGTATGAATTCTACTCAGGGGAACCAGGGTTATGGGGAAAACAAGAATATTCCTCACTAACAATGTAAAATTTATCCATGAATCTAGCCAGCTTCAGAGTAAGCACACAAAGAATTTGAGGAGTAAAAGAGTGCAGATCCAGGACCAGTGAAAGATTACAGAATACAGACAGTACCAGATCATTCTCATACAAGAGGCTTTTATTTTAAAATTAGTTATAATCTACCACCAAAATATATTTTCTGTCTTTAGATGAGTATGTGAAGAAGCAGTGGTCTTCCAGAGTAAAAGACACTCATTACATCTACTCCAGAATAAGCACAAAATTTTTAAGTAGAAAAAGTGCTACAGAGACTTCAGTAACATCAGAAAAAAGGATTAAGCTGAAATGGAAAGATTAGGGAAATGAGAACAAGGAAAGGTTATATATTAAGACAAGGAAGCTATTAAAGAAAAACATGTCAGTCCTGTATTTTATTTAAGGATAACAGTGCAATGTTATTGGCTACACAGCTACCAATAGATAGATTGAAAATGTTCTTTTGTAAAACCTGCTGCTGGTAGCCCATGCCTGTGATCCTAGTTACTGAAGAAGTTGAGATATGAGAATCACAGCTCAAAGCCAGCTTGGACAGAAAATTCTGTGAAACTCTAAATTAACCACCAAAAAGCCAGATATGGAGCTGTGGATCAAGTGGTAAAGTACCAGCTATGATCAAAAAAAGCTAACGAACAGCACCCACTCTCTGAGTTCAGGTGCCAGTACCAGTGCAGAAAGAAAGCAAGAAAGCAAGCAAGCAAGCAAGAAAGAAGGAAGGAAGGAAGGAAGGAAGGAAGGAAGGAAGGAAGGAAGGAAGGAAGGAAGGAAGGAAGGAAGGAAGGAAGGAAGGAAGGAAGGGAGGGAAAGGAAAGAGAAAGGGAGAGAGGGAGGGAAAAAAGAAGGAAAAAGTTATAAAAAGACATTTTGTTTTACTTTATTTTTATCTTTAAGGCATGTACAAAGGAATTGCTATTCATCAAAGTAGTATATGAATACAATGAATCTTGCTCAATGTCAGACCTTTCATCATTCTTTCCCAACTTCAAGTGATATTTTATTGAAAACTCTTTCTCAGATAAGAACATTTCTTTGGCCTTTCACAGAGAAAGGTTACGCTTATTTATCATACTAGTGATTAGAAAGAGCAAAGGAAACACTGAAGAGATAGGAAAGCCAGAGGTGGAGGTAAAAGTGTACATGCAGAAAGGTTATACTAAATGTTTCAAAAGAGTGGAGATACAAAAGGTTATGGCAGAGACTCTGCTACCTCAGTAAATTCATACTAAAGCTTGTAATTGAATTTAAAAAGTGAGATAGAAATAATATGAACAAAATCAATCTTTGAAGTCTTTTTTTTGGGGGGGGGGGTCCGGTCGTGGGGCCTGAACTCTGGTCCTGGGTGCTGTCCCTCAGCTCTTCAGCTCAAAGCTAGTGCTCTACCACTTGAGCCATAGCGCCACTTCCGGCTTTTATCTTTTTGCTTATGTGGTACTGAGGAATCGAACCCAGGGCCTCAGGCATGCAAGGCAAGCGCTCTACCACTGAGCCACCTTCCCAGCCCTCTTTGAAGTCTTTAATTGTAGTTTTAGATCTATAAATATTCCACACAAGCACCTACAAATGCATCTATGTGAAGTATATATATATATATATATATATATATATATATATATATATATATATTTATATATGTCTTCAAAATTTTCTAAAGGAATGGAAGTTTCAAGAGTGTGAAGTATTGTGTCAGGTAGTGATTATACTGCATTTTGACAAGCAGCCAGGACAAACACTGAGAAACAATTTGAATGTTTATCATTGCTCAGCACAAAATCTCTACAATGTTGAGAATGCCATTCAGCCTTATCCTGAAGCAATTTTTTTCTAAACTGCTAAATCCAGGAAGAATTGTGTAAGTTACCTTGTAAAAAACACATGAAGTAACCACAAATTTGGATATATACACGATCTAAAATAAATAGTTAACCTAATTTTCCTATTCTTAAAATACTGAGCTCAGGCCATGTGCTGGTAGCTCATACCTGTAATCCTAGCTACTAAGGAAGCTGAGATCTGAAGATTGCTGTTCAAAGCCAGCTTAGGCAATTAAGTTAAACAAAAGAAAAGAAACAGGAAGGAAGCCGGTCACCAGTGGCTTATGCTTTTAATTTAATTCTAGCTATTCAGGAGGCTGAGATCTGAGGATTTGGGCTCAAAGCCAGCCCAGGCAAAAAAAGTCCATGAGTCTCTAATCTCCAATTAATCACAGAAAAAGCCAGAAATGTTGCTTTCCTCAAGTGGTAGAGTGCTAGCTTTGAGCAAAAGGAGCTCAGGGAAGGTCCAGAGTCCAAGTTCCAGGATCAGAAAAAAAAAAAAAAAAGCAGGAATTAGAGCGGTGGAGCTATGGCTCTACTAGTTGATCACTAAGCTAAGGACAGTGTCCAGGCCCTCAATGCAAGCCCTAGGACAGCATACACACACACACACACACACACACACACACACACACACACACACACACACACACACACACACATACACAATGTCTAGTTCACCTATCTTATTGAAGAGTAGACAAAAGCATCTTCACTAGATACAAGGGTATATGGAGTCTCATGGATCTTAAACGTCATAAATTCACTAGTAGGAGACAATATTTATCTTGGTTTCCTGCAAACATTGTTGGTTAATAGTAATCTATACCAGAAGAAAACATTCAGATCAGACAAGGATTGACTTCAGCATAAAAATTTTTGAGTCATTTGTTGCAAGACTATTTCTATTACAAGAGACATGTGTACTAGTGCTTTGATACCAGCCACAACTAGTTACTAACTGTGAAATCTTGGGCAATTCCTATCCCTCTCCCTCAGAGTGTTCCAACAGTGCAGTGGGAAAATAGTACCTACTTCCAAGGTATTATTGTTGGAATCAATGAATAGATCATACAAAGATTAGAAAATACATGTCACATAGGTAATACATAATAAATTTAGTATCAGTATTATTACTATTATTACTATTATTGTTATTATTATTCCATGGTTCAAAGAATAACTTCAGTAGAGAAATCATCATCCGACCATATGATTTCCAAAATATTTTCCTATAATATCTGCTTACATTTCTCTATTACCAGGTATTATCCTTATGTCTGGGAAATAATTACCTAAGAAATACCTTAGAGCTGAAAACAAGAACATCTCACTTCTAAACACTACCACCTGCTCATGTTGTTCCTGATATACACAGTCCTATATAAATGTAGATGAATCCCTTCTGCACTCCCACAAGGTTTCATGTCAAAATATCTGAAATTTTGAATGAGTTATTTCTAAAGTAGTCTGTAAAGATATCATAGTCTTCATAGCACCTCCAATAGAAACTTTAACTCATATATTGTAATTTTCCACATTTTCGAATGAAATATAACAGAAACTGAGTCCCTCTAGGTCTTACAGCATGTCTCTCACAAACATATCTAGTGCCTAACGTACCTCTGGGAACACAACAGTCCTCAGTTATTGTATCAATGAATTTTAAATGAACAGATAAATGAATAAATTAAAGAGAAACTTTAGAATACTTCCAAACTTGTTTCACTAATGCATTTAGTTTTTTCTAACTCTTCTCCATAGATCCTGTTTTGTTTGTTTTGTGGAATTTATTATTCTTATTTTTCCTTCCCTTCTTTCCAGTCTTTTTCTATTCATTTCTCTCTTTCTCTGCTGTGAATTATCTTTTTTAATTTTATTTTATTGTAAAGATGCTGTACAGAGGGGTTCCAGTTACATGAGTAAGGTAATGAGTACATTTCTTTTTTGTTTGTTTGTTTGTTTTTGTTTTGTTTTTGAACTCTGGGCCTGGGCGCTGTCCCTCAGCACTTCAGCTCAAGGCTCATGCTCTACCACTTGAGCCACAGTGCCACTTCCAGCTTTTTTTTTTGCTTATGTGGTGCTGAGGAATCGAACCCAGGGCCTCATGCATGCAAGGCAAGCACTCCACCACTGAGCCACATTCCCAGCCCATGAGTACATTTCTTATCGAACACTGTTACCCCCTCCTTTGTTTTTCTCCTACTATGCCTTCCCTCTCCCACTGCTCTTAGAAATATCTATCCCATCCACATTGCTTCCTAGCCATAATCTTTCTGATTTTAAGTTTATATTTATTCTTTCACATTCAGTTTCAAAATTGATAGCTCTACCAACTCTAATCCCTTCTAAATGAAATAACAATCTCACTTTCTCCAACACCTTTTTACAAGGTTCACCCTGAAGAACTATAACCAGGAACTTAAATAAATTTAAATAAACTTTAAACCAGCTTTTTCTCACTGCCTTACAAGAGTGACAGGAATTTTTTTTCTGTTTTTCCAGAATATACTCTGCAAGTGATGGCTCATCCTGTAACCAACATGTCTTCTCAATGTCCTGTTCAGAGATGTTTAAAAGGTTTTCGTTATTGGAGTCAATCAAGAGAAGAAATAATTTCTTGTCCAATCCAATAGCCTACTGTACAGTATAACCTGTTTTTCCTAAGGTATGTCCTTACTTAAGAATTTATGCTTTTTACCACATATCTCTTGAGCAGTTTTCCATAGCTATTATTATCATTATATCATTTAATCTCAAAAACAAAGTGGTTTTTTAAATACTGCAGCCCTTTTCATCCACCTACCAATTATTTTGTCAGTCTTGGCAGTTAGAGAGTATGAATGGAAAGTAGAAGGTATCTCTTCCCACATCCACTATGGAGGGCTTTTTCTTATATATTTTGGTATATATCAGCTTCTGCTATGATGTAACAATGTGATAATATCAGATTATAGCTGTGGAAATAAATTCTCTGGAGTCCAAAGACAGCCAGGTAGGTATAAAGCCCTAAGGGAACAATTTAAAAGTTATGTATCTCATACAACACTTATAGAAAAACAATTTTATGTTACACTGAATGAGCAAGAAAAATGTCAAAGTTCCAGGATTTGGAATGGAAAGTGTGCAATGTATGATGTACATTTCTAATTTTACAGTCCCAAAAAATTGTCTGAGAAGGATTTGGAATGGAAAGTGTGCAATGTATGATGTACATTTCTAATTTTACAGTCCCAAAAAATTGTCTGAGAGGGATACTGGATCATTGAGAAACAGGAAATATAATCAAATACAATACTGCATAAATTGTTTGAACCATGTATTCATGTTTGAAAAAAACAGGGCCTGTATTCTAAGCCCTTCATACAACTTTATTCATAGTTTCTACATGTGATAAGGAATTACTTATAAGACATACAGGCAGTGGGTATACAATGATGAACAAGAAAGAAGCAATCTTTATTTCCATGAATCAGTATAATTTCTTCTTCCATATAAGAAGGCATAAATAGCTGTCTTTATCGTTAACCTAGAAGTAATAGATTTGCACTGAAATTTACTCTTCTACCTATGAGTATTGTCGACCAGAAGCTATATGATCAGTAGACAGACATTTTATTAGGCTAATCTATGATCAATAAAATTGACTATACCAATAATAAAATATGTATATTTTATAGATATGTTTATTACATCTATGTATACTTACACAGCCATAGTTAATGTGAAGTGAATGAATGATTAATTGTACTTTACTACATCTGTAGTCTACATTCATGGCACAGTAGGTTTGATGTCAATATTTTTCTTTTCTTTTTTTAAAAAAATTTTGGGGGGTCCAGTCATGGGGCCTGAACTCTGGGCCTGGGTGCTGTCCCTCAGCTCTTCAGTTTAAGGCTAGTGCTCTACCACTTGAGCCACAGCGCCACTTCTGGCATTTTGCTTTTTGCTTATGTGGTGCTGAAGAATTGAACTCAAGGCCTCATGCATGCAAGGCAAGCGGTCTACCACTGAGCCACTTTCCCAACCCCCCATGTGAATATTTGTTATCAGACTAATGTTATCTTTCATCTTTCATAAATTATTCTAAATTACTTCCCACGTAAGTTGGAAAGAGACCTGTACTAATTGCTGCTGTAGATTGAAGCACAGAGCTCCTAATCATTTTAACTTTTTCATGAAATAGAAGAGATCGCTAGCAAACTCTTTCTACTAAGCCAGCTTTGGACTCATCTCAAAATCAAACAAGGACATAATGAGACATAAATGAGAACTATTGACCAATCTCTTTTATGAACTTAAATGTAAAACTCCTTTATAAAAATTGGTTTCATACCAGGGATACAAGTCTGGTTCAATCAATATAAACTAACAAGCATAATATAGCATATTAACAGAACCAGGGGCAAGAATCATACAATTGCAGAAAGAGGCCTTGATAAAATCCAACATCCTTTTATAATAAAAGCTCTGAAGAAACTAGGAATAAAATGAACATACCTTATCATAATAAAGATTATGCAGGAAAAATATACATCCAACATCATACTAAATGGTAAAAATTAAAAACACTTCCCCTAAAATCAGGAGCAGGACAAGAATGCCCATTCCCTCTACTCCTTTTTAATTTAGTAATAGAAATCCTAGCCAGAACAATAAGATAAGAAAAAGACATAAAAGAGATCAAAATAGGGAAAGAAAAAGTCAAACTATCTCTATTTGCCAATAACATGCAGATGACACCCTAATGTCCGTTAGGGTCTCTAAAAGACCCTAGAGATTTTATCCCTCAAGCTCCTAGAGCTGATAAATTACTTTGGCAAACTAGCTGGATATAAAATCAACCCTTTTCTTTCTATCAACAAAGAGCAGATAGAGAGGAAGATCCAAAAAACAACTACTTTTGAAATAGCGTTAAAAATATCTAGGAATAAACATAACCAAGGAAATGAAAAAGCTCTACAAACAAAAACTATAAAACTTTGAAGAAAGAAAGCAAAAATGACACCTGGAAGTGAAAAGACATTCCATGTTCATAATCACTAGAATCAATATTGTGAAAATGTCCAAAAATGTGTTTCACAAAAAATCCAACGTTCTTCCAGGCATAGTAGAAATGTACCCCAACCTCGTAAATGTTATATGTTACAAGTGAAATATCCCAACTTCCAGGGAACGTTGGGACTTGAACCTATGATCTGCGAAGGAGTCACAAACAGTCAATAAGAGCAGGAATTGTTTAATAGCGGCAGCAGCTGCCCCTCATTATACCAAGTGAAGAACAGCAATAAAGTCAGGGTATTTAAAGGGAAGATCCACGAGGGGAAGAGGTACTTGCAGATGCCACTAGTAGCTTTGCCATCGGCAAAGAAGCAAATCACAGAAGCAGAACTAGCAGTTAGTGATTACAAAATGGCATTAATAATTCGTCATTCCAGTAACTAAGGTCATAAGTCACAAAGTCCTTTTCCCAAATCTTCCCGTCAAAGAAGAAAGTTAGTGAAATAGCAATTACAGTCTCTATAGGCAAAGTAATAAGTCCTCAAAGCAAAAACCACATTCCAAATTTCTTACTTATCACACCCCAAAATCAAAACACTTCCCAGGTTTTATGGCTCTTTCCGAGTTTCACTGCTAGTCACCGATTTCCAGTACCTGGTGTTTAACTCAGTAATTTACTTCAAGCCTTTATCTTTGGAATTTTTCTTTTACTAACTAGCCTGGAGTTGTTTTTTTTTCTCTAAAGGGAAATCCTGCCTTTCAAGTTAGACGCTATTCTTAATAATCAATAATTTTGCTCTGTTTCTAAGCTCACATTTATATTCTTTTGTTTTTTTTTTGGGGGGGGGGAGGTCATCACAAGTCCATAACAGGCATTGTACTTATGGCTGAAAGTTAAAGTTTTCCTTTAAGAAAAATTTGGAAATAAGGCTTGTCCATTCTTTCCATTAGTGCTAACAGAATATGGGAAGTTCCAGAAAGAAGCATTATAGAATAAAAAGAAACAAGCAGCACCAAATTCTGAATAAAAAAGCTTCATTGTCTCAGTTGAAAGATTTCATTATACTCTAGAGAGAAAATTATGGAGAATCTACCAAAAATAATAGATAAAAAAATGAATTAAGTAATTTTGAAAGACAAAATCAACATGTAATATTTCATTGGACTTTCTTTTTTTAATTTAATTTTATTTTATTTGTGAACATACTGTACAAAGGGGTTACAATTACATGGGCAGGATAATGCGTACATTTCTTAACAATCATTGCAGCCTCCTCCTTTGGTTGACCCTTCACATCCCTACCAAGCCTCCCCCTCCCCCCCAATCCCAATCCTTCCCCTTCCCCCCATTCCCCCCCCCCGACCGACATTGTAAAGCTCATTTTGGACATGATAACTTGCATTTCTCATTGTTGCAACAGGTCCACCTGTATCCTTAAACAACGGGTTTTTCCCGATCTCCTCCACAAGTTACACTGACATCATATACAGTGAAAGCAGGGGTTATACTGTGAGGGAGGGACATACAAAGCAACAAAGAGATAATCTTATGAATGCGTTAGAAACACATGCATGAAAGAAAAAACCATTAAAATACATATCTAAGGGTTCATTTTCCTGACATCACATTATCTGACCTTTTCCACTTGACTCATACATATACTAGATATTGCAAATAAGGGAAATGGGACCTATGTTTCCTTGGGCCTGGCTTACTTCACCTAATATAATTTTTTCCAAGTTTTTCCATTTCCTAACAAATGGGGCAATGTCATTATTTGTGATGGAGGCATAGAATTCCATTGTGTATATATACCACATTTTCTTGATCCATTCATCTACTGAGGGGCATCGGGGTTGGTTCCAGATCTTAGCTATGGTAAATAATGCTGCAATAAACATAGTTGTGCTGGTAGGTTTAGTGTAGTCTTGTTTGTAGACATTTGGGTAAATACCAAAAGTGGGATTGCTGGATCATAGGGAGTTCCTCCATACTGCTTACCAAAGTGGTTGAACAAGTTTACATTCCCACCAACAATGAAATAAGGTTCCTTTCTGTCCACATCCCCTCCAGGATCTGTTATTGTTAGAGTTCTTGATTTTTGCCGATCTAACTGGGGTGAGGTGATATCTCAATGTTGTTTTGATTTGCATTTCTTCTATGGCTAGGGATGTTGAACATTTCTTCATGTGTCTATTGGCCATCCTTCTTTCTTCTTCAGAGAAGTTTCTCTTTAAGTCTTTCGCCCACTTATTTATTGGGCAGTTGTTTCTTTGAGGATTTGTTGTTGGGGGGTTTAATTTTTTGAGTTCCAAGTATATTTTAGATATGAGACCCTTGTCCGTTGTATGGCTAGTAAAGATCTCCCAATCCTTGGGCTTTCTATTGATCTTGCTAGCTATGTCATTTGCCCTGCAGAAGCTCTGCAACCTTATGCAATCCCATTTGTCCAACCTTTCTTTGATTTGTTGTGTTTCTGGGTCTTTATTCAGAAAATTTCGGCCTGTGCCAAGGAGACCTAGGGTTTCTCCTATTCCATCCTGTAATGTTTTCAGAGTGTCTGCTTTGACTTCAAGGTCTTTGATCCATTTGGAGTTGAGTCTGGTGCAGGGTGATATATAAGGATCTAGCTTTAGATTTCTACATGTAGTTAACCAATTTTGCCAGCACCATTTACTGAAGAGGCTGTCTTTCTTCCATTCTATTGTTTTAGCTCCCTTATCGAAGATTAGATGGCTATAGGTCTGTAGGTTCATTTCTGGGTTTTCAATTCTATTCCATTGGTCCTGAGGTCTGTTCTTATGCCAATACCAAGCTGTTTTGATTACTATGGCTTTATAGTAGAGTTTGAAATTTGGTATTGTTATTCCTCCAGCAGTGTTCTTTCCGTTGAGGAGTGTTTTTGCTATTCGGGGTCTTTTATTGTTCCATATGAATTTTTGGATTGCCTCTTCTATTTCCTTGAAGAATGAGGGTGGAATTTTGATAGGTATCACGTTGAATTTGTAGATAGCCTTGGGAAGTATTGCCATTTTCACGATGTTAATCTTGCCAATCCAGGAGCATGGGAGGTTTTGCCATTTTTTAAGTTCTGAGTTGATTTCCTTTTTCAAGATTTTAAAGTTTTCATCATAGAGGCCCTTCACTTCTTTAGTTAAGTTAATTCCTAGTTATTTTATTTTTTGTGGGGCTATTACAAATGGAGTTGCTTTCCTAATTTCAGCCACACTTTTCCCATTGTTGGCATACAGAAAACCCATTGATTTTTGGGAGTTAATTTTATACCCTGCTACTTTGCCAAAGTTTTTAATCAGCTTGAGTAATCTGGGAGTTAAGTCTATGGGATTCTTTAAGTACAAGATCATGTCATCTGCAAAGAGGGAGAGTTTTATTTCTTCTTTCCCTATTTGGATCCCCTTTATGTCTGCATCTTGTCTTATTGCTGTAGCTAGGCATTCTAATACTAGATTGAAGAGAAGTGGAGAGAGTGGGCATCCTTGTCTTGTTCCTGAGTTAAGAGGAAATGGCTTTAGTTTTTCACCATTGAGTATAATGCTGGCTGTAGGTTTGTCATATACAGCCTTTATTGTATTGAGGAATGTTCCATGGATTCCTAATTTTTCCAGAACCTTCATCATAAAGGGGTGTTGGATCTTGTCGAATGCTTTTTCTGCATTTATTGAGATAACCATGTGGTTCTTATTCTTGCTCCTGTTGATGTGATGAATAATATTAATTGATTTGCGTATATTGAACCAGCTTTGCATCCCTGAAATGAATCCTGTTTGATCGTGGTGTATGATGTTTTGGATGAATTGTTGAAGTCGATTGGCCAACATTTTGTTGAGAAGTTTTGCATCAATGTTCATCAAAGAAATGGGTCTATAGTTCTCTTTCTTTGATGAGTCCCTGCCTGGTTTTGGTATGAGGGTTATGATGGCTTCATAGAATGTGTTCGGTAGTGAGCTTTTTCTTTCAATTTCATTGAAGAGTTGGAGGAGAATTGGTGTGAGCTCTGCTTTGAAGGCCTTGTAAAATTCCGCTGTAAAACCATCTGGTCCTGGACTTTTCTTAGCTGGGAGGTCTCTTATTGCTGTTTCTATTTCAATGCTTGATATGGGCCTGTTAAGATAGTTTAACTCATCTTGGTTTAGTTTTGGCGTGTCAATATTTGCTAGGAAGAGGTCCATTTCTGTCAATTGTCGAACTTATTAGCATAAAGTTTTGAGAAGTATTCCCTTATTATGTTCTGAATCTTGGTTGTTTCCGTGGTGATGTTTCCATTCTCATCTCTGTGTTTATTAATTTGGGTGTGTTCTCTTCTTTTTCTGATAAGATTTGCTAAGGGTCTGTCAATTTTGTTAAGTTTTTCGAAGAACCAACTCTTTGTTTTGTTGATTTTTCTATACTTTTTTTTGGATTCCAATTCATTTAATTCTGATTTAATTTTGATTATTTCTTTCCATCTACTGGATTGGGGTTCATCTTGCTGCTCATTTTCAAGGAGGTTTACATGTGTCATTAAATGGTTAGTTTCCGATCTCTCCAATTTGTTGATGTAGGAGCTCAGAGCTATAAACTTGCCTCTGAGTACTGCCTTTGCTGTGTCCCAGAGGAGCTGGTAATTTGTGTGTCCATTTTTGTTGAATAGCATGAACATTTGAATTTCCTTTCTAATCTCTTCCCTGACCCACTCATGATTCAGCAGTGTGTTGTTCAGCCTCCATGTGATACTGGACTTTCATTGGTGGCTTTTGGTGTTGAGTTCTAATTTTATTCCCTTGTGGTCAGAGATAATGCAAGGTATAACTTCAATGTTTCTGAATTTAGACAAGTTTGCTTTGTGGCCTAAAATGTGGTCTATTTTAGAAAACGTTCCATGTGCTGCTGAGAAAAATGTGTATTCTGATGCTGCTGGGTGAAATGTTCGGTAGATGTCTGTTAAGTTAGTTGATCTATGCAGCTGTTTAGATCTGCGGTTTCTCTGTTGAGTTTTTGCCGAGTTGATCTATCTAGTGGGGAGAGTGGTGTGTTAAAATCCCGAACAATTAATGTCTTTGGATCTATATGGGATTTGAGGGAAAGTAGTGTTTCTTTGATGAATTTGTGTGCTCCATTGTTTGGCGAATAGATATTTAAAATTGTAATATTCTCCTGAAGGAGAGATCCTTTAATTAGTATTTAGCAACCTTCTTTATCTATTCTCACGAATTTTAATTTGAAGTCTATTTTATCTGATATTAGGATTGCAACTCCTGCCTGTTTATGGGGGCCTTTGCTTGGTAGATTTTGTTCCAGCCTTTAACATTGAAAATGTGTTTGTTTTTACGGGCAAGATGTGATTCCTGCAGGCAGCAGATAGAAGCGTTTTGTTTTGTAATCCAGCTAGACAGTCTATGTCGCTTAATTGGAGAGTTCAGTCCGTTAACGTTAAGAGATAGGACTGAGAGGTATTTGGGAGTTCCTGCCATGTTATCCACCTTCTTGGGGGCTGCAAAAACTGGGTTCTTCCTATCGTTCTTGGATTCTCAGTTTGGGTGCAGTTTTTTGGCCTTTATTGTGGTCTTGTTGGTTTTCTATGCATAGGACATCTTTAAGAATCTTTTGTAGGGCTGGTTTAGTGGAGATGTATTGTTTCAATTTTTCTTTGCTATGGAAGGTTTTTATTTGGCCTTCAGTTATGAAGGAGAGTTTAGCTGGGTACAGTATTCTTGGTTGATTGTTGTTTATTTTTAGGGCATGTCATACATCATTCCAGGCTCTTCTTGCTTTGATTGTCTCTGCTGAGAAATCTGAGGAGATTCTAATTGGTTTCCCTTTATAAGTCATTACCCTTTTCTCCTGGACAGCTTGAAGGATTTTTTCCTTGGTCTGTGTTGATCCTGTGTGGATTATAATGTGATGGTGGGATGTCCTATTCTGGACTGGTCTATTTGGGGTTCTAAAAGCTTCTTATATCTGAATAGGCCTATCTTTTTGTATGTTTGGGAAGTTCTCTGCTAGGATCCTGTTAAACAAATTTCCTAGACCATTAACTTCTGTTTCTAGGTGCTCCTCTACACACATTATCCTTAGATTAGCCCTTCTGATGGTGTCTTCCAGTTTTTGGATAGATCTATCATATTTCTTGGACTTGTCTTGGATAGTTGTATGTTCTTTCTCTATAATATCTAGGCTGTCTTCAATCCCTGAGATTCGATCTTCTGCATGGTCTAACCTGCTGTCAAGACTCTTTACTTTGTTTTTTATCTCTTTTCCTTCTAATTGGTCAGCTTTGATGGCTTCAAGTTCTTTGTTGAAGCTCTGTTTTAGGTCTTGTATGAATTTCTTTACTTCCTTAATTTGGTGTTCAGTATTTGTTCTCAAATCACTTAGTTGATTGGTTATGGTTTCTTTGGACTCCCATTCCTTCTGTTGGGTTCCATTCAGCATTCCCTTTGTGGTCTCCCTGACTTCCTTCAGTTCTTTGTTAATGGATTCCATGAATGCCTTTAGTGATCTTTGTGTATTCTCTACCTGGTCTCTCAATTCCTGAATTACTCTTTGATTAGCTTCCTCCCGTTTGTGGGATTCCTGCAGTTCTCTTTCCTCCCGTTCGTGGGATTCCTGCAGTTCTCTTTGAGTGTTCTCAGCCTGCTCATGCCATTCCTCCCTTTCTCTTTGCGTATTCTCAAGTTGTTCACGCAAATCCTGTATCAGTTTTTGAGTAGCTTCCTCACGCTTATGATATTCCTGTATAAGCTTTTGGGATGCCTCCTCTCTCTCCCTTTCACGCTCATACAGAGTCCTTTGTAAGTTGTCAAACTTCTCATTTATCATGTTTGCCACCAGTGTTTGTAGAGCTATTTGGGAACTCTCCTCTGGATTATTCATTATCTGTTCTGACCCCTGATTATCAAGATTGGGAGTTGAGATATCGGGATTTGCCATTTTCTTGTGTTTTTCCGGCTTACTCCGCCCATTTGAGAGGAAAATAGCACCAGTTTTGTGCTAGAACACTCTCTTAAGGCAACCATCAATCAAAGTTTGCATTTGAACAGTCAATAGTCTACAGATACAATCTAGTTCCACAGATACATCTATTCAACATCAAACTACTATATGTTAATGGGCTTTGAACCGCAGAGAAGAATTTGGAAGACCAGAAATTATTAGGGTTAGGGAGAGATGTGGGTAAAAAATAGGAATAGATTGGTGTGGGGAGACACAGGGAGAGTTAACTATGTCCTAATCCCAATGCAGGAAATAGGTTGGGTAGGATGCAAGTAGAGTGAGAGAGAAAAAGAAGAAAGGCATAAGGAAATGAAAAGAGACCAGAAAAAAATAGAAATGCAAAAATTAATAATATTATGGAGAATAAAAACCATCTATTTAGAGAGGAATGTGAGTATATTAAGAGAAGGGAAGGGACATAGAGGAGAAGTGAAAAACTTAAAAAAATGCTTAAAATATTATATATGTATAAAGAGGTAGTACTGCTATTAAGGAATTTAAGTCTCAGAGGTTTTGAATTGAGTAATAAATTTGTGGATTAAGTGTGTACACAAGGAGGATAGGGTCTACTAGTTAACTACAGGTTTATCTGAGGATGTGCTGGACAAGAGTTAAGTCACATAAAGAACATCAAAAGAGAGGAAAAGATGAGAAGGAGGATAAGAAAGGTAGAAAAAGAAAGGGAGAAAATAGATCAGAAGTTCAGTAGAGCTAGACAAAAAACAAAAAGATTGTTAAGAAAGAAAGAGAAAGAGAAAGAAGACAAGAAAAGAAAGGAAACCGCACATTCATGTATTCCTAAAATAAAAATTTTAAGAGGAAAAAAAGTTACTGGAAAACAATTATTTTTTCAAAAAAGGCAAAAATTAAAGGTTAATAAAATTTTTAGAAAAGGAAATATAATTTTTTATATATATAAGGTACCAAAAAAAAGAAAAAAAAAAGAAAAGAAGAAGAAGAAAAAAAAGTTCTTTGATTTTTTTTTATTTTTTTGGGACGGGTGGGAAGAATCCTGTATCTCCCTTTTGTCTGTAACCAGCCTCTTGTTGGAGTCTCTGGTCAGCTTGAGGTCCTGTGGCTTGATTGGTTTCTTAAGTCAGTTTGTTCGAACAGGCAGAAAAATACTCTGCTTTACCCAAGATTTTGAGATTCCCCTCCCAGATTAGTTTAATGGGAGGGTGATCTACTTTGAGAATCACAAAAGAGGGGGATGCAGTGGTGAGGATAGGTTCTGGGTAGAGTTGAGGCCTTTCAACAATCAGTAGCTTTTCCCTGGGGCTATTTTGTGAAAAAAACTCACAGAGCCCAGCCTGGAGCCATTCTCAGGGTTTCTGTTTTTCAATTGATTGTTGAGGCTGCTAGAGGGAGGGGCAGCCTCTGGCTCTGGTTACCCAGTGAGGAAAGCCACTCCAATGGCTGGCGCCTGAGCTGGGTGGCTTTTCCTTGGATGGAGCTGAGTCTGGCAGGTCACTTCACCGTTAAGTTCTCGTGACCTGCTAAATGACTCGTTTTATTCCAAGGCCTGAGTTGGTGCTGGCAGCTCCTCCGAGCTTTATCAGTATCCAAGATGGAGATCACCGGTGCTGGGGGGGGAGGGGTGGCCTTCCCTCCTCTGCTCCCTGAGAAGGAGTGAGGACGTCGGGCTTCTACTCACGCCGAGTCTTGGATCCTGGGTCGTCTCTGGTCTGCAAACTGCAGGATGAAGATGTCCGCTTCTTGTCGGTTCTTGCTGGTATTGAGTAGAATCCGCTTGCCCACTGCATCTGGCTCCTTCGTCCCGGACTCTCTGTGTGAGCGCTCAGGTGTGCCCCGGCTGCGGTCTCTGCCGTGACCCTGCCGCCTCCGCCGTGGCGGCTGCTGGCAAGAGCTCAGATGTGTCTTCTTGCCTTGGCTTCCCCTCTCTTGTCTAATTCTCTGTTCTGTGATGGCACAGCAAAACAAATCTTATCAAGATAGCATCAAGCCTGGAAGTGGCGCTGTAGCTCAAGTGGTAGAGCACTCGCCTTGAGCTGAAGAGCTGAGGGACAACGCCCAGCCCCAGAGTTCAAGCCCCACGACCGACCCCCCCCCAAAAAAATAGAAGATAGCATCAAGCCAGACAACAATGAATCACACCTGTATTTCTAGCTACCTGAGGATAATAGTTCCAAATTAACTACCTGAGGATGATATTTCAAAACTATTCTGGGCAGGAATGTCCAGAAGATTCTTGTCTGTAATTAATCATCACAATGCCAGAGTGGAACAATGACTTAAGTGGTAGAGTTCAAGTCTTGAGCAAAAAAAGCTAAGGGAAAACTTGCAGGCTCTGAATTCAAGCTCCAATATAAGTAAAAAGTAAAAGCAAACAAAAAAGATAGCATCAAAAAGAAAAAATACATACGAATAAACTTAACAAAGATAAAATACTATACATGGAAAATAAAATATTGATTAAATAAACTGTAGAAGCACAAATATGGAAAGTTACCCCACACTCATATGTTGGAAAGGTTAAACTTAGAAAACTAATAAATTAATTCAGCAAACATACAGGTCACAAAATCAATACACAAAATTCAGTAACATTGCTATGCATTAATAATGAGCTACATGAAAAAGAGCAGCTCCATAAAATACCCAGGAATAGAATCAACCAAAGATGTGCAAAATCTCTATGATTAAAAACTACCAAAAAATGATCAACAAAATTAAAGAGGATGCAAAAAAGTGAAAAAGCTCCTCATGATTATGACTTGGAAAAATCAATATTGTTAACATATCCATATTACCCCAAAAATCCACAGATTCAATCTACACCCCATCATAATACCAATGTTCTTCTTTGTAGATTTACAAAATGGAATCCTGGTTTGGTGTGGAACAAAAAAAAAAAACAACCTCAAATAGACAATGTTGTCTTAGGTGAAAAAAAAAACAAAGTTAAAAATGTCACACACACAGGGGCTGGGAAGGTAGCTCAGTGGTAGAGTGCTTGCCTTGCATGCATGAGGCCCTGGGTTCGATTCCTCAGCACCACATAAGTAAAAAGAAAAAAAAGCCGGAAGTGGCACTGTGGCTCAAGTGGTAGGGCGCTAGCCTTGAGCTGAAGAGCTGAGGGACAGCGCCCAGGCCCAAAGTTCAGGCCCCACGACTGGACCCCCCCAAAAAAAATGTCACACACACACTACAAGACTTCAAAATATAGTATAAAGCTATAATATATATATATATATATATATATATATATATATATATATATATAGTATAAAGCTATAGCATCTGAAACAAGCTCAATAACTGACACAGGCTGTTAGTACTCTTTCAATTATTGGTATATGTTGAAATTGAAAACAGATAATATAATGTGTGCCTCAGTATATTCATAGTATTTGCCACAGAAATTGTACTGTAGAAATGTGTGTGTGTGTGTGTGTGTGTGTGTGTGTGTGTGTGTGTGTGTGTATCCTAAGGAATCATCTTAGATAGACTGCAAAACAGGCTTGAAATTGTGCAGAGCAGTTGATCCTTCTGAGATATGTACAAATCATTCATAGACAACAACTTTCTCTTACAGCTCGGTTGGCTGATACATCAGTTTAATGAAATGCCACATATCAATCACATATAGTTTTGTAAAATGTCAGCATATTTTCACAATGTGGTCTCCCTATCATATCCTCTTACTACTCTTTTCCACCTATGTTCTGCCCCATACTGATATTTATAGGTTTTTCTCAGAAAAGCTGCTCCATCATCAGTTTTGAGTTTGAGTTCATTTAATGGTACAACCTCCCAAAAGATTTAAGACAATGGCTCAAAATATACATTGTTGAATAAATTTAAGAAAAAAATACACTGTGTATGTTTATATTGTATGAGTCTTATTAAGCTGTAAAAATAAAAAAAAGGAAATATAGTCATTTGTGAGAAAATAAATAAGCCTGGAATATGTTGTGTTAATGAAATAGGCCAGACATAGAATGGCAAATACTGCATGTCCTCATGTAGACAGAGCCTCTAAAATATTCAAACTGAGAGTGTGTTGGGAGCCGACAGTAAAGCTCTAAGGTCATCTTGATCCCTGTGCTCACTTGAAGGCACGTACAAGGAGCTGGCTCACCAGGTGCCCGGGATTGCTTTGCTATGTCTGCAGAGTTTGTTTTACTTTCTACCAGTTGACCTTGTCTTGTTTTTACTGCACTCTGTTTTTACTGAAATTTTCCTTGTTTTTCTGGATTATTGTAACCTTATGTTACCTCTTGACTTCTAATAGTATATATTAGGGAAAGTTAAAATTAAACAGTGCTGCGGTCTTGAACTGCAGACCTCCCGACCCCATCCTTTGTCTTATGTCTTTATTTTTCTCGGCCTCGCCGGCCTCGCCCCCTAATTCAGGAATCCCTTTCATTGTCAGCAGGCTCTGGCAAGTGGCACCCGAACAGGGACCTGAAAACCTGGGATCATGGTAGAGGACCCCCCTAAGGTAAGAGGACATGTCAGGAAAAAGAGAGCGGGTGAGAGTATAGTCGGGAGTAAGAAATTATGGGGCAAGCTAAGAGCTGCACATTATATGTGCAGGCTCTTAAGGGCATGCTTCAAGCTCAAGGAGTGAAAGTTGTATAGAGTCAGTTAGAGAGTTTCTTTTGCTTTATCGAGGAAGTATGCCCCTGGTTCCCGGAGGAAGGAACCATTAGTTTAGAAACTTAGCACACAAAAAAAAATGGAAAAAAGGATTCAGGGACACTATGATGCAAATGGCCGGTAAGTTAAAACATTGCTGCTTTGTAATTGCCTGGTATCTGCGTAGCCTGCAGGTTCTGTATTGGGGTTGGCAAGACGTCTTGGCGGACGTGCTATAAGACAGCCAATGGGGCCGGTGGGAGACATCCCCTGGATCCCCATCAGGGTAAACTATCCACTAGTGCAGACATTTTGGCCCATCTGTAGTCCAGCACTTTCTGTCTGACAGTCTACAGTGCACATGCTGTAAATGTGTTTTGTCTCAATGTTTATGTGTATATATTCTGGAATTCTTGGAATGTTTCTTCTCTCAGATTCATCCTGATGTGAGAGCCTGGAGGAGACTGGCTAGCATCCCCTTTTAATATCTGTTTCTCTCAAGCTCCTTTTTTTTTACTTACACTTTAAACTGATTCCCCTTTCTACTCTTCACTGCCACCTCCTCCACCCTCTCTGGATCCAGAAGTAGGGGGTTGGTGGGGGGTGAGAAACCTGGAGGATCTAACAATAACTTAAAAGGACTGAAAGGGAGAACTCGCAGCCTGATGAAACTGCCACTGACCACCTGCAAGTGACACCAACAAGATCCTAGCCTTGAGCCTTGGCCCAGGGGGTCTGAGTATGGGGGAGAACCTGTCAGTCTGAGAGGACGGCTGCTAGGGACTTCTTTCCCTTGCCCCAAGATGACTGGGAATTCTCCTTCACCTTGGAAGGCCCCTGGGTCAACGTTTGCAGGAATCTAAAAGAAAAATCCTCCGGAGGTGAGTAGAGGAGGTTCAAGTACCCTGGTAAGTGGATTTGAGTCCCATTTGTGAATGGTGGTGAGATGTTGCCCCATTCACTGAGACCTGATTTTGTCTTTGTGACCACTTGTCTGTCTTGTTTACTTCGGTGTATTTTCTGTTATATTTTCTGAGGTAGGGATAAACTGGGGGCCCATTATCCCCCAACTCAGCCTTTGGTAGTTGTCTTGTCTAGTTCTGTTTTAGAATTGGTACCAGTTTTAAATGTATGTACAACTGATATTGATTTTTGTGCGCTTTAAGATCTGTGTGTGTTTTGTATGTGTTTGTGAACATGTTCAAGATAAAAATTATCAACATGCTGTAACAATTGGGTAAGTTTAAGTTTAAAATTTAAAAGGTTATGAGGTTTGGACATTACCAAAATTTTTTTTTAAAAATTCACATTGTTTTAAATGACTTTTTAAGGATTCTTTAACTTAGAAAATTAAAAAATCTGGTATTTTAAAATGCATAAGACAGTTTACACTGTAATCAAGTAATCTGGCTTAACAAAAATGCATTGGCTGTTTGAAATTTAGTTCTGTTGGCTAAAATTTGGGGGAAAATATTGAAAGTTTAAATATAAAAGTTTGGTTTTTTTTGGTTTTGTTTTGTTTTTTTATTTTTTGTGAACATACTGTACACAGGGGTTACAATTACATGAGCAAGATAATGAGTACATTTCTTATCAAGCATTGCAGTCTCCTCCTTTGTTTACCCTTCACATCCCTTCCCAACCTCCCGCCTGCGACACCACCGAATATTCCCCCCCCCACCAAAGTTGTAAAGTTCATTTTCGACATGACAATTTATACTTCACATTGTTCCAACGGGTCCACCTGCATCCTTAAAACAATTGTTTTTCCCCATCTCCTCCACAAATTATACTAACATCAAATATAGTGAAGGCAGGGGTTATACTGTGGGGGAGGGACATACAAAATCAACAAACAAATCATTTTCCTAACATCACATTATCTGACCTTTTCTGCTTGACCCATATATATACTAGATATTGCAAACAAGGGAAAACATGGAACCTATGTTTCTTTGGGCTTGGCTTACTTCACTTAATACATTTTTTCCAAGACTTTCCATTTCCTAACAAATGGGGCAATGTCATTCTTTCTGATGGAGGCATAGAATTCCATTGTGTATGTACACCACATTTTCTTGATCCATTCATCTACTGAGGGGCATCTGGGTTGGTTCCATATCTTGGTAATGGTAAATAATGCTGCAATGAACATAGTTGTGCTGTTAGCTTTATTATGGTCTTGTTTGTAAACATTTGGGTAAATGCCCAAAAGTGGGATTTCTGAGTCATACGGTAACTCTATGTGAAGTCTTTTGAGGAACCTCCATACTGCTTTCCAAAGTGGTTGAACAAGGTTACACTCCCACCAACAATGAAGTAAGGTTCCCTTCTGTCCACATCCCCTCCAGCATCTGTTGTTGTTAGAGTTCTTGATTTTAGCCATTCTAACTGGGGTGAGGTGGTATCTCAATGTTGTTTTGATTTGCATTTCTTTTATGGCTATGGAGGTTGAGCATTTCTTCATGTGTCTATTGGCCATCCTTCTTTCTTCTTCAGAGAAGTTTCTCTTAAGTATTTACCCAATTATTTATTAGGCAGTTGTTTCTTTGAGGATTTATTGTTGGGGAATTTAATTTTTTGAGTTCCAAGTATATTTTAGATATGAGACCCTTGTCCGTTGTATGGCTAGTAAAGATCTTCTCCCAATCCGTGGGCTTTCTATTGATCTTGCTAGCTATGTCATTTGCCATGCAGAAGCTCTGCAACTTCATGCAATCCCATTTGTCCAACCTTTCTTTGATTTGTTGTGTTTCCGGGTCTCTATTCAAAAAATTTCTGCCTGAGCCAAGGAGACCTAGGGTTTCTCCTATTTCATCCTGTAATGTTTTCAGAGTGTCTGCTTTGATTTTGAGGTCTTTGATCCATTTGGAGTTGATTCTGGTGCAGGGTGGTATGTAAGGATCTAGCTATAGTTTTCTACAAGTAGTTAACCAATTTTGCCAGCACCATTTACTGAGAGTCTGTCTTTCTTCCATTCTATTTTTTTACTCCCTTATCGAAGATTATTAGATGGCTATAGGTCTGTAGGTTCATTTCTGGGTTTTTAATTCTATTCCATTGGTCCTGAGGTCTGTTCATATGCCAGTACCAAGCTGTTTTGATTACCATGGCTTTATAGTAGAGTTTGAAATTTGGTATTGATATTCCTCCAGCAGTGTTCTTTCCGTTGAGGAGCGTTTTTTGCTATTCGGGGTCTTTTATTGTTCCATATGAATTTTTGGATTGCCTCTTCTATATCCTTGAAGAATGAGGTTGGAATTTTGATAGGTATTGCGTTGAATTTGTAGATAGCCTTGGGAAGTATTGCCATTTTCACGATGTTAATCTTTCCAATCCAAGAGCATGAGAGGTTTTGCCATTTTCTAAGTTCTGTTTAATTTCCTTTTTCAAGATTTTAAAGTTTTCATCATAGAGGTCCTTCACTTCTTTGGTTAATTCCTAGGTATTTCATTTTTTGTGAGGCTATTACAAATGGAGTTGCTTTCCTAATTTCAGCCACACTTTTCTCATTGTTTGCCGCGGACCGGGTTCTGTCAGGACGATGGAGGACACCTAGGGGAGGAACCGGGAATAGGATGGGGAGATGGCAAACAGACAACTCACACATATTAGGAGTGGATGCTGAGTGCTGAGTGCTGAGTGCGATTTAATGCAGAGGATAACAAACTTTTATAACAGAAGTCTTCATAAGAAAAGGGCAAAAGGTTACACAATCTTGCTACAGGGCTTCATTCTTGGATGGTCACCAGCTGGTCACCTGAAAGGCACTTGTTTCCGGCTTATCTCTAAGAAATATAATGGGTTTCGACGTTTGTCACCATCTCACCATTACCTTATTTCTATAGAGGCCTTAATTATCCCATAAGGTTTTTCCTGTTCCTTCTTTTTTTTTTTTTTGGTCGGTTGTGGGTCTTGAACTCTGGGCCTGGGCGCTGTCCCTCAGCTCTTCAGCTCAAGGCTAGCGCTCTACCACTTGAGCCACAGCGCCACTTCCGGCTTTTTTTCTTTTTGCTTATGTGGTACTGAGGAATCGAACCCAGGGCCTCATGCATGCAAGGCAAGCGCTCTACCACTGAGCCACCTTCCCAGCCCCTCCTGTTCCTTCTTTAATAGTAAGGTCACGGAGGCCTAGATCTAGCAAGTCTCTTAGTAAATGAGAGTACCAGGAAGTTCTTTCTCCTAAGTAGTTATCACCGCAATTGCCATACATTCTTTCTGTTATAGCCGCGCCTACAGCTTCTTGTAAATCTCTTACAATTCCTTCTGCTGGAGTGACTTTGTGAAACCCCCAATACTTTTATATTTACTTATGGCTTGTCTACTAGCCTCCATAGGAGGGGCTTCCAGGGTAGCACTTAACTCTGGTGAGTTAGTCATATTTTTAAGACACTCATCAGATATTGGAGTCATCAACACTCTTAAGAAAGAGCTTTGAATAAGGGAATGTTGACAAAGAGCAGTAGAAACAGTAAAAGATTAATAGGCACTCTTATACAGTGAGGAAAAGAAAGGCAGAAACACATCTTTCCCAGGGGCTTGCCAGCCTTTTTCCAGTAGTAGGCCTCTTAGAAGCCCTATTCTCCGAGGTAGACTTTGGTGAAGTCCCAAAACTTGGAGATAGGTTTCTGTAAAGCCCCATTCTCTGAGGTAGACTTCGGTGAAGTCCCAAAACTCAGAGATAGGTCTCTGAAGCCCCTATGTTGGTATGATAGATGGTTTCCCATGCTAAGCAGACTCCACTGGAGTCGGCGTGGCAATTGTTGGCATACAGAAAAGCCATTGATTTGGGGGGGTTAATTTTATACCCTGCTCCTTTCCAAAGTTTTGAATCAGATTGAGTAATTTTGGAATGGAGTCTATGGGATTCTTTAAATACAAGATCATCTCATCTGCAAAGAGGGAGAGTTTTACTTCTTCTTTCCCTGTTTGGATCGCTTTCTGTTTGCATCTTGTCTTATTGCTGTAGCCAAGCATTCTAATACTAGATTGAAGAGAAGTGGAGAGAGTGGACATCCTTGTCTTGTTCCTGAGTTAAGAGGAAATGGCTTTAGTTTTTCACCATTAAGTATAATGCTGGCTGTAGGTTTGTCATATACAGCCTTTATTGTATTGAGGAATGTTCCATGGATTCCTAATTTTTCCAAAACCTTCATCATAAAAGGGTGTTGAATCTTGTCGAATGCTTTTCCTGCATCTATTGAGATAACCATGTGGTTCTTATCCTTGCTCCTGTTGATGTGATGAATAATATTAATTGATTTGTGTATATTGAATCAGCTTTGCATCCCTGAAATGAATCCTGTTTGATCATGGTGTATGATTTTTTGGATGAATTGTTGAAGTCTATTGGCCAAAATTTTGTTGAGAAGTTTTGCATCAATGTTCATCAAAGAAATGGGTCTATAGTTCTCTTTCTTTGAGGAGTCCCTGCCTGGTTTTAGCATGATCTTGTATTTAAAGAATCCCATAAACTCCACTCCCAAATTACTCAAGCTGATTCAAAACTTTGGCAAAGTAGCAGGGTATAAAATTAACCCCCCAAAATCAATGGCTTTTCTGTATGCCAACAATGAGAAAAGTGTGGCTGAAATTAGGAAAGCAACTCCATCTTTAATAGCCCCACAAAAAATAAAATATCTATGAATAAACCAAAGAAGTGAAGGATCTCTATGATGAAAACTTTAAAATCTTGAAAAAGGAAATCAACACAGAACTTAAAAAATGGCAAAACCTCCCATGATCCTGGATTGGAAAGATTAACATTGTGAAAATGGCAATACTTCCCAAGGCTATCTACAAATTCAACGGGATACCTATCAAAATTCCAACCTCATTCTTCAAGGAAATAGAAGAGGCAATCCAAAAATTCATATGGAACAATAAAAGACCCTGAATAGCAAAAACGCTCCTCAATGGAAAGAACAGTGCTGGAGGAATATCAATATGGAACCAACCCAGATGCCCTTCAGTGCATGAATGGATCAATAAAATGTGGTATATATACACAATGGAATTCTATGCCTCCATCAGAAAGAATGACATTGCCCCATTTGTTAGAAAATGGAAAAACTTGGAAAAAATTATATTAAGTGAAGTAAGCCCGTCCCAAAGAAACACAGTTCCCATGGTTTCCCTTTTTTGCAATATCTAGTATATGTATGAGTCAAGCAGAAATGGTCAGATAATGTGATGTTAGAAAAATGAACCCTTAGATATGTATTTTAATGTTTTTTTTTCCTTTCATGCATGTGTTTCTCACGGATTTATAAGATTATTTCTTTGTTGCTTTGTATGTCCCTCACCCACAGTATAACCCCTGCTTTCACTATATTTGATGTCAGTATAACTTGTGGAGGAGATGGGGAAAAACAAGTCGTTTAAGGATACAGGTGGACCTGTTGCATCAATGAGAAGTACAAGTTGTCATGTCGAAAATGAGCTTTACAACATCGATGCAGGGGGGGGAAAGGGGGGAAGGATTGGGTGGGGGAGGAGGGGGGAGGCTGGGAAGGGATTGAAGGGTAAAAAAAGGAGGAGGCTGCAATGCTTGGTAAGAAATGTATGCATTATCCTGCCCATGTAATTGTAACCCCTCTGTACAGTATGTTCACAAATAAAATTAAATTAAATTAAATTTCAAAAATACTTAAAATATTATAAAAAGGTATAAAAAGGTAGTACTAGTATTAAGGAATTTAAGTCTCAGAGATTTGAATTGAGTAGTAAATTTGTGGATTAGGTGTGTACACAATGGGGGATAGTGTCTAATAGTCAACTACGGGTTTATCTGAGGATGTGCAGGACAACAATTAAGTCACATAATGAAGAATGAAAGAGAAGAAAAGATGAAAAGGATAAGAAAGGAAGAAAATAAGATCAGAAGTTAAGTAGAGCTAAACAAAAAACAAAAAGAAATTTTTTTAAAAATGAAAGAAAAACGCACCCACACATGAATCCCTAAAATAAAAATTATAAGAGGAAAAAAAAGTTACTAGAAAACAATTTTTTTCAAAAAAGGTAAAAAGTAAAAATTAGAAAAACGTTTTAGAAAAGAAAAAAATTTATAAAAGGTACCAAAAAAGAAGAAGAAGAAGGAGGAGGAGGAGGAGGAGGAGGAGGAGGAGGAGGAGGAGGAGGAGGAGGAGGAGGAGGAGGAGGAGGAGGAGGAGGAGGAGGAGGAGGAGGAGGAGGAGGAGGAGGAGAAGAAGAAAAAGTTCCTTGATTTTTTTAGGGTGGGAAAAATTCTGTATCTCCCTTGTGTCTGTAACCAGCCTCTTGTTGGAGTCTCTGGTCGGCTTGTGGTCCTGTGGTTTGGTTGGTTTCTTAAGTCAGTTTGTTTGAACACACAGAAAAATGCTCTCCTTTACCTAGGATTTTGTCATTCTCCTCCCAGGCTAGTTCAATGGGAGGAAGATCTGCTTTGAGTATCACAAAAGAGGGAGATGGCTGTTTCCTCTAGTTTGGAGATGCTGTGAAGAGGCTAGGTTCTGGGTACAGTTGAGGCCTTTCAGCAAAGAGTAGCTTTTCCCTGAGGGGCTAGCCTCTGAGACACTCACAGAGCCCAGCCTGGAGCCATTCTCGGGGTTTATGTTTACTGAATTTCAATTAATTGTCTAGGCTGCTGTAGGGAGGGGCAGCCTCTGGCTCTGCTTACCCTGTGAACAAAGCCACTCCTCTGGGGCAAAGCGTTCTCTGCCTGGGGTGGGTTAACTTGCCCCTTGGTGGAGCTAAGCCTGTCAGGTCAGGTCAGGTTCCTGTGACCTGCTAAATGACTCTTTTGTTTTCTTCCAAGACCTGGGTTTGAGCTAGCTACTCAGCCAGGCCTTTGTCAGTAACCAAGATGGAGATCTCCAGTAGTGGGGTAGGGGGAGGTGTGGTCTTCCCTCCTCTGCTCCCTGAGAAGAAGTGAGGATGTTAGGGCTCTACTCACGCCGGAGTCTTGGTTCCTGGGTTGTCCCTGGTCTGCGATCTGCAGGATAAAGATATATGCTCCTTGTCAGTTCTTGAGTAGAACCCACTTGCCCGCTGTGTCTGGCGCCTTTGTCCCCGACTCTCTGTGTTGTAGGTATGGCAGCTATGGCCACCGCCACCGCAGCTGCAGCTACCGACTAGTGCTCAGATCTGTCTCCTTGCCTGGGTTTTCCCTCTCTGGCCAAACTCTCTGTACTGTGATGGCACACTTGGTGTGATTCTCTGGCCTAGGACTCTTTACTGGAACACTAAAACTGCTTTCTATGCGAGAGCTTGTTTAACCTCCAGCTTCTCCTCTGCCATCTTCCCAGAACCCTCTTTATTTAATTTTTATTCTATTTTCATGACAGTTACTTCTTGAACTTCTTCAAAACTTCGTGTATTCGTCTCAAGTGCTTCTTGATTTATTTTTAGCTACCAAAAACGTATTCTTCTTTATTTTTTTCAAAGGATCACATTCATGTGTTTTCTCTCAAATAACAAATGTCTTCTCTAACTGATGTAAAGGTATGAATGGTTTTTAAAGTTTTCTTTTGTCTGTACTAACCATTGATTCACCACATGCTTAAGTTCTTCATAGTTTTCTTTTTCCTTCAAATATTTTATGTATGTTAAATATTAGCCTACTGTAATTTTGGTCACTGTAGTTTTCAAGGTTCCAGCAGAGAGGCAACCATTCCACTTGTGATCCCTAAAAGAAAAATGTGCCAGTACTAAGCTTGAACTCAGTCTCTTACTCTTTCTTTTATCTCCCTTTTTTCTGTTTTTATTTCACAGAGTCTCCTACTCTTGCTTGCTTAGCTTCTTTGTTCATGGCTGGTGCTCTACATCTTCAGCCATACCTCTACTTCCCAATGTCTGTGGAAGGTCTTCATAAATTTGTGGTGGGGGGGGGACTTGAACTGAGAGCTTCACACTCTCACTAGGCATTTTCACTCAAGCTGACACTCTACCATTTGTGCCAAGCTCCACTTCCAGATAACATGGCTCAAGATACAATGTACTCATCAGATCCTGTCAGTCAGAATATATCATCTTGAATATAATGCTGTGGGATTAGTACTCATTGTTTGGGAAGTAGAAACTAGTGGTTATTCACAAGAGCTTCTGTAACGTAGCCAATTGTGTATGACTCATCATAGCAAAAATATATAAATGTAATATCTATGTTTATGTGTATGCACACATATGCATGCAAAAGTCACTTTTAAAATGAGTTCTTTAAATGTTTTGATATTCACATGGATGGGCATTCCTTGACCATATCAGGCATGTGTCAAAAGAACAAAATATGAAATAAACCACTTTATTTTGCCAAGCCAAAAAGACATAAATTGAAAAATAAAGGCAGCCTGTTTTTTCCAGTGTTGGTTTCTCCAATGTTATTCAAATTTGTTTGTATGAATCCAGGGCACCACACTAGGCAAGCATATGTTCTACCAGTCAGCTTCACCTCAGTCAGTCTATTATTCATTTTTCAACCAAAAATGTCAATATTGGCTCTAAATGATATGTCTCAGTTGGGCACTAGGACTCAGGTGTGCAAAGAGAAAAGAAGAGAATGAATTATTCCTTTGTCTTAATCTCTGTTACCAGCCCTGACCTTCACCGTTATCTTGACCTACTGTCCTGACATGGAAAGTATTTTAGAGGTTCTCAGTAAGAACTCAGTGCACTGGTCAAGATTCTCTTATCTTGGTATTTAGAGCTAGCATCTGAATGCTGCCAAGTCAATTATCATTTGTCTTCTGTCTTCCAAATGTCTGTAGGCATCTAATGTCTGTCACAGTATCTTCATTGCTCTTAACTGTTTTAAATATATTTAAATATACTTTTCTCTTTGCCATTGTTGTTATCTTATGTTATTTTTCTCATTTTAAGGAAGAAACGGAAGACACGTGTAGCTTGGCTTTTTTGTATGTATATTTTTATCTTAGAATTATATGTTATAAAAAGGATAAAATGAATTTTAGCAAAGAAAATTATTATGAAAAAGAAGCAAAAGAAATTGCATTAAATGGTAATGTTTGTCATTACAGAAAAGTCTAAAGTACAGAAAAGTCATTTTAAATATTTCTCAAGATTTCCACCCAATAATTTCTATTAACATATTGTCCACACATAGTTGCCAAGGAGAAACAAAAATGCTATATTTTCACTGGACCACCATATAAGATTTATTAAGGAAATAAAGAGAAACAATGAATACTGGAAAAATAACTGGAAACTGACAAGTGAGTGTCTATTGAGCAGTCATTTCTGTACAATTCAAACAGAGCAGAAAAACAAGTAATATGTACTAATGATATCCTTAATAAGTTGTAGAGATCAGATAAACATTATTTTTAAAAACCAAGAAAATGTGTCATAGTTATATTCAGAAAGGCTTAAGCTATATAGAAAAGAAACATTGGATAAATCATCACCAAGTTCTTGAAAAATGTTATGAGACATGATCTAATGTAATTCTTCAGGATAAAAATATCTTTTTCACAGTATTAGGAATACTTAGATACTCTGAAGTTTACTTGATATACCATACAAAGAAAATATATTTATTCTATTTTTTTCTTTTTAAGAATTCACAATGCTAAAATAAAAAAATTAAATACAATATCCCTGTGAGTTGCTATTTAATAAGTCAAACATCAATACATTTTATTTGTATTAATTAATTTAGTTTGTCTAAAAAAAAGATAGAATTGCTGTAGTAAAAAATAGTATTAAAGTGACTGGAAACGTGGCTCAGTGGTACAATGCTTGCCTTGCATGCATGAGGTCCTGGGTTCGATTCCTCAGCACCACATAACTAGAAAAAGCTAGAAGTGACACTGTGGCTTAACTGGTAGAGCTGAAGAGCTGAGAGAGAGTGCCCAGGCCAAGAGATCAAGCCCCACGACTGACAAAAAAAATAGTACTAAAGTGATAAAGTAAGAGAGTGCTAAAATTCTCCAAGAAGATATTTGAAATATTCCTCTCCACCTCAAATATGTAAAATGCCTCTCCAGTAGTAATCATCCTTTGGATAGTTTATCTGTTTGTACTAATCACCTTCACTGTAAGTAGTATATAGTTATGTGTATACATTTGTTATATTTTGTTACAATTATCTCTACAAATCTGTCTCCTCTGCTAGATTCTGTAATAATTTTGGGTAAAGAGTAAAGGAGGGGACTTCTGAGAAGATGGTGGAATAGCTACAGGGAAATATTGTAGCCGTCTGAGCAGAGATTTAGGGTCCTAGCATGCAATTCTCAACAGAGTCAGATCAATCAAATTATAAATAGACAGAGACACATTCCAGCAAAGAAGAATTTGCACTGGGCACACAAGAGTAGAAAGCAACAAACAGTCCCTGCAGTAAGGTGATCCTTGCTGCAAGGCTGCATCAGTTCCCATCAGGACAAAGAACCACCCACCTGAAGAGCCACAGTCAGGGGGAAAAAAGCAGAAAGATGATCTCGAGACTGCCACATGGAGAATCAGAGATGCCCCACAAACTGGCCAGTTCAACACCACCACTGAGAACAATGAGTACCCTATCAAGGAACCCTTCTCTGGGGAACCACAGGTGGTTACCCAAAGTGCCTAGACCAGATTCTCCCATCCAAGAAAAGGTGAGGGGACATATTTGAAGAGGGCAAAGAACTAAGCTTCTTTCCTACACCTGTGGCTACCCAGGAAAGACCACTGAACCACAGCCCTGCCCCTGTGCCACCAAACTACGACTCCCAACAGTCCCCAAAATCCCACCAGCAGAGGGCAACGTCTCATGTAACTGCTCAACACCAGGGGGAAAATAACTCCAGGTACTGTACCCACCCCCATATAAGCAAAGAGAGCTACAAACTCTTACATCCTCCAAGCCAACATGTCTGTCAGGAAAAATCTGCACAGCTCCAGCAGCAATCAAATTTAAATTCCAACCCTCTATAGAGCTGTACTGAACTGTACTGAACTGTATTTTCACTCAGCAGTCTCTACAGCCCTAAAACCAGATAAGTAAATCTCAGTGAAAGAAAACAAACTGCCAGCTGCTTAGTCAACCAAGAACAGAGGGAACAGTCTATTTAGAAGATCAGCTCATAGACTCCCAAAAGATAAAAACAAAAGTGTTTCAAATGGGCAAAATACATCACAGAAATAGTAGAAATATACAAATCCACAGAAATTCAATGCTAATAGAAAACAACCAGAAAATAGAGCATGAAAACAGGAAGCTAGAAGACACTTTACAAGATGCCTTAAAACATTGCTGATAAATTTAACTAATGAAAAATTCGAAAACATATACAAAACAATTCATGAATATGGTGAGACTAACAAAAGAATAATGGAAGAATTCATGGTGAACGCAAATAAGAAGCTAAATGAAGTCCAAGATATGGCAAGAGAAAAAATGAAAAACTACCCAGCTAAAGATGGTTAAGGAAAATACAAGTAAACAAATCAGTGAAATCCTAAATCAAAACTTCATAAAAGCAGTAGAATCCCTTAGAAATGACCCAAAAAAACACAAAGTAATAAACAATAAAGCAGAAATTCTTTCTGGTGAATAGACAATGCAGAAGACCAAGTCTCAAGGATAGAGCATAGAGAAGATATAATAAAACAAAAGGAGGTAATTTTACAGAAGAAATCCAAGAAAAGTAGCTTGCAGGAATTTCAGGACTCAATTCAGTAACTGAATTTTCAGCTGATAGGTATCAAGAAAGGAGAAAAGGAGGCAACAAAGGGAACAAGAAACAAATTTCACTGAGTTCTAGCAGAGAACTTCCCAAAGCTCCTAAAAGAAAGGCCAATTCAGATAAAAGAAGACTTTAGGACACCCAACAGACCATACCAGAAAGAACCATCCAACTGCCCAATGATAATCCTCACGGAATCAATATAGACAAAGAAAATTATCCTTAAAGCTATCAGAAAGGAAAGATTGACTACTTAAAAAGAAATCTTGTCAAGCTGGGCACCAGTGGCTCACGTCTGTAATCATAGCTACTGAGGAGGCTGAGATCTGAGCATGACGGTTCAAAGCCAGCGCGGGCAGAAAAGTCCGTGAGACTCTTATCTCCAATAAACTACTCTAAAACCAGAAGTGGCACTACGGCTCAGGCGATAGAGCACTCGCCTTGAGCTGAAAAGCACAGGGACAGCACCCAGGCCCAGAGTTAAAGCCCCACGACCGACAAAAAAAGAAAGAAATCTAGTCAAAATGACTAGATATTTCTCAGCTGACATCATGAAAGCAAGAAGAGTCTAGCATAATGTACTCCAAACCCTAAAAACAAACAATTACCACCCCAGAATACTGCACCTAGCAAAGCTCTCCTTCATAACCAAAAGATAAACAAAACCATTGCATAGCAAAAAGAAACTGTAACAATTTATCTCCACCAAGGCAGCACTACAAAAGGTACTTAAAGATGTCTTATATAGAGAAAAAATCAACAAGAATATGATATCAATGATAGAGAGGAAGTAATCTAAAAATTTACATGGAATAATAGAAGATCCTGAATAGCAAAAACAATCCTTAGTAGGAAGAACAGTGTTGGAGGAATATCAATATCAAACTTCAAACTCTATTACCAAGCCACAGTAATAATTTAAAAAAATGAAACCAGCTTGCTACTGGCACAAATAGGCCTGAAGACCAATAGAATACAATAGCAGCCCCAGAAATGAACACGCAAACATATAGTCACTTGATATTTGATAAGGGAGCCAAAAACAAGGGATAAAAGAACAGCTTCTTCGGAAAGAAGGATGACCAATAGACACATGAAGAAATGCTCAACCACTCTAGCAATAAAGGAAATGCAAATCAAAACAACATTGAGATACCACCTCACCCCAGTTAGAATGGCTATAATCAAGAAATCTAATAACAACAGATGCTGGAGGGGATGTGGACAGAAAGGAATCTTACTGCATTGTTGGTGGGAGTGTAAACTTGTTCAACCACTTTGGAAAGTAGTATGGAGGTTCCTCAAAAGACTCAACATAGAGCTCCCCTATGACCCAGCAATCCCACTTTTGGGCATTTACCCCAATGATCACAAACAAGACCATACTAAAGCTACCAGCACAACTATGTTTATTGCAACATTATTTACCATAGCTAAGATATGGAACCAACCCAGATGCCCCTCAGTAGATGAATGGATCAAGAAAATGTGGTATATATACTCAATGGAATTCTATGCCTCCATCCGAAAGAATGACATTGCCCCATTTGTTAGGAAATGGAAAGACTTGGAAAAAATTATATTAAGTGAAGTAAGCCAGGCCAAAGAAACATAGGTCCCAATGGTTTCCCTTATTTGCAATAACTAGTATATGTCTGAGACAAGCAGGACAGTTCAGATAAGTTGATGTTAGGTGAAATGAACCCCAAGATAAGTATTCAAATGTTTTTGCTTTCATGCGATTGTTTCTAACATATTTACAAGTTGATTTCTTTGTTGCTTTGTATGTCCACCCCCCACGGTATAACCCCTGCTTTCACTGTATTTGATGTTGGTATAATTTGTGGAGAGGAAGGGAAAAAACAAATTGTTTAAATAGGGATACAGGTGGATCCATTGCAACAAACTTTACAACTTTGGCCCGGGCACGGGAGGGGTGGGGTGGAGGGAGACAATGGGAATGATGGGAAAGGGAAACAAAGTAGAAAGCAACAATGCTTGATGAGAAATGTACTCATAATCTTGCCCATGTAATTTAACCCCTCTATATGGTATTTTCACAAATAAATAAATACAGCTTCTTCAACAAATGGTGCCCGCAGAATTGGCTATTCATAGACAACACAGGATCAATGATTTCAATGTAAGGCCAAATATCCTGAAAATATTACAATAAGGTGTAAGGGAAACACTGGGGCTTCTATGCATGAGTCAAAACTCCCTAAAGTAAAGATCCAGAATCACAATAAATCAAAGCAATACTTCATAAATAGGACTGCATCAAATTGAAGAGTTTATGCATGGCAAAGGGCATAGCTATCAAGATAAATAGAAAGCCCATAGAATATTTTTACTAGTTATGTATCAGACAAGGGCCTTATATCTAAAATATACTTAGATCTCAAAAATTAAACACCCTCAGAATAAACACACCAAGAATTAGCAACCCAGTTAATTCTCAAGAAACAGCAACCCAATCCATAAATTGGTAACGACTTAAAGATTTCACAGAGGAAGAATTGCCATGAAGAAATGTTCAATATCTCTGTCCATAAAAGAAACGCAAATTCAAACAACATTGAGATTCCACCTCACATAGTTAGAATGGCCATTATCAAGAAAACTAACAATAACAAATACTAGTAGAGATGTGGCCAAATAAACAAACAAACAAACAAAAACCATGCACTGTTGGTGGCAATTTAAAGTTGCTCAACCACTGTGGAAAGCAGTAAAGAAGTTCCTCAAAAGATTAAACATAGTTTCCCTATGACCCAGCAATTCCATTCCTTGCATTTATCCAATAGAATACAAACAATGCCATACTAAAGCAACCAGCACAACCATTTTCATTGCAGCATTGTTTACCATAGCCAAGATATGGAATCAACCCAGATATCCTTCAGTGGATGAATGGATCAAGAAAATGTGGTATGAATACACAACAAAATTCTATGTTTTCCTCAGAAAGAATGATATTGCAGCATTCATATAGAAATAGAAAGATTAGGAAAAATTATATTAAGTAAAGTAAGCCAGATCCAAAGAAACATAGGGTGCATGGTTTCCCTCATTTGTGATAGCTAGAATTTGCCTATAAATCTACAAGTAAACACACTGGATCATAACAATAATAACAACAACACCTACACTATGTAAACTATATAGCTCTCTAGACATTCACAAAAAGGGTAGGATATTCTTAGGAGTGGATCACAAAAGCGTATATAATCATATAAAACAATATTTTATTCAATGAATCCAACAAATGGAAACAAGATTTGTTTGTAGTTGGTGTTTTTTGACTTGTTAGTTTATTTATCTTTGGGACAGTAAGTGGAGCACAGAAGAGGTGGGACAAAGGGTGAATATATATATATATATATATATATATATATATATATAGTCATGGTATTTATGAAATGTTATACAGAAAATGAACTATAAAACTTGTGGCTGAGGATGGGAGGAGAAAACTGGGAGAGAACAAGGGAAGGGGTAAAATGATCAAAAAGGAATACACTCATGACCTAACATGTAACTGTAGACACTTGGTACCTCACCTCTTCAACAAAAATAAAATATATTATAAAAATGAATAAGAAAGGAGGAAATAAAATTGAAGGGATAAAATGAAGGAAGGAGGGATTTAGGGAGAATAGAATGGTGGAAGGAAGGAACATGAATACAAATCCTCAGAATTTAAACAAAAAAAAATTGTCTGAGCCAAGAACCAGTGGTTCATGTCTGCAATTCCTACTACTCAGAACACTAAGAAATGAGAATTGTGGCTGGAAAGTCTATAAAGACATTTATCTTCAATTAATCACCAAAAAACAAGAAGTGCAGGTATTGCTTATGTGGTAGAGAAAGAGTCTTGAGTGAAAAAGCTTAGGGACAGTGCCAAGACCCTGGGTTCAAGCCCTAGCAATAACATGCTCTCTCCCTGCTCTCCCCCTGTTTCTCCCTGCTCTCCCCTCCCTCTCACACCCACACATGCAAACACACTCACACAAAATAAATCCATATAATTCCTTGGAGATAACACATGTAACACCATGCTACCCATCAGTATAGTTTAAGAGAGATTGATGTGAACAGAAAGTAGCTACAGCAATATAGCAAGATATTGAGTACACTCTTTACTCTTTCATTCCAGAAGTAAAAGTTTAAACCCTGACAAAATGAAAATGTTTTTAAGTTTAACTCATCTAAATAAATTCAAAAATAGCTGTCAAGCCTCTTCAGTAAATGGCCCTGGCAAAATTGGTTAACTACTTGTAGAAAACTAAAGCTAGATCCTTATATATTACCCTGCACCAAAATCAACTCCAAATGGGTCAAAGACCTCACAGTCAAAGCAGACACTCTGAAATCATTACAGGATGGAATAGGAGAAACCCTAGGTCTCCTTGGCGCAGGCTGAAATTTTCTTAATAGAGACCTGGAAACACAACATATCAAAGAAAGGTTGGACAAATGAGATTGCATGAAGTGGCAGAGCTTCTGCATGGCAAAGGACATAGCTAACAACATCAATAAAAAGCCCACGGATTGGAGAAGATCTTCACTAGCCATACAACAGACAAGGGTCTCATATCTAAAATATACTTGGAACTCAAAAAATTAAATCCCCCAACAACAAATCCTCAAACAACTGCCCAATAAGTGGGCTAAAGACTTAAAGAAAAACTTCTCTGAAGAAGAAAGAAGGATGGCCAATAGACACATGAAGAAATGCTCAACCTCCCTAGCCATAAAAGAAATGCAAATCACAACAACATTAAGATACCACCTCACCCCAGTTAGAATGGCTAAAATCAAGAACTCTAATAACAACAGATGCTGGATGGGATGTGGACAAAAGGGAACCTTACTGCATTGTTGGTGGGAGTGTAAACTTGTTCAACCACTTTGGAAAGTAGAATGGAGGTTCCTCAAGACTCCACATAGAGCTCCCCTATGCCCTAGCAATCCACTTTGGGGCATTTACCCAAATGTTTACAAACAAGACCACACTAAAACTACCAGCACAACTATGTTTATTGCAGCACTATTTACTATACCTAAGATATGGAACCAATCCAGATGCCCCTCAGTAGATGAATGGATCAAGAAAATGTGGTATATATACACAATGGAATTCTATGCCTCCATCAGAAAGAATGACATTGCCCCATTTGTTAGGAAATGGAAAAACTTGGAACAAATTATATTAAGCGAAGTAAGCCAGGCCCAAAGCAAAATAGGTCCCATGGTTTCCCTTATTTGCAATATCTAGTATATGTATGAGTCAAGAAGAAAAGGTCAGATAATGCGATGTTAGGAAAATGAACCCTTAGATATGTATTTTAATGTTTTTTTTTTCTTTCATGCATTTGTTTCTAACTCATTTATAAGATTATCTCTTTGTAGGTTTGTATGACCCTCCCCCACTGTATAACCCCTGCTTTCACTATATTTGATGACAGTTTGTTTAACTTGTAGAGGAGAAGGGGAAAACAAAGTCGTTTAAGGATACAGGTGAACCTGTTGCAACAATGAGAAGTACAAGTTGTCACGTTGAAAACGAGTTTACATGTTGGTGCGGGCAGGGGGGGAAAGCGGGGAGGATTAGGTGGGGGGGGGTAGGGGGAGCCTGGGAAGGGATGTGAAGGGTAAACAAAGGAGGAGGCTGCAATGCTTGATAAGAAATGTACACACTAACCTGCCCATGTAATTGTAACTTCTCTGTACAGTGTGTTCACAAAAAAATAAAAATTAAACTAAAAATTAAAAAACAGATTATCTCTTTGTTGGTTTGCATGTCCCTCCCCCACAGTATAACCCCTGCTTTCACTATATTTGATGTCAGTATAACTTGTGGAGGAGATGGGGAAAAACAAGTCCTTTAAGGATACAGGTGGACCTGTTGCAACAATGAGAAGTACAAGTTGTCGTGTTGAAAACGAGCTTTACAAAGTTGGTGCGGGGGGGGGGAAGGGGGGAGGTTTGGAGGGGGAGGCTGGGAAGGGATGTGAAGGGTAAACAAAGGAGGAGGCTGCAATGCTTGATAAGAAATGTACGCATTATGCTGCCCATGTAATTGTAACCCCTCTGTACAGTATGTTCACACAAAAAAATTAAATTAAATAAAACTACCAGCACAACTATGTTGCAGCACAATTTACTATAGCTAAGATATGGAACCAATCCAGATGCCCCTCAGTAGATGAATGGATCAAGAAAATGTGGTATATATACTCAATGGAATTCTATGCCTCCCTCAGAAAGAATGACATTGCCCCATTTCTTAGGAAATGGAAAGACTTGGAAAAAATTATATTAAGTGAAGTAAGCCAGGCCCAAAGAAACACAGGTCCCATGATTTCCCTTATTTGCAATAACTAGTATATGTCTGAGTCAAGCAGAAAAAGTCAGATAAGTTGATGTTAGGGAAATGAACCCTGACATATGTATTGAAATGTTTTTTTTTCTTTCATGCGATTGTTTCTAACACATTTATAAGATTATTTCTTTGTTGCTTTGTATGTCCCTACCTGACGGTACAACCCCTGCTTTCACTGTATTTAATGTAGTTACAATTCGTGGAGGGGAAGGGGAAAAAAAATTGTTTCCATAGGGATTCAGGTGGATCCATTGCAACAATGAGATGTACAAGTCATTATGTTGAAAACGAACATTACAACGTTGGGGGGTGGGGAGGATTGGGTGGTGGGGTAGGAGAAGGATGGGAAGGGATGGAAGGGGAAACAAAGAGGAGGCTACAATAGTTGATAAGAAAGGTACTCATGGAATGATGTATGCCATGCCCTAAAAACAAACAACTATCAACCAAGAATACTGTACCCAGCTAAACTCTCCTTCATAACTGAAGGCCAAATAAAAACCTTCCATAGCAAAGAAAAATTGAAACAATACATCTCTAACAAACCATCCCTACAAAAGTTCTTAAAGATATTCTACACATAGAAAACCAACAAGACCACAACAAAGGCCAAGAAACTGCACCCAAACTGAGAATCCAAGAACCATAGAAAGAACCCAGTTTTTGTAGTCCCCAAGAAGGTGGATAACATGGCAGGAACTCCCAAATACCTCTCAGTCCTATCTCTTAACGTTAACGGACTGAACTCTCCAATTAAGCGACATAGACTGTCTAGTTGGATTAAAAAACAAGACCCTTCTATCTGCTGCCTGCAGGAGTCACATCTTGCCCGTAAAAACAAACACATCTTCAATGTTAAAGGCTGGAACAAAATCTACCAAGCAAAGGCCCCCATAAACAGGCAGGAGTTGCAATCCTAATATCAGATAAAATAGACTTCAAATTAAAATTCGTGAGAAGAGATAAAGAAGGTTGCTACATACTAATTAAAGGATCTCCCCTTCAGGAGGATATTACAATTCTAAATATCTATTCGCCAAACAAAGGAGCACCCACATTTATCAAAGAAACACTACTTTCCCTCAAATCCCATATAGATCCAAAGACATTAATTGTTGGAGATTTTAACACACCACTCTCGCCACTAGATAGATCAACTCGGCAAAAACTCAACAGAGAAACCAAAGATCTAAACAACTGCATAGATCAACTAGACTTAACAGACATCTACCGAACATTTCACCCAGCAGCATCAGAATACATGTTTTTCTCAGCAGCACATGGAACGTTTTCTAAAATAGACCACATTTTAGGCCACAAAGCAAACTTGTCTAAACTCAGAAACATTGAAGTTATACCTTGCATTATCTCTGACCACAAGGGAATAAAATTAGAACTCAACACCAAAAGCCACCAAAGAAAGTCCAGTATTTCATGGAGGCTGAACAACACACTGCTGAACCATGAGTGGGTCAGGGAAGAGATTACAAAGGAAATTCAAATGTTCATGCTATTCAACAAAAATGAACACACAAATTACCAGCTCCTCTGGCACACAGCAAAGGCAGTACTCAGAGGCAAGTTTATAGCTCTGAGCTCCTACATCAACGAACTGGAGAGATCTGAAACTAACCATTTAATGACACATCTAAACCTCCTTGCAATAGAGCAGCAAGATAAACCCCAATCCAGTAGACGGAAAGAAATAATCAAAATTAAATCAGAATTAAATGAATTAGAATCCAAAAAACTATACAAAGAATCAACCAAACAAAGAGTTGGTTCTTCGAAAAACTTAACAAAATTGACAGACCCTTAGCAAATCTTATCAGAAAAAGAAGAGAACACACCCAAATTAATAAACTCAGAGATGAGAATGGAAACATCACCACAGAAACAGCCAAGATTCAAAACATTAAAAGGGAATACTTCTCAAAACTTTATGCTAATAAGTTTGAGAACTTGACAGAAATGGACCTCTTCCTAGCAAATATTGACATGCCAAAACTAAACCAAGATGAGTTAAACTATCTTAACAGGCCCATATCAAGCACTGAAATAGAAACAGCAATAAGAGACCTCCCAGCTAAGAAAAGTCCAGGACCAGATGGCTTTACAGCAGAATTTTACAAGGCCTTCAAAGCAGAGCTCACACCAATACTCCTCCAACTTTTCAATGAAATTGAAAGAGAAACCTCACTACCAAACACATTCTATGAAGCCATCATAACCCTCAGCCCAAAACCAGTCAGGGACTCATCAAAGAAAGAGAACTATAGACCCATTTCTTTGATGAATATTGATGCAAAACTTCTCAACAAAATGTTGGCCAATCGACTTCAACAATTCATCCAAAAAATCATATACCACGATCAAACAGGATTCATTTCAGGGATGCAAAGCTGGTACAATATACGCAAATCAATTAATATTATTCATCACATCAACAGGAGCAAGAATAAGAACCACATGGTTATCTCAATAGATGCAAAAAAAGCATTCGACAAGATCCAACACCCCTTCATGATGAAGGTTTTGGAAAAATTAGGAATCCATGGAACATTCCTCAATACAATAAAGGCTGTATATACAAACCCACAGCCAGCATTATACTCAATGGTGAAAAACTAAAGCCATTTCCTCTTAACTCAGGAACAAGACAAGGATGCCCACTCTCTCCAATTCTCTTCAATCTAGTATTAGAATGCCAAGCTAGAGCAATAAGACAAGATGCAGACATAAAGGGGTCCAAATAGGGAAAGAAGAAATAAAACTCTCCTTCTTTGCAGATGACATGATCTTGTACTTAAAGAATCCCATAGACTCCATTCTCAAATTACTCAACTGATTCAAAACTTTGGCAAAGTAGCAGGTTATAAAATTAACCCCCCAAAATCAATGGGTTTTCTGTATGCCAACAATGAGAAAAGTGTGGCTGAAATTAGGAAAGCAACTCCATTTGTAATAGCCCCACAAAAAATAAAACACCTAGGAATTAACTTAAGAAGTGAAGGACCTCTACGATGAAAACTTTAAAATCTTGAAAAAGGAAATCAACACAGAACCTTAAAAACGGCAAAGCCATTTTTAGTCGTTTAAGGATTCAGGTGGACCTGTTGCAACAATGAGAAGTACAAAATATCATGTCAAAACCAGCTTTACAATGTCGGTGTGGGGGGGGAGGGGATATGATTGGGTGGGAGGGAGGGGGAGGCTGGGAAGGGAAGTGAAGGGTAAACAAAGGAGGAGGCTGCAATGCTTTGTAAGAAATGTATGCATTATCCTGCCCATGTAATTGTAACCCCTCTGTATAGTATGTTCTCAAATAAAATAAAATAAAATAATATAATAAAAAAATGTCAAAGCCTCCCTTGCTCCTGGATTGGAAAGATTAACATCGTGAAAATGGCAATACTTCCCAAGGCTATCTACAAATTCAACGCAATACCTATCAAAATTCCAACCTCATTCTTCAATGAAAAAGAAGAGGCAATCCAAAAATTCATATGGAACAATAAAAGACCCCGAATAGCAAAAACGCTCCTCAATGGAAAGAACACTGCTGGAGGAATATCAATACCAAATTTCAAACTCTACTATAAAGCCATAGTAATCAAAACAGCTTGGTATTGGCATAAGAACAGACCTCATGTCCAATGGAATAGAATTATACACCCAGAAATGAACCTACAGACCTATAGCCATCTAATCTTCGATAAGGGAGCTAAAACAATAGAATGGAAGAAAGACAGCCTCTTCAGTAAATAGTGCTGGCAAAATTGGTTAACTACATGTAGAAAACTAAAGCTAGATCCTTATATATCACCCTTCACCAGACTCAACTCCAAATGGATCAAAGACCTTGAAGTCAAAGCAGACACTCTGAAAACATTACAGGATGGAATAGGAGAAACCCTAGGTCTCCTTGGCTCAGGCCGAAATTTTCTGAATAGAGACCCGGAAACACAACAAATCAAAGAAAGGTTGGACAAATGGGATTGCATAAGGTTGCAGAGCTTCTGCAGGGCAAATGACATAGCTAGCAAGATCAATAGAAAGCCCACAGATTGGGAGAAGATCTTTACTAGCCATACAACGGACAAGGGTCTCATATCTAAAATATACTTGGAACTCAAAAAATTAAACCCCCCAACAACAAATCCTCAAAGAAACAACTGCCCAATAAATAAGTGGGCGAAAGACTTAAAGAGAAGCTTCTCTGAAGAAGAAAGAAGGATGGCCAATAGACACATGAAGAAATGTTCAACATCCCTAGCCATAAAAGAAATGCAAATCAAAACAACATTGAGATATCACCTCACCCCAGTTAGAACGGCAAAAATCAAGAACTCTAACAACAACAGATGCTGGAGGGGATGTGGACAGAAAGGAACCTTACTTCATTGTTGGTGGGAATGTAAACTTGTTCAACCACTTTGGAAAGCACTATGGAGGTTCCTCAAAAGACTTCACAAAGAACTCCCCTATGACCCAGCAATCCCACTTTTGGGCATTTACCCAAATGTTTACAAACAAGACCACACTAAAGCTACCAGCACAACTATGTTTATTGCAGCATTATTTACCATAGCTAAGATCTGGAACCAACCCAGATGCCCCTCAGTAGATGAATGGATCAAGAAAATGTGGTATATATACACAATGGAATTCTATGCCTCCATCAGAAAGAATGACATTGCCCCATTTGTTGGGAAATGGAAAGGTTAGGAAAAATTTATATTAAGTGAAGTAAGCCAGGCCCAAAGAAACATAGGTCCCATGGTTTCCCTTATTTGCAATATCTAGTATAGGTATGAGTCAAGCGGAAATGGCCAGATAATGTGATGTCTGGAAAATGAACCCTTAGATATGTATTTTAATGTTTTTTTTCTTTCATGCATGTGTTTCTAACGCATTTATAAGATTATCTCTCTGTTGCTTTGTATGTCCCTCCCCCACAGTATAACCCCTGCTTTCACTATATTTGATGTCAGTATAACTTGAGGAGGAGATGGGGAAAAACCAGTTGTTTAAGGATACAGGTGAACCTGTTGCAACAATGAGAAGTACAAGTTGTCATGTCCAAAACAAGCTTTACAACGTCGGTGCGGGGGGGGGGGGGGGGAATGGGGAGGAAGGAGAAGGATTGGGATTGGGGGGGTGGGGGGGCTGGGAAGGGACGTGAAGGTAAACAAAAGGAGGAGGCTGCAATGCTTGGTAAGAAATGTACGCATTATCCTTCCCATGTAATTGTAACCCCTCTGTACAGTATGTTCACAAATAAATTAAAATAAAAAAAAAGAAATGTACTCTTTATCTTGCCCATGTAATTGTAACCCCTCTGTACAATATTTTCACAATAAAAAATAAATAAAAATTAAAGAAAATAGCTGTCTAGCAGCTCAAACAGTTGAATTTCAATTACTAGTTCTTAACAATTCACTGAAGATACAAAATAATTCTCTGATTTGGAAATTTTGACCAACTAGCCTTTTTGCTTTTCTTTGGAGGAGACCTTGTGGTTCCATAATTTCTTCATGGCCTTCTTTACATCCTCATTCCTCAGAGTATAGATGAGTGGGTTTAGCATTGGAGTTATTGTGGTATAAAATACAGACACAGCCTTGTCCAGCGGGAAAGTAGTGGATGGACGAAGATAAATAAAGATGCAAGGGACAAAGAAGAAAGTCACTACCATCAGATGAGAGCCACAGGTAGAGAGAGCTTTACGCCGGCTTTCTGTAGACCGTTTCCGAAGACTAAATAAAATGATTGTGTAGGAGGCCAGAAGAATGAGGAAACACCCCAAGGAGATGAGACCACTGTTGGCAATAACCAATATATTAACCAGCGTTGTATCAGCACAGGCAAGTTTTAGGACTGGGTGAACATCACAAAAGTAGTGGTCTATGACCTGAGCATTGCAAAAGGGCAGCTGAAAGGTCAGGAGGGTCTGGAAAAAGGAATGACCCAAGGCTCCCAACCAGGATAGTGATGCCAGAATGGTGCAAACATTGACACTCATGATAATAGTGTAACGGAGAGGGTGGCAGATAGCAGCATAACGGTCAAAAGCCATGACAGTTAAAACAAAGATCTCAGCACAACCAAAAAAATGAAAGGTAAACATCTGGACTACACATCCCCAGTAGGATATAGTCTTTTTTTCAGAAACAAAGTCTGAAATCATCTTGGGGGCTGTGGCTGATGAATAGGCAATGTCCACAAAGGACAGGTTACTAAGGAAGAAATACATGGGTGTGTGGAGCTGGCGATCAGAAAATACTGTAAGCAAAATGAGTAAATTTCCCACCATGATCACAATGTAGAAGAGGAGGAATAATACAAATAACATCAACTGCATTCCAGGATCTTGGGAAAGTCCTAGGAATATAAACTCAGTAACATTGTTGGCCACTTCCATGGGTCACAGGCAGGACAGTTAAAGCTGTTTGGTTCTCTGGAAAAAGAAAAAGATACATTATTAACCTTGTAAACATGGGTAAACATATGAGGAACAGCTACATGAAAATGTCTGTAGTGCTGAACATACAGAAAATTCTTCCTATACCTTGAACATGGTTTATGGATTTTTTGTTACATTTTTGTCATTATTGACTTATATTTACTTTTTTCCCAGTAGTCTTACAGTTCCTTTCTCATATATAAGAATCTAGAGGGATCATTCTTTTTGATGGAAGCATAGAATTCATATATATATATATATATATATATATATATATATATATATATATATATATATATATATATATATTCTTGATCCATTCATGTATTGAGGGGCATTTGGGTTGGTTTCATATCTTAGTTATGGTAAATAATGTTGCAATAAACATACTTGTGTTGGTAGCTTTAGTATGGCCTTGTTTGTGACATTTGGGTGAATGCCCAGAAATGGGATTGCTAGGTCATAGGGAAGCTCTATGTGTACTCTTTTGAGGAACCGCTATCTGTTTTCTAGAATGGCTGAACAAGTTTGCACTCCCACCAACAGTGAAGTCGCATTCAGAATGAAACTGCCCCATTTGTAAGGAAATGGAAAGACTTGGAAATAATCATATATTAAGTAAAGTAAGCCCAAAGAAACATAGGTCCATGGTTTCCCTTATTTGCAATAATTAGTATACATCTAGGATAATCTTAGCAGATGAGAAGAATAGCTCATGTACATATGACCCTATAAGATGACACTAAGTGAACTGAACCCCAAGACATGTACACAAGAGGTTTTTCTTTGTTGTTATTTTTGATGTACTATGTTTTTTTGTTTCTTTTGTATGTTCTTCCCCCTATGGTATATTCTCCTTTTGTCACTGTATTTGATTTTGTTACCCTGGTATTGTACATATGATTGCTTGAATTAGGACAACAGAATGGTGAGACAATGGACAAGGAGGGAGCCAATGCAACAGTGATATACACAAGTCAGTATGCTGGAAATGATCTGTACAATTTAAAGGGGTTAGGGGGAGGTAACATAGGAGAAAAAATGAGGGAAGGGGTTAAAAAGTTGACAAGAAATGTACTTATTACCTTACTTATGTAACTGTAACCCTTCTGTACATCACCTTGACAATTAAAAAAAACACAAAAAAAGAATCTAGAGGATCTGAAGTTGTATTGAAGGTAATGATTTTCCCTAATCACAACTTTCTCCCTCCTTATTCCTCTCCCTGCACTTCTGTGTGTATGTGTTTCTCTTTTTCTCTCTCTTTTTGTTTCTTCCTTTTCCTTCCCATTTCCCTGTCTTCTCCTCTTCAGAAATGGTCTTCAAAATTAAAAAGAAAACTTTTTAAATTAATGGTCCTATTTTTTTGAGGTTGCAGATAAAAGCAAGAAGTCTGTTTTGAGATCAGATGTATTTTTTAGTGAATCTTTTGGAAATAATACACAAAATCACTATTGACTATAACATTATTTCATAAAAAGAGATGTCTCAGCTTTAAGTTTCTAAATGAGATTAGAAGACTCAATACCAATATTGAGCCATGTGTTGTTGTCTGAGAACAATACAGAGAGACTTCCTGATCATAATTTATGCTAATAAATCAGCATTGCAGTAGTTTCAGCCCTAAGCTTTGTCAGTTTCCTCTCATCAGTATGATGGTGAACTTTACCCATATTACTCTAAAAAGTAGAAACATTTAAAAATCATTAAATTTTCTATAATTCTTAACTCCTTTGCTTTGAAAATAGTCCAGATAACTCTGTTCTTGTAGTCTCAGGAGAGATTCAGGACTATCATTTTTTTCATGCAAACAATAGTGCCATACAATTTTGTTCACTTTATTAGAGGAGTCCTCAAAGCATGTAAGAAAAAGTATCAGATAAAAAAAATAAGTCTTGAAAAAGAAAATCAAATCTAAAAAGGCCAGAGAGATACCAATGGCTTACAACCATAATCCTAGCTTCCTAGGAGACTGAGCTCTGAAGATCGTTGTTGAAGGCTAGTCCAAGCAGATAAGCCTGAAATATTTTTATCCATAATTGGCCAGTAAAATGACAAAATTGGGGTGTGGCTCAAGAATTAGAGCTCCTTCAGTGTAAAAACTAAGCTACTGTGAGGCCCTGAGTTCAAGCCCCAATACTTCCTTAATCCACTCCCCCCAAAAGATATCTAAAGATCTTCAAAAAGAAGAATGGCTTTTTTCTAAAGTATTGAAAATGACTAGTTGTTCTCCATCTTTGTGAGCACCATTCAGTAATCAAGCAGCATGAGTACCTTCATCAGTGAGGTAACTAAGTCTATTTACAGTCTCTGGATCCATTTTCTATTCACCTATAAACATGAAAATACTGTTTCAAAATGAAAATTAAATTATCACTCTAACACTACTTTGTATTTATTCACTAATTTTGCTATTTGAGTCTATCCAATACAATCTAAGTCCAGTTTGAAAAATGACCAGTCAGCTAATATTAAAATCATATAATAGAATGGGAAATATTAAAATTTGTTATATAAACGTATTTCTGAGATTATAAAAAAGCTTATGTTTTCCAGCCTGTGGTGTAGAGATACCATTATTAGTAGACAAAATTTACTGAACAACCCCTTTATGATGAAGGTTTTGGAAAAATTAGGAATCCATGGAACATTCCTCAATACAATAAAGGCTGTATATGACAAACCTACAGCCAGCATTATACTCAATGGTGAAAAACTAAAGCCATTTCCTCTTAACTCAGGAACAAGACAAGGATGCCCACTCTCTCCACTTCTCTTCAATCTAGTATTAGAATGCCTAGCTACAGCAATAAGACAAGATGCAGACATAAAGGGGATCCAAATAGGGAAAGAAGAAATAAAACTCTCCATCTTTGCAGATGACATGATCTTGTATTTAAAGAATCCCATAGACTCTAATCTCAAATTACTCAAGCTGATTCAAAACTTTGGCAAAGTAGCAGGTAATAAAATTAACCCCCCAAAACCAATGGGTTTTCTGTATGCCAACAATGAGAAAAGTGTGGCTGAAATTAGGAAAGCAACTCCATTTGTAATAGCCCCACAAAAAATGAAATACCTAGGAATTAACTTAACTAAAGAAGTGAAGGACCTCTATGATGAAAACTTTAAAATCTTGAAAAAGGAAATCAACAAAGAACTTAAAAAATGGCAGAACCTCCCATGCTCCTGGATTGGAAAGATTAACATCGTGAAAATGGCAATACTTCCCAAGGCTATCTACAAATTCAACGCGATACCTATCAAAATTCCACCCTCATTCTTCAAGTAATAGAAGAGGCAATCCAAAAATTCATATGGAACAATAAAAGACCCCGAATAGCAAAAACGCTCCTCAATGGAAAGAACACTGCTGGAGGAATATCAATACCAAATTTCAAACTCTACTATAAAGCCATAGTAATCAAAACAGCTTGGTATTGGCATAAGAACAGACCTCAGAACCAATGGAATAGAATTGAAAACCCAGAAATGAACCTACAGACCTATAGCCATCTAACCTTCGATAAGGGAGCTAAAACAATAGAATGGAAGAAAGACAGCCTCTTCAGTAAATGGTGCTGGCAAAATTGGTTAACTACATGTAGAAAACTAAAGCTAGATCCTTATATATCACCCTGCACCAGAATCAACTCCAAATGGATCAAAGACCTTGAAGTCAAAGCAGACACTCTGAAAACATTACAGGATGGAATAGGAGAAACCCTAGGTCTCCTTGGCTCAGGCCGAAATTTTCTGAATAGAGACCCGGAAACACAACAAATCAAAGAAAGGTTGGACAAATGGGATTGCATAAGGTTGCAGAGCTTCTGCAGGGCAAATGACATAGCTAGCAAGATCAATAGAAAGCCCACGGATTGGGAGAAGATCTTTACTAGCCATACAACGGACAAGGGTCTCATATCTAAAATATACTTGGAACTCAAAAAATTAAACCCCCCAACAACAAATCCTCAAAGAAACAACTGCCCAATAAATAAGTGGGCGAAAGACTTAAAGAGAAGCTTCTCTGAAGAAGAAAGAAGGATGGCCAATAGACACATGAAGAAATGTTCAACATCCCTAGCCATAAAAGAAATGCAAATCAAAACAACATTGAGATATCACCTCACTCCAGTTAGAACAGCAAAAATCAAGAACTCTAACAACAACAGATACTGGAGGGGATGTGGACAGAAAGGAACCTTACTTCATTGTTGGTGGGAATGTAAACTTGTTCAACCACTTTGGAAAGCAGTATGGAGTTTCCTCAAAAGACTTCACATAGAACTCCCCTATGACCCAGCAATCCCACTTTTGGGCATTTACCCAAATGTTTACAAACAAGACCACACTAAAGCTACCAGCACAACTATGTTTATTGCAGCATTATTTACCATAGCTAAGATATGGAACCAACCCAGATGCCCCTCAGTAGATGAATGGATCAAGAAAATGTGGTATATATACACAATGGAATTCTATGCCTCCATCAGAAAGAATGACATTTCCCCATTTGTTAGGAAATGGAAAGGCTTGGAAAAAATTATATTAAGTGAAATAAGTCAGGCCCAAAGAAACATAGGTCCCATGGTTTCCCTTATTTGCAATATCTAGTATAGGTATGAGTCAAGCAGAAAAGGTCAGATAATGTGATGTTAGGAAAACGAACCCTTAAATGTGTATTTTAATGTTTTTGTTTCTTTCATGCATGTGTTTCTAACGCATTTATAAGATTATTTCTTTGTTGCTTTGTATGTCCCTCCCCCACAGTGTAACCCCCGCTTTCACTATATTTGATGTTAGTATAACATGTGGAGGAGATGTGGACAAACAAGTCGTTTAAGGATTCAGGTGGACCTGTTGCAACAATGAGAAGTACAAAATGTCATGTCAAAACCAGCTTTACAATGTTGGTGTGGGGGGGAGGGGGGTATGATTGGGTGGGGGGATGGGGGAGGCTGGGAAGGGAGGTGAAGGGTGAACAAAGGAGGAGGCTGCAATGCTTGGTAAGAAATGTATGCATTATCCTGCCCATGTAATTGTAACCCCTCTGTACAGTATGTTCTCAAATAAAATAAAATAAAATATAAAAAAAATTACTGAACATTTTTAGAAATGGAGAATTATGTGACAAACCTTTAAATTAGCTCATTTATCTTCACATCACAATTTTTACTGTCTCCATTTTACACAGCAGAGACCCAAAAATTGAAGAGGTTTGGTAAACTGTCCCAAACTAGCAGTCAGGGAAAAAGCTTAAATAAATGATAGGATAAATAGATTACTAGGTAGGTAGGTAGGAAAGTAGGAATGTAGGAAGGTAAATAAACTCATAAAAACTGAATTTATAAAATCAATTGCTTTCTTGTGGTACAAATTGAAAAAAAAATTCTAAAATTTTTAAATGTGCTGTATCTTACACTAGCAAACTAAACAACTCTCATCACTAACAGAAAAATAAAGCATAAGGATTAAAACATGTCAAAGTAAATGTGAGTGGCTCACACCTGTAATCCTACCTACACAGGAGGCTAAGATATGAATATTGAGGTTCAAAGCCAGCCTGGGAGAAAAGTTCATGACAATTGTATTTCTAATTAACCAGCAAAAAGACAGAAATAGAGATGTTACTGAAGTAGTAAAGAGCATAAAGCCCCAATATTGGTACAAGAGAAAAATGTGTCATGGTAGTAGAAAACATTTGAGTTATATTTACTGTACACCAGTGTTTTATGTATCAAGTTCACTTAATTCCCATAGTAATCTATACAGTAAACTATCAGTATTAACTCTGCTTTACAGATGAGGAAACTGAAGCACAAATTGAATAACTTCTCTGGAGGTAGCACTGGTATTTAAACTTAAGGAAGCAAATTTTTGAGTTTATTTTTTCAATAACTATGAATATACTAACTCCGATGGCTGAAAAATCACCCAGTGATTCTTACTCATGTGAAAGTCTTTAATCTTGAAAGTAATATAAAAATTCAGTAAACAGCATACGAAATTTAAGGAAAGTGAGGAAGAGGAAGGTTAGAGGGAATGGATAAGAATGTTGAAAGGAATGATATTAACCAAGATGCATTGTATTCATAAACTATTTTGTTGAATGGCAACTTTTTTGAACAACTGCTTAAAGACAATAAAAACAGTTTTAAAAAGTAAAAAATCTTACTGATACCTTCTCCAATACTTTATTTCATCTGTGAAGCAGAGACTGTTGCTGCTCAGTGACAGAAAGCCTTGATTTAACTGTTGGTTGTCTCAACATTTTTAATGGATTTTTTTGTTTCTTTTGTATGTTCTTCACCTGTGGTATAATCCCTGTATTTGATTCTGGTGCCCTGTATCTAGTATATACATTTTTCTAATTTGGCGATGGGAAGGGAAATAACAAAATGTTGAAATACAGATACAGCTTGACTCATTGTAACAGTGAGATGTACAAGACACTATGTTGAAAATGAACTTTACAACTTTGGGTGGGGAGGGAGGAGTTGGGGCAGTAGGGAGGGAAGGGATGGTAGGAGAAAAACAGAGGAGTTGAAAAGTGCCCTATAGGAAATGTACTTATTACACTATTCATGTAACTGTAACCCCTCTGTACAGTATTTTTACAATAAAAATATACAAAAAATGTTTAAAGATTTTTAATAGTTCTCTTTGTTTAACTTTCAGCTTCATTTCAAACAATTCAAGGGCTGGGAAGGTGGCTCATGGTAGAGCGCTTGCCTTGCATGCTCGAGGCCCTGGGTTCGATTCCTCAGCACCACATAAGCAGAAAAAGAAAAAAGCCGGAAGTGGCACTCTGACTCAAGTGGTAGAGTGTAGCCTTGAGCTGAAGAGCTGAGGGACAGCGCCCAGGCCCAGAGTTCAGGCCCCACGACCGGATTCCCCCCCCAAAAAAAAAACCAAATCAAACAATTCAAAATGCCTCCCTGTTCATTTCTGAATTCTGTCCATAGAATATCTGCAGATCACATAGGAGAGAAGTACAAACTAGGTTTTCTTACTAGGTCATAATGTGAAATAACAGACCAGACACTTTCCAGGGCTACAAAAGTCATAAGGTGACACTTAAACCAGACTATGTTGAATTATTCTGGCCATTCCTAAAAACATAGGCTTAGGAAAAGTTATCATAAATAGTAAAGCAACACAGTATAGTATGAATAAAAATGCTTGAGTACTTTGCTTAAGCTGTTCCAGCTGCCTTGAGTATTCTTACTGCTCTTCTTTGCTTTTTGACATTATCATTCTTGAAGAATCTACCACTGAAGTTCTTCCTGTTCAATGAAGTCTGTGCTGAACTTCTATCCCATGAACTCTTGTAAAAATGCTACACCTTTACACACTATTTATTAATTTACAAATGGCATTTATGTGCTCATGAACTGCTACATAATATATTTTCTTTTGTACGTTATGATTTGTCAGTCTTTTCCATGTTTTTATTTGGTATCATCCATTAAACTAGAAGACCCTTAAGAATAGGAACCTCCTATTAAATTTCTTTACTCTTGCTCTAATTATAAAAAACCTTTTTATACTAACGATGACTGCCATTTAAACTACCTATTTGCAAACAAAATCTGAACTTGAAACTACAAAGATCAGCACAGTGACACAGTTTGTGCCCAATTTTTCTCAAACTATACTTACTATACATCTCAAATTATACTTACTACACTTGCAATAACAAATAGTGTGCTGCTGCTTGTTAATCCAGATGTTTCTATTTGCCATGTGTTGGTAATCAAATAGAATAGGTCCACATCTAAACTATCACACTTTTCAGTGACAAGAAAGCTCAGACTATTAAGGCCATCTTTCAAGAGGTTATCATGAGAGAAATTTTGAGAAGTAAGAGTTAACTCTATGCAGAGGGTTAACTCTATGCAGAGGAAAATTCACAATAATGTGCAAAGTGGTAAGGTAGGTACAGGAGGATGGACAGCTACTCTGTTTTTTCTAAGCAGCAGCATCTCAGCTTTATCCAACACCCATAATTTCCCAGCAGCTCACAAGTTAACCATAGTAGAGGATCCAAGATCTTTATATCTTCAGTAGAAGATAGAGGACAGGATTTAAAAATTGAATGGTGTGTCAGGGTGCAAGTGGCTCATGCTTGTAATCCTGGCAACTCAGGAAGCTGTTCAAGCTAGTCAAAACATGAAAGTCCATGAGACACTTATCTCTACCCAAAAAAGCTGGAAGTAGAATAGTTGCTCAAGTAGTAGAGAGCTCAAGGACAGCAATCAGGCCCTGAGTCTAAGCATCACTACTGGCAAAGAAAGGAAGGGTACTTAACAAGTAGCTAATTAATAAATAGATGGGTCCATTTCCATACTCAATTCTGAGTAAATTAGGAGGAGAGGGTAATAGTATCACTACATTAAATGAGTTGGTCACACTAACCCAGCAACAAAGTACTTTATTTTTTTATAAAACTGTTAAATCTCACTATTTAAAAAATGCCTGGGGATGAGAATTGGCAAAGAATGAAGCTTCTGAAATCCTTTATGAAAGATTTGTCTTAGTTCCTCAGGTTCAAGCTATACAAAGGCCACAAATTATATTCTGGAGCTCTTTCCTAACAACAAGCATCACCAAATCATGATGCAAGTGCATTGAAGTCTCTGGTCATTTGACTTATTTTATTTCATTATTTACCAATTCTACCCTATCTTTTAAGTGGTCACAATTGATTAAACAATTTCCTAATTGTGGAACTGAAAGACAAAGAATAATAGCCTGAGTAAGCAATCTTGAAAAAAATACTATTTTCTATGTATTTCAATAATTTATTTATTTCTATATTTTATGTAGCAATCCCTCTAACTTATCTTTAACTGTAGAAATATTTGTGGATGCAACCACAGAAAGATAAATGAAATTCCAGAGGTAAAGCCTTCATTTTGGAGTAATACCTTTAAATTGCCTTACCAAGTCTTCTTAGATTAGATCTCAAATTATACAGCACCCACAAAAGGGATCTTGGAGATAGTCTTACTTTCCTCATTTAACCATTGATAAAATAAAGCCCAGAAAAGAAATTTAATTATCTGTTTCCACTTCGTTGTAAAGGTAAAACTAATTTCCAATTAAAATAGCGATATACACTTTAATTTACAATACAAACTATGTCCTAAATTACTTAGTAGAATTACTAGTACAGATATCAAAGAACAGATTAAAATGTTATTATTGTCTGTGAACATAGTTTAAATTAATGAAAATGATTCTTGCCCCTTTGCCTATAGTTAAAATACCATTTCAAATGAAAAACTTACTCTGGTGGACTCCTTCAATGTGGTCACCACGGTGTGGATTTGAATTCACTGGAACCTTAGATATAAATAGGATTGAAAAATGTAGTGTATACTCAAATATACACACTAGAAGATTGAGGAATGTATAAACGTGAATGATGACTGTATTATGTATGTGCTATATTTCTTCTCCCTAAGAATAAGGTCCTGAGTTGATTTTTCTCATCTCTTCCCCCTCTCTGTTTCTTTCTTTCTCTAGCTCTGATTTATAACCATGCCACCATTACTTCGGATCTACTACTATAAGTTTTTTCTACATGCCTGGCTAGACACAGGAGGAAAGTTTCAACAATATTTATGCATGTCCAAAACGTCAGGGAATTCTGGAAGGGTACTTAACAAATAGCTAATTAATAAATAGATGGGTCCATTTCCATACTCAATTTTGAGTAAATTAGGAGAAGAGGGTGATAGTATCACTACATTAAACGAGTTGGTCACACTAGCCCAGCAACAAAGCACTTTATTTTTTTTATAAAACTGTTAAATCTCACTATTTAAAAAAAGCCTGGGGATGAGAATGTGGCTCAGTGTTAGAGTGCTTGCCTAACATGCATGAGGCCCTGGTTTCAATTTCTCAGTACCACATAAACAAAAATAAATAAAAGAAATTGCTTTAAAGAGAAAATAATATTTTATGGGGGCCATTTGTTTGCAAGATTTTCTTCCAGACATTAACTTTCAGAATATGTTTGTTTTTGTGGGCAAGGTGTGTCTCTTGAAGGCAGCAGATAGAAGGATCTTGCTATTTTTGATCCAAATACACTTTCTATTTCGCCTAATTGGAGAGTTAAGTCCATTAATATTGAGAGTTAGGACTGAGAGGTGTTTGGTAATTCCTGCAGTGTTAACCACCTTCTTGGGTCTGTGCCAACTGGATTCTTCCTATAATTTTTGAATTCTCTGTTTGGGGGCTGATTCTTGTCCTTTGTTGTGTTCTTGTTGGTTTTCTATTTATAAAACATCTTTAAGTATCTTTTGAAGGGCTGGATTGGTGGAGATATATTGCTTCAGTTTTTCTTTGCTATGGAAGGTTTTCATTTGACATTCCATTATTAAGGAGAGTTTAACTGGGTACAGTATTCTTGGTTGATAGTTGTTTTTCTTTAGAGCATGGCATAAATCATCCCTGGCTTTTCTTGCTTTAATTTTCTCTGCTGAGAAATCAGAACCTTTTCTGATTGGTTTCACTTTACAGGTAACTGATATTTTCTCCTTGACAGCTTTAAGGATTTTTAATTGATCCTGTGTGGATTATAATGTGATGGTGGGATGTCCTGTTCTGGTCAAGTCTATCTGGGATTTTAAAGGCTTCTTTTTCTTTTAATTTAATTTAATTTTATTTGTGAACATACTGTACAGAGGAGTTACAATTACATGGACAGGATAACGCGTACATTTCTTACCAAGCATTGCAGCCTCCTCCTTTGTTTACCCTTCACATCCCTTCCCAGCCTCCCCCCTCCCCCCAATCCCAATCCTTCTCCTTCCCCCCCTTCCCCGCCCCCACCCCGCACCAACGTTGTAAAGCTCGTTTTGGACATGACAACTTGTACTTCTCATTGTTGCAACAGAGATATTCTTATAAATGCGTTAGAAGCACATGCATGAAAGAAAAAAACATTAAAATACACATCTAAGGGTTCATTTTCCTGACATCACATTATCTGAACTTTTCCGCTTGACTCATACATATACTAGATATTACAAATAAGGGAAACCATGGGACCTATGTTTCTTTGGGCCTGGCTTACTTCACTTAATATAATTTTTTCCAAACCTTTCCATTTCCTAACAAATGGGGCAATGTCATTTTTCTGATGGAGGCATAGAATTCCATTGTGTACATATACCACATTTTCTTGATCCATTCATCTACTGAGGGGCATCAGGGTTGGTTCCATATCTAAGCTATGGTAAATAATGCTGCAACAAACATAGTTGTGCTAGTAGCTTTAGTGTGGTCTTGTTTGTAAACATTTGGGTAAATGCCCAAAAGTGGGATTGCTGGGACATAGGGGAGTTCTATGTGAAGTCTTTTGAGGAACCTCCATAGTGCTTTCCAAAGTGGTTGAACAAGTTTACATTCCCACCAACAATGAAGTAAGGTTCCTTTCTGTCCACATCCCCTCCAGCATCTGTTGTTGTTAGAGTTCTTGATTTTTGCCGTTCTAACTGGAGTGAGGTGATATCTCAATGTTGTTTTTTGATTTGCATTTCTTTTATGGCTAGGGATGTTGAACATTTCTTCATGTGTCTATTGGCCATCCTTCTTTCTTCTTCAGAGAAGTTTCTCTTTAAGTGTTTCACCCACTTATTTATTGGGCAGTTGTTTCTTTGAGGATTTGTTGTTGGGGGGTTTAATTTTTTGAGTTCCAAGTATATTTTAGATATGAGACCCTTGTCCGTTGTATGGCTAGTAAAGATCTTCTCCCAATCCGTGGGCTTTCTATTGATCTTGCTAGCTATGTCATTTGCCCTGCAGAAGCTCTGCAATTTTATTCAATCCCATTTGTCCAACCTTTCTTTGATTTGTTGTGTTTCCGGGTTTCTATTCAGAAAATTTCGGCCTGAGCCAAGGAGACCTAGGGCTTCTCCTATTCCGTCCTGTAATGTTTTCAGAGTGTCTGCTTTGAGTTCAAGGTCATTGATCCATTTGGAGTTGATTCTGGTGCAGGGTGATATATAAGGATCTAGCTTTAGTTTTCTACATGTAGTTAACCAATTTTGCCAGCACCATTTACTGAAGAGGCTGTCTTTCTTCCATTCTATTGTTTTAGCTCCCTTATCGAAGATTAGATGGCTATAGGTCTGTAGATTCATTTCTGGGTTTTCAATTCTATTCCATTGGTCCTGAGGTCTGTTCTTATGCCAATACCAAGCTGTTTTGATTACTATGGCTTTATAATAGAGTTTGAAATTTGGTATTGATATTCCTCCAGCAGTGTTCTTTCCGTTGAGGAGCGTTTTTGCTATTCGGGGTCTTTTATTGTTCCATATGAATTTTTGGATTGCTTCTTCTATTTCCTTGAAGAATGAGGTTGGAATTTTGATAGGCATCGTGTTGAATTTGAAGATAGCCTTGGGAATTATTGCGATTTTCACGATGTTAATCTTTCCAATCCAGGAGCATGGGAGGTTTTGCCATTTTTTTAAATATTATTTTATTTTATTTGAGAACATGCTGTACAGAGGGGCTACAATTACATGGGCAGGGTAATGCATACATTTCTTACCAAGCATTGCAGGCTCCTCCTTTGTTTACCCTTCACCTCCCTTCCCAGCCTCCCCCCTCCCCCCACCCAATTATACCCCCCTCGCCCCACCCACACCGACATTGTAAAGCTGGTTTTTTTTTTTAAGTTTTTTTTTTAATTGTATTTTATTTTATTTGAGAACATACTGTACAGGGGGGCTACAATTACATGGGCAGGATAATGCATACATTTCTTACCAAGCATTGCAGCCTCCTCCTTTGTTTACCCTTCACTTCCCTTCCCCGCCTCCCCCCTCCCCCCACCCAATTTTACCCCCCTCCCCCCACTCAATTATACCCCCCTCCCCCCCCACACCGACATTGTAAAGCTGGTTTTGACATGACATTTTGTACTTCTCATTGTTGCAACAGGTCCACCTGAATCCTTAAACGACTTGTTTGTCCCCATCTCCTCCACATGTTATACTGACATCAAATATAGTGAAAGTGGGGGTTACACTGTGGGGGAGGGACATACAAAGCAACAAAGAAATAATCTTATAAATGCGTTAGAAACACATGCATGAAAGAAACAAAAACATTAAAATACACATTTAAGGGTTCGTTTTCCTAACATCACATTATCTGACCTTTTCCGCTTGACTCATACCTATACTAGATATTGCAAATAAGAGAAACCATGGGACCTATGCTTCTTTGGGCCTTGCTTACTTCACTTAATATAATTTTTTCCAAACCTTTCCTTTTCCTAACAAATGGGGAAATGTCATTCTTTCTGATGGAGGCATAGAATTCCATTGTGTATATATACCACATTTTCTTGATCCATTCATCTACTGAGGGGCATCTGGGTTGGTTCCATATCTTAGCTATGGTAAATAATGCTGCAATAAACATAGTTGTGCTGGTAGCTTTAGTGTGGTCTTGTTTGTAAACATTTGGGTAAATGCCCAAAAGTGGGATTGCTGGATCATAGGGGAGATCTATGTGAAGTCTTCTGAGGAACCTCCATACTGCTTTCCAAAGTGGTTGAACAAGTTTACATTCCCACCAACAATGAAGTAAGGTTCCTTTCTGTCCACATCCCCTCCAGTATCTGTTGTTGTTAGAGTTCTTGATTTTTGCTGTTCTAACTGGAGTGAGGTGATATCTCAATGTTGTTTTGATTTGCATTTCTTTTATGGCTAGGGATGTTGAACATTTCTTCATGTGTCTATTGGCCATCCTTCTTTCTTCTTCAGAGAAGCTTCTCTTTAAGTCTTTCGCCCACTTATTTATTGGGCAGTTGTTTCTTTGAGGATTTGTTGTTGGGGGGTTTAATTTTTTGAGTTCCAAGTATATTTTAGATATGAGACCCTTGTCCGTTGTATGCCTAGTAAAGATCTTCTCCCAATCCGTGGGCTTTCTATTGATCTTGCTAGCTATGTCATTTGCCCTGCAGAAGCTCTGCAACCGTATGCAATCCCATTTGTCCAATGTTTCTTTGATTTGTTGTGCTTCCGGGTCTCTATTCAGAAAATTTCGGCCTGAGCCAAGGAGACCTAAGGATTCTCCTATTCCATCCTGTAATGTTTTCAGAGTGTCTGCTTTGACTTCAAGGTCATTGATCCATTTGGAGTTGATTCTGGTGCAGGGTGATATATAAGGATCTAGCTTTAGATTTCTACATGTAGTTAACCAATTTTGCCAGCACCATTTACTGAAGAGGCTGTCTTTCTTCCATTCTATTGTTTTAGCTCCCTTATCGAAGATTAGATGGCTATAGGTCTGTAGGTTCATTTCTGGGTTTCAATTCTATTCCATTGGTCCTGAAGTCTGTTCTTATGCCAATACCAAGCTGTTTTGATTACTATGGCTTTATAGTAGAGTTTGAAATTTGGTATTGATATTCCTCCAGCAGTGTTCTTTCCTTGAGGAGCATTTTTGCTATTCGGGGTCTTTTATTGTTCCATATGAATTTTTGGATTCCCTCTTCTATTTCCTTGAAGAATGAGGGTGGAATTTTGATAGGTATCGCGTTGAATTTGTAGATAGCCTTGGGAAGTATTGCCATTTTCACGATGTTAATCTTGCCAATCCAGGAGCATGGGAGTGTTTGCCATTTTTTAAGTTCTGTGTTGATTTCCTTTTTCAAGATTTTAAAGTTTTCACCATAGAGGTCCTTCACTTCTTTGGTTAAGTTAATTCCTAGGTATTTTATTTTTTGTGGGGCTATTACAAATGGATTTGCTTTCCTAATTTCAGCCACACTTTTTTCATTGTTGGCATACAGAAAAGCCATTGATTTTGGCGGGCTAATTTTCGAACCTGCTATTTACCAAAGTTTTGAATCAGCTTGAGTAATTTGGGAGTGGAGTCTATGGGATTCTTTAAATACAAGATCATGTCATCTGCAAAGAGGGAGAGTTTTATTTCTTCTTTCCCTATTTGGATCCCCTTTATGTCTGCATCTTGTCTTATTGCTGTAGCTAGGCATTCTAATGCTAGATTGAAGAGAAGTGGAGAGAGTGGGCATCCTTGTCTTGTTCCTGAGTTAAGAGGAAATGGCTTTAGTTTTTCACCATTAAGTATAATGCTGGCTGTAGGTTTGTCATATACAGCCTTTATTGTATTGAGGAATGTTCCATGGATTCCTAATTTTTCCAAAACCTTCATCATGAAGGGGTGATGGATCTTGTTGAATGCTTTTTCTACATCTATTGAGATAACCATGTGGTTCTTATTCTTGCTCCTGTTGATGTGATGAATAATATTAATTGATTTGCGTATATTGAACCAGCTTTGCATCCCTGAAATGAATCCTGTTTGATCGTGGTATATGATTTTTTGGATGAATTGTTGAAGTCGATTGGCCAACATTTTGTTGAGAAGTTTTGCATCAATATTCATCAAAGAAATGGGTCTATAGTTCTCTTTCTTTGATGAGTCCCTGCCTGGTTTTGGGATGAGGGTTATGATGGCTTCATAGAATGTGTTCGGTAGTGAGCTTTCTCTTTCAATTTCATTGAAGATTTGGAGGAGTATTGGTGTGAGCTCTGCTTTGAAGGCCTTGTAAAATTCCGCTGTAAAGCCATCTGGTCCTGGACTTTTCTTAGCTGGGAGGTCTCTTATTGCTGTTTCTATTTCAGTGCTTGATATGGGCCTGTTAAGATAGTTTAACTCATCTTGGTTTAGTTTTGGCATGTCAGTATTTGCTAGGAAAAGGTCCATTTCTGTCAAGTTCTCAAACTTATTAGCATAAAGTTTTGAGAAGTATTCCCTTTTAATGTTTTGAATCTTGGCTGTTTCCGTGGTGATGTTTCCATTCTTATCTCTGAGTTTATTAATTTGGGTGTGTTCTCTTCTTTTTCTGATAAGATTTGCTAAGGGTCTGTCAATTTTGTTAAGTTTTTCGAAGAACCAACTCTTTGTTTTGTTGATTCTTTCTATAGATTTTTTGGATTCTAATTCATTTAATTCTGATTTAATTTTGATTATTTCTTTCCGTCTACTGGATTGGGGTTTATCTTGCTGCTCTTTTTCAAGGAGGTTTACATGTGTCATTAAATTGTTAGTTTCAGATCTCTCCAATTTGATGATGTAGGAGCTCAGAGCCATAAACTTGCCTCTGAGTACTGCCTTTCTGTGTGCCAGAGGAGCTGGTAATTTGTGTGTTCATTTTTGTTGAATAGCATGAACATTTAAATTTCCTTTCTAATCTCTTCCCTGACCCACTCATGATTCAGCAGTGTGTTGTTCAGTCTCCATGTGATGCCAGACTTTCTTTGGTGGCTTTTGGTGTAGAGTTCTAATTTTATTCCCTTGTGGTCAGAGAGGATGCAAGGTATAACTTCAATGTTTCTGAAGTTAGACAAGTTTGCTTTGTGGCCTAAAATGTGGTCTATTTTGGAAAACCTTTCATGTGCTGCTGAGAAAAACGTGTATTCTGATGCTGCTGGGTGAAATGTTAGGTAGATATCTGTTAAATCTAGTTGATCTATGCAGCTGTTTAGATCTGCGGTTTCTCTGTTGAGTTTTTGCCCAGTTGATCTATCTAGTGGGGAGAGTGGTGTGCTAAAATCCCCAACAATTAATGTCTTTGGATCTATATGGGATTTGAGGGAAAGTAGTGTTTCTTTGATAAATGTGGGTGCTCCATTGTTTGGCGAATAGATATTTAGAATTGTAATATCCTCCTGAAGGAGAGATCCTTTAATTAGTATGTAGCAACCTTCTTTATCTCTTCTCATGAATTTCAATTTGAAGTCTATTTTATCTGATATTAGGATTGCAACTCCTGCCTGTTTATGGGGGCCGTTTGCTTGGTAGATTTTGTTCCAGCCTTTAACATTGAAAATGTGTTTGTTTTTACGGGCAAGATGTGACTCCTGCAGGCAGCAGATAGAAGGGTCTTGTTTTTTAATCCAACTAGACAGTCTATGTCGCTTAATTGGAGAGTTCAGTCCGTTAACGTTAAGAGATAGGACTGAGAGGTATTTGGGAGTTCCTGCCATATTATCCACCTTCTTGGGGGATGCAAAAACAGGGTTCTTCCTATGGTTCTTGGATTCTCAGTTTGGGTGCAGTTTCTTGGCCTTTTTTGCGGTCTTGTTGGTTTTCTATGTGTAGGAGATCTTTAAGAATCTTTTGTAGGGCTGGCTTGGGGAGATGTATTGTTTCAATTTTTCTTTGCTATGGAAGGTTTTTATTTGGCCTTCAGTTATGAAGGAGAGTTTAGCTGGGTACAGTATTCTTGGTTGATTGTTGTTTGTTTTTAGGGCATGGCATACATCATTCCAGGCTCTTCTTGCTTTGGTTGTCTCTGCTGAGAAATCTGAGGTGATTCTAATTGGTTTCCCTTTATAGGTGATTACCCTTTTCTCCTTGACAGCTTTAAGGATTTTTTCCTTGGTCTGTGTTGATCCTGTGTGGATTATAATGTGACAGTGGGATGTCCTATTCTGGTCTGGTCTGTTTGGGGTTCTAAATGCTTCTTGTATCTGAATAGGCCTATCTTTTTGTATGTTTGGGAAGTTCTCTGCTAGGATCCTGTTAAACAAATTTCCTAGACCATTAACTTCTGTTTCTAGGTGCTCCTCTACACCCATTATCCTTAGATTAGGCCTTCTGATGGTGTCTTCCAGGTGTTGGATAGATCTATCATGTTTCTTGGACTTGTCTTGGATGGTTGTATGTTCTTTCTCTATAATATCTAGGCTGTCTTCAATCCCTGAGATTCGATCTTCTGCATGGTCTAACCTGCTGTCAAGACTCTCTACTTTGTTTTTTATCTCTTTTCCTTCTAATTGGTCAGCTTTGATGGCTTCAAGTTCTTTATTGAAGCTCTGTTTTAGGTCTTGTATGAATTTCTTTACTTCCTTAATTTGGTGTTCAATGTTTGTTTTCAAATCACTTAGTTGATTGGTTATGGTTTCTTTGGACTCCCATTCCTTCTGTTGGGTTCCATTCAGCACTCCCTTTGTGGTCTCCCTGACTTCCTTCAGCTCTTTGTTAATGGATTCCATAAATGCCTTTAGTGATCTTTTTGTATTCTCTACCTGGTCTCTCAATTCCTGAATTACTCTTTGATTAACTTCCTCCCGTTTGTGGGATTCCTGTAGTTGTCTTTACTCTCGTTCATGTGATTCCTGCAGTTCTCTTTGAGTGTTCTCAGCCTGCTCATGCCATTCCTCCCTTTCTCTTTGCGTATTCTCAAGTTGTTCACGCAAATCCTATATCAGTTTTTGAGTAGCTTCCTCACGCTTATGATATTCCTGTATAACCTTTTGGGATGCCTCCTCTCTCTCCCTTTCACGCTCATACAGAGTCCTTTGTAAGTTGTCAAACTTCTCATTTATCATGTTTGCCACCAGTGTTTGTAGAGCTATTTGGGAACTCTCCTCTGGATTATTCATTATCTGTTCTGACCCCTGATTATCAAGATTGGGAATTGAGATATCTGGATTTGCCATTTTTCTTGTGTTTTTCTGGCTTACTCTGCCCATTTGAGAGGAAAATAGCACCAGTTTTGTGCTAGAACACTATCTTAAGGCAACCATTAATCAAAGTTTGCTTTGGTACAGTCAATAATCTACAGATACAATCTAGTTCAACAGATACATCTATTCAGCAACAAACAACTATATGTTTTAATGGGCTTCGAACCGCAGAGAAGAATTTGGAAGACCAGAAATTATTAGGGTTAGGGAGAGATGTGGGTAAAAATAGGAATAGATTGTTGTGGGGTGGCACAGGGAGAGTTAACTATGTCCTAATCCCAATGCAGGAAATAGGTTGGGTAGGATGCAAGTAGAGAGAGAGAGAAAAAGAAGAAAGGGAAAGGGAAATGAAAAGAGACCAGAAAAAAATAGAAACGTAAAAATTAATATTATTATGGAGATTAAAAAACCATCTACTTAGAGAGGAATGTGAGTATATTAAGAAAATGGAAGGGACATAGAGGAGAAGTGAAAAGCTTAAAAAAATGCTTAAAATATTATATAGGTATAAAGAGGTAGTACTGCTATTAAGGAATTTAAGTCTCAGAGGTTTTGAATTGAGTAATAAATTTGTGGATTAAGTGTGTACACAATGGGGGAATGGATCTACTAGTTAACTACGGGTTTATCTGAGGATGTGCAGGACAAGAGTTAAGTCATATAAAGAAGATCAAGAGATAGGAATAGGTGAACAGGATAATAAAGGGAGAAAAAAAGATCAGAAGTTCAGTAGAGCTAGACAAAAAACAAAAAGATTGTTAAGAAAGAAAGAGAAAGAGAAAGAAGACAAGAAAAGAAAGGAAACCGCACATTCACGTATTCCTAAAATAAAAATTATAAGAGGAAAAAAAGTTACTGGAAAACAATTATTTTTTCAAAAAAGGCAAAAATTAAAGATTAATAAAATTTTTAGAAAAGGAAAAAAATTTATATATATATATATATATATATATATATATATATATATATATATATATATATATACACACATATATATAAGGTACCAAGAAAAAGAAAAGAAAAAAAAAAGAAAAGAAGAGGAAGAAAGAAGAAAAAAAAAGTTCTTTGATTTTTTTTTTTTGATTTTCAGCCTCTTGTTGGAGTCTCTGGTCAGCTTGAGGTTCTGTGGCTTGATTGGTTTCTTAAGTCAGTTTGTTCGAACAGGCAGAAAAATGCTCTGCTTTACCCAAGATTTTGAGATCCCCCTCCCAGATTAGTTTAATGGGAGGATGATCTGCTTTGAGAATTCCAAAAGAGGGGGATGCAGTGGTGAGGCTAGGTTCTGGATAGAGTTTAGGCCTTTCAACAATCAGTAGCTTTTCCCTGGGGCTATTTTGTGAAAAAAACTCACAGAGCCCAGCCTGGAGCCATTCTCAGGGTTTCTGTTTTTCAATTGATTGTTGAGGCTGCTAGCGGGAGGGGCAGCCTCTGGCTCTGGTTACCCAGTGAGGAAAGCCACTCCAATGGCTGGTGCCTGAGCTGGGTGACTTTTCCCTGGATTGAGCCGAGTCTGGCAGGTCACTTCGCCGTTAAGTTCTTGTGACCTGCTAAATGACTTGTTTTATTCCAAGGCCTGCGTTTGAGCTGGCAGCTCCTCCGAGCTTTGTCGGTATCCAAGATGGAGATCACCGGTGCTGGGGGGGGAGGGATGGCCTTCCCTCCTCTGCTCCCTGAGAAGGAGTGAGGACGTCGGGCTTGTACTCACGCCGAGTCTTGGATCCTGGGTCGTCTCTGGTCTGCAAACTGCAGGATGAAGATGTCCGCTCCTTGTAGGTTCTTGCTGGTGTTGTGTAGAATCCGCTTGCCTGCTGCGTCTGGCTCCTTCGTCCCGGACTCTCTGTGTGAGCCCCCATCCTTTGTCTTATGTCTTTATTTTTCCACATCCTCGTCCCCTAATTCAGGATTCCCTTTTGTTGCCAACTGGCTCCGGCATTTACCGGTAGTGTTTGTAGAGCATTTTGGGAACACTCCTCTGGATTAGTCATAAACTGCTATGTTGCCTGATTATCATGAGTGGGAGTTGAGATTCCTGTTTTTGCCATTTTTCTTGTGTTTCTCTGGCTTGCTCTTCCCATTTGGTATGAAAGTAACACCAATTTTGTGCTAGAACACTGTTTTAAGGCAAGTATCAACCAAAATCCTGTAGTTGTATGATTGTTTGATGCAGTACAGATACAATCGAGTTCAGCAGTTATAACCTAGTTCAACAACAAACAACTATGGATTAATGGATTGAGAATGTCAAAGAAAGAGTCAGTAGACCAGAACTTAATAGGTTTCAGGAGAATTGTGGGGAGAAGATAAGATTAAAGGAATGTGAGGATGGAAAAGGAGAGAAGGAATTTAACCAAGACCTAAATTCAAAGAGAGGAAACAGATACAAGGAAAGGAGGACAGAGATAAAGAAATAAAAGAAAATTAAAAATTGGAACACTTAAAAATGTGTAAGTATAAAGAAATAATACTTAGAGGAGGATAGAAGGAAAGGATGAGAGAGTAAAGAAAAAAGGAAAAAGTTAAAAAGTTTAAAAGTTTAAAAATGAGCCACTTAAATATTATATAAATATAAAGAAATAATACTACTGTTAAAAGAGTTAAGGCTGAGAGTTCATAGGTTGAGTAATCAATTTCTGAATTAGATATGCACACAATTCAGGGTAAGGTCTAATAATCAAAGATGAGTATATATCTGGGGAAGAGCAGAACAGCAATTAAGTCACATTAAAATAACCCAAAAAAGACCAAAACGTAAAAGAGTAAAAAGAGTTAAAAAATAAAAAAACCACATACTTCAAGTAGAAATGATGACAAAAAGAAAAGTAACACTATTAGAAAAATAAAGAATATGTAAAAAAAAATAGTTCTTCAATTTTGTGTGTGTGGGGGGGGGGGGGGGAAGAGGAGGTGAATCTTGTGTCTTCCCTGTGTCTATAACCAGTCTCTTGGTGGAGTCGCTGGTTTGCTTGTGTGTTTGGTTTTCATGTGGCTTGATTGGTTTCTTAAGTCACTTTGTTTGAGTAGGGAGAAAGAAGCTCTGCCTTACCCAGAACTTTGTCACCCTCCCTTCCAGGCTAGTTCAGTGGGAGGGAGATCTGCTTTGAGTATTACAAATGAGGAAGATAGTTGTTTCCTCTAGCTTGAAGTTAATGTGATGGTGCTAGGTTCTGGGTAGGGTTGAGGCAATAAGTAGCTTTTCTCAGAGGTACTAGCTCTTGAGACACTCACAGAGCCCAGCCTGGAGCCATTCTCAGGATCTATGTTTGTTGAACTTCAGTTGTTTTTCTTTTACCCCTCCTGGGTCTACAGAATAGGACATAGTGGGAGGGGCGGCCTCTGGCTCTTTTTACCAAATGAAGAAAGTCACTTCTCTGGGGATAGAGGTTTCTCTACCTGGGAAGGGCAACTTTTCCCAGGGTGGATCTGGGGCAGGTCAGGTTCCTGTGACCTTTTGAATGGCTCCTATGTCTTCTCCAAAGGCCTAAGTTGAGTGCTGGCTGCTCTGACCAGGCCTTTGTCAGTATCAAAGATGGAATTTTTCTCCAGTGGTGGTGGAGGGGCTACCTTTCCACTGCTGTTTTGTGAAAGTTAGTGAGGATGTCTCACGGTACTCATGCCAATCCTTGGTTTCCGGGCTGTCCAATGGTCTGTGACAATCTGTGGTCAGAACAGTGAAGATTCCCACTCCTCGTCAGTTCTTGCTGGTGGTGAATAGAATCTGGCAACACATTGCATCTGGCACCTTTGTCTTGGGCTCTTCTCTGTTGGATAGCAACTGCTGCAGCAGCTGCCACCACCGCCCCCACCACAGACACTGGCAAGACCTATAATCTGTCTCCTTAACCAAGCTGCCTGGATTTTTCCCCTCTAGTCAAACTCTCTGTATTATGATGGCACACTTTGTGTGACTCTATTGCCTAGGACTTTTCACTGGAACACTAAAACTTATTTCTATGTGAGAGCTTGTTTAGCCCCCAGTTTCTCCTCCACCATCTTCCTTCTAATCTCTTAAGATGCCTCTGATACATATAGCTTCTTAAACACAAAGTCCAACAGAAAAAAATCCATCTTTTGGTCCATTATAAAGAGCTCTTATGTGAACAAATTACTGCCAATTAACTAAATACTAATACTCATAAACATTTTGCAGGAAACCTTAAATATTAATGTCAAGTGAACCTTTTTTTTTTAACAATCTCCTAACTCTGAAGCTCCTAAACACATACAGTACATATTAAGCAATTTGTCCATATTACTGAGATACTTTTTTCTGAGGGGGAAAATATAGTTTAATTATTTAAAATTATTCATTGTCTTTATTGCTGATATTTTTGAATATGTAATGGACAAGCACTTCACAGCTCTAAAATAATTGCTGGAAAATGAATTCAAATGACACTGTAATAATGCTTACTCCTCAAAGCAGATTTTTGTCACAGTGGTGATAAGTAGGAGCCCTCCAAGGACAAGGAGAATGCTTTAAATTTCAGCTTGGCCTTTTTCCTTTTTTGTTTCTTTATTTTTCTTTTTTTTCAAATAAGTTTTTATTGTGAAAATACTGTTCAGAGGGGTTACAATCACATGAGCAAGGTAATGAGTACATTTCTTATTAAGCATTGTTGCCTCCTTTTTGATTTTTGCCATTCTAACTGGGGTGAGGTGGTATCTCAGTGTTGTTTTGATTTGCATTTCTTTTATGGCTAAGGAGGTTGAGCATTTCTTCATGTGTCTAGTGGCCATCTTTCTTTCCTCTTCAGAGAGGTTTCTCTTTAACTCTTTAGCCCACTTATTTATTGGGCAGTTGCTTCTTTGAGGATTTGTTATTGGGGGATTTAATTTTTTGAGTTCCAAGTATATTTTAGATATGAGACCCTTGTCTGTTGTATGGCTAGTGAAGATCTTCTCCCAATCCGTAGGCTTTCTATTGATCTTGCTAGCTATGTTATTGGCCATGCAGAAGCTCTGCAACTTCATGCAATCCCATTTATCCAACCTTTCTTTGATTTGTTGTGTTTCTGGGTCTCTATTAAGAAAATTTTGGCTTGTGCCAAGGAGACGTAGGGTTTCTCCTATTCCTTCTTGTAATGTTTTCAGAGTGTCTGCTTTGACTCCAAGGTCTTTGTTCCATTTGGAGTTGATTCTGATGCAGGGTGATATATAAGGATCTATCAGCTTAGCCTTTTATTCTTATAAACTTACCTTTCCTTTTTTGTAAAATTTAGTTTTATTTTATTTGTGAACATACTGTACAGAGGAGTTACAATTACATGGGCAGGATAATGCGTACATTTCTTACCAAGCATTGCAGCCTCCTCCTTTGTTTACCTTTCACATCCCTTCCCAGCCTCCCCCCTCCCCCCCAATCCCAATCCTTCTCCTTCCCCCCTTCTTCCCCCCCCCCCCCGCATCAACGTTGTAAAGCTCGTTTTGGACATGACAACTTGTACTTCTCATTGTTGCAACAGGTCCACCTGTATCCTTAAACAACTGGTTTTTCCCCATCTCCTCCACAAGTTATACTGACATCAAATATAGTGAAAGCAGGGGTTATACTGTGGGGGAGGGACATACAAAGCAACAAAGAGATAATCTTATAAATGAGTTAGAAACACATGCATGAAAGAAAAAACATTAAAATACACATCTAAGGGTTCATTTTCCTGACATCACATTATCTGACCTTTTCCACTTGACTCATACATATACTAGGCATTACAAATAAGGGAAACCATGGGACCTATGTTTCTTTGGGCCTGGCTTACTTAAGTTCTATTTGAGCAAGATGCCGTTGGCCTCAACTGTATTCCTAGCTGCTGTGGAAGCTGAAACTAGAAGAATTGGTCTTTCAAGGCCAGCCCAAACAGAAAAGTTTGAGAAAGACTCCTGTTCTAGCGCTTGTACTTGTCATTCTAGTTAGACAGGAAGCCTACTCTAGATGGATTGTGCTCAGGCACACACTTTGGCACCAAAATTATGGCTGGAGTGTGGCTCCATAGTAAGAACATCTGTCTAGAATGTGTGAGGCCCTGAGTTGAAACCATACTATCATCAAAGAAATAATATAATACAAAAGGAAAATAAATATCAAAATAAAATAAATGATCCTTCCTAGAAAAGCTTCTACTATAGAATGCTAGTAGTTCCTATCACATATAATTTCCTGACTTCTTTTCTCATACATAAACTTTGTTAAGAAAACATGGTCACTCAACTGACTGGTTTCTATAAGTTGGTACAGTATGTAACATGGTTCCTAGATGAATACTAATATATAGGGAATTCAGTGCTGCTTACAGGTGTTATAAGAGAAAGAACAAATGGAATCCACACTGCTCCCAAAGAAGCTTAGGAATCTTAGGAATCTTAGACACTGGAAGAGCAGGACATGATATGAATTGTAATGTGTGATTTCATTTTAACACAGTGAAATACTAAACTAACAGAATAAATGGATTGGTTGTAGACAAAGGATAGGAGAGTTGATCTTGAAAAGTATCCTCTGACTTTCTTATTCAACTAATTCCGATCAGTTGTCAATGTTCCTGAGTTCCCTGCCCAATATGTAGCATCAAAGAAAATTCCTATATCCCAATTATTATTAAAAGTAATACATCAGCTGGTCCAGTGGTGGCCCATACCTGTACACTTAGATACTTAAGATAACTGAAGATCACAACTCAAAGACAACCCAGGCAGGAAAGTCTGACACTTTCATCTCCAATTAAATATCAAAAAGTCATAGTGCTGGCCTTGAGTGAAAAATCTCAGAGAAAGTGCCCATGCCCTGAGTTCAAGCCCTAGTACCAGCACACACACATAAATGTAAAACAATATAATTTTATTCTGCCTTGATTTTCATATCTACATCTTCGAAATGGTTAGCACAAATATACAGCATAAGAGCGTTCTAAGAATGAGTATGACTTCTTTACCACTTTTTCCTGGTCATCTTTTTTTTGCCTATCATATGACTTGAACTCAGGGCCTGGGTGCTGTCCCTGAGGCTCTTTGTGCTCAAGGCTAGCACTCTACCATTTGAGCCACAACACCTCTTCCTTGTTTTTCTGAGGAGTTTATTGGAGATAAGAGTCTCAAGGACTTTTCTGCCCAAGCTGGCTTTGAACCGTGATCCTCATATCTCAGCTTCCTGAGCAATTATGATTACAGGTGTGATCCACCAGCGCCTGGCTTCCTGTTCATCTTTTAATAAGGCAACAGGATGCCAGATGCTTCACTTTTAGCTTCTTCATAGCTGTCTTCATATCAGAATTTCTGAGTGTATAGATGAGAGGGTTCAACATAGGTGTGATCACTGTGTAAAACACAGAGAATATCTTATCCACAGAGAAGCTGCAGAATGGCCTCAGATAGATGAAAACACATGGTACAAAGATCAGGCTGACCACTGTTAGGTGGGAAGCACAGGTAGAGAGTACTTTGCCCTGGGCTTCGCGGAGGTGAGATCTCAAAGTGATCAATATGACAGCATAGGAGAATAGCAGGACCAAGAAACAGATGAGAGACAGCAGACCACTATTGGAGACCATCAGCACTTCTACCACATAAGTATCTGTGCAGGCCAGTTTGATGACCTGTGGAACATCACAGTAGAAATTGTCCAGAGCATTGGGGCCACAGAATGGCAGCTGAATAACCAGTATTACCTGTGTGATGGAGTGGAGGAAACCTCCACACCAGCAGGCAAACACCAATTTAACACATAGCTGGTGGTTCATTACTGTCAGGTAGTGCAAAGGATTACATATGGCCACATACCTGTCATAGGCCATGACTGTCAGAAGAAACATCTCACTAGCTCCCAGAAAGTGGAGGAAGTAGATCTGGGCCAGGCATCCTGATAAAGATATGGTCTTGTCCTGCTGTAAGAAATCCCCTAACATCTTAGGCACAGTGACACAGCTGAGGCACAGGTCAATGAAGGAGAGGTTATTTAAGAAATAGTACATAGGAGACTGGAGCAGTTGAGCATTGGTTTGCACTGTTACCACTATCATGAGATTTCCCAGGACAATAGCAACATAAAATAGCAAAAATATTAGGAAGAGAAATAACTGTGTTTCCCATGAGGATGATAGGCCCATAAGTACAAATTCTGTTACTTTAGAGTCATTTTCTTTATTCACTGTTCCAAGAATACCAAAAGACCTAAAAGAAAAAATTTGAGCAAAATATATGTTAGACAAAAGGAAAATATGGTGAGAAATGAATAAATGTCTTACTCATTTTTGCAATCACACCACAATGTTTACTGTATAGCAGAAGTTCAATAACATAAATCAAATGGAGAACCAAAGAATTGAAGGGAGAGCTAATTCATTTCAACCCAAGAGTTGTAATTCAGAAAAGGTTTGTAGTTATTAGAAATGTTAATATTAGGAAATATAAGTCACCTAAAAAGAAGCTCATGTGCTTTGTCTTTATTACTACATTTATCTCAGGTCATATAGATTTAGGATTTTGTACAGACAAGGCAAAATATTTACCTTTAGAGTTTAGGGAAGTTTTTATTTCAGGATGAGAAAAACAATGGCCAGAAGACATTAATTCACTAAGCAAAGAGATCAAAAGCAATGATCTGAATCATTGAGGAAGATATAAAAGCCCACCATAAACTATTTTTGCACAAAAGATAGTCAGAATGATGCTGTTTCTGCACCTTTCAACAACCATAAATAAACATAAGAAAATATATAGCACCATATCTTTTGTTTTCTGTTCTACTATACACTCACAACTTCAAACCCAATATTGCATGTATGGAAAAATTTTATATACAAATAAAACAATTCTCCCATGGAAGAATTGTAAGAGTTAGTAGATGCCTCTAGGTCTAGAATAAACAATATTATATCTAGCACTAACTCTAGGCAAAGTGAATAAAACAATTTTCCTAGTTTCATATTCCATGTTATAACTAGTTTTCTCATGTTATTCAGAGAAATTTAAGAAAGTCATTCATACTAGATTTTGCAGAAAAATACCTGAATTTTAAAATGGAGATTCATTAATGCCAAGAAACATTTCTCCCATATATTTTTTATTTTAGTCTTATTTATTTATTTTATTATTTTAAGTAGTTGCACAAAAAGTTGCCATTTAATAAAGCAGCTTATGAATACAATGTATCTTGATAAATGTCATCCCTTTCAACATTCTCACCCTTTCCTCCACTATTCACCCTTTCCTGCACTCTTCTTAATTTGTAGGACATACATTGGATTCTTGACTGTGGTTCCTCTCATTCTCCTCTTCATTTTCCCACCCTTTTTCCTTGACCCCATCCTACCTCTAATATTGTTTTAAATGTAGCTGGTGTGAGAGAGATTTTGGATGCAACTCTCACCAAGTGTGTGACTATCCTCATTTTCTACTAGGCTCACGGGTGCCTCTAATTCTACAGTTTCACAATTAATGGAAGGGAGCATTTTACTTCTAGAATTATTTAGAAAATAAAACCAAAATATAGGATAGTAAACCATTTGCTCTCATTTGTGCTGGCATACTGTGCTATATTATTCAACTTTCTTTGGACATACCAAGGATGGTAAATTTCCACACTGATATGGCATTCTAATGTTCTTTCTGTTTTTTTAATGCTTAACTGACAAGAATAAACGCACATTAAACTTTTAGATTTAATCTCAAGTATTATATTTTAAAAATATAATACTTTGTGGGAGAGTCTCACAAAGAACAGGTTATAAGAAGATTGAAAAGAGAAAGAGAGTGAACAATATTGACATACATTCCACCTGTGAGCAAAGATGGCCAAAGGAAAGCTGGTGAACAAGAGGGGTAGTGGAGATAGGGAAGTAGGTTATGAGTCAATCTCATTAACTGTATATACAACTGTATATGAAATTGTGAACCACCTCTAAAAAAATGAATGATAGGAGTGTCATCAGGTCTCAGGTTCTGTCTAAGATTGGTATGCTAGCAGGAGGGAAGAGAGTGAATAGAAAGAGCAAAGGAGGGTGAATGCAATCAAAACACTTCAGATTTATGTGTGAAAATTAACAATGAAGATTGTTGAGACTGTTTGGGAAGGGAGAAAGGATGAATCTGATCAAGGAACATGGTATGTACATATGAATGTGTTGTAATGAAAGTCCATTGTGCAACTAATTGATACTAATAAAAACATAGGAAAACATTCCTTTGGCTAAAGTCTGCAGGCCCAGATTTGTTCCCCATTCCTAGCAAGAGGATCAGACTAATCTAGAGTTTCATATTTCATGTCCTAAGAATAACAGAACAGTTTACAAAAGTCAGCAAAAACATTTTAAGTCACGAACAGGCAAAAGAAAATAAGAATCCTTAATGATAAATGAAACTATTTGGAGGTTCCACAGCGTGGAGTGAAAGAAGGAGAAACAAGCTCTAGGAACCACCAAACTGGCTGAGGATAGTTCAGCAGCTATGCCCAGGCTTTTCACAGAGGCCCAGACAGGACTGTGAGGAACATAGTTCTAAAAGGAGTAAAGTTTTCCTCATGGAAAAAATTCTGTTCAAGATAAATGAACAGTACTGTATTTTGGCTATTTTGTCTGTATTGCACCAAAAAAACATAATTAGAGGAAAAATCCTGAGCATATCAATAATGAAAAATAATTAACCAAGCTTAGAAAAATAATTATAGCATGTTTTTACACATAAGCATTCTAGATCAAAAAATACTACTATTACTATTACTACTACTAATAATAATAATAGTAATATGACATGATTACAAAAGAATGACTTTTTAGGGAGAACCACTAGGAGGAAAGAGAGGGGAAAAGATTAGGGTGTGTGTGTATATATATGTGTGTGTGTGTGTGTGTACACATATATTTACTATGAGATTAATATATGTATATATGCATATATACTATAAAATAGCACAATGAAACTCATCAAAAACTGTTAAAAATAGGGGGAGGATAGAATAATAGAGAAGAAGTTAATTTGATCAAGATACATTATATGAATGCATATAAATATCACAATGAAACTCCCTTGTACAATTAATTTAGTCTAGTAAAAAAAATAGCTGGTGTTTAAATATCATCTGAGCTCCAACTAGGATTATAAGACATGTTTTCTAATTTTTTCTTGTGCCAGTACTGGGGCTTGAACTCAGGGTCCTGTGTTCTCACTTAGGCTCTTTCACTCAAAGCTGACATTCTACCATTTGAGCCATACCTCCACTTCCTCTAATTTTTCCAAAACACCAAGAAATGTTCACCATTAGTTGGAAATTGCATCCATGGTTGCATTTCCTATTGAAAAAAGGTAGAACCTTTGCTCTGAGCATTTGTTTGAATATTGCACTTTATATTGCATTTGGAGGAAGTAAATATTTAGGAAGGAAGCAATATTAACAAATATTAAAGAAGTGAATATTAGGTCCTATGAGGGATTACATTAGAACTGGATAGACAAGAAAATATTGCTGTGAATCCAGTGCCCTCAACTATCTTAAGCTAGTCTGATCTTTATCCAACACTGGTTGTTACCTTCTAATATATCACAAGCCCTAGAATCCACCCGTGCTATAGGATTTTATTTATTAAGTGTAAAAACATAAAATGCAAATAATTTATTAAGTTTCAAATTATGAATGCCAGAGTATACAGAGAAAAATGCAGATGAGAGCAGGCATTAACAAACCATCAGAGACTGGGAGATGAGCAGGAAGGAGAGTGGAATAAGCATGTCTGAGGAACTTACACCATTGCTTGTCAGGATTTATGTGATTTCTAAAAAGGAATACGTTATTCATTCATTATGCCATTCATCACAACAATTCAATCTCAGGCTAGGAAAATAAGCCATCCTTAGTTGACCATTGCAGTTGCTCAGCCTGCACCTTAATTGGTTCCTTATAAAAGCTTTCATTTATGGCAGCCTATGTGAATCAGAAAGATCTGTCCCTAGAGTTCTGGATGTATCTCAAATTACTTTTTTATGGTCTGCACACCACTGCTCAGCCTAATGAGCCATGAGATTCCCTAGGCTGCTGTTTCTTGATGTGACTGCACCTCAGTTTTCGCTGGAAAGCTGACCTGGGACTTGCATGGTCTGAAACAGATCTGATGCAGAGCACATATTTTTTTCTTATTTGGATTTATTAATTTGGAACTTCATCTTCCACTCATCTTCCTTATCTCATCCTGTACCTGAGTAAAAATTTTCTCACCTAGTATATCTCAGCTAATGTACCCTACATAGTGGAAGCTGAAAGGTCAATAATACCAAGCTACTCTTAGAACCCGCAGAAGAAACACAGTCTTCGTGATATTAGAGTCATGATTCAGCACCTGTTTGTCTTGATAACACCTGTAGATCTTATTCAGAAAATGCAACTGTTACCATTAATAACTGAGGTAGATGATAGACAGATAGACATATACTGTGTGTATAGACAGAACATGTTTATTTTTTATTGGTGGTACTGGGGTTTTGAACTCAGATCCTTGAGTATTTACCATTTAACCCACATTTCCAACTCTTTTGGTTTTAGGTCATTTTCCTGGACCTGACCTGAGACTACAATTCTCTGATCTATGACTCTCATGAAGCTAGGGTCATAGGTATAGAGAACTCTGAAGGTAAGCTATGAGACATGGAAAAGCTTTGAGAGGTTGGAATGCCACCTCAACAGCACTTGGAACACTGAGAACTAGCCATGGAATGGTTAAAACAGCCAGCTCTGGAAAGTGTTAAGAGGCTGAAATGCCTCCCCCTTCCTTAGTGCTAGAAGGGCTGAGAGCTGAACCTTTAAAGCTAGATAAAGTAGAATACAAGTTTGAATTATGCCTGGGTTGCAGTCTTCACTCCCAAAACAATAAGGAGACAGTAATTCTCACAAACTGTTTTGTCTTTTATTAGATTAACAGTCTAGGTGCCTTGTTTCCTGCCTGCACACATGGCAAATTTCCCTGTACTAAATCTAATAAATAAGTTTGCTACAGTAACTCGGGATTCAATAACCAGAGAACCGGGTTGGGAAGGTGGCTCAGTAGTAGAGCGCGTCCCTTGCATGCATGAGGCCCTGGGTTCGATTCCTCAGCACCACATAAGCAGAATAAAAAAAGCTGGAAGTGGCGCTGCAGCTCAAGTGGTAGAGCTAGCCTTGAGCTGAAGAGCTGAGGGACAGTGCCCAGGCCCAGAGTTCAGGCCCCACGACTGGACCTCCCCCCCAAAAGAACCAGTGAACCTTGGGCCTCCTGTCCCTCCTGTCCCTCCTGCCCTCTCTCTCTCTCTCTCTCTCTCTCTCTCTCTCTCTCTCTCTCTCTCTCTCTCTCTCTCTCTCTCTCTCTTTCTCATTTCTTCAGCTCCAGTATCCCATCATGTTGTACCCGGTTTCAGTAAGCAACAACAGGCAAGTACATAACACTCCCAGAATGTTCATTGAGATAGGGTCTTGCTAACTTTTGGGGAAAAATAGCTGGTTTCTGAAGTAGCTGGAATTACAGATGGGAGCCACTGTGACTGGCCTAGTAATTTAATATTTTTATAAATGATTGTTTTTGGAAAAAATTATATTAAGTGAAGTAAGCCAGGCCCAAAGAAATATAGGTCCCACGGTTTCCCTTATTTGCAATAACTAGTATATGTGTGAGACAAACAGAAACTGTCAGACAAGTTAATGTTAGGTAAAATGAACCCCAAGATAAGGGCTCAAATGCTTTTTTCTTTTTTGCAATTGTTTCCAACATATTTATAAGATGATTTCTTTGTTGTTTTGTATGTTCCTCCCCCAGAGTATAAGCCCTGCTTTCACTGTATTTGATGTTGATATAATTTGTGGAGGGGAAGGAAAAAAACAAGCAGTTTAAATAGGGTTACAAGTAGACCCATTACAACAATGATATGTATAAGATTTTATGTCAAAAAACGAACTTTACAACTTTGGCAGGAGGGGTTGGGGGGAGGTGCTAGGGGGGTGTAGAGATGGGGGTGGAGAGGGGAAGGGATGGTATGGGGAAACAAAGGAAGAGGCAACAATGCTTGATAGGAAATGTACTCACTATCTTGCCCATGTAATTGTAACCCCTCTGTATAGTATTTTCACAATAAAAATAAATAAATAAATAAATAAATGATTGTTGATAAAGTATATGTTTCAAAACATAATTCTCAGATGATCAGCACATATCAAAATTTGTACCCAACGCAATAATGAAAGCAAATATGTTAGGAGATTTTTCCTAACTCAGAATTTTCAAAATGTTAGAAACAGGCCAGAAAGAACTGGTTTTGAATTTATGATCTTTTGAATATAGATTGAGTTAAAGTTTATGATTTTATTATATTGAATTTATTTGTGATTTTATCATGTTGAAAGTGTGTAAAAATTAGACCAGGTTTAGTCCCCAGCATTCAAGAGGAAGAGGCAGGAAGAGGATGAGGTCCAGACCAGTTTTGCTACATAGCAAGTTCAAAGCTTTCTTGGACTATATAATAAGACCTTGTTTCAAGAAACCAAAATATGAAACAAAACTAAACTAAGTTTGAGAAAGATATTACAAGGAGAATATTTAGTCTATTTAAGTAGGAAAACTTACAATATAAAACTATAAGTGCATCTTACAAATATGAATTACAAAAATTTACAAATTAGCTTTTCTTTATGCTTATATTGACCTTACCACTCAAGACTTACTTTTAATGGATGCTTAGTATAAGTGATTGGAAATATAAAACTGCATTTCTTTAAATTAAAAAATGACACATGGGTGCTGGTACTCACACCTGCAATCCTAGCTACTTCAGAGGCCAAGATTTGAAAACCATGGTTCAAAACCAGCTAGGTTAGAAAGTGCATACGACTCTTATCTCCAATTAACTACCAAAAAAATCTGCAAGTGGAGCTGTGGCACAAGTGATAGAATGCTATACTTGAGCAAAACAATACCTCATGTCCTGAGTTCAGCTCACAGGACTGGTATAAATAAAAGACAAAATATGCAAATGATCTTTTTAAATAACCACAACTTAGAAAGAAAATTGTTAATTCCATACAATCCAATTGGTGCCTTAAATGGCACTACCAATTAACACATCTTTTCTGACATACATAATTTTTAAAACCCTCAAAACTAGATGATTTCTACAAAATCATATAATGTCTAATCATTTCATAAATAGTAGAAATAGAAAGTTAGACACAAGTGCATGCCTCTAGAGGATCAGCTGGCCTTTAGTGGGCATATGAGTCCTTAAATATGACAATGAGATCTCACACAATTACTGCTTTTTCTACTTGTTGCAGAAATTTTTCTTAGTTACTACTATAAAAGCCTATTAAAATTCTACCTCACAGTTTATATCTCACCACATTTAACTGTTATTTGCATGAAATTGTTTACATGTAAACAAAATGTGTAAATATATAACATATGTATTATATATATCATATGTAATATATAATACATTGATTATATAACACAGATTATTTTATTACATAACATAAAACAAATCCTGCTCCAACACTGAGGCCAGAGAAATGAATTCTGTTTGAAAGTTACATGTAACCACTCTGAATTACATTTTTCAATTACCTTTATAATCACAGAGGTGCCTTTTTACTCTTATTTTTGCTAAGAATTAATATAAACTAAGTGTTGCTACAGGAACCTTAAATGTGAATGAATTTCTCTTTTCTCAATATTCCCCAAGTTTTCTATGGTGTTTAACTTGCTAGAAAATAATTTTTTATTACAAGCAAATCTTGGGGCCTTGTAAGACCATTAGCTAGTACCAAACCGAGGTCTTACTTTTAGGGGACAGAAGCACATGTACATATAAAACCAGAGCATTAAACTCTAGGCTCAAACTCCAGGAGTTCCAGGTGTTAGGTCCTGTCACTTGCCCTTATAAACCACATAAAGTGATGCAAGAAGGCAAAGAGCAGAGAAACTAGGTTTATTGTGTGGCACCTACAGGAAGACTGCACTTGGGTACATCTCAGCCATCTTCTATCTTCAGGGGTATAGATAGACCTTTTCCTTAAGTTAAATAGGGCGAATTGGGATGGAGGACAAGAGGCATGCATAGTTATTCATCATTCCTAGTCTCAGGAGTGCCCCTGTTGACCTCAGTCTTTATCTCTGAAGAGGTTCAGGAAAGAAGTTCTTATCATTTATCACTTGATTGGAACAGGAACAAGTCCATTATTGTTGCTGGCAAATGTTCTGTTCTGAACTTTTGGCTGATTTCTTCCTTAGGGGAAATATTGCCTTTGGCCACAGATGTAAGAAGAAGAGATTGCTTGCCTGAAGGGAAATTTGCCTTTTGTCATGAAATGCATATAGGTAAAATTCTGTCCCTCCACTGCAGGAAAGAATGGTTTAGATCAGTGGATACAGATGCAAAGTGTAGGAGCTGGGTGCACAGTTTTTATACTGCTTTTAGCTCACTGTGAGCCAGGTAAAAATGACTTTTAAGCATATACAGTTCCATCATTGTTAAGAAGTGGCCTGCTCATCATTGTCATGTTAAAATAGAATAAACCAAAGTCTAGTGTATATTGTTACAACATGGCAAGAGAGCATTCACACTTCTTTTCAAATCTTAAGAGGAAATTGATTTAGACAGAGCCCACATTGTAAGATTTTTAACCTATTCCTTTCTTTTTCTAACAAATCTACAGTTACTAGATCTGAAAACCCATATTTGGCTTTCACTTTCAGATAAGGACAGGAAGCAGAATGTGATCCAAGAGTTCACTTTTGCAGTTTTCACATAGCTCTAGTTATTAGAAGGATTCCCCAACCCCCAAGTAAGGTGACAGTTGGATAGAGAAGAGATAGGTGCAAGAAGGTGTATGAACCACTTTGACTTAGGAAAAAAGTCAGGTCCCATAAAGCCAATATCTCCTGTAACAATTTCATCCATATAGGTTCCAGGTCGGTATAGGAAATGCAAATAGTCATTACAGCTATTACTCAGAGGAAAGCCTAAGTCCTGGTTTGTCACCAGGAATGAAATGCCATTCAATGTCTTCTAACTCCAGATAAATATCCACTGTCATGAATAAGCTATGTCAGAAACATAGATGGATGAACTTGTGTTTCTCCATACTTGTCAGAATTAATTGAACAACAACAAATAACAACAAGCTACACTGATTTCATTCACTTTAATTTGCCAAGTACTACTGAGGACACATGATAACTAACACCATTGGCAACATGGTTTTTTTATTACAAATTCAATTATTCATATTAACTTTGAGATTACACATTACACTTCACAATAATGTAGATTTTACAGAATGACTAGGAAAGGGTTAAATTACCACAGGATTCAAAAAGCGGTTTGCCTTATGATACAGATACAAAGAGAGAGTCACTGGAGGTGACTAGTAAAAAACAGCTGTCGCAGAGCTGTTGAAGCCCAATGATATCAATATGCTGAGTGCTTAGAGGTCCAGTACTACTTGAAATGGAGGGCTGATTTCAGGCAGAGGTGAGTCCAGGTGAAGAGCTGAGGTTTAGGTTATCTGGATCCAGATGGATGGGTCATGTCAAGCAAGGGGTGGAACTGAAGTCCCAGGGACTCCAGCCTTTGACACATATGCAAGATGGTCTAATGTTGGGTTAGTATGTGCCTCCCTGTCTCAGGGATAGATGTCCCTCCTTTTATATAATTCAGAAAGGGAGTGCCCAAATGACTGAATCTGGTGTGTCCCATCAGTTTATGCCTGGTGTTTCTGATATGTTTACATATATTTCTTGATGTAATTGCTTATTGGTACAAATAAATTACCAGGTGCCTCACAATATGCTGACAAATGGTAGCATCTTATTTATTCAACCATTTATTTTGGCACTTATACTCAAGATGGAGTAGCTTAGTTAATACTACTGCTTAATAGAATGAAGTAAGTGGTGCCTAGGCACAGCTTAAAAACTACCTTAGAGTCATGCAGAGCAGGTTCAGCTTGCTTTCCTCATCCAACAAATAATTCTTGCCATAAGTAATATTTCCAGGAGTATAGGTGACATTTCATCTCGTGTTTTCAGTGTATAAAGTTAAAAAAATTAGACCAATATCAAATGTGATCACACATAAACATGTCGGGAAAAGACGAGCACACATTTTATCATCACCTACCATAATACACATTCTTCTTAACATTTCTTAATGAGGTAAAAATAAACATGTAACATGATCTAAAAGTAGATGAATATACTATACTCTATTAACATAGTCTTCTGGATACAAACTGAAAATATGCCTTGAAGTATCCCAAATCTGAAAATAGGGCCACTGACTCAATTAAATAAGGCAATGAGTGTTTTTATTAGCCGCATGGCCACTACACCCCATATTTGAGTAGTGGGATGTAGTGAGGCCTTATCCCATGAAGGACTTCTAAAGGAAAAACTACATGGGGGTGTGGTCAAGGCAAACAAAGAGATTTATGAAGCAAACACACACTTGAGTTGCAGAAGTAGAAGCAAACCAGTCTTGACTTGGTCAGCATGATCGGTACTATCAATACTTAATAACAAATGTCAAAACGTAACCTAGGATTACAAAAGTCAAACATATCCGTGGTAGGGGTAGTTTATTTTACAGAAATTATTTTATTATAAGCTCTTAACGAATACAGCAACTCAGTTGAGCTGGTGATAAGCCTCAAGATTGTCAGTGGCCTTCAGCAAAGTTTGTGATAAAGTACAAAGTTGCCAGCTTGGTAAACTTGAGTGATGGAGAGATGTTCTTTTGCTTTTTATCAAGGATAGAAAAGGCTTAGGCTGACCACTGGCCATTTGACCTGGAATTTCTCTCTTTAATATTTGGTCCTATCTTTTTTCAATAATTTTGTTCTGTTTCTGATTTCACATGTTACAGGTCTGATAAATTAATGCTTTGTACAAGATCAATAGAAAGCCCACCGATTGGGAGAAGATCTTTACTAGCCATACAATGGACAAGGGTCTCATATCTAAAATATACTTGGAACTCAAAAAATTAAACCCCCCAACAACAAATCCTCAAAGAAACAACTGCCCAATAAATAAGTGGGCGAAAGACTTAAAGAGAAGCTTCTCTGAAGAAGAAAGAAGGATGGCCAATAGACACATAAAGAAATGTTCAACATCCCTAGCCATAAAAGAAATGCAAATCAAAACAACATTGAGATATCACCTCACTCCAGTTAGAACGGCAAAAATCAAGAACTCTAACAACAACAGATGCTGGAGGGGATGTGGACAGAAAGGAACCTTACTTCATTGTTGGTGGGAATGTAAACTTGTTCAACCACTTTGGAAAGCACTATGGAGGTTCCTCAAAAGACTTCACATAGATCTCCCCTATGATCCAGCAATCCCACTTTTGGGCATTTACCCAAATGTTTACAAACAAGACCACACTAAAGCTACCAGCACAACTATGTTTATTGCAGCATTATTTACCATAGCTAAGATCTGGAACCAACCCAGATGCCCCTCAGTAGATGAATGGATCAAGAAAATGTGGTATATATACTCAATGGAATTCTATGCCTCCATCAGAAAGAATGACATTTCCCCATTTGTTAGGAAATGGAAAGGCTTGGAAAAAATTATATTAAGTGAAGTAAGCCAGGCCCAAAGAAACATAGGTCCCATGGTTTCCCTTATTTGCAATATCTAGTATAGGTATGAGTCAAGCAGAAAAGGTCAGATAATATGATGTTAGGAAAACGAACCCTTAAATATGTATTTTAATGTTTTCGTTTCTTTCATGCATGTGTTTCTAACGCATTTATAAGATTATTTCTTTGTTGCTTTGTATGTCCCTCCCCCACAGTGTCACCCCCGCTTTCACTATATTTGATGTCAGTATAACATGTGGAGGAGATGGGGACAAACAAGTCTTTTAAGGATTCAGGTGGACCTGTTGCAACAATGAGAAGTACAAAATGTCATGTCAAAACCAGCTTTACAATGTCGGTGTGGGGGGGGAGGGGGGTATGTTTGGGTGGGGGGAGGGGGGAGGCTGGGAAGGGAGGTGAAGGGTAAACAAAGGAGGAGGCTGCAATGCTTGGTAAGAAATGTATGCATTATCCTGCCCATGTAATTGTAACCCCTCCGTACAGTATGTTCTCAAATAAAATAAAATAAAATAAAATAAATAAAATAAATAAATTAATGCTTTGTATTCTCTCTTATTGACAGTTTCAAAAGAATGCACAGTTTTGTTTTATTAACTTAGTAAATTTAATATTACCTGATAGCCTGAGGCCTGGGTGACTCCATCTTGAGCTAGTAACCATCTTGTGAGTTATGAGTTATGCAGCTGACCATGAGCCCGACCTGGGAATGAACAGAAAAAAAAAAAAAACAATTCCCGGGCAAAGCACAGGCAGGTGCTAGAGGGCATATTGACCCAGTAGTCAGACCACAGATGGTGTTTGTTTGAGAAAGGAACCCTGCAGTTCAGCCCCTATTTCCTTGAGACTCCGCTGTGGTGCGAGTCAACCAGTTTAAAGTATGTCAGTCCTTTGATCTAACCAACAACCTATTTCTGGTCCTTTCCCGCTTTGCAGTGCGCCAATTATACTATAGAATTTTTTTATGACTTTCCTGTGATGTGTAGTGATATGTTACAAAATGCTATGATGTATGCAAAGTCCCTGCCCTCCCTAAAAAGTGTATAAAAAGTGCTGTAACCTTGGGCTCAGGGCCTCTTAGCATCACCAGCTACTTGGTGTACGAAGGACCAAGCTCGAGCTTACAATAAATGACTCTTTTGCTGTTTACATTGATCTTGGTCTCTGGTAGTCTTGGGGTGCCGGAGCCTGCTGGCAACGAAAGGGAATCCTGAATTAGGGGGCGAGGATGGAAAAATAAAGACATAAGACAAAGGATGGGGTCGGGAGGTCTGCAGCTCAAGACTGCAGCACCATTTATTTTTAACTCTCCTTATTATATACTATTAAAAGTCAAGAGGTAACCTAAGGTCACGATAGTGCAGAGAAGCAAGGAATATTTTAATAAAAACAAGGTGCAGATTGAAACAAGACAAGATCAACTGATAGAAAGTAAAACAAACTCTACAGACATAGCAAAGCAAACCCGGGTACCTAGTGTTTTTCATGAAAGCCAGTTCCTTGTACGTGCCATCAAGTGAGCACAAGGGTCAAGATGACCTTGGAGCTTTACTGTCGGCTCCCAACATCTCCCCCGTCTTTGTTTGAAGAAGTGAACCTGCCTGTCTTAGGTTGGGTGGATCACCTTGTCTACCTTACCCATCATCGGGAACTTCTTCAGAGCGAAGCTGAAGGCCCTGTCTTAGGTTGGTCAGACTGGCACCCCCTCTTACCCGTCTCTGGCTGCAGTTCCTCTCGGGGATAATTCATTTATATGGAGCTTGATCTTATGTAGCTGGCTGGCTAAACTCATAAGAGAGTTTTGCAGTGCACATATAATACAAGGAAGGCATAGAAAACCATCAGCAAAAGCATTCCCAGGCCAGCAATGACATTAGCAATCCTTTAACGTAAGTCAGGAAAGGGATATAGCGTTGAAATTGTTTAAACAGTTTTTTAACAGTTTTTGCCACTTTAGAGTCCAGAGGTAGGGCTTGTGTAGTATTATGAGCAAGCTGATTAAGATAATGGGCAGTTTCAACATTTTGTGTTAGTGCCACAGCAGCTGCAGCTGCAGAGGCAGCAAACGAAATAAAGGCCAAAACATCAGCTACAAGTAGCCCAACAAATCGACGAGGGCACATTCGTTTTTTCAATTGTTTCAACACCTGAATACCAGAATCTTCATACAAAGTTTTATAAATATTTACAGGAAGCATAACAAAAGATGGTTGTCTAACAATAAGTATGGATTCAGTTATGCTGCTATACAAGCAATTAGTAAAAGAACAATTAGAACAGGTAACAAAATAATTAGCTCCTACAGAGATATTAAATGGTCCATACATAATGACATGGGGTGGTGATACACAATTTATAATATTTTTTAAAAGGGATGAATTGGGCCAGGTTATGTTGTTGAGTGCAGCCACCAGCGTCCAAACATGATGTTGAGGGTGCCCATTCATCCACCATAGTCCAAGATTGTACTTATTAGTAAGATTAGCTCCAGACCAGTCCATTAATTGAGAATTAGTTCCAGAAATATTGGTAACAAATGGCTGCACATGCCTGCACCTTATTGGATGAGGCTTTCCTGTAGATTCTACTACTTGTGAAGAATTAATGCAACCAGGTATCCTATAGGATGGAGTAGAATTTGCATAAACTATCTGCCCAGTTAGCAAAGATATCATCTGTATATTGTACATTTGATTTTTGTCTGGGAATCAAATTTTATGAGTCATGGATAGCATTATAATACAGGCTGGAATGGAGCCTTTAGAGCTGGTGGTAAAGCAAAAAGGAGTTCCAATATCTGAAGCTGAGATATCTCCCATCTTGATGTGCTGGATGAAGGGATCCGGGGCTGTATTGAATGCTGATCTATTGACATGAATGAGTACTTCAACTCCCTCCCAGGTCGCTGGGTGCACAATCGGGGGATCCGGCATGTAAGCCCAATGTGTCAGCGTTTGTGTCATCTGAATGAGCCTCCACAATCCTAACACAGCGTTCAAGCAACCAGCGGGCGTCATTTTCTTCCTGCGAGAAAACATAAACATGTCCTTGACCCCATGTTAAAACCAGATCAGGCCCATGCCAAGCACTTGTTAAAGGATCCTTTCACTTAACTTGGGCAAAAGCTCTTTGCTCTCTTTTTTTTTTTTTTTTCCAAAACTGCTGTGCTGTGGAAAGTCCATTATAATCTAAGTTTAAAAAATTTAGTACAAACAAAGCATGAGAAAGAATATTAACAGGAGATGGGGTATAATTCCCCACCTTTTAATTTAAAAATTTGGTGTTTTAACAGCCCGTTGGCTTGTTTAACAATTTCTTGTCCTTGAGGAATATAGGGAATACCTGTAGAGTGAAAAATCTGGTAAGATTTACAAAAAGTTTGAAAAGCTTGTCCAACATATCCTGGACCATTATCAGTTTTACTATGTTTAGGAAGTCCCATACTGGCAAAGCAGTGTAGGGAATATGCAATACAATGTTTGCTAGTCTCCCTGGCAATAGGAGTAGCCATAATAAAATTAGAGTAGGTATGTGGTAACATGGACAAGGCGAAGCCATCCAAAAGATGGAATCAGGCAGGAGTTTAGTCTACTTTTTCCATGGTGGAGGTGGTCAGGGTAACGATGTAGATTTTCTCCAGGTGACTGTCAGGCTGTAGCAGCAGCAGCAGCAGCAAGGTCTCTCAGTGGCTCCAAGGGACTGTCACACCTCGTGCTGGGCTGTAAATTTCTACACAGACTGGTTAAGGATACAAGCAATACATAGGCTTGGCAGGCTGTGGCCCCACTAGTTTTTAAGACTATTTAGACAATAGCCCAGGACAATTTACCAAGATGACAACTTTTTTAACTAAATAGTTCTTTTAATAAGGCTGATTTTCTAGGCAGATATAGAGGGCTCAGGCCTGTACTACTATTTTCCATGTCTTTTTCTTTTGTCTATTTTGTCACTTTTTTTTGGGGGGGGGGCTACAGCAGTGTAGCTTGTTTAGCACTTTGGTTTGTAAAAGCATCTTTAGGAATGTGACCTCTAGTGACCCTAACAATGCCTAAGTCACCTGTGCAGTCCTTTAGACAGATGTTAAATGAAACACACTCTCAGGTTTACAAACTTTTTTTCTTGAACAGATAAATTTTATGTAGCTGGTGTTAGCTCAAAAGTTACTGTCAATTAGGGCTTTTGGCACATACAGGGGTTGGGATTTAAACCATTCCCCACATTTTATAACTTTAGCTTTTTTAGTACTATCACAGATTACTGACAAGTTCCTGTCCCTACAAGGTAGATAGTCATGGATATTAGGCATGCTTACAAACTATCTTCCCATGACCTCCTGGCTCTGACCAATTCTTGAAGGGCCACGCACAAATGACTCTAGGATCTGACATTTTTGCCATCCAAGCAGTGGCTTACTGCCTATGGATGCTCCTTCATTGCTCTTGTCCCAGGAATGCTTTTTTACACTGAGATAAATGCCTCATTTGCATTTCCCTTAGCTGGTCACTGGACTTGAAGCCTGAGTGCTGTCCCTCAGCTCTACAACTCAAGGCTAGCACTCTGCCACTATGAGTCCCAAAGCAACTCTGCTTGCTCTTTCAGCACTCTGTTGGCTGAGTAGAGGTGACAGTCTCACAGGGACCTTTTTCTGCCTGGGCTGGCTTTGAACCAGTTTGCAGATCAATGAGTCTCATAAAAGGCCACTTTACTCCAATTAAAAGCAACAAGGTGGTCAACATAGAAGTAGCTTTTAAGCATGCTCTTACCTGAAACTTGTTTAGAGCCAAAGTTACATCTGACAAATGTATAAGAATCCTCTGTGCTTTGCTCTTGGCTTGCTGGAAACTTAAAAAACCTATAAGAGCAAACTGGAATAGCAATTAAGCAATTATTTTGGTAATCCTAATTTTTTCACTTTGAGGCAAATGTTAAGAACAATTTTACTTTTAAACTTTATATCCAAAAATCCATTCATATTTTAAGCCTCCTATTAATCTCTTTTATTATTTTATATTTTAGTTTTTAGTTACATTAAAAATATCCCTTAAAATCTCGAGGCCAGGTGTCATTCATTGTCTCTTGGCTGCTTGTTTTAAAACAGATAAACATTAAAACTTTTAAACTCAAATTTTTTCTTAATGCAAGAATTACAATCACCATCACTGTACCAAGAAGTTAAACTTAACACATTTATGACTTTTAAAAACATATCCAAATTATAGAACATCATTGAAAGCAAGTTACATTATACAAAAACATTTTTAACCCTCTTTTTAATCCAAGGGGAAGTTTTAACAATACTAATCAGATCATTACATCACTAATTTTTCCCATCATGTTTCTAGTATTTATCTGTAGAGAAAAAGGTCAGAACAAAGCTGGGCCACTTGGCCCCTCCTGTGGAATGGGCACACACCTAATCTCACTCTTTACGGTAAGATGAACTGCATTTGTGCCAGCTTGTCCTCTTTCACCATGCGTGGACTCCTCCCATGGCCCGTTCCACTATGTCTGACCAGCTGAACTGCACTTTTGCTGTTTACCCCTTGTCCTTAAAGATAGGTCTTTGGTTGGCTTTTAAGTTTTTTCCTTTTTTTTTAATCTCTTGGTTTTTGAATGAAAATACATGGTTTTAGACAGACAGAACAGGTAATGTCTTTGACAATGTTAAACAAACTTTTATATTTAAACTTTTAATATTGATCCCCAAATTTTAGCCAAGGGAACTAAATTCAAACACCCAATGCATTTTTGTTAATCCAGATAACTTGATTACAGTGTAAACAGCCTTATGCATTTTAAACTACCAGATTTTTTTTTATTTTTAAGTTAAAGAATCCTTAAAAAGTCATTTAAAACAATGTGGAAATTCTTTAAAAATTTTGGTAATGTCTAAACCTCATAACCTTTTGAATTTTAAACTTAAACTTATCCAATTGTTACAGCATGCTGATAATTTTTATCTTGAACATGTTCACAAACACATACAAAACACACACAGATCTTAAAGCGTGCAAAAATCAAAATCAGTTGTACGTACATTTAAAGCTGGTACCAATTCTAAAACAGAACTAGACAAGACAACAACCAAAGGCTGAGTTGGGGGATAATGGGCCCCAGTTTATCCCTACCTCAGAAAACATAAGAGAAAACACACTGAAGTAAACAAGACAGACAAGTGGCCACAAAGACAAAATCAGGTCTCAATGAATGGGGCAACATCTCACCACCATTCACAAGTGGGACTCAAATCCACTTACCAGGGTACTTGAACCCCCTCTACTCACCTCTGGAGGATTTTTCTTTTAGATTCCTGCAAACATTGACCCAGGGGCCTTCCAAGGTAGAGGAGAATTCCCAGTCATCTTGGAGCAAGGGAAAGAAGTCCCTAGCGGCCGTCCCCTCAGACTGACAGGTTCTCCACCATACTCAGACCCCCTGGGCCAAGGCCTGAGGCTAAGATCATTCTGGTGTCACTTGCAGGTGGTCAGTGGCAGTTTCATCCGGCTGCAAGTTCTCCCTGCCGGCCCTTTCAAATTATTGTTAGATCCTCCAGGTTTTTTACCCCCTATCACTCCCCTACTTCTGGATCCAGAGAGGGTGGAAGAGGTAGCAGTGAAGGGTAGAAAGGGGGGGTCAGTTTAAAGTGTAAGTAACAAAGAAGGAGCTAGAGAGAAGCAGATATTGAGGGGGTGTTAGCCAGTCTCCTCCGGGCTCTTGCATCAGGATGAATCTGAGAGAAGAAACATTCCAAGAATTCCAGAATACATACACACAAATATTGAGGAAAAACACATTTACAGCATGTGCTTGGTAGACTATCAGACAGAAAGTGCCGGATTGCATACGGGCCGAAATGTCCACACTAGTGGATAGTTTACCCTGATGGGGATCCGGGGGACGTCTCCCACTGGCCCAGTTGGCTGTCTTATAGCACGTCCACCAAGACTCTTGCCAACCCCAATATAGAACCTGCAGGCTACACAGATACCAGACAATTACAAAGCAGCAATGTTTTAACTTACAAGCCATTTGCATCATGGTGTCCCTGAATCCTTTTTGCCATTTTTTTTTTTAAGTTTTAAAACTAATGGTTCCTTCCTCCAGGAACCAGGGATATACTTCCTCAACAAAGTGAAAGAAACATTCTAACTGTCTCTAACTTTCACTCCTTGAACGTGAAGCATACCCTTGAGAGCCTGCACATATAACGTGTGGCTCTTACCTTGCCCCATAATTTCTTACTCCCGACTATATTATCACCCGCTCTTTTTCCGGACGCGTCCTCTTACCTTAGCGGGGTCTTCTGCCTTGATCCCAGGTTTTCAGTGTCCCTGTTCGGGCGCCACTTGCCAGAGCCTGCCGGCAACGAAAGGGAATCCTGAATTAGGGGGCGAGGATGGAAAAATAAAGACATACGACAAAGGATGGGGTCGGGAGGTCTGCAGCTCAAGACTGCAGCACCATTTATTTTTAACTCTCCTTATTATGTACTATTAGAAGTCAAGAGGTAACCTAAGGTCATGATAGTTCAGAGAAGCAAGGAAAATTTTAATAAAAACAAGGTGCAAATTGAAACAAGACAAGGTCAACTGATAGAAAGTAAAACAAACTCTACAGACATAGCAAAGCAAACCCGGGCACCTGGTGTTTTTCATGAAAGTCAGTTCCTTGTACATGCCATCAAGTGAGCACAAGGGTCAAGATGACCTTGGAGCTTTACTGCCGGCTCCCAAAAATGGGGGGGGGGAGTCTCGAGTCCAAGTACAACATTGCCCATGGTCTTAAGGTTAAAAAGGACTTTGGACACCAAATATAAGATTATAAAAATACATGAGCACTGGTGGCTCACAGCTGTAATCTTACTCAGGAGGATGAGATCTAAGGATAATGGTTCAAAGCAAGCCAGGGCAAGAAAGTCTGTGAGACTCTCATCTCCAATTAACCACCAGAAAATCAGAAGTGGCACTGTGGCTCAGCCTTGAGCAAAAGAGCTCAGGGACAGCCAGTTCCCAGGCCCTTAGTCAAGCCCCATGACTGACAAAAACTAAAACAAATGGATTTTTAAAACAACATAGAAACATGCTTCTATTTATAACGACATTGTAAAGCTAACAAATAAGCTTGAGAAACTTCACTTTGTGCAGGTTCTCACCTAACCTTGCTTTATCCTTTTAAGACTCTGCTAATAACTTCGCTGTCTTATTATGAACAGAAAATTATAGTACCAAAACTTTAGAGAAGTCTCGAGGCCAAACTGTACCTACATTAGCATGTTGACTAATCAGGATAGAAAGTCTACCATCTATCAAAGTAACCAAGAATCCCCCATTCCTTTCCCTAACCCATGTTCAAAGACCACACCATGACTAATGTTGTCTATGGTATATGACCCCTTTCTTCCCTTGGGAAGAGAATAAAATTTGACTTTTTTGCTTGCCACTCAGACTCTTGGGAAATGTACTCAGACTCTACCTGCTGAAGTCCCCAAATCTAACAAATAGTAATCAAAAGTATTCAGTGTTATTCCTTTATCAAAAATATAACCCAACTTATTTGGACATATAATTTTGTATTTTTGATAATAGTAGACATATAAAGAAAAGTATTGCTAGCTCATCTGACCCATAAAACCAGTATTAGAAGATTTTAGAGTTTAGACTCATTCTTTTTCTATTTGAAAACAAATCAAAGTCTTGCAAACCATGAAATACATGTTTGGTGTTCCAACCTGTCATGAAATTAAGGAGAAAAACACAATGTTATAAATCAAAGTAATGAAATAAGCCAGGCACCAGTGGCTCACACATGTAATCCTAGATACTCAGGAGGCTGAGATATGAGGAACATGATTCAAAGACAGCCTGGGCAGAAAAGTCCCCATGAAACTCATCTCAAATTAACCACTCAAAAACCACTCAAAGTGGTAGAGCAAAAAAAGCTCAGGGACACGGCCCAGATCCTGAATTCAAGCCCCATGACTGACAATAAAAAATAAAATAAAATAAAAACCTCAGAATAGCACCCAGTTCAAGCCTCAGGATGAGAAAAAAAATCAAAAGAAAAGAGAGGCACAGGGGGATTGCCTGCAGATCACCCACACAGAAGCCGCCTGAGGCACCGGTGTCAGACACCGATCTCTACGACCCGGTGTCCCAGAGACACAGGGGGCTGCCTGTAGATCACCTGCGCAGAAGCCGCCTGAGCGTGGACACTGTGGACCCGACAGCTTCGATAGAGGCAGAGACAGAAAAGAATCACAGAGCCACCACCGTCCAGCCCAGCCCGCAATCACCCCAAGTGAACTTGGATTGCAACAGCAACTGATGACCTACAGCACACAGAATCAACTAGCTCCAGGGTGAGTATCCCACAGGGGAGAGTGTATCCCTCAAGGGAGACCAGAGCTACAGGGAATCCCCAGACCCTGACCCAGACTCCCTACCCCAACACCCGGATCACAGGACCCACTAAAACTGGGAACTGTTCGAGAGCTCCACCAGCCCGTGGAGCACACTCCACTTGCTAGAACAAGAGCACCCCAGGAACAGCGCCCCTGGGTCAAGACAAACAACAGTAGAAGAAATTTGAACTGTGTACCCCAGGCTACACAACCTAGGTGGTATACACAGCAGCACAGGCCCAACAGGTGGGCTCCAGGCAGGGGGCTGGAACCAGGCCTGGGGATCTGGTGCCTGAACAACACAACCAACTCCTCTCAACTGAAGTCAAAAGTTGAGCATACACATCAGCAGAGAGGAGAGGAACAGGGAACAGCACCCCCTGGGAAGCATGCCTGTGACAACAAAAGACCTGGAGGCCTAGGACAAGAGAAGCCCAAACCCCACCAAAACCCCACCCATATACTCTAGGCTGGGAATTGGGCAACACAGGCCACCAGCACCTGATAGTAAGCAGGAGCTCAGGCTGATAAGGTGGCTCAGCAGTAGAGTGATAGTCTTGGATGTATGAGGCCCTGGATCTGATTCCTCAGCATCACAAAAGCAAAAAGGGTCAAAAGTGGTGCTGTGGCTCAAATGGTAGGGTGCCAGCCTTGAGCTGAAGAGCTGAGGGACAGCACCCAAACCTAGAGTTCAAGCCCACAACCAGCCCCAAACAAACAAACAAACAAAAACACATCAGGAGCCCACAGCAAACTCCAGCATCTGGGAGAGTGCATCCAGAGCATCTGATCTTCCCAAGAGCACCCATAGGAGCAAACACAAGCAGTCTAGGCTGTTCAACACTTCCAAAGGCAGGAATTGCCAGCAATCTACAGCAGAGAGCCGAGAACCTAAGTAGGTCAGACCAGCAGCTGGAAATTGGCTCCTAACAGAACCCAGATCAGGCACAGACTCTCTCTACCAATACAGAATCAGCAACCAAGCAAAGACAGACACACCAAAACAAAATTGCAGATTAGTCTCCTGAACCCCCATGCGAAAATCACAGAGAAAAATTACAAGGTTTACCACCACCCAGGACAGCAATCTATCCTCAAAAGCCAGCAGCCACGCAGGGGAGAGCCCCAGTGGGAGCAAAGCAGGAATGGAAGACAAAAGCTACATCCAAGGGTTGCTGGAAGCAATGACTCAAGAAATAAAGCGAGAAATTGATCAGAAATTGAAAAGGCACAAGGATGAACTATCAAAAGAGAAACAGGATATCAAACAAGAGATACATGCAAAAGTAGAAGTTGCACAAACCTCAGTAAGAAGTGAGTTAAACGCCAAATTAGAGGTAATGCATATTGATCTCACCTCATTAAGAGGTGAGATCAGTACTATGAGAACCAACATCGAATCCATAAAGGGATCCAATTCCTCCATGCAAACCACAATAGAAGCCACAGTCAACAGAGCCAATATCCTATAACGAGATACAGGAAGATATCAAAAGTCTTCCAACAAAAAAAAAAAAAAGCCCAGGACCAGATGGATTCACAGCAGAATTCTTTTTTTTTTTTTTTAGCATTCTTTTTTTTTTATTATTGTAAAAATACTTTACAGAGGGGTTACAATTACATGGGCAAGATAATGAGTACATTTCTTATCAAGCATTGTAGCCTCCTTCTTTGTTTCCCCTTCCCATCCCTTCCCATCTTCCATTCCGCCCCCCCTCCAAATCTTCCTCCCCCCTCTCCCCCAACAAAGTTGTAAAGTTTGTTTTCAACATAACAACTCGTACGTCTCATTGTTGCAATGGGTCCACCTGAATCCTTATTTAAACGATTTGTTTTTTCCCTTCCCCGCCACAAATTATACCAACATCAAATACAGTGAAAGCAGGGGTTATACCATGGGGGAGGAACATTCAGAGCAACAAAGAAATCATCTTATAAATGTGTTAGAAACAATCTCATGAAAGAAAAAAACATTTGAATACTGTCTTAGGGTTCATTTCCCTAACATCAATTTATCCGACCTTTTCTGCTTGACTCAGACTTATACTAGTTATTGTGAATAAGGGAAACCATGGGACCTATGTTTCTTTGAGCCTGCTTACTTCACTTAATATAATTTTTTCTAAGTCTTTCCATTTCCTAACAAATGGGGCAATGTCATTCTTTCTGATGGAGGCATAGAATTCCATTGTGTATATATACCACATTTTCTTGATCCATTCCTCTACTGAGGAGCATCTGGGTTGGTTGCATATCTTAGCTATGGTAAATAATGCTGCAATAAACATAGTTGTGCTGGTAGCTTTAGTACGGTTTTGTTTGTGAACATTTGGGTAAATGCCCAAAAGTGGGATTGCTGGGTCATAGGGGAACTCTATGTGGAGTCTTTGAGGAACTTCCATACTGCTTTCCAAAGTGGTTGAACAAGTTTACACTCCCACCAACAATGCAGTAAGGTTCCCGTCTGTCCACATCTCCTCCAGCATCAGTTGTTATTAGAGTTCTTGGTTATAGCCATTCTAACTGGGGTGAGGTGGTATCTCAATGTTGTTTTGATTTGCATTTCTGCTATGGCTAGGGAGGTGGAGCATTTATTGATGTGTCTATTGGCTATCCTTCTTTCCTATTCAGAAAAGTTTCTCTTTAAGTCTTTAGCCCACTTATTTATTGGGCAGTTGTTTCTTTGAAGATTTGTTGTTGGGGGATTTAATTTTTTTTTAATATTATTTTGTTTTATTTGAGAACATACTGTACAGAGGGGCCACAATTACATGGGCAGGATAATGCATACATTTCTTACCAAGCATTGCAGCCTCCTCCTTTGTTTACCCTTCACCTCCCTTCCCAGCCTCCCCCCTCCCCCCACCCAATTATACTCCCCTCCCCCCCCACCGACACTGTAAAGCTGGTTTTGACATGACATTTTGTACTTCTCATTGTTGCAACAGGTCCACCTGAATCCTTAAACGACTTGTTTGCCCCCATCTCCTCCACATATTATACAGACATCAAATATAGTGAAAGCGGGGGTTACACTGTGGGGGAGGGACATACAAAGCAACAAAGAAATAATCTTATAAATGCGTTAGAAACATATGCATGAAAGAAACGAAAACATTAAAATACATATTTAAGGGTTCATTTTCCTAACATCACATTATCTGACCTTTTCTGCTTGACTCATACCTATACTAGATATTGCAAATAAGGGAAACCATGGGACCTATGCTTTTTGGGCCTGGCTTACTTCACTTAATATAATTTTTTCCAAGCCTTTCCATTTTCTAACAAATGGGGAAATGTCATTCTTTCTGATGGAGGCATAGAATTCCATTGAGTATATATACCACATTTTCTTGATCCATTCATCTACTGAGGGGCATCTGGGTTGGTTCCAGATCTTAGCTATGGTAAATAATGCTGCAATAAACATAGTTGTGCTGGTAGCTTTAGTGTGGTCTTGTTTGTAAACATTTGGGTAAATGCCCAAAAGTGGGATTACTGGATCATAGGGGAGATCTATGTGAAGTCTTTTGAGGAACCTCCATACTGCTTTCCAAAGTGGTTGAACAAGTTTACATTCCCACCAACAATGAAGTAAGGTTCCTTTCTGTCCACATCCCCTCCAGCATCTGTTGTTGTTAGAGTTCTTGATTTTTGCTGTTCTAACTGGAGTGAGGTGATATCTCAATGTTGTTTTGATTTGCATTTCTTTTATGGCTAGGGATGTTGAACATTTCTTCATGTGTCTATTGGCCATCCTTCTTTCTTCTTCAGAGAAGCTTCTCTTTAAGTCTTTCGCCCACTTATTTATTGGGCAGTTGTTTCTTTGAGGATTTGTTGTTGGGGGGTTTAATTTTTTGAGTTCCAAGTATATTTTAGATATGAGACCCTTGTGCGTTGTATGGCTAGTAAAGATCTTCTCCCAATCGGTGGGCTTTCTATTGATCTTGCTAGCTATGTCATTTGCCATGCAGAAGCTCTGCAACTTCATGCGATCCCATTTGTCCAAACTTTCTTTGATTTGTTGTGCTTCTGGGTCTCTATTCAGAAAATTTCGGCCTGTGCCAAGGAGACCTAAGGTTTCTCCTATTCCATCCTGTAATGTTTTCAGAGTGTCTGCTTTGACTTCAAGGTCATTGATCCATTTGGAGTTGATTCTGGTGCAGGGTGATATATAAGGATCTAGCTTTAGTTTTCTACATGTAGTTAACCAATTTTGCCAGCACCATTTACTGAAGAGGCTGTCTTTCTTCCATTCTATTGTTTTAGCTGCCTTATCGAAGATTAGATGGCTATAGGTCTGTAGGTTCATTTCTGGGTTTCAATTTTATTCCATTGGTCCTGAGGTCTGTTCTTATGCCAATACCAAGCTGTTTTGATTACTATGGCTTTATAGTAGAGTTTGAAGTTTGGTATTGATATTCCTCCAGCAGTGTTCTTTCCGTTGAGGAGCGTTTTTGCTATTCGGGGTCTTTTATTGTTCCATATGAATTTTTGGATTGCCTCTTCTATTTCCTTGAAGAATGAGCTTGTAATTTTGATAGGCATCGCGTTGAATTTGTAGATAGTCTTGGGAAGTATTGCCATTTTCACGATGTTAATCTTTCCAATCCAGGAGCATGGGGGGTTTTGCCAATTTTTAAGTTCTGTGTTGATTTCCTTTTTCAAGATTTTAAAGTTTTCATCATAGAGGTCCTTCACTTCTTTGGTTAAGTTAATTCCTAGGTATTTTATTTTTTGTGGGGCTATTACAAATGGAGTTGCTTTCCTAATTTCAGCCACACTTTTCTCATTGTTGGCATATAGAAAAGCCATTGATTTTCGGGGGATAATTTTATAACCTGCTACTTTGCCAAAGTTTTGAATCAGCTTGAGTAATTTGGGAGTGGAGTCCATGGGATTCTTTAAATACAAGATCATGTCATCTGCAAAGAGGGAGAGTTTTATTTCTTCTTTCCCTATTTGGATCCCCTTTATGTCTGCATCTTGTCTCATTGCTGTAGCTAGGCATTCTAATACTAGATTGAAGAGAAGTGGAGAGAGTGGGCATCCTTGTCTCGTTCCTGAGTTAAGAGGAAATGGCTTTAGTTTTTCACCATTGAGTATAATGCTGGCTGTAGGTTTGTCATATACAGCCTTTATTGTATTGAGGAATGTTCCATGGATTCCTAATTTTTCCAGAACCTTCATCATAAAGGGGTGTTGGATCTTGTCAAATGCTTTTTCTGCATCTATTGAGATAACCATGTGGTTCTTATTCTTGCTCCTGTTGATGTGATGAATAATATTAATTGATTTGCGTATATTGAACCAGCTTTGCATCCCTGAAATGAATCCTGTTTGATCATGGTGTATGATTTTTTGGATGAATTGTTGAAGTCGATTGGCCAAAATTTTGTTGAGAAGTTTTGCATCAATGTTCATCAAAGAAATGGGTCTATAGTTCTCTTTCTTTGATGAGTCCTTGCCTGGTTTTGGGATGCGGGTTAGGATGGCTTCATAGAATGTGTTCGGTAGTGAGCTTTCTCTTTCAATTTCATTGAAGAGTTGGAGGAGTATTGGTGTGAGCTCTGCTTTGAAGGCCTTGTAAAATTCCGCTGTAAAACCATCTGGTCCTGGACTTTTCTTAGCTGGGAGGTCTCTTATTGCTGTTTCTATTTCAATGCTTGATATGGGCCTGTTAAGCTGGTTTAACTCGTCTTGGTTTAGTTTGGGCATGTCAATATTTGCTAGGAAAAGGTCCATTTCTGTCAAGTTCTCAAACTTATTAGCATAAAGTTTTGAGAAGTATTCCCTTATAATGTTCTGAATCTTGGTTGTTTCTGTGGTGATGTTTCCATTCTCATCTCTGAGTTTATTAATTTGGGTGTGTTCTCTCCTTTTTCTGATTAGATTTGCTAAGGGTCTGTCAGTTTTGTTAAGTTTTTCGAAGAACCAACTCTTTGTTTTGTTGATTCTTTCTATAGTTTTTTTTGGATTCTAATTCATTTAATTCTGATTTAATTTTGATTATCTCTTTCCGTCTACTGGATTGGGGTTTATCTTGCTGCTCTTTTTCAAGGAGGTTTAGATGTGTCATTAAATTGTTAGTTTCCGATCTCTCCAATTTGTTGATGTAGGAGCTCAGAGCTATAAACTTGCCTCTGAGTACTGCCTTTGCTGTGTCCCAGAGGAGCTGGTAATTTGTGTGTTCATTTTTGTTGAATAGCATGAAAATTTTAATTTCATTTCTAATCTCTTCCATGACCCACTCATGATTCAGCAGTGTGTTGTTCAGCCACCATGTGATACCGGACTTTCTTTGGTGGCTTTTGGTGTTGAGTTCTAATTTTATTCCCTTGTGGTCAGAGAGAATGCAAGGTATAACTTCAATGCTTCTGAATTTAGACAAGTTTTCTTTGTGGCCTATAATGTGGTCTATTTTAGAAAACGTTCCATGTGCTGCTGAGAAGAACGTGTATTCTGATGCTGCTGGGTGAAATGTTCGGTAATGTCTGTTAAGTCTAGTTGATCTATGCAGCTGTTTAGATCTGCGGTTTCTCTGTTGAGTTTTTGCTGAGTTGATCTATCTAGTGGGGAGAGTGGTGTGTTAAAATCCCGAACAATTAATGTCTTTGGATCTATATGGGATTTGAGGGAAAGTAGTGTTTCTTTGATAAATGTGGGTGCTCCATTGTTTGGCGAATAGATATTTAGAATTGTAATATCCTCCTGAAGGAGAGATCCTTTAATTAGTATGTAGCGACCTTCTTTATCTCTTCTCACAAATTTTAGTTTGAAGTCTATTTTATCTGATATTAAGATTGCAACTCCCGCCTGTTTATGAGGGCCGTTTGCTTGGTAGATTTTGTTAAAGCCTTTAACATTGAAGATGTGTTTGTTTTTACAGGCAAGATGTGACTCCTGCAGGCAGCAGATAGAAGGGTCTTGTTTTTTAATCCAACTAGACAGTCTATGTCGCTTAATTGGAGAGTTCAGTCCGTTAACGTTAAGAGATAGGACTGAGAGGTATTTGGGAGTTCCTGCCATGTTATCCACCTTCTTGGGGGCTGCGAAAACTGGGTTCTTCCTAAGGTTCTTGGATTCTCAGTTTGGGTGCAGTTTCTTGGCCTTTGTTGCGGTCTTGTTGGTTTTCTATGTGTAGGACATCTTTAAGAATCTTTTGTAGGGCTGGTCTGGTGGAGATGTATTGTTTCAATTTTTCTTTGCTATGGAAGGTTTTTATTTGGCCTTCAGTTATGAAGGAGAGTTTAGCTGGGTACAGTATTCTTGGTTGATAATTATTTGTTTTTAGGGCATGGCATACGTCATTCCAGGCTCTTCTTGCTTTGATTGTCTCTGCTGAGAAATCTGAGGTGATTCTAATTGGTTTCCCTTTGTAGGTGATTACCCTTTTCTCCCTGACAGCTTTAAGGATCTTTTCCTTGGTCTGAGTTGATCCTGTGTGGATTATAATGTGACGGTGGGATGTCCTATTCTGATCTGGACTATTTGGGGTTCTAAAAGCTTCTTGTATCTGAATAGGTCTATCTTTTTGTATGTTTGGGAAGTTCTCTGCTAGGATCCTGTTAAACAAATTTCCTAGACCATTAACTTCTGTTTCTAGGTGCTCCTCTACACCCATTATCCTTAGATTGGACCTTCTGATGGTGTCTTCCAGGTGTTGGATAGACCTATCATATTTCTTGGACTTGTCTTGGATGGTTGTATGTTCTTTCTCTATAATATCTGGGCTGTCTTCAATCCCTGAGATTCGATCTTCTGCATGGTCTAACCTGCTGTCAAGACTCTCTACTTTGTTTTTTATCTCTTTTCCTTCTAATTGGTCAGCTTTGATGGCTTCAAGTTCTTTGTTGAAGCTCTGTTTTAGGTCTTGTATGAATTTCTTTACTTCCTTAATTTGGTGTTCAGTGTTTGTTCTCAAATCACTTAGTTGATTGGTTATGGTTTCTTTGGACTCCCATTCCTTCTGTTGGGTTCCATTCAGCATTCCCTTTGTGGTCTCCCTGACTTCCTTCAGCTCTTTGTTAATGGATTCCATAAATGCCTTTAGTGATCTTTGTGTATTCTCTACCTGGTCTCTCAATTCCTGAATTACTCTTTGATTAGCTTCTTCCCGTCTGTGGGATTCCTGCAGTTCTCTTTCTTCCCGTTCGTGGGAATCCTGCAGTTCTCTTTGAGTGTTCTCTGCCTGCTCACGTCATTCCTCCCTTTCTCTTTGAGCATTCTCAAGTTGTTCACGCAAATCCTGTATCAGTTTTTGAGTAGCTTCCTCACGCTTATGATATTCCTGTATAACCTTTTGGGATGCCTCCTCTCTCTCCCTATCACGCTCATACAGAGTCCTTTGTACATTTTCAAACTTCTCATTTATCATGTTTGCTATTAGTGTTTGTAGTGCTATTTGGGAACTCTCCTCTGGATTATTCTTTATCTGTTCTAATCCCTGATTATCAAGATTGGGAATTGAGAGACCCGAATTTGCCATTTTTCTTGTGTTTTTCCAGCTTACTCGGCCCATTTGAGATGAAGATTGCACCAGTTTTATGCTAGAACACTATCTTAAGGCAACCATCCACCAAAGTTTGCGTTTGTACAGTCAATAGTCTACAGATACAATCTAGTTCAACAGATACATCTATTCAACATCAAACAACTATATGTTAAAGTACTTCGAACCGCAGAAAAGAATTTGGAAAACCAGAAATTATTAGGATTAGGGAGAGATGTGGGTAAAAAATAGGAATAGATTGGTGTGGGGAGGCACAGGGAGAGTTAACTATGTCCTAATCACAATGCAGGAAATGGGTTGGGTAGGATGCAAGTAGAGAGAGAGAGAGACCAGAAAAAGATGTGGGTAAAAAATAGGAATAGATTGGTGTGGGGAGGCACAGGGAGAGTTAACTATGTCCTAATCACAATGCAGGAAATATGTTGGGTAGGATGCAAGTAGAGAGAGAGAGAGACCAGAAAAAAAAATAGAAACGTAAAATTTAATGTTATTATAGAAGTTAAAAGACCGTCTATTTAGAGAGGAATGTGAATATGTTCCGAGAAGGGGAGGGACATAGAGGAGATGTGAAAAACTTTAAGGATGGGAAAGGGAGAAGAAAAGATCAGAAGTTCAGTAGAGCTAGACAAAAAACAAAAAGATAATTAAGAAAGAAAGAAAAAGAGAAAGAAGACAAGAAAAGAAAGGAAAACGCTCATTCACATATTCCTAAAGTAAAAATTATAAGATGAGAAAAAAAAAAGTTACTGGAAAACAATTATTTTTTCAGAAGAGGCAAAAATTAAAGATTAATAGAAGTTTTAGAAGGGAAAAAAATATATATATAAGGTAGCAAAAAACAAAAAACAAGCCAAAAAGAAAAGAAGAAGAAGAGAAAAAAAAGAAAAAAGAAAAAAAAAGTCTTTTGATTTTTTTGGGGGGGCGGGAGGAGTGGGAAGAATCCTGTATCTCCCTTTTGTCTCTAACCAGTCTCTTGTTGGAGTCTCTGGTCAGCTTGAGGTCCTGTGGCTTGATTGGTTTCTTAAGTCGGTTGGTTGGAAGAGGCAGAAAAATGCTCTGCTTTACCCAAGATTTTGAGATCCCCATCCCAGGTTAGTTTTCTGGGAGGGTGATCTGCTTTGAGAGTCACAAAAGAGGGGGATGTGGTGATGGGGCTAGGTTCTGGGTAGAGTTGAGGCCTTTCAAGGAACAGTAGCTTTTCCCTGGGGCTATTTTGTGATAAAACTCACAGCGCCCAGCCTGGAGCCATTCCCAGGGTTTCTGTTTTTCTATTGATTGTGGTGGCTGCTAGAGGGAGGGGCAGCCTCTGGCTCTGGTTACCCAGTGAGGCAAGGCACTCCAATGGCTGGCGCCTGAGCTGGGTGACTTTTCCCTGGATTGAGCCGAGTCTGGCAGGTCACTTCGCCGTTAAGTTCTTGTGACCTGCTAAATGACTCATTTTATTCCAAGGCCTGAGCTGGAGCTAGCAGCTCCTCCGAGCTTTGTCGGTATCCAAGATGGAGATCACCAGTGCTGGGGGGGGGGGGGAGGCGTAGCCTTCCCTCCTCTGCTTCCTGAGAAGGAGTGAGGATGTCGGGCTTGTACTCACGCCGAGTCTTGGATCCTGGGTCATCTCTGGTCTGCAAACAGCAGGATGAAGATTTCCGCTCCTTGTCGGTTCTTGTTGGTGTTGAGTAGAATCCGCTCGTCCGCTGCGTCTGGCTCCTTCGTCCCGGACTCTCTGTGTCTCAGGTATGACCCCGCGGCGGTGGTCGCCGCTGCGACCCTGCCGCCGTAGCGGCAGCTGCTGTGTTTCCTTGGCTTCCCCTCTCTTGTCTAACTCTCTGTCCTGTGATGGCACACTTGGTGTGATTCTCTGGCTTAGGACTGTTCACTAGAACTCTAAAATTGCTTTCTATGCGAAAGCTTGTTCAGATTCCAGCTTCTCCTCCGCCATCTTCCCGGAACTCCTCCTCACAGCAGAATTCTATAAGACCTTTAAAGAAGAACTAATACCCATACTCCTCAAGCTCTTCAGAGAAATAGAGAAGGAGGGAGCTATCCCAAACTCATTCTATGAAGCCAATATCACACTCATCCCCAAACCAGGCAAAGACCCAACCAAAAAGGAGAATTACAGGCCAATTTCCTTGATGAACACAGATGCAAAGACCTTTAACAAGATTCTAGCTAACAGAATCCAGAAACACATAAAAAATTATACTCTGTGACCAGGTGGGCTTCTTCCCAGAGACGCAGGGATGGTTTAACATACATAAGTCAATAAATGTAATCCAACAGATCAACAAAGCCAAGGTCAAGAATCACATGATTATCGCCACAGATGCAGAAAAGGCCTTTGATAAAATTCAACATTCATTCATGTTAAAAGCCCTGGAGAAAATAGGAATAGAAGAAACATTTCTAAAAACAATAAAAGCCATTTACGACAGACCAATAGCCAGTATTATACTTAATAGGGAAAAGCTACAATCAATTCTCCTAAAATCAGGAACAAAGCAAGGATGCCCACTGTCCCCACTCCTCTTCAATATAGTCCTGGAATCCTTAGGCAGGGCAATAAGGCAAGAAAAAGACATTAAAGGGATCCGCATAGGGAAAGAAGAAGTTAAACTATCCCTTTTTGCAGACGGCATGATATTATACTTTCATCATCCCAAAAACTCCATCCCCAAACTCTTAGAAATCATAAATTACTTCGGCAAAATAGCAGGATACAAAATTAACCCACAAAAATCAGTTGCCTTCCTGTACACTGACAATGCACAAGAAGAGAGGGAAATAAAGGGAGCAACCTCATTCACAATAACCTCCCAAAAAATAAAATATTTAAGAATTAACCTAACCAAAGATGTAAAAGAACTATTTAATGAAAACTATAAAAAGTTAACGAAAGAAATTGCAGAAGACACTAGGAAATGGAAAGACCTCCTATGCTCTTGGGTAGGCTGACTTAATATGGTAAAGATGGTAATACTTCCAAAACTAATATACAAATCTAATGCAATTCCTATTACAATCCCAATGAAGTACATCACTGAAATACAGAAAACAGTCCAAAAGTTCATATGGAACAACAAAAGACCTAGAATAGCCAAAACAATTCTAGGGGATAAAGACAATATGGGAGGGTTAACCATGCCGAACTTCAAACTCTACTACAGAGCTATAATAACAAAGACAGCATGGTACTGGCACAAAAACAGACCCGAAGACCAATGGAACAGAATAGAAGATCCAGAAATAAACCCACAGGCCTACAGCCAGCTGATATTCGACAAAGGAGCCAAAGACATACAATGGAAGAAACACAGCCTCTTCAACCGCTGGTGCTGGGAAAACTGGGCGGCCACATGCAGAAAACTAAAAGTGGACCCCAGCCTATCACCATGCACCAACATCAACTCAAAATGGATTAAAGACCTTAACATTAAACCTGAATCTCTGAAACTACTGCAGGACAGAGTAGGAGAGACACTTGAACTAATAGGCACAGGAAGGAACTTCCTGAACAGAGTCCCAGGGTCACAACAAGTTGGAGAGAGACTCGACAAATGGGACTACCTTAAAATAAAAAGCTTCTGCACAGCTAAATCTATCACAACCAAGCTAGAAAGACAACCAACTAATTGGGAAAAAATATTTACTAGCAATATATCAGACAAGGGGTTAACATCTTGTATATACAGGGAACTCAAGAAACTAATCCCTCCCAAACCTAACAAATCAATTACTAAATGGGCAAGGGAACTAAAGAGGGACTTCTCAAATGAAGAAAAAAAATGGCAAAGAAACACATGAGGAAATGTTTATCATCCCTGGTGGTGAAGGAAATGCAAATAAAGACAACCCTGAGATACCACCTTACCCCAGTCAGAATGTCCCACATCCACAAATCAGCCAACGACAAATGCTGGAGGGGATGTGGAGAAAGAGGAACCCTATTACACTGCTGGTGGGAATGTACACTTATACAACCACTTTGGAAAGCAGTCTGGAGGGTCCTTAGAAAGCTAAATATTGACCTCCCTTATGACCCAGTCATACCACTTCTAGGCATCTACCCTGAACAACAGGAACCAATATACAAGGACACGTGCACCTCCATGTTTATTGCAGCGCTGCTCACAATAGCTAGGATATGGAAACAACCCAGATGCCCCACCACAGATGAATGGATCCAAAAATTGTGGTATCTATACACAATAGAATATTATGCAGCCATTAGTAATGACAAAATAATGGCATTTGCAGGGAAATGGATGGAGCTAGAAGGAATCATGTTGAGCGAGGTCAGCCAAGAGCAAAGAGACAAACATTACATGGTCTCCCTGATAAGTGGATGTTAAATCCAAAATGTTAGGTGATATGACAAAATTAACAGGACTTAAGAAACAAAGAACTTCTGCTCATCTTGTTGAACCACTACTAAATATCCCCATGCTGCTGATCACATGTACGGGGTATAACATGTGAACACCGTCATATGTTATAGACTGTGATAGACAATTTGATACAGGAAAGTTAGAATGAACTTGTGACTTTACCTGAGCATCATTATTCCACAATACTGTGAAATTCGGGAAATTATGTAATCACTTAATCACAATAAAAAAAAAAATAACCTCGGGGAAGGTAGGGAGGGAAGGGATGGTAGGGGGAAAACAATGGAGGGGGGGTAACAACGTTCAATAGGAAGTGTACTCATTACCTCACTCATGTAACTGTAACCCTCTGTATATTATCTTTACAATAAAAAAAAGAACTCAAAAAAAAAAAGAAAATAAGTGGTGAAACAGGGAAGCAAAGAGGAGCTATTAGGTAGATAGAGATTTAAGAAGTTGGGCTGGGGGGCTGGGAAGGTGGCTCAGTGGTAGAGTGCTTGCCTTGCATGCCTGAGGCCCTGGGTTCGATTCCTCAGCACCACATAAGCAAAAAGAAAAAAAGCTGTAAGTGGCGCTGTGGCTCAAGTGGTAGAGCGCTAGCCTTGAGCTGAAGAGCTGAGGGACAGCGCCCAGGCCCAGAGTTCAGGTCCCACGAACGGACTCCCCCCCCCTGCAAAAAAAGAAGAAGTTGGGCTGGGAAGGTGGCTCAGTGATAAAGCACCTGTTTTGGATGCATGAGGTCCTTGCTTCGATTCCTCAGCATCACATAAGCAGAAAAAGCTGGAAGTGGATCTGTGGCTCAAGTGGTAGAGTGCTAGCCTTGACCTGAAATGCTGAAGGACAGCGCCCAGGCCCTGATTTCAGGCCCCACAACTGACAATAAATAAATAAATAAATAAATTTAAAAAATTAAAAGTGACAGATGTAACATGTGAAGATAACACGTGCCTTATAATGATGCTCCTTGTTCCCATGGGGTCTAGGGCTTCTGCTCAAATGCTTCTTCTTCCATAATATCCTGGATGTATGCTCAATAATAAAAAAGAGCCAAAGCAGTACACATACATCAAACAATTAGCCCCATTTCCAAGGGAGTAAATATGAGAGAGAATCACACCACCAAAAACAAACAAAAAAAAATGAGTTCTGGGAAGATGGTAGAGGAGAAGCTGGAGGCTAAATGAGCTCTCACATAGAAAACAGTTTTAGTGTTCCAGTGAAGAGTCCTAGGCCAGAGAATCACACCAAGTGTGCCACCACAGTACAGAGAGTTTGGCCAGAGAGGGAAAACCCAGGCAAGGAGACAGATCTGAACACTTGCCGACAGACGTGGCTGCAGTTGTGCCACCACCAGTGGCAGCAGCCATAGCCACCATACCTACAACACAGAAAGTCCGGGACAAAGGCACCAGACACAGCAGGCAAGTGAATTCTACTCAACACCAGCAAGAACTGACAAGGAGCAGATATCTTCATCCTGGAGATCGCAGACCATAGATGACACAGGAACCAAGACTCCAGGGTGAGTAGAACCCTGACATCCTCACTGTTTCTCAGGGAGCAGAGGAGGGAAGACCACCCCTTCCCCCTGACACTACCGGAGATCTC